>NC_090274.1:20285539-21485539 GCF_040414725.1 Anabrus simplex | reverse complement strand
GATGTCAAATTATAGCTAGCACGCAGCAGAACATTGTGTAAATAATTGACATCAAAATGGGCCAGTTTATCGTCGCACCGGTGGACAACAATTCCATTGAAAACTCGTGGCGTTCTTCTCCCTGGAGTGTTTTTCTGCTGCCGGCTCTTTTATGAACAGTCGAACACAGAGTTAGGATTGAAAATGAGCGCTAGAAAATTAAAAACGAGAATCTACAGCGCTCTTCAAGAAATACGGAGATGTGAGCGAAATATTCAAACCTACATCCTTTAAATTAGAGGTTGAAATATTATAGATGCATAGTTATGGTTAGAGCCCGGATTTTGATGCATTAATAGGTTAGAATGCAAATTTACTGAAGCGAGTAGCAGGTATTATCTACCTCCATAACGATTATGCTATGTGGTTTGCATAAACATTAGGCGTAGCCCCATCATGACCCCTATGATTTATGTTACTCTTACTACATTAAGGAAGAGCGGGTGGCCGATACTTCTTACTAACCAAATTAGTTTGCAATCCAACCTGTTACTGCAGAAAACTCCAGGCTTTAGTTATGATGAACGGCACCAGCGATATTAAAACATGAAGAGATTCCACAGGGCAGTGCACTATCCCCATTACTCTTTATCACCATCATGGATGACATAATGAAGAACATCAAGCAGACCTCTGGTGAACTGATTGCAATGGCTTCCGCTGATGATGTTATGATCTGGGGAGAAACTGAGGAACAAGTACAGTCGAGACTCAATGAATGGAAGGTTAAGTTCCAGGAGTTCAATCTTACGATAAGCGAACCCAAAACAGTAGTGATGACAAACAGGGAGGGACGACCAGCGGACACCATGCAAGCAAACTATCCACTAGAGAGTGTGGAAATCTTTACATACCTCGGCAGCGTAATATCTCGAGATACACAAACCACAAAGGAGGTGGCACATAGAGTGCAGAAGAGCTCCCACTTTTACTAGCACGTACGAACACTCCTCTGGGATCCCAAAGTACCAACAAAATCAAAGCTGGTGATATTCAATCAGTACTTCATACCAATCTTAACCTCTGGTATGGAAACCTACACCCTCAATAAAATGACTCATCAAGGTTGCAGGCATCTGAGATGAAGTTCCTAATATCCACAATTTTTTAAAAAACTGGACATGTTAAGGAATGATGTGGTCAGGGAAGGAAGCTGGGATTGTTACATCATTGTTAGATCGGGTCAGCATGTCCAGACTGAGGTGATTTTGGTATGTACAGTAATGAGTATGGAGCCAAGAAGGACAGCTTATGTTAACTTGGAGAAACATGTAGCAGGAAAACGCGTGGTGGGAAGACCAAGAACCCACTGGATTGACATCGTAAAGATGGACATTGAAAATCGTTGAAGGAGACTGGAGAACGTTATTAACAACATAATGTATCTCAATAGGACAGAATAGATTTGCATAAACAGTTGGGGCTCGGTGTTTCAGAACTCCTAAGGGTTATATTACTTTCGTTACAGGACGGAAAGGCGGGCTGGTCTACACTTCCCATTCGACAGATAAGTTTGCATTCTAACCTATTACTGTCTAAACATCGGGGCTCTGGTTAATAGGAAATGTCGTCTAGCTGGCTTTTCCGTAATGTAACGAGAGAAACATACATTTTACGCGTTCTGCTGGGCCGCACCCCCAATGTTTATGCAAACCTCTTAGCACAATCGTGGTGCACGGTAGATTATATGCCCGTCCTTGACTACTGTGACATCATTCTGGTCGACGCAACAAAAGAGCAGACTTCCGAATTTCAGCGAGCGCTTAATTGTTGCCTTAGATTTATTTACAGTCTGAGTTATGATACACATGTCACCCCATACTATCACACTATTTCATGGCTGAAACCTGACAAACGAAGAACATATCACATACTGATACAGATATAAAGACTGCTCTCTGAAGACAGACCACTATACATTTCATCCCAGCTTAAGTATTTATCCTCCTTTCACAGCAGCAATACCCGCTCTGGTTCCTCCCTTTCTATTCCTGTTCACCGATCCTCTATGTACAACAATTCCTTTGTTGTGGCGGGTTCTAGACTTTGGAATTCCCTGCCTGTCGGTGTCAGAAATTCCTCCTCATTACTTAAATTTAAGACTGCTTGCCGAGACTACCTGCTGAATGCAGCTGACTAACTTGTCTGACTGGAAGATCGAATGAATGTGAGTTAGAAAAGTGTAATGTATTTTTGTGTAGATTATTATTTACTATATAATATTATGTACTCAAACTCTGCTCTCAATGATGTATCACTACAGTGGATAAGTGTAAGAGAGGGCCAAGAGCCCTAACTTCGCCACCTACAAAGGAATAAATAAATAAATAAATAAATAAATAAATAAATAAATAAATAAATAAATAAATAATGCCTGTTATTCGATTAAGTAATTTTGTGCTTTATCTTTCTGCCGAAAACTCCGCGCTCTAATTATAACATCCTCGAATGATCACTCCGCTAGACTTCCGGATGAAAGTCAATACAGGATGGTTAAAATGGACACAAATCAACGGCGCTCCATTCAATGTAACAAAAATCCACCGATCTCGCCGTTCAGGCAAGCAACTACATGTTGAAAATATCTTAGGAATATGAGCTACGAACTTTGTGTAAATAAAATATATTCAATTATGAGAATGCATTATTTTTTTTCTAGTTGCTTTACGTCGTACCGACACAGACAGGTCTTATGGCGACGATAGGACAGGAAAGGGCTAGGAATGGGAAGGAAGCGGCTGTGGCCTTAATTAAGGTACAGCCCCAGCATTTGCCTGGTGTGAAAATGGGAAACCACGGAAAACCATCTTCAGGGCTGCCGACAGTGGGGTTCGAACCTACTATCTCCCGAATACTGGATACTGGCCGCACTTAAGCGACTGCAGCTATCGAGCTCGGTAGTGCATTCTTTATTTATTCCTAAAAAAATTACAAACCTTTTCTTAATCATCGTTATCTGGTCGATTAGATTAGCATTTTGCCTTCTTCTACCACTACAAGCGCTAATGTGAGTCAATACAGAGTTTCACGTAAGCCCTTATATGTACATTCAGTGTGGATAGGTTTCAAAACTCGAAAGCAACTTAGGGTATTGAATCAAGCAACACATTACAGAAATAAATTTATAAATTTGAATGAATAAGAAAGCGAATAGAGGACAAGCGGTTTTAGAACCTCATTTAGGCCGCAAGTGATTTTCAATTTTTTTTACTTTGATTGAGCTATCCACGATTCAAAATTTGAAACCTTTCTGGGCCCTTTAGCCCTTCAACTTTCGGAACAATTGAGGAAATTGCTTATTTTTACGTTTTTCGTATTACTTTGTCTGCTAAGAAATGTTCTCAACATTAGAAAAAGTCTAAACATCTGGAGTGGTGTGTTTACGGGATAGAATGCTCCTGACAAGACAACAGGGAAGGATCTTCACATGGATTGAATCGCTACGACCAGGCAGTTGTGAAGAAAGCAACAGACGCCCGCCCGCCCCTCGTGATACGGTCACGTCATGAGAAGAGACAACGATTCTGTTATCAAAACAGCACTGCAATTCGATCCTCCAGCATGTCGATCCTGTGGAAGACAGCTAAAATGGTGGATGGATAACATAAAGGATGATACATGCAATGTAGATCTCAACCCTGAAGACGTCCACAACAGAGACGCAGCAGTAAAGATGACCCTTGTAATAGGCAGAGGGCGGGTTTTTGGTCAGTAATACGTCAGAATGCAAACTTACTAAAATAACACGTATTATCTACTGTGCATAACAGCTATGGTATGAGTCTTGCATAAACATTAGGGGTAAGGCCTAACAGAACCCCGAGAACAGCGGTGGCCAGGAATGTCGCACCTGTGTGGCATACTGATATGCTGTGCGATGAGCTGACCTCATGATTGCACATTATGGTTTCCACCCTCCGGAACTGCTCCTCCCAGCACGACCGACTTGACTAGCCATTCGCAAGGGAAATGCTGCTAATCGTAGCTGTCATACTGTCTGAGTCCGAAAATTTCACACCTTATATTCCATTATTATAATTTATACGTCACATACAATAAATAAATGCAAATCCATACGATATGTCCTTGATTGAGTAAACCTGTGACAATAATTCCTATTTAACAATATATCATACGAAATGCTATTATATCGTATCTTATTAACGATTTGTTGAAGTAATGATGAAACCAATGCCCGGCACAAAGGTACAGCACACAGACAAGCGTAATCTGTTTCGCAAGCTTTCGTCAGATAACCTCGCACTCAACTGTGGCTGGTGACGTTTCCTTAACAGAGAAAAACCTCTCACAAACATATGTTTTAAAGGATTGTAAATGTTCGACACTACTCCTTTCTGATGTGCTTTCCAAAATGCAATGCCTTTGCAAAAGCAGTTCCAGTGAACCGCGTATGCTATGTTCCCTAGCCGTCAAACTCATACAATACACCTTGGTCATCTTTACGGTCAGTGCTCCTCACCACATTACGTCTCTCCCTACCCCCCCCCCCCCCAAGAGCGGACACGCCTACCAAGCTCTGCACGCGTGCGAAGTCAGTGTGCAGTAACTGTACACACTGTGAACTGTGCAGCGTTTGAGAACCGCTGCCCTAGAATGTATGCTACTCTCGTTACATTGCGGAACAACGGGATAGACAACATTTCCTAATACCAAAATTAGTTTGCATTCAAACATATTGCTGCCTAAAAATACGGAGCCTAAGTAATGGGACAAATCTACAATATAAGTCGTCTAAGTCCCCATTTCAAAAATATATTTTTAAAGCGTATACCCTGTCCAGGATAATATTTTATTTTGTCTTCTATGATCCGTTTTATTAGGCTGTATTTGCAACTTCCGAACATTTGGTCGAAATAATCTGCATTCCTGTATTTTTCGAGGGTTAAAATTCGACATGATTTCGTGGCTCGACAGAGTACTTTGGCGGTTTATGACGAGCAGTACTCATGCAATCTGGAACATTATGACATACATAGACGTTCCTAAGGCCTTCAATCTGTTCATTCATGGAGCCTTTATTGTCATTCGACATCCTAAAGCAGCACCGGTAACAATAAGACTTCGCGATACGGCGACGAGTTTCATCAACCAATCCTCAATGGTCTGCATTTAGGGGTGAAGCCCAGGTGGCAGATTATCTATCAATTGTTTACTTCGCCTTTTTGAAATGTGTTCAAAGTGACGCTGATTATGTATAACAGTGAAGATCGGTTACAATTAACAAATATTACATGATAACAGTTGAGCTGTATCCTGGATTGGGATTTGGTTATGATAGGATATGGAATGGATTGGGATTTGGTTGGAATTGGTTTTGTGTTGCTTGGGATTGGATTGTGTCGGGAGCAATTCGGGTTTGTGTTGTGCTTAGGTTGGAACTGGTTTAAGATTATATTAGGATTGGAAAGGGATTCGGTTGTGAATGTGTTCAGATTATTTTAGGATTGGGTTGGTACTGGCTTGTCATTGGGTATGAATTTGGTTGCGCTTCATATGTATCATAATTGGATTGGGACTGCGTTGAGATTCGATTGGTATGGGATTTTTGGGATGGTTGGAATTGGGGTTGGGATTAGGTTCAGAATGACTTGTGATAGGACTAGGATTAGGCTGGGGTTTGTTTGTAGAATTTGGGCAAAGGGGAAACAGAAAAAATGAGGAAGAATAATAGGAACTAGGATAATGAAAAAGAAGATGAAGAATAGGCACAACTAAAGTAAAAACAGAAATGGGTATGGGAAAAAGACTAAGTGAAGGCCATTGATGAACAAAGCAGAAGAGGTAAACAGAAAGAACAAAAAAGAGTAATAAAATGAAAGGAGGAAATTAAAATAATACTGAGGATTAGAAAGTAAAGGTAAAGAAGAAGAATGGATCAGAACAAGAAGAAGGTGAATGTTAAAGAATTAGAAGAATAAGTAGAATATGAAGACGTAGGAATAAAAAGATATACGAATAAGGACAAGTATAGAAGAGAGTAAGGTAGGAGGAAATAAAATTAAATAGAAGAACAAGAAGTTTCCTCTTTTCCTCAAGTTACTTTTACGTTGAACTGACACAGACAGGTCTTATGACGACGATGGGAAAGCAAAGGCCTAGGAGTTGGAAGGAAGCGACAGTAGCCTCAATAAAGGTACAGTCTAAGCATTTTCCTGGTTTGAAAATTGGAAACCACGGAAAACCATCTCCAGTGTGCCGACAGTGGGGTTCGAAATTACTATCTCCAGAATGAAAGCTCACCCCAAGGTCAACTCGCTCAGTAAAGAACAAGAAGAGAAAACGTGGTCGTATTAGTACTGGTCCATACGATGATCCGTCATCTTCATACCAGATAAAACAGCCTGTTTTTTCAAATGTCCTCACGAGCATTACGGTACTACAAAATCTTTTTAAATCAGTCTGGATTTCATGATAGAGCAAGGATTGAACCCGTAGCACAGGCTACAGTAGCACAGTACTGGAAAGAGTAAAAGATGTATGGAGAACTGATGACGAAATTCTCATTGTCCGTGCAGGTTTGAATGCGATGAGGAGAGAGTCTCTCCCTCAGCCGGAGCACTCGGGTGAGTTAACAGGATTTGAGGAGCTTCCTACATACATTTACATACCACCCTCTGGAGTAAGACTGCCTCAAGCGGCTCTCCAGTAATCAACCCCCTAACTAAACGTTATTTCGTGTCTGCCTGCAGGAGAATTCCTTCCTTTAATTCAAGTGAGGGTTAACTTAAAATTATTTTTATATCCTTGGAATTAACTAGCATCTTCAACGATGATACTCGTTCTACTGCATGATCGGACATTAAATGTATAATTATGTTCTAATGTCTTCAGTCAATTATTTAGCAGAGGCTGGGCGATCCTCCGGGCCGTGAGAGTATAGCTTATAACCTGCGGAAAGTTGTAGGCAAATGTGTCAAAATTATTTGCAGAAAAATAACGCTATACGACCAGATAATATCTCCCTGTATATTTTTCACTTTGCTTTACCTCGCACCGATACAGACAGGTCTTATGGCAACGAAGGGACAGGAAAGAGCTAGGAGTTGGAAGGAAGTAACCGTGGCCTTAAGGTACATGTGGCTGATGTGATAATAGGAAACCAATGGAAACAATATTTATGGCTGCCAACAGTGGGGTTCAAACCCACCATCTACCGAATACAAATTTACAGCTTCGCGACCCTAACCTCACGGCCAACTCGCTTAGAACGTAATGTAGCAAAAGTAACAAATTCCAGGGGTTTCTGATGGGGCTTACCCCTAACATTTATGTAAAACCCATAGCGTAACCGTTGTGCAGGCTAGGGTTTACGTAAACAAGATTGAAATTTAACCTATTAAACCCCAAAAACCAAACCCCATGGCACTACAGCCCTTGAAAGGCCATGATCTGCCAAGCGACCGCTGCTGATCCCGAAGGCCTGCAGATTACGAGGTGTCGTGTGGTCAGCACGACGAATCCTCTCGGCCGTTATTCTTGGCTTTCGAGACCGGGGCCGATATCTCACCGTCAGTTAGCTCCTTAATTCTAATCATGTAGGCTGAGTGGACTTCGAACCAGCGCTCATGTCCAGGTAAAAATCCCTGACCTGGCCGGTAATCTAACCCGGGGCCTCCGGGTAAGAGACAGGCATGCTACGCCTACACTACGGGGCCAGCATATTCTAACCTATTACCGTCTAGAAATCAAGACTATAGAATTAATATTAAGGATATCATTGGTTTTGCGTTCCACTAGTTACAGTACTTTTTATGGTTTTTCTGAGATGGGATTCAGAAGTAGCAATAAACAAGGTTGCCGTAAATCAACGGGGAGAGTATTGGACGCGAAATCCAAAGGTTCTGTGTTGGGTTCCTACCAGTATGCAGTTGACCATGCTGTTACACACCGCTTCGCTCGCGAGGATTTCGTAATTTGATGAAGGTAATCGTTCCCCGCTACTACACTAAGACATTATCTGAAAATTCATAAAGTACAAAAAACCCACCGAAAAAATGACTTTCATTTACTCCAGTACTATTTGTAAACCACGTTAGTGGTATTGCTTTTCAGGGCTAAGATGAGCAGGCTACTGGTAGAGCTAACTCTGGAACACGCGACATAGAACTAGACGCGTGAGAAACAGTCATATCTCAAGTCGAAAAAATACAAAAAACATACGCAGGAGACTCCAAATACCAATTTATACGTCTGTAAATTCTTCAGTTTTTGAGAAAAAAGTAACCTCACAAAAATAATTCAACTCCTATTTTTTTCTACTTTGGTTATGCAGTATTAATCGAAAGCATCACTAAAACATAGATTTTTGTGAATTGAATTTTAGGGGAAATCCTAAACTACCATTTCACTCAGCGTGAATAAAATTATGTATAGCCTAGATTGTAATGCCTCATTCCCAAACTTTAAATACAGACTTTCATTGAATAATCTTCAGTCATTTTCTCGTAATGACGCAAAATTAAAATGTGCATTCCCTTGTTACTGAGGGCACAGCCGATAGAGACTTTCAAAATTCTGAGCAATGTACGAGTTCAAACTGCTATTTTTCTGGACCCCTCTGTATAAAGCGAAATAACGACCGATATATTTATGAAGTAAACGGTTTAGTAACATTGACGGTTGAATGAATAAACGCGGTACATGCTAGTTGTAAGTAGGGCGAGATGGCGCTAGTGTGTGTGTATCACAATGCTTAGACGAGAGCGGTGTGAGTGGCGGAGACGTCAGTGGAACGAGTATTCATCACACGAGACTCAGATTACAAACATTTTTGTTCACGTGGAAGGAAGTCTAAGACTCCCTGTACTCTTTGGAGTCTTCATAGTTTGTACGGAGATAACTATGCTTTGCTTTCTTTCTTTTGATTGAATAAATGATCAAATAAATACAAATATGATGCATAGAACTATTGTATTTAAGCATCACATACGAAACACGTATTGATTATTACACTCATTTACGAAAACGTATTGTACATCTTCAATAGACACTGTTATACCTTGTCCATTCAGTCTACAACCCTCTGAATTAAACCAAACGACTCCGCAATCCTCTAGATGTGAGCCTGCATCCGAGAGATAGTAGGTTCGAATCCCACTATCGGCAGCCCTGAAGATGGTTTTCCGTGGTTTCCCATTTTCACACCAGACAAATACTGCGGCTGTACCTTAATTAAGGCCACGGCCGCTTCCTTCCTACTCCTAGGCCTTTCCTACCCCATCGTCGTCATAAGACCTATCTGTGTCGGTGCGACGTAAAGCCCTAGAAAAAAAATAATCCTCTATTTGTAACTAGCTCTTTGGCTTCATACTCTTATCTTGAGATCGTTATAAACGTAGTCTCACTATCGTCACATCCGTCTCCCTCTACTTTTCCTACCTTCCAAGCCCATTTCATTGTTCTCTTTAGTACAATATCCTCCTCCAGTCGTTTTAGTTATTGATCTAACTCCAATGATTAGGGTTTCTCATGAGTTTAATGCTCCTGGATTACTTACAGTGTTATAGTGATTTAAATGAGCGTCCCGATATCTGAGTGTTTGTTAGACCTGTTCCATGCGATTCTATAGGATTTTTGTAATTTAGACATTCTACCTCATCTTCACGAAAGTATTTGAAATTGTTTACAATTTTGCCAAACCGGGCAGCAGGTTTTCTCATTATGGGATTTAGTGTCCACTGTTAGATACAAGTTTTTCCAGGGACTAGAATGGCTTCTTGCCTACTGTCGGACAGAATTACCAGATGATCTGCGAACGCCAAACATTTGACATGAATCCCTTCTGTTTGCTTTCTCTAACATGGAGACAAGCCATTTCCTTGTCTGACAGCCCTGTCTTAAAGGCATCTGGTTGTAGAACTATTCTCGATGCCGACCGCTGATAAATCCGAAAAGACTAGGAAAGAAGGAAAAATATTAGTTTAATTCTTAGGATGTAGCTGTCATCCAAATTAATTTTGAGCCATTTCTTCAAGTATCACTGAGATTTCTTTTCCCTACAAGTTGCTTTACGTCGCACCGACACAGATAGGTCTTATGGCGACGATGGGATAGAAAAGGCCTAGGATTGGGGAGGAATCGTGATGATGGTGATGATGCTTGTTGTTTAAAGGGGCCTAACGTCGAGGTCATCGGCCCCTAATGGTACGAAATGAAATGACAAAAAAGTTCAAAATCATCAATTGACCAAAATAAAAAATGTCATGAGGAATTAATGGATGGACATGAATTTAAAACAATCAGTGGATCCGACTCAAAAACTGTTATAGATAATAGTATTTCTGACCAAGGGACCACGTCTAAAGCACAATCCTTAATCGAGGATGCTTGATGTCTAAAGGGGTCAAAATCCAGGTCAAAGGCCCCTCAGAATGGTACTTATCGCTAATTAAGTAGAACCATGGTATGTGTCATGTTGGGTTACTAATCAAAAGACTCATGGTGTTCCACACATGATGGTACTACTCACAAGTATTGTACGTCGTATAGGTAACGCAGACCTATGGCGTTTCTCACACAGTGGTGCCACTCACAGCCAACGCAAACCGATGGGGTTCCCCACCTACGTGTACTAATCACGGGCGCCGGTATTCCCGCGGTGTTCCTCACATAGTGGATACTAATCACAGGCAACGTCCAGACCCGTGGTGTTGCTCACTTGGGTACGACTCACGGGTACTGGAAACCTACAGTCCACTCCCTCTGCTGCTACTAAGCACAAAACCTATTTCGTACCTAATATAGTGCTACTACTCGCAAGTAAAGGCAACCCATTGTGTTCCCCGCGTGATGGTACTAATCAAAAGTAGTTACATGGTTCTAAGACAATCATCCCTTGATCGCCCCTTTTAGTCGCCTCTCACAACAGGCAGGGGATACCGTGGGTGTATTTTTCCTCTGCGTCCCACAGGGGGTAGGCAGAGAGAAGAAGGGATCCGTCACTTCGAAAACTGGAGTAACGGACGAAGAAAGGCAAGGGCCATGAAGGGCGTGAAAGTGAAAGACTCCCTATGCCTCGAATGCTCTAATACCGCCGGGGGCGGAAAAGAACAAGGGTTGACAAAGGGAGGTCGGACAGGATAGACGAAAGTGAGGAGCCTGGCACAAGTAAATGGAAGCAATGCCAAGACTTAGCTAAGGGCTCCGTGGTCGCCAATCCACACTCCCAAGTTGAGAGCCTCTTGGGCCCCTTTTAGTCGCCTCTTACGACAGGCAGGGGATACCGCGGGTGTGTTCTAGATGTGCGTCCCCCACCTGCAGGGTGTGGGGGAGGAATCGGCCGTGGTCGTAATTACGGTACAGCCGAAGCATTTGCCTGGTGTAAAAATGGGAAACCACGGAAACCATCTTAAGGAATGCCAAAAGTGGGGCTCGAATGCACTATCTCCCTGATGCAAGCTCACCGCTACGCGCTTCTATCCGCACAGTGAGATTTTAGAAATTGGCAATACAGTTCATCCGAACGGGCACTACCACCAATACCGTCCAGGGTTGGTTTTTCCTCGGACTGGAGCGTGAGACTGTGAGTCGATAAAACTGGGATGGAGGACCAGTACCTCGCCCAGGCGGCCTCACCTGCTATGCTGAAGTGGGCCCTTGTGAAGGGGATGGGAAGATTGGAAGAGATAGGCAAGGAAGAGCGAAGGAGGCGGCCGTGGCCTTAACTTAGGTGCCATCCCAGCATTTGCCTGGAAAAGAAGTAGGAAACCCCAGAAAACCACTTCGAGGATGGCTGAGGTGGGAATCGAACCCCTCTCTATTCTGTTGACCTCCCATTCCAGCCCTCGAACTCGGCCCTCCGGGGGTGGCAGATAATCACCCTAACCACTACACCACAGAGATGGACTAGGTTGACAAAGTTTACAATCATAAATCTGCGTACCATACAATTCATGAAAACACGATTCGATTTCATCATATTGTTGCATTTTATTTATAAAGATAAAATTTCTTCTTCTTCGTCTTATTTCTTAATCAGTTTACCCTCCAGGGATGGTTTTTCCCACGAACTCTGCGCGGGATCCCATCGCCTCAAGGCCAGTGTCCTGGAGCATGCAACTAAAATAATATTATTGTTACATAAAGTACATAAAGCTTTCTTTTCGTTAAAGAATTAATAAGGGAACAATCATTTTCCCAGCACTTATTTCCCTTTTCCTGAAACATATAATGTACTACACTCCAGAACTGACGGAGAATTACATAGCCCGCCCTCTAGTAGCGCTACTGCGAAGTGACGCCTGTTGTACCTAAGTACCAGCGCTTCGCCCCTCCCCATCGCCTAGCTGCTTTGGCCGAGCGGTCTAGGTGTTGGTTATACGACTGGGAGTGAGAACTTTAGAGGTTCGAATCTCCAGATTTCCGTGTCGGATATAGCGGCCATGTATCCTTCAAGGAAATCGCCGTTGTATAACCTTCTTAACTGGCCTGTGTGAATGTGTGAGTGAAAAAATCTCTGGGCGGTGGACCCGGGGTAATTTCTTTCCCTTTCCCCTTTCACCCCGGGTTCACCCACAGAGGTTTCTCTCGAAGGAGAGTTTTGCAAAAAATAAAACACATTAATTTGACCGAAACGCTGTGTTTTGACTTATACATTTAAATTGTTAAGTAGTTTGATAAATAATGCATTCGTGAACATTGGGTGTCCAATTCATGTGTGAATAATGGGAACATTTGAAAAATAAATGGGATATTTTCTCCGGAAAAATAATAACGTTCCTCGTACAAATCCATATCTTTTCCACAAGAAATTTTAAGAACCCTCAGTCCCTAGATTTAGGCCCTTTGGCACAGCAACATAGAATAGGCGAAATATCGAATTTGTCGTACGACGAGACAAAGCTCGTGAAGAGCAAAACTTGGTTTTAAGAGAAATCAGCTGTTATGGAGATATATCCCGCTCTAGGAATCGTATGAAGAAATGACCAGTTGTAACTATGGCAACGTCAGGTCAAGGTCTGGTGTTCGAAGTAGACACGTGCGTAAATGTAGGCTAAGCCGAGGGGGATAGAGAGAGAGAAGAGATTCTGTTACCCATATAACTGTCTGTAAAAAACACGTGGGGTAAGGGTGGAGGTGGGAAGGGGTAGCGTATAAAAATAATCGAAAATAGTATCGACTCCATAGGTTTCGGCGTCGCTGAGAGGAACAATGACACTCCGCTTGTCGTTTACGTCCAAGTTCAGCCGCATCGGTATAGGGGGGAGAAGGGTGGAAAAGAAAATACACAAAATAACAGACATTACAGATAAATAGTCCGCCTCTCTGGTGTAGTGGTTAGCGTGATTAGCTGCCACCCCCGGAGGTCCGGGTTCGAATCCTGGCTATGCCACGAAATTTGAAAAGTGGAACGAGGGCTGGAACGGGATCCACTGATCCTCGGGAGGTCAACTGAGTAGAGGTGGGTTCAATTCCCACCTCAGCCATCCTGGAAGTGGTTTTCCGTGCTTTCCCAATTCTCCTCCAGGCAAATGCCGGGATGGTACCTAACTTAAGGCCACGGCCGCTTCCTTCCCTCTTCCTTGCCTGTCCCATCAAATCTTCCCATCCCTCCACAAGGCCCCTGTTCAGCATAGCAGGTGAGGCCACCTGGGCGAGGTACTGGTCATTCTCCCCAGTTGTATCCCTGACCCAAAGTCTGAATCTCCAGGACACTGGCCTTGAGGCGGTAGAGGTGGGATCCCTCGCTGCGTCCGAGGGAAAAACCGACCCTGGAGGGTAAACAGATTACGAACGAACGAACAGATAAATATGTGTATGTTCCAGCATAGCTCTCAACCAAACATATGACTTATTATCTGAAAAAATGGCTGTGGGGGCAGAACTCGCGTAACACTCTGACACTCTCTATGCTGTTTAAAGTCATAGTTCAGGACCAGTCGGAATGGATGTTGAGAAGGTTTTAAAAAGAATGTCCAATATAATGGATGTGTGTGTTACCTTCTAGCATGGCTATCAACTAAACTTGGTAAACACATGATTCACTATACTATCTAGAAAAAAATATGTGCGGTAAGGCACTCCTAGAGAGGACGATATTAAAAATGGGAAAAGACGAATATTACTGACGAGCCTTTAAGTTAAAGGCCATCACCTATCGGCAAGGGGGGGGGGATGGGGGAGGCTGGTGAGAAGGTGCGACCAACAAAATGTCCGAGACTATGTCTGTATGTATGTTCCAGAATAGCTCAAAAAAAAAAACTCGGTACGGATATGAATTACTGTCTGGAAAATATACTGTAGGGATACGACACCCATGTGAGTGACATGTACAATTATCAGAAACGACCAATATTAGTGTCGAATCCATTAATTTTCGGGGTCACCGAGACAAATAGTAACACACCGGATGTAGCTTTAAGTCGAAGTTCAGCACCCATCGGCATGGTGATTGAGAAGGAGTGAAAACGAAAATGTCCAACTTGACAGAGATTAGTGTTGATTTCACAGTTTTCCGGGTCCCTCGGCGTACTGGTGACAGTCCCATACTCAGTTCATGATATCCGGAAGTGTGTGTGTGTGTGTGTGTGTGTGTGTGTGTGTGCGATGCCCAGCCAGATCTATGGCTGGAAATGGGAAATGATGATGATGATGATGAAAAAGAAGAAATATGTGAATTCCAAGTGAAAGACTGTTTAAATTTGTTCTAGTATTTTTCTCGTCTGTCCGCCTCTGTGGTGTAGTGGTTAGTGTGAATAGCTGCCACCCTCGGAGGCCCGGGTTCGATTCCCGGCTCTGCCACGAAATTTGAAAAGTGGTACGAGGGCTGGAACGGGGTCCACTCAGCCTCGGGAGGTCAACTGAGTAGAGGTGGGTTCGATTCCCACCTCAGCCATCCTGGAAGTGGTTTTCCGTGGTTTCTCACTTCTCCTCCAGGCGAATGCCGGGATTGTACCTAACTTAAGGCCACGGTCGCTTCCTTCCCTCTTCCTTGCCTATCCCTTCCAATCTTCCCATCCCTCCACAAGGCCCCTGTTCAGCATAGCAGGTGAGGCCGCCTGGGCGAGGTACTGGTCATACTCCTCAGTTGTATCCCCCGACCAAGAGTCTGAAGCTCCAGGACACTGCCCTTGAGGCGGTAGAGGTAGGATCCCTCGCTAAGTCCGAGGGAAAAACCGAACCTGGAGGTTAAACAGATGATGATGATGATGATGATGATGATGAATTAAAGCGGCTTTTTAAAGAACTTCAGAAGACTGTAGGTGCCTCTAGTGATGCATATTGCTGCCACAATCCACCTAGATAAGCAGCGTAACATATATAAAATGATACATTCTTGCTCATTATATTCTCCCTTAAGCGCCTCTACTTTATGCCTGGCCGCAATCTCGACTCATTTAATGTGTGTCAAATCCAAATCTTACCCGCCAGGTACCCATTTGTTCGCAATCAGGACGACACCCTTTCTACACTCACTAGCCGTTTTCAAGCAAATATTCAATGCTTAGCAAACCGATGCACATCATGTCTCAACACGTTAGTGCCCGGAGTGTCCGCGGACAGGTTCGGCTCGCCGGATGCAGGTCTTTTGATTTGACGCCCGTAAGCGTCGTGATGAGGATGACATAATGATGAACACTACGCATACACCCAGTCCCCTCGCCTTGTGGTTAAAATTCCCTACCCTGGCAGGAATCGAACGCACGACCCCTGTGACCAAAGGCCAGCACGCTATCCATTTAGCCATGCAGGTGGACGGCACATTAACTCCACATCAGTCAACCAGTGGTACACAATTCACTTTAATAATCGCTTCCTGCAAATATCAGAGTTCTCAGTCAACTTAGTTCCCTTCTCTTCATGTTTCCCCTCACAAAAATCAGTCAATCCTTGGCCAGTTTATTTACATCGAAGTGAAAAACAAAAATAGCCTAAATTGGACGTTATTCCTAACTCGACAAACAAATTAAGGTTCAGTTTCATCATTTACCTGGTGTGAAAATGGGAAATCACCATCTTCAGGGCTGCTGACGGTGGTAATCGAACCCATCAATCTCACAGCGCCGTGACCCGATTCACAGGGCCAGCTCGCTGGTAAAACGCTCATTCGTTATGTTATGTATATTCCAAGAACATCCCAATGAAAAAAGTTGGGACAATTTAAAACCAACTAAAGAGCTTAGCATCAAATATCACTAGAGCCGTGGCGTTTTAATGAATAGTAAAAAGGAGCCTACCGGATTAAAAATATTTGAAGAATGCTGGAGCAACCATTTGTAAATAGTTGAAACCAAATTTTATATTGTCAGGGTGACTGGGAACTTGTTACTAAATCTAAAGATAATTCCAAACGGTTCTTTAAAAAACGTGTAACTTAGAATAAAGAGACATTCGGTGAGTGAATACAAAACTCACATTTCAACACTTGCACAAGTATGGAGTAGGCCTGAGAGTTTTTAAAGGAATGGTTTCCACTGTTCCAATTTACAGTACATATTTTCTTTGCAAAAATACACAGTTCAAAGAAAACAGGGGAACATGTTTTTGAACGTATACCATGTTCCACAGAACAATACCAACTAAACCTTTATTCTTTATCGTTGAAGTATACAAAAGAACACCGATGGATTCGCGTTCATTTTCAGAACACACACAGAAATGTTCAAATGGCGAAAACGAAGTGATGACAGTCCTCCAGGGTGGAGTTTTATCACAGCTGGAGAGCTTCAGTATGGTTTATGTCCTCCACGAGCATTTATCACAGCTTGGCACCTAAGTGGCATGCTCCGTATAAGTCGACGGAGGTCTCGTTGTGGTATAAGGTCCCATTCTCCAGTGAGAGCCTATTCGATGTCTGAGAGTCTGTGGTGTAACTGGACGCCCACGAAGACTTCTGTCAAGCCTATCCCACACATGCTCGATGGGATTAAGGTTGGGGCTCACTGATGGCCATTCCATATCTTGAATCCCAGTTCTCGCAAGACAGCTCTGGTGACGCGCGCTACATTAGCCTTGGCATTGTCGTGCATGAGTACGAATTCAGGGACAACACCGTATGCAGCAAGCAACACATGCTGTAGCAGTATCTGCTTGATGTACCCCGCAACGGTAAGATTAACACGGACGGCGACAAGATCCGTAACACAATCAATACTGATGCCACCGCACACCATCACGGAACCTTGTCCGAATCGGTCGCCTTCCCGGACAACATTTGGCATGTACTGTTCACCATGGGGTCTCCATACACGTTGACGTCCATTACGCTGTGCCAGGGGAAATCTGGACTCGTCTGAACAACACAGTTGACGTGGGTACGGGCAAAATGAAGGCGAGCTGCGCGATGTTGCTGCGTTAAACGGGCCTCTGGAACAAGACGTCTAGGTAGCGAGGACACTTCTCTTAACCCGTTCCTTACTGTCTTGTCAGACGACGGGACTCCAGTGACCCTCTTGAGGTCTTGTTGCAGTTCTCTGGCAGTTGCTGAATGACATCGCAACGCACAGATTGCCAGATATCGGTCCTTCTGTGGGGTTGTCATTCGTCCACGGCCTTGTCCAACCCTCCTTGTGAAATGACCTGTCTCACTGTAGCGATTCCTCAAGCGTTGAATAACTGACGGAGAGATATTGAGATCCACAGCAACACGACGAAAAGTCCATCCTTCCTGGATCAAAGTACCGGTGACTTGCGAGTTGAACCTCGTTAAGGTGTCACATGGGATGTGCTGGTATACGTACAACGTGCTCAAATGACCGCAGTAGTCCGTTTACCTCACAAGAGATAGCTTCAGATATTTCAAAAAATATGAACCACTTCACGAAGTAGAACTCCTAAACTGTAATAAAATTACGTAATCTTGTGTTTAACTGTGATCCTTATTTTATGCCTGCCAGGGACCCATCAACCCACCCCAATAACTATTCTTGTTTACACAAAACAATTAAATCTGATACTGTGTAAGTCTATTAAAATGACCATTTCCTGCGTTGCTATTGCCCGGCTGTGACGAAGAGAAATACTCTATTGTCCCCTATAGAGCTAGCATCATTTCTGGCCATAGGGTTTAGACATTCGTAGAAAATAAGGAAACCGTGATGCTAATAATAACAATGCTATTCGTTTTACAACTCACTAACTACCTTTTCGCTTTCCGGAGACGCCAATATGCCGGAATTTTGTCACTTAAGAATTCTTTATCGTGCCAATTGATGTACAGATAGGAGGCTGCGTATTTGAGCACCCGCAAGTACTACCGAACTGAGCTACTTATCCCCACTCCGAAGTCAGTCAATATTCACTAATTGCCGTTTTATCCACTCTCGAGCGTAGAATGCGCTGCTTTCCTATAGGATACTTAAGGCCCATAGCCACCTCGCGACATCAAACCTAGCGGCTTACTGCCCCTTCGCTTGTCGCGGAAGTCTGGGACCTAACCTTACCAAACCAGGTCAATTATCTTATCACTAGCCCGACCTTACCAAACCAGATCAATGATCTTATCATTAGCCGAACCTTACCAAGGCAGATCAATGATCTTGTCGCTAGTCGAACCTTACCAAAGCATATCAATGATCTTGTCGCTAGCTGAACCTTACCAAAGAATATCAATGATCTTGTCGCTAGCCGAACCTTACAAAAGCAGATCAATGATCTTATCGGTAGCCGAACCTTACGAATGCATATCAATGATCTTATCGCTAGCCGAACCTTACCAAATCAGATCAATGTTCTTATCGCTAGCCGAACCTTACCAAATTAGATCAATGATCTTATCGCTATCAGAACCTTACGAATGCATATCAATGATCTTATCGCTAGCCGAACCTTACCAAAGCAGATCAATGATCTTATCGCTAGCCGGACCTTACAAAAACAGATCAATGATCTTATCGGTAGCCGAGCCTTACGAATGCATATCAATGATCTTATCACTAGCCGAACCTTACCAAAGCAGATCAGTGATCTTATCGCTAGCTGAACCTTACCAAATCAGATCAATGATCTTATCGCTAGCCGAACCTTACCAAAGCAGATCAATGATCTTATCGCTATCAGAACCTTACGAATGCATATCAATGATCTTATCGCTAGCCGAACCTTACCAAAGCAGATCAGTGATCTTATCGCTAGCCGAACCTTACCAAAGCAGATCAATGATCTTATCGCTAGCCGGACCTAACCAAACTTGACCACTGATCTTGACATACGGACGTTAGCAAGCCTGGTCTACCGTATTGTGACAACATGTGAGCCACGCCATGTTAGATTATTTAACGTCCTTTGGCCTCCTCGGTAATAAAGTTTTAACAGATTTTTTTACTGTACTTCCACATCACAAGTCAAGGATCGTTAGCTGACTCTACAGCGATTCAGCTTCATGTTGTCCTTGCTGCTCATAAAGATACAAGTGATAAATGGATGGACTCTATTCTCGTTCATTTCTCTCCAGGCTGAACAATTCCATCGGCCTCGAGGCCATTATTATTTCATATATTCAAAACTCAGATTGAAAGGATGTGACATGTTTTCAAATGGAGGTGCGCATCAACCTATTTTAATGTAACGAGGCGCGCAGAAACACACACATTGGAGTAATAAAAGTGAGAGTAAAAATACTCCCAAATAGAAACAAATTACTGTCCTCCGTGATGGAGGTTTAGGAACACCCTGAAAGCTTCCACAGTAATGAATGTCAAATGTTTCACCAATCGGAATTGACAGTGCGAGCTTTTGAGCGTCGACGCCGATGAGGTTCTGTTTATATTCACTATACTGGCGCTCGATATATTTAAATATTTTATAGAGTTATTTCAATAATACCTTGTTAAGTTACACTCTCCTCCAGGAGCAAATCAAACCCAGAAACTTATTGTGTATATTCAATATGTGAAGAACCATAAGTCATTAATTGTTTAATCAATTTAAACAGCGGTCACACGTATTCTAAGGTGGAAGCTGATATACAAAATTTTCTTATTGTTTATAATTCAATTTTAACATTCGTTTTGAATTAACTGAATAGTTTAAATGAATATTTTTGGAAACCAACTTAGATTTTAAAAACTTAAGAACGCCTTTTATCAATTTACTTGAAAACAAATGCCACAAAATGAACTATATAAATACTTCCACAATTTCCTTAATTGTTCTTTAAAATTGTTCCTTAAAGTCACCTCTGCAATGTCAGACAGATGCTTCCTCAATGTATAGACAGTGAGCCTATAAAGGAAATTAAGGCTATCTGGCACAACTACTGTTTTCTTAAACGTAATTCTATGAAAAAGTTTAAACACAAAAGATGATTGGTTGTATAGCTCATATCAGTATTCCCTTGTTAGTGACTTCAAAGAGCCGGTACTTGTAGTAAGATATTTAAACATAATTTCTTTCCGAAAAACAAGATCAAAAATAGGGAAGTAAACGATATTTGGCACAAATTAGGATTTGGTTTCAAGAAAAAATATAGGAAAATGAAGTTAGACTAAATTTTCTTCAACATCTTGTTGACCCTTTGACTACAGCGACGGAGCGGACGCATTTGATTTTATTTAGATAATTTATCACACACACATAAAGGTCTATCTTTAATCTGTGATACACATATGATACATTTAGGGCTACGAATAGTTACATAAACTTGCTCAGCACAACATTAACATAAACTCCCTGTCGCTATAGACTGATCGAAAACGAGTACTCTTAAGCTATCCTTTCCCATGCTATTCGAAATGCTGAGATTAGTGTGTCAGATGTTGGAGAGTCCACGGTAGCGGATTCGCACCCGGCTCAATATGGTGGTAGTATATTTGGGGGAGTTTAGATATGCCAACCCCATTCATCACATTACCAGCAGGAAAGTTAATACCAGAGGGAAAAAATCAGAACCTCGGCGCCTACGAAAATAATAATGATAATAAAATTTAATTCAAGAAGGCTTACGACTCGCTGGATCAAAGTACCCTGATCCAGGTTCTAAAAGAATTGGGTTTAGGTGATAAGACAAGAACAATCATTCAGAAAACCATGTTGGACACGACATCCAAAGTCAGGCTGTCAGAACAGGAACCTGACAATCGACTATTTAGCCTTCGCAGATGACCTCTCAGTTCTCTCTAATTATCTTGACACTACCACACAACAAATCAGTCACCTACAGATGCAAGCAGCAAAGGCAGGGATTCAGATTTTGTTTGAGAAAATGCAGCTCGAAACGAAAAATAGGGTCAGCACCCAGAGAACGTAAGGTGAACGAAGGAAAAATGAAGAAGGCAGAGAAATTTAAGTAGCTGGGTGAGTGAATGGAGCCCTACATTCATGAAAAAGAAGCTTACGTGTCAAGGCTCAACAAAATGGAAATGACTGACCATATAACGAGGGACACCTACAATAAACGATCAGTGTCCTTCAAGGCCAAACTCACGCACTACTGTATCGTTAGGCGTTATATACTTCCGAATACCTTGCGATGAACAGGAAAGGCCTGGCAGAACAACTGGAAGCCAAAGAGAGGAAGATTTTAAGAAAGATCTCGGGCCCGATCAAAGAACAAGGAGTGTACAGAAGACGACTGAACGATGAACGGTCACTATATGCAAAAGGAGAATCTCTTTGTATTGGCCACTTGGCACCAATGAGATCCGGAAGATTGTCCGATCCAATCTCCTACTTTGCGGGAAAGAAAACAACAGGGATCTGGTTTATAGAGGTGTAAAAAGACCTACAAGAAATGGAGATCTCACATGTGGACATCTCGGAACGTGACCCTTTGAAGAAGAAACTTGGGGGAAGTACCAGAGTTTTCAGCCAAAATCCAAAATGTAAAACCGGAAAGAAGTGGACCGAAGAACGGAGGGATTCTCTCCGAAGAAGAATGTGGGAAAACTGGGAAAATGTGAAAGATAGTACGAGAAAGTAGTTGAAATAGCGTAGTCTATGGAAGACCGGAACGACAAGAAGAAAATTAATAGTAATTCAATAGATTCTATGTGGAAGTTCACATATCAGACCACTCACATTTGAGATAACAGCCAATACACCACCATACGTTCCAGCATGCATCCCTGTGCGTCTGAAGATTCGAATACTTTTTTGTTTTGCTAGTGGCTCTAAGTCGAACCGACACAGATAGGTCTTATGGCGACGATGGGATAGGAAAGGGCTAGGAGTTGGAAGGAAGCGGCCGTGGCCTTAATTAGGGTACATCCCTAGCATTTTCCTGGTGTGAAAATGTGAAACTACGGAAAATCTTCTTCGCTGCCGCCCGGTAAAAATCGAATGAGACAGTTTAGGAGCAACGGTTCAAATTAGATCTCAATTGGGAAATATCCCGGTGGCTATGATCACTATACGTCGCATTTGTAGGTGGTAAGACGTTAGAATGCAACGTAATTTGGTTCGTAAGAAGTGTCATGCAACCCGTTGTACCATAATGTAAGAAGAGTAGATTAAATTCAGGGAGATCTATAGGCTGTACCCCTAATATCCATGCAAATCTCATAGCTTAACCGTTGTAGAGTGTAGGGTATACTTGTTACAGGCTAGTAAGTTTGCATTCTAACCTATCAGTACCTCATAATCCGGACTCCTGCGATCACTTACAGTAGTGTGATAATAAAGTAAACTTAAATCTAGCTTAACATCACAACTCTGTCATACACAAATTCACGTGCAATTTAAATAATCTAGATACTTTAAAACCACGATATACAGTGGATTGAGCGTTACATTAAAATGTGACACCATCAAATATAAATTTCAGATAAAACCCATCCCAAAAAATATACATTTTAAAATTACAACAAGAAAAAAGGAAAGAAGATATCTAGGAATCACGATACAGGACATGAGTACGACAACGTGACTCTGAATGAACAAATATTTTTTTTAACTTTATGAGCAGGCCAATGATGTTAAGGCATGATTACTGCATTCAAAAATTTGTTCTGGATGAGTAGCGTTAAGAATGTGTTACGAACTTTGGGCTGGGAAGGCTTGGGAGGAAAGAAAAGAGCTGCTCGACTAAGTGGTATGTTCTGAGGTGTCAGTGGCGAGATGGCATTCATTGACGTTGTTATACGAATAAGTCTGAATGATTTTTTAAAATAGGAAAGATCAAGATATGAAGATAAAGTTGGAATTGAAAAGAACAAATTGGGGAAAGTAATCGTTCATCGGAAGAGGAGTTAGGGATTGGAATAATTTGCCACGGGAGATGTTAAAAAATTTCCAATTTCTTTGCAATTATTTGCGTAAACAACAGTTGGGGAATCTGCCACCAGGGCGACTGACCTACAGTAAATGCAGAGTAGTGATTGATTGTAATGGGTTAGAATGCAAACTAATTAGGTTACTAGGAAGTTGTGTCTAGCCCGCTCTCCGTACTGTAGCGGGAGTAACAAATTGTAGATGGCCGTACTCCTAATGTTTATGCAAAACTCATAGCATATCTGCTATGCTTTTAAACTATACTTGTTACTTGCTTTAGTGAGTTTGCGCTCCTGCCTCAATATCCGGGCTCTATTTATGAACCTGCTGCCAAGACGTCCTTCCTGAACGGCCAACAGCGATCCTGGAGCCAAATAAAGGGAATATGAATATTTTTGTGGTGTTGGACGCACAGCATCTGGGGCTAGACTCCATGTTTTGAATGTCTGGCTGTGCACATTAGGTGGGAGTAAGGGGCGGAAGGAGGGTGGTAGGACATTATCCCGGAGATCGACGTCACAATCCCATCACGTATGGGAGGAAGGGAGGAAATGTGGGATAGGGAAGCAATTTGTGGTCTTTGAGGCGTGAGAAATGTGTTGGGACGTGCCAGTAGTCAGGCTCCAGATACGGTGAAGGGGCGTGGGTTACATCAGCACTTTGCTGAATACATATGAACCTTGCACGAAGATCACTAACAGAATCGTTCGCTCTATTCTTCAGTGAACCACCTTCAAGTACAGAGATGTGAAAATTATTAGACTCACAGGAGAAGACATTTAAAAAACAAGTTTTTACCCTCACTTGTCTTTTTAATTTGTTCCATAATAATAATAATAATAATAATAATAATAATAATCGTATGGCCTCAGCTACCGTTTGCAGACATTTCGATTTGACGCCATCTGGCTGTCTGCTCGTCAATTTCGACGTTCCGGTTTACTCTGTCTGCCATCTAGCGGACCTAGAGTAAACCGGATCTCTCTTGGGCGTCTATGGCTGAGATTTAATTAATTTTGTCGGGTAAATACCAAATGTATCACCAGAGATCTTTTACATGCCGACATCGTACGACATGGAGTGTCGATTGGACTTTTTTCCGCCCTTCAAAAATCCGACTACCTCTGCCGGGTTTGAACCCGCTATCTTGGGATCCGGAGGCCGACACTCTACCACGACCTACTAAACATTGTGAAGTGCAGTATCATTCGTATTTTTAAAATATTACGTTGAAATTAAATATTTCTGTTTGGTCAGTTGCTAAACCTACAAAAATGTTGCAAAGAGTTTGGACAGTAAATAGTATAAAGAACAGTGAATTATACAATTGAAGTAAAGCAAAAATCACAGAACCACTTCATCTAATTCCATTTTATCTAATTAGACTCAAAAGAGAAATAAAAAATCCACATTTATAGTCCTTCAGGGAAACAACTCATTGTTGAAAACATCCCAGGGGTATGAGCTAAAAAAGTTCAGTAAATAAAATATAATGTTTGTCCAACCCTTGTCCCGTTTCCCTACGGGGTCGGGTATGAGGTGTGATGAATTTGTCGTGGCGGTATTTTATGACCGGATGCCCTTCCTGACGTCAACCTCATCAGAGGAGTTAATGGGAGATGAAATGAATGACGTGATATATGATAGTAGGGAGAGGGTGAAACCCGGTGCCGGCACATAGCCTACTCCTGTCGAATAGCACCAAGGGGTCTGCTCAAGGCTTAACGTCCCCATCCGACGGACGAATCACCATCAACAGCGTCATATGCCCTCACTCCATATGAGCACTGCGGAGAGGTTTGGAATTTAATCCAGGCTTTTGGCACGCAATCTAGTGATTAGAAATTGTATACCACCACCTCCCCTACCCTGCCGGCCAACATTCTGATGGTGAAAATTTTTTCGACCAACGGGACTCGAACCGGCTAACCTCGGTGTTAGACCGTTTTAGACTTCAGCGCCTTAACGATCATGGCCACCAGGCGGGCAGTAAATAAAATATAATGATGTATGATAATTTATTCTTTATTTATTACCAGAAATTACAATCATTCTCTCAATCATCGTTATCAGGTCGATTAGATTATCAGTTTATCTTTTATCTAACACTACGAGCGCTAATGTGAGTCAATGCCGAGTTTCACTTAAGTCCTTATATCTACATTCGGTGTGGACATTTTCCAAAATAATCAAAAACACCTGAGCGTATTGCAACAAGGAAAACATTAAAGAAGAATGAAATGGCGTATGGCTTTTAGTGCCGGGAGTATCTGAGGACAAGTTCGGCTCGGCAGATGCAGGTGTTTTTATTTGACACCCGTAGGCACCCTGCGCGTCGTGATGAGTATGAAATGATGATGAAGACGACACCCACAGCCAGCCCCCGTGTCAGCGAAATTAACCAATTATGGTTAAAATTCACGACCCCGTCGGGAGTCGGACCCGGGACTCCTGTGACCAAAGGCCAGCACGCTAACCATTTAGCCATGGAGCCGCATAACATTAAAGAAATACTTATTTACACAAGTTAATTTGGCTACGATTTTAATCAAAAAGAGAACGAGTAAAGAAACAAGTGATTTTATCCTGTATTTCCGGAAGTGTATTTTGGCCGCGAGGAATTTTAGAAATTTTGAATTTTAAACCTTTCCGGGGCCTTTAGCCCTTCAACTTTCGGCACAATTGAGGAAATTGATTAATTTTACGTTTGTCGTAGTATGGGGACCCCCTACTCAGGCTGCTAAGAAATGTTTTCAACATGAGTAACTTCATTGGCACCCGCTGCAGCAATGTTGGAATTTTCCCACATAATCACCATCATACCGTGGAATCAAATTTTGTACGCTGGTGTCGGAGATGTCTGCTGCCTGAGAATGGAACCAGCGTATGGCATTCATCTTCAGCTCTTCGACCGCGTGGAATTGCTGACAGGAGGACAGGAATTTTTTGAGGTGCAATAAAAGATGAAAATCACTGGGAGTAAGATCAGGACTGTACGGTGGTTGATCAAACACCTCCCAGCCTAACTCCTGCACCGAGTATTGTCATGGATCTGCACAACACCTGAACTGAGCATTCCACACCTCTTGTTTTTCACAGATCGAACCTCGCAGGCGGCGTGAGAAAGAATACCATCCACTACTGCTGCGCTACTGACACCAAGCGGGACTTGTCCGGCCGGTGTATGATTGCTACGTCACAGAACTGTCACGAATGCTCATATTCCCCGGCTAAACAAGTTTACTTTACAAAAAAGAAGATATGAGATAATTTCTCGATGGCCTACGTACTTTCATTGACCAGTCTCAGTCTCGTCCTTGGCTTTAACGATATGAAATTGACTGAGACATGAGCGTTGCTAGTCATGGCATTCCTTATGCAGCCATTCATTGTTATGAATGGTGTGAAAATGCCACTCATAGCGTCGGTTCGTGCATGCATTTGAATGGGCTCGGCAGACCGATATTCAATAGCAACTTCAGGCTCGGCGAGGTAAGCGGGAAACTACCTAACTCCTTATTTCTCCAGAATGTATAGATATTCACACTGAAGAGGGAAAGGTAGGAATGCACGAGTACTTATAAGACAAGTTAGATGATAGAGTAAGAACAAGTGCTCCCAACTCTCTCATATCTGGAAGGATGTCTCCATTTCAGTCAAGCTAAAGTTGAGACTAGTTCAAACTCGGATTTTCTCTGTCTTCAACGACGGCACTGAAACGTGGACCTGATATGAAGAGAATCAAACACATTTGAGATGTTCTGCTTCTACAGAGATTTTTAAACCTATTTTGTTGGCTATTCCTTCTAAATGATTAATTTGTGTTGTTACATTTGTCACGCTCTCTTGATGTGTACCAAAATCCTCTGCAAATACCAGACAATTAATTTCAACACCTTCATTTCGCTCCACAAAATTTATTTTGTTTATTTTATTGGTGTGACAATTCCCCATTACGGTGTCCTACATATTCCTTTTTACGTATCCTCGGCAAGTAGTAAATAACATTGAACTGAATTAACTGTCTGACATGTTTCTCATTTCACCAGCTGAGTGTCACAAAACAACAGTGTGACCATGTCCCCCACACGCATTCCTTATTAATAATATATTCAATACA
This sequence comes from Anabrus simplex, assembly GCF_040414725.1. NCBI lineage: Eukaryota > Metazoa > Arthropoda > Insecta > Orthoptera > Tettigoniidae > Anabrus > Anabrus simplex. The sequence continues at coordinate 21,458,214 of NC_090274.1, read as the reverse complement.
GTGAGGCCGAATTAACTTCTAAGATATATTCGTATTCGAGATAATCCTAGAAACGATCTAACATTTGAATCTATAATAATAAATATAATTTTCCAAAAAAGGAGAATAAATTGGCTGGACGAAACAAGAGGGGACCTGAATGAATTGAACTTCGGGGAAGACGACATAGGAAATCGCAAAGTCTTCAGGGCCTCAGTAAATAAACACAAATTTATGGTTTAAACTAGCAACAGGACTGGTACAAAGTGTTCAGAAGAACGGAAGGGGAAACACAGTGGGTTCTTGAAGAGATTTTGGAAGAATGGGAAGGCGAAAGTCATCAAGCCAATGAACAAGTTCCAACGCGCTCTATGAATGGGCATAACGAAATAATAATAACAATAATATAATAATAATAATGGCTTTATATCCCACTAACTACTTTTACGATTTTTGGAGACGCCGAGGTGCCTGAAGTTAGTTCTGCAGGAGTCCTTGTACGTGCCAGTAAATCTACCGACAGGAGGCTGACGTATTCGAGCACGTTCAAATACCACCGGACTGAGCCAGAAATCAAACCTGCCAAGTTGGGGTCAGAAAGACAACACCTCAACTGTCTGAGCCACTCAGCCTGGCGACATCTGAATTTCTTCGTAGATTTGAATAAAGGGAAACCATTTCTGAGGAGAACCTATAGATAATTCAAAGCATGCTATTAGAGGTCTGCGACTAGATTATGAGCTAACGCTGGTATGTGTCATCGGCACAACCCGTTTTTTAAAATGCAGAATTGGTTAGAATGCAAACTTACTGCAGCGGGTAACAAGTGTTGTCTATTCTGCACAACGGTTATGTTATGGGCTTTGCATAAACATTCAGGGTTGAGCCCATCGGAACCCCTAGAATTTATGTTACTCTCACTACGTTACGGGTGAGCAGGCTAGACTACACATCCTAATAACCAAATTAGTTCGTGTTCTCACGCATCACTGCATAAAAATCGGGGTGTAGTCATCAGACACCCAGATAATCCTCACTGGCTGGCTGTAGTACTGAACGAATGTCATAGAAATAGAGTCTGCGCATTCGACTTTATTGTACTGAACCGGGATAAGAAAACACTGACATAAATGACGGTAGCTAGTTTGCTACAGGCGGAATTTCTTCTTCTGGTGCATACTCGTTCCGGCTGTTGTCAACCATCATTTGGATGCGCTGTTTTTGTCACCTACCTCTCGGAATATCTCTACATGTATTTTGGAGTCGAAGTTCTGATATTATGTAACTGGAATGAAACATGTGGAAAAACTCTACAGTGATTTTCAAGAGAATGGAGAAACGGATGTTGCTGATGAACTCATGAACAACTTAGATGAAACCAGACGGAACAAGTGGACAGAAACTATGGAGACTATGGATTTCACACATCCTAGCAGGAAGGATTGGAGCCTCTTAAAGAAGTTGGAGAGATCACTTCACATTCCACAGCCCAAATCTGCTGTATCACCTGATGAAGTTGTCAAACGGATTACTGGATTGTCTAAAGTGAAACCCAAGAAAGAACTCAAATCGGTTAACAAGAAAAGAACCTTCATGGAAAGACAAAATGTTGGTTCATCTAATATTAATACCCCTTTCACCGAAGAGGAGCTCCTGTCTGCTCTGAAGGTAACAAAGAACCGCAAAGCACGTGGTTTTGATGGCATTCACACTGAATTCCTCAAGCATTGTGAGAAGAACACAATAAAATGGTGGTCATAGTTTATCTCAAATATTCTGATTACAGGCAAACTTCCTCCAGAGTTCAAACGAACCAAGAGTCTGGCTACTGAAACCAGGTAAAACTTCTGGTTGTCCTGAAAGTTACCGTCCAATTGCTATAATGTGTGTTTATTAAAAACTTCTGGAACGGCTCATCTACAATAGAATAAGCCCTCTAATTTTACGATCACTCGCAGCAGAACAAGCCGGTTTTAGACCTAACTGTAGTTGTGAATGCCAAGTTCTTGTGTCAGCAACCCACACTGAAGCAGGTTTTGAAAAACGACTGAAGAGTGGTGCAGTGTTCATTGACCTTACAGCCGCTTATGATACAGTTTAGAGAGAGGGGGTTGTGTATAAGTATTTTTAAACTTGTTGGATGTAGAGTAATGTCACAACTCATAAACAACATGTTATCAGATAGAATGATCCAGCTAGTTATGGATAACATACATAGTAAAGTTAAAAAGCTCAACAATGATCTCCCTCAAGGATACGTGCCTCTCTATTGCTGTTTAATATGTACATTGCTGATATACCTGGCACTACATCACGCCAAATTGCTTATGAGGATGACATAGCAATAGTTACTCAGCAATCCACTGTGAATGAGATAGAAGCAATTCTAAACAGACACTTTAACAATTTGAGCGAGTACTTTGATAATTGATGTTTGATGCCTAGCACCAGTAAAACAGAAACCGGTCTCTCTCACCTTAATAACAGGCAGGCAAACATTACTTTGAATGTTTCCCTCGATAACTCTCCTCTACGACACAATACTAACCCCGAGTATCTTGAAGTAGGCTATCTCTTGATCGGACACTATCCTTCAGGAAACATTTAATGAATACCGCTGCTAAACTGAAGACCAGGAACAATAGCATTCAGAAACTTGCAGGTTCTACATGGGGAGCATCACCATCCACCCTTAGGGCATCAGCATTGGGACGAGTATACTCTACAGCCGAGTATTGTTCTTCTGTTTGTCTGAATAACCCTTATATTAAGAATATTGATGTTCTGAATCAGACGATGCGCATTGTCAGCGGTGCAGTCAGATCTAGTCCTATTTTTGTTGGTTGCCAGTCTTAAGCCGCATAACAACTCTAAGAATAAGCAGAGAAAACAACCTAATACGCGAGTTAAGGAAGATAACAATGAACCCAAGTCTTCCCATTCATGAAAACATAGTTGTTAAATTTGGACGTCTGAAATAAGGATCTCCGACCATTCAGACTACAAGGGAACTCATCAATAGGAACTTCAACGGTTCTGATGAATGGAAATTAGAGTGCACCAACACAGCTCCAGACGAATAGCAGACCCTCTTTAGTCTTCAACATCAACCACCTGGTTTTAATCTCCCCAGAAGAACTTGGGTTCTTCTCAGCAGAGTCCGTAACAATCATGGACGTTGTGGGTCATTGTTGCATAGGTGGAGGTATGCGCTCCTCCCCTGAGCGCGACTGTGGTAATAAGAAACAGACCATCCGTCATATTGTCATTGAATGCAAAAGAGGTCATATACTTCGGTCAGATGAAGGAGTTTGTGTGTGCTTCTGATGGGGCTGTACAATAGTTGGACTGTTTAGATTTGCGTTTGTGAACTGTTTTTGAGATGGGTTGATTGTTTGAAGTGTTATATTGTTTGTTATATTTTTGAATGTTTGCATGTACAGTTATGCACTAGCTATAAGCTAAAAAAATAACTGGGATATTTTCTCCAAACCTCATTTCTCTTTTTAGGTATATTTCCTTGAAGAATAGACGGTATAATTTGGTATCTACTTTCACTCCTTCTGATTATGAATCTTTCTTGTTTTAACAGTGTTCAATAATTCTTTACCTTTCTTCATTTTCTGCAGAATCTCAAAATTTATGGCATAGTCCACGACGCCCAACCACATCTCAAAATCCTCCAATCATTTACTTAATAACTGTCCGAGTCCATGATTCAGTACAGCAGAAGAGAGTTGAGAACTACTTCGTACTCACTGCTAACCCATGACTTTTAAAGAGGTTACTAATATTAAAGAAAATTGACTTTGATTTTCCAATTCGAGATCTCTCCTCATCAAAGTATCCCGTTGGTCATCTACGGTGGTGCCAAAGTATGTGCACTTATTGTAATTGTAGAAGTTAACGTTAAAAAGTACAATTTCGAGATTGGGTGTAGATATTGATTAGGCGTAATTGTAATTGTAAATTATAACAAGAAAATCATGCAAGTATCAAAATAATTTGGATTGTAATAAATGATTATCCTCACCCTAGTTCATGACTATCCGGAACTAGGGGATGGGAGTATTCTATTCTCTGTACTTGTTCAATGAGATCGTCGTCTTATCTTAATATGACACACAGGGACTCTGTTTTTACCAGTTATCATGCTTTTAGTTTTCTCAGCATTTTCGTCTAGACACAACGGCCGTAGCCGTGTTGAAACACCGGATCCCGTGAGATCTCCAAAGTTAATCAATATTGGGCGTGGTCAGAAGTTGGATGGGTTGCCACGCGCTGTTGGTGGGGGGTAAGGGAATGGAGGAGCGGAAAGGAACTGGCCACCCTAAACTCCGGCTCAGGAAAACCTCTGCGGAGGTTCGGACCTGCCTTCGGGCAGAATAACCCTTACCTCTCCCTAGTTCATGACTATCCGGAACTAGGAGATGGGAGTATTCTATTCTCTGTACTTGTTCAATGAGATCGTCGTCTTATCTTAATATGACACACAGGGACTCTGTTTTTACCAATGATCATGCTTTTAGTTTTCTCAGCATTTTCGTATAGGCACAAGCTGAAAATATGGGACTAACTAAGTGAAACAAGATGGAATGGATTTCTAGTCAGTGGATAAATTAAAGTAACACTGTTCACCAAAAGCAACGAACTGGACGTCGGTATAAAGAAGAAATCCCGGTGGGAAGGAGGAATTTTTTTTTGCTACCTGCTTTACGTCGCGCCGACACGGATAGCTCTTATGGCGACGATAGGATAGGGAAAGGCTAGAAGTGGAAAGGAAGCGGTCGTGGCCTTAATTAAGGTATAATTAAAAAATAATAAAATTTGCCTGGTGTGAAAATGGGAAACCACGAAAAACCATTTTCAGGGCTGCCGACAGTTGGGTTCGAACCTACTATCTCCCGGATGCAAGCTCACAGCTGCGCGCCCCTAACCGCACGGCCAACTCGCCCGGTAGGAGGAATTTCATTAACTTGCGAAATACACTGCGATTCATATTAAACTAAGATATACAACACTATAATTCTCCTTATGTATTGTCTGACTGCTAAATATAGGCGTCCAGAAAGTCTGATCGGGACAACTTCGATATCTGCAGCAGGAATGGGACTTGACGAATCCTCAGCGCTATCAGACAAGGTGGAGAATGGAAGCAGGGGTTAAACAAACAAATACACAAGGTTGTTTACAAATACGCGGGGAGTAACTGAGGGTGGATAGTATCAACACAAAAACTTCCTATACAGGGTGTCCTTGAAAAAGGTTCTTATATTTACGGAGGATGCAGGACGCAACAAACGAAGGAGTTACCGTCAATGATCACAACGTTCCAAGGGTCGTATGCAAAAAAGACGGAAATGCGGTCCTAGGTAAGCATTCATCGAAAACGACTGCAAATGTGGTACATGCAAGATGGGGCACCGGTCCATTTTGATCGTAGAGTTAGGCCACACCTAACACAGATCTTCCGTGAGCGTTGGATCGGGAGGGGAGGCACAGTATCTTGACCTGACTATTCGCCTGACGCTAAACTAGAATTTTTGCTTTGAGGACATGTAAAGACCATGGTGTATGCTATCCTCATAAATGATTTGCATACACTACGAGAACACGTGTTTAATACCTGTGATGAAGTCCAGTAACAGTCAATGATGTTCCATGCGACGTAGGGTGGAAGGCTGTATTGCTATGGATGGCGGTCGCATCGAACACATGTTGTGAAGAGTAGATTAAAGGCATGGTGATCACTGATGATAGTGTTTGCGGACGACAATTTCGAAAATATTTGGTTCGCGAACAATATTTATAGGGCCTTTTTTCCTTTGTTTGTTGCATGTAAATGATGGAACCTTTTTCAAGGACAGCCTGTATATGCCCTCACTTTCATCATTTATGGGCGAAATCTGTTTTATTTAATCGCTGGAATTGGGGATAATTACAATTCAGAATTAATATGGATTGAGGCATGCCTTTACGGATGTTACAGTAGTTCTGCAGGGCGTGGAGCAAGAGTGTCATCTAATACTCACAATGCCTCGAGTGTTCGACCGTGAATGAGGTGGCGTGTTCAGGCATAGTGTATAGTGTGATGGGTGGATATTGGAAAAGCAGCCAGATGCTGTGGGCTTCTCTAGTGGTGAGGTTATCGGAAAGGGCAATATTCAGATTTTTATTGCAAGAGAAGCCAAAAAATTTGACCCGTTGGTAGACGAGGCAGCAAAGGCAAGATGAAGTGGAGAAAGAAATACAACACCAGCAGTGCGTCTCCGGAGATTGCAAGAGAAAAGCACTAAATTGTCAAAGATGGAGGAAACTAGCTAAGGCTGGTGATAACTTAATGATGACGATGATTTCATTAAGGCAGGTTACAGTGATTAGCAAACTCTGAGTTCTATGCAGTAATCGGTCAGAAAGAAAAATAACTTGGTTATTCGAAAGTGTCGTCTTGGCAGCTCTTTGGAGGTTCTGATAGGTCGAACACCTAAGGTTTATGCAAACCCCATAACATAACCGTTGTGCGGATTAGAGTATACTTATTACTGCTTCACTAAGTTTACATTCTAACCAATTACTGCCTAAAAATCCGGGATCTAGTAATCAGTGACGTAATGTGTAACGTCATATGATGCTGACCACAAGACAGGAATGGACGTGAAGGGGAATCATTGCTAGGTGCATAGAGTCATTTTCAGGGTCAGCTCATGAGATGGATTCCAGAATAAGGCAATCAGGATGAGGGTGAAATGAACGTGGTGGAACGGGTGAGCCCATTCAAGTTGCAGTGAGCGAGTAAAGTGGCAAGAAGTGATATCAAGCGGAGAGGAACTGTAATTGCGGCAGGCATTTTGCGAGATGAGAGGGAAATCTGGGCAACCCATAGCAAGATAGCAACGCGTCCACCGCCACCTGGGAACACCTGAATGAAGACTAGCGGAGAAATTTATAAGACCTGTACACTCGCAGTGATTTTCCCCCCAGTATTGCAGAAGGTTGGGCTAGTAATTCTGCAATTGAAAACACCTAAAGATCATGAATACCTTTCTGTTGATTTTTGAACCATAGTCTCCAAGTCTGTGCCCATACCATACACCATTTTTTCCATATCTTTCGCAGACTCGGATAAAGTGCCAATATCGTTGGCAAAACGCAGAATTTCATTTTCCTCTCCTTGGATTGTTATTCCTATTACAAATTCCTCTTTGATTTCCTTTATCCCCTGTTCTATGTAATAACTCAGTATTATTATTATTATTATTATTATTATTATTATTATTATTATTATTATTATTATTATTATTATTATTATTATTATTATTATTATTATTATATTAGGTGTTGTCTTGCTGGTTAGACGTGTCTCCCCTGTAATTACTCTTGCCAGTTCACTTTGCTGGTAGTCATGACGACACAAATCTCTGCCCAACGCCACGCCGTCTAGCGTTCTCTCGGCGGACATCAATTAACGACGGGCGCCGCCTGCAATGACGTCCCCATACGTCACGTCACCCGACGTCTTCCGCCTGGGCGCTCTCCTCTTCCTTTCCTACGACACCAACGACAGATGGGGACAAAACACGAGCCTGTTGATACTGATACAGTGTGTAACAGCCTTCATTAAGTGTGAAATCGATTAAGCTGTGGCATATGACTGCGGGTAACATGGCACGCAGGTGGATCATGTCTAGTATTTATGCTTTTTATTCTTCACGGATGCTGAAGACGGGAATATATTTACACAGTCTAATTCAGGACACATACACAGATGTCGGCTATTAATAATGGCATCGCATTTGGTGCGAGAAACATCTTGGCAAAGGGAGTAGGATTTTTGAAGGGCGGAAAGAAGTCCATTCGACACTCCATATCGTACGATGTCGGCATGTAAACGATCTCTGGTGACACATTTGGTGTTTACCCGACAAAATTCATTAAATATCAGCCATAGACGCTCAAGAGAGTTTCAGTTTACTCGGTCTGCCATCTAGTGGGCCTAGAGTAAAACGAAACGTCGAAATTGACGAGCAGACAGCCATATGGCGTCAAATTGAAATGTCTGCACACGGTAGCTGAGGCCATACGATTATTTTTATTATTATTATTATTATTATTATTATTATGATTATTATTATTATTATTATTATTATTATTATTATTATTATTATTATTATTATATATAATTCGATGGGGCCATCAAGGACCACGTTATGTCTTGTTGCATTTGACACTGAACTTGGCCTTCTTTAGAGCCCAAATTTCCCTCATTCTTTGTGAGTGGGGCTGCTTACGCTCCTCTGTCCAAGGGGCACCGTGTCTTCTCTTCGGTTGCTCGTCTCGGTTTAGCCCGTTCGTCAATATTTTCTTGCGGAAGAGATCTCTGTTAACAGCGTCTTCAGCTGAGATATGTAGCATTTGCAGGTCTTCTTTGGTATTTCTAAACCAGGGAATTGTGGATTTGGGGTTTGAATCAAAAAAGTGAAAGATTTCTTTAGTTAACTTTCTTCCGTCCATTCTTTTCAGATGACCGTAAAATCGTGCCCGTCTTTTTCTGATTGTGTCGGTAATTTTCTCTATTTTGCTGTAGATTTCCTTGTTGGATCTCTTTTGATGGATTCCATTTCTGTACTTTGATCCCAAGATTCCTCTCACAATTTTGCGTTCTCTTTTCCCCAGTTCTTCAAGGAGTCCTTTGTTGGCATTTAGAGACAGGGTTTCGGCTGCATATAGAACTACTGGCTTAAGAACTGTTTCATAGTGACGTATTTTGGTGTTTTGGGAAAGGCATTTTTTGTTGTAGATTGTGCGGGATGTTTGGTAGGATATTTCCAGTTTGCGTACTCGCTCCTGAAGTGCTTCTTAGTCCAGTCCATTTTTCATGATGATCTCACCCAGGTATTTGAATTTGTCTACTCGGGTGATGTCCCCGTATTTTATTATTATTATTATTATTATTATTATTATTATTAACTTCGGAAGTCCTACGATCTCAGAAGGCAGTTCATCTCCGCGCAGTAGCGATGATTGGGAATTGGAAGTGGGGGTGCAAAAAATCTACAGACAACAAAATGTTCCCGGGTTTGCGGGATATAGCAGGAGGGGTGTGGGGGGAGGGAATATGCATCAAAACTGAAAAAAGGGCTGCAAAATGGTAAGTTTTTTGATGCTCTCTGAGTGAATGTCTACTGAGAGGTAAAGGGAGACAGTTTATCTGCAGTAATATGAGTTTTTTTGAGATTTTGATTTAATACTATACAATAAAACTTTCACAAAGGAACAATATTACACACGTATTACAATAGAATATAAGTACGGTGAGGTTATACAATTAAAAATCATTCAGTAATTGACTCCCGGTATAAGGAGATCCCCTATACCACGTGCGAACAGTCTCTTTGAGTGGATGAGCGGGTATGGGTAAGGGCACTCTATTGTCCTGGTGACAAGAAATTGTTCCCAAAGGCGGAGGAACCACTTTGGTCAACAGCATTAGGATGCAGAAGGCAACGGGAAACCACTGCATTAAAGATTCTGAGAGATATTCAAATATATTCACATGGCATGGCTGCAACGTCAAAATCAGAGCTGGCCGTGTGGATCGTCAACCTCCGTTCGGAGACGACGTCTTAAAAGAAGAAGAAGAATTCACTAACCGCGAAGAAAATAACAGACACTAAATAGACTGCCAGACTGATGAATACGCACGGCAAGCGGGTGAATACCTCAGTGTCCATAACCTTGGTAAACAAAAATATAGCCCTGCTACCCATCCTCACAGCACATGCAAAGTGTCCGCTACTTGCCGTGGCGCTATACAAACCTATTAGCCGCGACCAACGACATTTTGTTAATAATAAGAAAGGGAATAATTATCTGATAAGGGAACAGATCTTGAACAAATTGCTTGTTTTAATAATTCGCACAAATTCTATTTTCAGGCGGCTAAAACTCAATAAAAATGTTCTCCAACTTGGATGAATAGTACTCACGCAAGACTTGATGACACGATCATACCATGCGTCTTATAACTGGCACAATCGGACATACACCTACTTTCTGGCTACCCATACTTATCCACATACCACCGCCTTCTATGTGGCATGAAAGATCACTTGTACGGGAGTACGAAAAACTGCAGGAAAATTCTCACATCCCAGTTCACGCTTCGCTCTTGACTCCAAACCCTGGAGACTGCAAGGATATTCGTATGCAACAGCGTTAACGCTCCTTACGTAGTGGGACTAATCACGGGCACTATGGGTTTACAGCACCCGTGATCAGTACCAGGGCGTATCGACACACTCTGGTATAAGAAAATCTACTTACAGCGTGTCCAGATACATTTCATACTCGTAACCAGTGGACAGATCTAATTTATGAAATGTAATATTTTATGACTTGTGGAACTCATATGATTAAATGTAGGTCTCTTTTTTTGCTAGGGGATTTTCGTCGCACCGACACAGATAGGTCTTATGGCGACGATGGGATAGGAAAGGCCTAGGAGTTGGAAGGAAGTGGCCGTGGCCTTAATTAAGGTACAGCCCCAGCATTTGCCTGGTGTGAAAATGGGAAACCACGGAAAACCATTTTCAGGGCTGCCGATAGTGGGATTCGAACCTAATGTACGTCTCTATCTACTCTAAAAAATATCTTTCCTGTAGGAAATATAACACATCAGGAGTTTTAACCATATTCTGAATAATATCTCTAATATTTTACTGTTTCTTGCACCGTCCCACCGGGGCGGAAAGATCCAATGGTGACGATATGATACATTGCTAGGACAGTAAAGTAAGTGCCCATGGAATGAATTAAGGTACAGAATTTGCCTGCTGTGAAGATCGGAAACCTCGGAACACATTATTCAAACCCAACGCCAGTTAAGTTCGAAGCCACTATCCCCCAAATTCAATCTCACAGATACGTAACCCAGACTGCTTAGCCTGCTCTCACGGGTTATATCTGATATAATATCAATTTCAGAAGTAGTTTAAATAGTTCATGGTAAGTTTATGACCAAGAACAAGAACAACATGAGCGAAAGGAAATAAGACGTTTTAATTCAGGAAGCAAAAAGTCGACTGAAAGTGATAACTTGTTATACACTTCCGAATGATGGTTAAAATTTCCAAGACACAAAAGGCGGATCCTGTGCAATATAACATTCTGCAGTCATCATCAGATTAACTACCTCCAGATGAGCACGTTATACGAGCTTTTACCGCCCTTCGTGCCTTTATTACTCGCGGAAAACCTTCTCATAGCAGATTTATTTTAGAACTTCCATAAAACAGGACAGAACTTTCGTCTTAATACGGGAGAAGGAGAAAGTAATAATACGATTCTTTTATTGGGGGGTTTTATTCCCTGACTCACTAGCAGAAAAATACGCACTTAATATTCTAGAATAGTGTTACCAAATATTACAAAAAAAGTTTAAGAGAGAGAATTTTATATAATACATTCTGACTCCTTTTATATATTTGTAAGGGAAAAAATTCCGTGTACGAGAAAATTAATGTAAGAAGCACTTATGATATGACTAATTTCTATATACTCGATTATCCGAGGTAATCTGTGGTTAAAAACGGTGAATATTCAAAAACCGCGGATTAACCACAAGTGAGCAGAAAATAATGTTTAAAAAGGCATTTGCCCCATTAACATTAGGTACAGCTCCAGCATTTGGCTGTTCAATTAAGGCCACGACCGCTTCCTTCTCACTCCTAGGCCTTTCCTTCCCCATCGTTGGCGTAAGAACCATCTGTGTCAGCGAGACGCAAAACAAATTGTAAATCATAATAATAATAATAATAATAAAAATAATGACCTTGCGACCGTGACTAGAAACAATAACACAGCCACAACGCAGACAAATATAACAAAACGGGAAGCAGATAAAGCAGGACTCCAAATTTCCATTTCAAAATAAACAAATATATGACAAATACCATTACAGCCCCTCGTCACTTGAAGAGAGACCATGGTAATATTGAAAGGACTGACAGCTTCAAGTACCTCGGAGAAATCGCACAGCTGAAAACTAGCGAGAGAGAAGCGAACTACACCAGGCGAGAGAAGATGGCCGCTGCTTTTCGTAGGAGAGATGCTCTATACAAGAGGAAAGCCAAGCCCTCTCAAGGCGAGCTAAAATAAGACACTGCAATACAGTGATTAAAACCGAGTGTGTGTATGCTAGCGAACGCTTCCGAATGACAGGAATGTTGTTACCGAGAGAAACTGAGAAATTTGAGCGGAAAATCTACCGCAAGATAATGGGTCCAAAAATCGTGGATGGTTACGAGAAGTTACAAGGAAGGGGAGATACAGTATATACCAAGGAAGTGAAAGATTCATTGAGTCAATGGAGAAAATAAGACTCCAAGTTTATGGACATATGTTTGGAATGGCCTAGAAGAGGCTGACAAAACCTATTTTTAAAACTCTTGACTGTAGACCTAAAATTTTCGACAAATGGTGCAGGGCGATAAGAAAGAATCTTGAGCAGTCTGGATTAAATCTGTATTTGTGGTTTCTGGAGGCGTCAATGTGCCGCAATTTTGTCCCGCAGGGTTCTATCTGCCAGTGAATCTACCGACACGAGGCTGACGTATTTGAGAACCGAAGTTACCAAGTTGTGCTCAGAAGGCCAGCGCTCTACTGTCTGACGTTACCATCGCAGCCTCTAAGCCGGACAATCACATTTTACTGTAAAATTATCATCCATTGATACTATTTTTGACAACCCCCATGATGCTGCAGCTCTCATAACACTTCAAACTAAGCGATCACCCGAAATCCTGCCAATTACGAGCTGATGCGAGGTCATCGCGATACATCCTCTCGTGCATGATTTTTGATTTTTTACATTAAGGGGTCGTTACATAGCCCTCATATTTCTCCTCAATTATTCTAACGTAGTCAGACTCTACCTAAAATCAACCGTCAGTTCCAGGTAAAAATCGCTGACCTGGCCTTGAACCGAAACCGGACCCTACAGACCAACACGGTTCGACTCTTAAAATTAAGATTAGACCTCGGATTTTTGTTCAGTAATAGGTAAGAACGCTAACTAATTTCGTTATTAGGAATTGTCGACTAACCCACTTTTCCGTAATGTAGCAAGAGTAAGACAAATTTCTGGGATTCTAACGGCCCGTTCCCCTGATGTTTATGCACAACTCTTAGCATAACGTTGTGCAGGTTAGAATATACTGGTTACTCACTTGTTACTTGTTACAGCTTAAAAACAGGGAACTAATTATGAATTATATTATTGTCGTGTTACTTATCATGAAGGTTCTGAGAAAGTCCTCAAGATGCTTATCTCAGAATTTAACAAGAACCCCCTTTAAAATTTGGACGTGATGAATGGCCACTATATTCAAGAACGCTTTATCCCCTCGCGAAGCCAGGACGTCAAGAGTTATTGCTTCAATATATCACATCTCCTTAACACCGCATGCGTCCACTTGTCCCATTGCACGCAACAGAGTATATGCTGTGGAAAATGACTCCCTTGCAGTCTTCCAAAATGATTCCTGAGTTGATCATGGATGGCTGAAAAGCAACGTTGAAATCCTTGAGACAAAATTTCAGTATTCATTGTTACGATATGGATTTTGTATTTGCGAATACCAACAAATAGTTTCTCTGAAGACCTTTCAAGTGTGAATATATCTCGTTTAAGATGTCCCGGGTGTGTATAATTCATCTGACGAAAACGGTGATTAATCTAGGAATGTTCACACTCCAGTTATGAACTTCATTAGCCTACGACTGTGACATCTAGACTAGACGTTGCGCTTAGAAAGACGGCAATATGGATAAAATTTCAGCTAAGACTATCGACAGAACGTTTCTGCCAACTACGGTTCAGTATTGTATCCCCTAGAGCTAAAATTGTAACGACCATGTGTATGTACGTTGACTATTTTGGCGAAGTTTCTATTCAGTTATCCGTTTCAGGTATAATAATGACCATCTGAATATTTTTTTTAGCTTTGGTGTCTTTTTGTCTGTTTGTTTGTCTGAGTTCTTCCAACTTGAAAACTACTAAATATGCTTCTTCCAAACTTCCTTTTTAGAATCCATCTCTCTTTGGGTAGGTTTTAGTGCTGATATTGTTTCTAAATCCCTGAACTGACTGGGGGTTTATACGAAATTGAAACCATTTATTGAGCGATACAGTTCCTGGTCGGACGTTGTGCCTCATTATCCCTATTTCTCGGTTACATATTGTTGTTCATATGGGCATCATTAGTGGTGCGACAGACGCCGAATCTGTATTGAATTTTCCTCCCGCCCTCCGTCAGCGTGCTTCGTGTTTTGGCCGGATATCGAAAGCGATCTCCCAGTTTCCGAGAAACTTCTGTCCTACTTTATGATAGATAGGTAATATGAGGAACATCGTCAATTAGTTGCAGTTGATAGTCCAGCCAAAAATGACGGTGTACAAGCTTAAGAGTCAGCTAGCGGGATGCGTGCTGTGTTGAATAGATGCCTGAGCTGCCTAAACCTCAAGGAAGAGAGACGGATGGGCATTTATCCTGCAGACCAGCTGTTTGTTGTGATGCTTTCTTAATTAGAAATGAATACATTAAATACAGTTTTGACAATTCAATGCAGAATTTTAGCAGCCTATCGCAAATATACTACATCTGCAATGTAACAAAACACATGGACAGATGTGGAATATTGTTTCAACGTCTGTCATGGCATTAATTGTGCGCATATCAAGGTGTATTACATATGTAAGAAAACATTTTGTTTTTCTGTACTTGTAGAAACAAACCGTCAATAATTATCTGTATTACTCTTGAAGATATTCATATTTATTATATTACACATTCAAGCCAAATACTTTGTACATAAACGAAGTTTCGTTCTAAGAGATACATGTGCTGCGGGTCAGTATTTCTCCCCTCAACATTGTCATGTAGCAATATTTCGAGGCGCAGTAACGATATGAAAAATGCATTTTCACAGCCCGTTTCCAGTCATTCGAGCGGGTCTGGAATGGAATGATTGAAGCCCCATCTAACGGAGAGGATAGGAATTTCGCCGGCTGCCGAAGCAAGTCGAACTGATCTGGGGCAATGATTAAAGACTGACAGGTGAAATGAAATGATATTGGGGTGTGTTGCTGGAATGAGAGATGACAGGAAAAACCGGAGTACCCGGAGAAAAACCTGTCCACCTCCGCTTTGTCTAGCACAAATCTCACAAGGAGTGACCGGGATTTGAAGCACGGAATCCCGCGGTGAGAGCGCAGCGCGCAGTAACGATATTCTGTTCAGAAATTTCAACATAAGGAAGATGAAAGTGATGAGAACACAAGCGTATATAAAAGACCAAAGAATAGGGTAGTTGGTAGCATATAGGTATCTTAGCACTTTCGTGGCCGGAAAAGAAAATTAAGGATTAGAATGAGGAAAGGATCATCACAATGGAAACAAAGACCACTGACTACCTGTAGAATTAGATTCGATTAAGGAAACGGATCGCCATAGGTTATGTCTTTGGTGTACTGTTGTACGGAACGGAGGCCTGGAGTATAAAAAGCAGTAAAGGTGAGGGTAAGGAGAAAGTGGCTTAAAGTAAAATCGAGTAAAAGCAGGAGGTTCCAATCTAACAGAAGAAGAGATGAGTTTAACAACTACAGTCAATAAGTGGAAGAATACCCAGGTAGCATATAACATGACAAGATATATTTAGTTGAGGGAACCAGTGGAGAAGACAAGACAAGATGACGATACAGGACGAAATTCATAGACGAATAGAAAGAAGTTTCGTAGGCCATCCGGAAGTTAAGATTCACTATTCCTTTTCTTGTAAAGTAAACGTATTTAGCAGGGAAATACAGCATGCGCGACAGATCTGTTACGTAGCAATCATATACCGGTCTGAGAAGTCTATCCTGGTGTCAGCAGCGCAGGAGCAGTGGCTAGAAGTAGCGGCTCGTATTCTACCTCCCGCCGCCTGCCAGGTTCGGTCTGTGATAAAGTTTCTCTCGAAATTGCGACGGCCATTCAAAACAAGAGGCGTGGAATGCTTAGTGTAGGTGTTGTGCTGATCTATGCAATGCTCGGTGCTCAGCAACTGTTCTGCAGGACTTCGGCTGGGAGGTGTTTGATCGTTCACCGTACAGTCCTGATCTCGGCTCTCAGTGATTTTCATCTTTTCTTGCCCCTCAAGAAAATCCTGTCAGCATTATCACACGGACGAAAGAGCTGAAGACACACACTGGTTAAATTCCCAGGCGGCAGACTTCTACGACACCTGCATACGAATGTTGATCCCACGATATGACAAGTGTCTCAATTCTGGTGTATCGGATGCCAATATTTTCATGTAAGCATGTTTTCTTCTTTTTTAAACAGGAAAATTAATGTCTGGAAAATGTAAAGAAAAATATTAGATATACCTTTGAGAGACAGCGTTCCAAAGAAGAGACTCCTAGAAATTGCATCCTCAGAGAACGTCGCGCAGCAGATTGCAGGAGTCAAGTGCAAGTGGGCCGGGCACGTCACAAGGTCATGCCAGAATAGAGGGGCGCATAGATCAACCTTATTAGACCCCTAGATAGGTGAGAGAAGTAGTGGCACCAAGGATGGAATTGGAAGGAACATATTTGGACCACAATGGATCAGGGTAGTACGATGAAGAACTGTTAGGAAAGGCTTGGAATGTCAGTTGTCCAAGTGTAAAGTGCTATAGGTTAATAGATTTAAGGATTAAAGATTAACGCAAGAGACATAAACAGTCGGATCGTGGAATAATTCACCAGATGAGAATGATAGTAATTACCTCCCACTTGAGGGAGGCTTTTTTTCATTTATGGAATTCTACAAGCTTTATTGATCATTTAGTTTATCCATTCATTACAACAACAAAAAATACTGACAAGAGTACGGATATTTGGACAGTAAAGGTTACAATGCAAACTTAGTTAAGCGAGGAAGAAGTAAAGTATAGCCTGCACAAATGCTATGCTATGAGGGTTGCATAAAATTAGGGCTACGGCCCATTAGAATCTCTCAAATTTATGCTACTCTCGCTACATTATGAATGAGTGAGCTAGATGACGCTTCCTAATAACCAAATTAGTTTGCATTCTAACCTATCCGGAGTCTAGTGTAACTGAACAATAATGTTCGAGGTTGAACACTTGGTAGGTGAAAGTTCCTCTGAAGAGGAGTTATTACGGCTGGGTAATATAATATTATAAATACAACTTTTAATTACACTGTGCCTTTTGATTTATACAGAAAACATATTCTACGCTAATTGTTCTAGGTGATATGATAACTACTCACCGCTAGAAGGCTAGAGACCACTTACCTGGAAAAAGGGAAAGTAGGTATAAATATTTACTTAGTACAACAACTGCTGAACATAATGAGTGAGTAAATGTTGTAACCAAAGTGGATGGTGGAGATGGTGGTAATTAGTGCTGTGTGCGGGTAGCACAACAAGCGGGCTGTAAACTAGAATTTGGACGTATGAGTGCAGGAAAAATGAGGAGGAAGGAATGAAATATGCATTCATAATAATAGTAGGAACTAGGGCGAAATCATTCTACGATATTCTACACGGCTAGGAGATAACTATGCAAGCCTCTAAATGAATGAATTGAATTCTATTCGCATCCAATTTCAAATGAGCAACAATTGGGGAGAGAGCATTCAATTGTTATAATCATTACTAATACACACAGTTAGTTGTTTATGATACAAATACCCTCTAATGATCAATAACTGGAGAGAGAGAGAGAGAGAGCATTGATTTGTTATAATCATCACTAATGAATAGAGTTAGTTCATTTCAATATAAATACCCTCCAATGATGGACAATCAGGGAGGAAGTATTAATTTGTAATAATACATGTAATTCATGGAGTTTGTTGTTTGTTTTAATACAAATTGCCTCTAGAGATCCAAAGCCAAATTTTTACCTTGGTAACGGTTAGTACATTCATATCCAATGTTTAACCCATACCAGGTTGCTATTAGGATATTAGGAGACAAGGTTTCAACTGTCGTCTCATGATGGTCTTTAGAACTGTAAATATTACCTTAGAGCGCGTAAGAAGGCTGATAGTTAACTATTTTCTCGCGTAATATACTATTTAAATATTTCAAGAACTTATCTTGTGAACGACAAATTAAACCGCTTCCTAATTCAGAACCAGAAAATGGTTTAATTAAATTTATTTCAGTATTCTGCATTGAAAATTGCTTTCTTCAAAAATACGGAAATTATAAAATGATATGGCAAATATTATTCAAAGTGAATGAAAGTAAATGTACACGTACATAGTACACAAACTAAGTTCGTGATCTGGCCACCTAGTATTATTGTGGTGCACTACAGTGGATATATTGCACCACGAGATGGTGCCGACACAGTTCTTCGCTAGTCACAGCAAGTGGCAGTTGCGTGCTTACAGTATAAGCAGAAATACGGTCTCTGCTGTGAAGGGTAGCTGAATGCCAGCGGTTGAACTCTAGAAAGTCATAGTTTGAGCAACGAGCACATTTGTAATTCTGCCAAGAAAAGGCAAATCCGCTAGTGGAATGTTTAAGGTCACGAAAATGAAATCCCCCGGATCGCCACGACTGGAAAAATCCGTGAAAATGCAGGTCCAAAGACTAGGCGATGCTTGAACTGTAGGTGCCAGTCCACAAACTTGTACTGTAGTGCGCAAGTTTACGCTATGTTGCATACACTATAAGCGTCCGTCTACGAACTTACTGACTGCAGTACGTAAGTGTATACTGTATTGCCTGAACTGTAGGCGCTAGTCTACGAACTTACTGACACTAGTTCTAAGAGCCAAAGGTAACTTCATGGAGTTTCATGATCACATATTACATAAGTTCAAGGGTAAAGGAGTTCAACTGATTCATGAGACCAGAGGTAGACGTTTGTGAACATAATTAAACCTAGTACTAAAACGGATAATAATTTCCTATGTGTTTAATGTGCTTTTGAGCAACAAAATACGACAAATTTGATAAACATAGAACCAGAATTTTTACGTGGGGAAGGTTTGTCCGGGCGTCCCTTGGGTGTCTCAGGGCCAGATTAGACTTTGACACGATTGGTTTCTGTTAGGTTTCATATTAATGGGCAAAATAAAACATGCCTCTAAAAACAGTGTAAGGGGTTATAAGGTTTTCTTTGGGACGTAGGATCAATGACGCGGTAATAACGATGCCAAATGCTGAGGAGCATAACATTGGAATGAACAACAACAGATACAAGCACATAATGGTTTATTTTGTATTTAACCTGCGTGTTTCCTAACAATATGTCTGTATGGACAAAAGTAAAAAAATAAGCATAATATAAATGAAATATGAACAGGAGGAGGAAAAGAAAAGTGAGAATTAGGCGCTAGCGTGGCTCGAACATGGAACATCTGCGTGGACCTTTAGAGCACTAACCACTAGACGAACCGTGCTACATGTACTCAGACGCGTATACGATTCCTTTTGATTATATCAACTTATTACAGGTCGAATGGAATCTCAGAGCCCTTAACTGGGGCATTATCTTGTTAGAATCGGTATTAGAAAGGGAATTTGATTGACAGGCCTGTTGAATTCAGGTTGTGCGTATATGTACCCCAATATTAATACACTAAATTCCAGAATTTTAATGAGATTTACTGAAATCATTTTGTAAAAAATACAGTCATTAAGCAGGAAGGTGTGAGAAGATGTACTTGAGGTTCACAAAAACTAAAAAAAACACACACACGAAGGAGCTGTGTGTCTGTTCCCTCAGCTAAGGTCTTGCTTTAGTGTAGACTACCACCAGTTACGGTGCCATGAATTCAGAGGTTCAAAAATGTGCTTTTGCAGGCACAATTCATGTAACTTATACAACCAGTGACCAAATAGTTAAGAAGTTGAGGTGAGGGCTTTAGTGTACTTAGAGTCGGGAGAGTGTAAGTGTTCCTATGAGAGTGAATAAATGTAATTACAACCTTCGTTTATACTTTTCCATTTTTATCCTTTCTCAACTTCAAGTAGAGTGTTAATTCAAAGAGTTGAGGAACACATCTCCCTCATAATATGAGTGTCAGATTTTGCAGTTAACAAGAGAGATTACAGCGTATTTACTGCTCGTAAGGGCTGGTATCAGTTTACTTAATTGAGCACAAGGTCTGTCTCCCTCGTTTCATTATTTATCACAGCTTTACGACCGCGAAGGAGAACGTGCAGTGACAACAAGCAACACAACTACAGGGTGGGAAAAATAAAACTGAACCGGTAAATATTTATAAGACTGCCATGGAGAACTGCCAGCAGAGGAAACGCCAGGAACCATGATTTCTATGCATTAATCGGTTGCTGTCGCATATTTGCGCATTCGTATCTCCGGAGCACGTCGCTGTGTCATTACTTGACAGTAAATGAGAGGAGCAGACGAGTTTAGTGAGAAGTTTAATGCAACATAATATGGTGTTCAT
Source organism: Anabrus simplex (assembly GCF_040414725.1). Classification (NCBI taxonomy): domain Eukaryota; kingdom Metazoa; phylum Arthropoda; class Insecta; order Orthoptera; family Tettigoniidae; genus Anabrus; species Anabrus simplex. The sequence continues at coordinate 21,437,752 of NC_090274.1, read as the reverse complement.
TATAAACCAGTGCGTGTTCACTGTGGACTGTTATGCGAAGCCTGGTTCGTGGGAAAAAACTGCAAAATTGTTTTCGTAAGAGTTTCTTTGCTAGGGGATTTACGTCACACCGACACAGATAGGTCTTATGGCGACGATGGGATAGGAAAGGATTAGGAGCGCAAGAGTTTAAGACTAGATGTGTTTTGGCAAACCTCCAGTAAAGTCTGCAATGCAAAACTTAGTGGCTAAATGGTGCGAAACGGGCTCTGTAATAAATAAAAACCACATAAATAAAAAATGATCTATACACCTGGTGATGAAAGTAACACAAGCGCTGTCCATCATCCTGACTGTGTTCCATTCTTACACCAAGGTGGATGAAGATTTGCTGGCTGTAACCCAGCCTGAAGTTCATAAGATGACAACACAGCACGGAGGCGTCTTTGTAGCACGGGGTTGTCTTCAACTAAGCACTGTTTCTGTTTAATTCAGGTGGCCACCAATTAGCGAAGACTGTAAGATGAAACCAAATTTAGTGTGCACATATATAAGTTTTTAATGTTCTGATTCATCACATACTGTGCCAAATCCTTGATACAAAATTTTTGGGGCAACCTGTTTGATACCATCTGAAGAAACACACAACTTAATGCCTTCCGGGGTGAAAGCAGAATTGTGCGCCATGCCGGAGAAATGGTCGTGAGGGCGAGATCACATTAAAGGTATCGTGAAACTCTTATTAGTGTCTCCTGGAACAGTACGCACTGTTCGTGATTATGACTGGCTGAAGGTAGGGGAAACACCACTACAACCCTCCCAAATTAAAAGAGTCCCGCGCTAAACTGTAAGAGGGGAGGAAATAATACCGCAGTATAAGGGAGAGAGACTACACAGAAGAGTTCATTACACAAGACTTTGTTTTTCTTTTCCATTATGAATTTTTCACCCACGATATGAGAATGTCATTCCCATTTAATTGAACAGATACGTGCTACAAACAGCCTTCCTCCTACTCTACAAGACACGACTGGAATTAAAAGGAAAGTGTAGATAGTCTCACAGCAGTAAACATTACTGTTATTCGCCACCGTTGTTCAGAACAGTTACGGTAGAATTAACACAATGTCGTCCTTCCATTTAAAAAAAAATCTGAGTAAATATTATTACACTTACAAAATTACTCGATCATCTCACGAGAGTGTTTTCGTTAACAAAACTACTTCGCTATCTTTTAACAGAAATATATCTTATGGTTAAAAGACTGTGTGTGTGTGGGGGGGGCATCCGAAAGTTTGAGTAAAACGACGCGGAAAAATGTGCGACGCAAGTGCAACCATGGATTGGATTGGATTGGATTGGATTGGATTGGATTGGATTGGATTGGATTGGATTGGATTGGATTGGATTGGATTGGATTGGATTGGATTGGATTGGATTGGATTGGATTGGATTGGATTGGATTGGATTGGATTGGATTGGATTGGATTGGATTGGATTGGATTGGATTGGATTGGATTGGATTGGATTGGATTGGATTAGATTGGATTGGATTGGATTGGATTGGATTGGATTGGATTGGATTGGATTGGATTGGATTGGATTGGATTGGATTGGATTGGATTGGATTGGATTGGATTGGATTGGATTGGATTGGATTGGATTGGATTGGATTGGATTGGATTGGATTGGATTGGATTGGATTGGATTGGATTGGATTGGATTGGATTGGATGGATGGATGGATGGATGGATGGATGGATGGATGGATGGATGGATGGATGGATGGCCAAACAATATTACGTAGCAACCGTGCAGTGTGTGTGTGTGTCTTATCCCTATCAGAGTGGTTGTGGTGGTGAGTATTGTTTTAAGAGGAAGTACAACTAGGCAACCATCCTCTATATAACACTAATAAGAGAGAAAAGAAATGGAAGGGATCAGACATATCGAAAAATGAAGGTATCTGCCAAAGGAAAACAAGGGCCACGAAGGGCATGAAAGTGAAAGACTCCCTAGGCCTCTAATGCCCTAATACCGTTGAGGTCGGAAAAGAACCAGAGTTGGCCAAGGGAGGTCAGATGGGATAGATGAAACCGAGGATCCTGGCACAAGTAAGTGAAAGCAATGTCAGGACTCAGCTAAGGGCCCCGCGGTCGCCAACTCAGCTTACAATTTAAGAGCCCCTGGGGCACCTTTCTGTCGCCTCTTAAGACAGGCACGGTATACTCTGAGTGTTATTCTACTGCCCCACCCACAAGGCGATATCCCTATCAGAATGGAGGATCCAATTTTTACAAAATTTGTGATTTCTATACTTTTCCGTGCTGGGAAAAAATAAAAAATTACAGGAGAAACGTTGAAAATATTTTAATGAATTAATTTAATACAATTTTATTACTTCCATATATGTGTTATGTGAGTCATAGCCGTTAACATTCCTCAATTCCTTCCATAGCAGCTTCGTTTTAACTGTAACTGTGACAACGAAATGGCACATATTTCTCAAGTCCTTTAGTTTTGTTTTTCACAAGTTGTTTTACGTCGCACCGACAAAGATAGGTCTTATGGCGACGATGGGACAGGAAAGGTCTAGGAGTGGGAAGGAAGCGGCCATGGCTTTAATTAAGTTAGAACCCCAGCATTTGCCTCGTGTGAAACTGGGCAACAACGGAAAACCTTCTGCAGGGCTGCCGACATTAGGGTTTGTACCCACTATCTCACGAATACTGGATACTGGCCGCACTTAAGCGACTGCAGCTATCGAACCTCACTCCTTCAGTTTCAAAGGTCACTTTATGAAAAGGCCCAGGTACACTGTACTGTAATTATACAGTTGTTGAACTCTTAAATGACTTATTTCATGAACATTTTAAAACCATTGGCATCCCCTGATATGGAAGATTCTCGTCAACATTTCGCTATCAAATGCTGCAGCTCCTTGGTGATTACTGGAACATTAACCAGTTGAAACATAGAGACTGCTACTTATATGAACGTGCATTTTAGCTGTCTGGAGTGAAATAAAAATCCTGAAAGGAATACATTCCTTACATACACAAATGTGTGGTCAGGGTCTAAACGGGCTAAGGCTGGTGTTCATCTGATATTAGTAGCCGTTTATGCATGGACATGACCGGGAGGTATACTTATGATCATTTGATTTTTGCATTGGTAAAAGTGGTCTCTTTATGGTATAAAACTAGACATTTTCGACACACAATTCCTGTCCTCCTTGTTATCCTCCATGAAAGACAATCCTTTGAGAAACAACGAACGAGGTGTCTTATATATAGGACGGAAACGCTTTGGTACTTTAATCTGTGAGTTGTGATCCACAGAGGCAGCTTATAATAATTATTAATGACACTATATGTATGTATTGTAGTATAACTTAAGTTTGCTTGAAACTTCATCCCATCGAGAACTGCAGATTTATTTAAATTCAATGTTTTTAAACTTTCCTTCTTAATAATGGTAGGGACACGCACTTTCTGACACGCAAACACTCACTCACCACGCAGCATTTCAGCACGCATGGTTAAAAATCTAAGACATGATATATAGCACGTAAAATTTAAAGCTGGTTACGAGAAAAAATACTTAAGAATTTGTTGTATATAGCTGATTACACAACTGGAAGTTCTACTAATAGCTGCCATAGACATGTTATCAGGAAGAGAACAGATGTCTTTGATAAAATAGTTCTTATCAGTACTTCAGCGTCAGTGACATTTATACACCAACTGCCCCATAGAGGACATATTTATATGTTTCATAAGAGGAGCTAAGTACGTCGGGAATGGTATCATTGATGTAGCTAATAGTTCAAATTGTCAAAACCAATGTTGAGACTGAAGCAGATCAACGAAAACAAACTTATCACTCCTACGAGAAGATTTAATTCAGTGTCCACCAACTGGCTGACGTGTGACGTAAGAGCGCAGAATGGTCAGGCGTTTCAGTCGTACAGCGGCACGAAGGGACCTCCTCACCGGCTAGAATTAAACATTACTTCACTAATTCATAATCACTGAACAGTTAAGCTTCTTTGAAATTAAATATGAAATTTTAAAACTCCATCGAACTGCTGACTCACTGATCGAATGCTCGGCAGCTTATTTATTTATTTATTTATTTATTTATTTATTTATTTATTTATTTATTTATTTATCTATTTATTTACTTTATGCCTTTGTATGTGGTGAAGTTAGGGCTCATGGCCCTCCATTACACTTCACCACAACGTACAGGACATAGGCACATGATTTGGAGGAATGACAGTGTCTAGAAACTACCTAAATTAATGGAGTAATATTATAACCTATCCTTCAGTTCTGCAATTACACGCACCCGTTCTTCGCCTTGATACTGATCATAATCTGCAGCTTGTCACGAACTGTACTGGTATTATGAATTCTATCTTTTTATATATCACCGCTCTTTTCTACAACCTAAACATTTAGCTTTACCATTCCTATCATTTTCAGCAGACAAGTACAGATCTTTGCGTAAAGGTAAAATGATCGGAGCCATAGACAGCTTGTCGCACTGTGGTGTGCTCGGTTCCGTGTACTGTACCACCACTAACACCATGTGCCTACTACAAAGCGAGGTAGACCCGTCGCCCCAATCCCTACGACTGAAACGTCTGACCACTCTGCGTTCTTACGTCACACGTCAGCCAGTTGGTAGACACTAATTTGAATCATCGCCCGTCGTATGAGGATGTCAAACTGTGATCATAAGCCCTGGTGTTATCTGACAGGAGAAGGCTGTGTCAACACCACGTTTCATCCTCTCCCTAATTCATGTCATCATTATCCTACATCCAGATCTGCAGATGGCCCACGGGCGTCAAAAATACATGCATCAGTGTCCTCGGACACTCAAGGCATTAGAAGCCACATAATGGCGTCACTAATAGGCAACGAATTCCCATGATGTTCCTCACATAGTGGTAGTAATAAGAGGCAACGTAAGCCTGTCGTGTTCTGCGTATAGTGGTACTTATCACAGGTACTGGAAACCCACACTGAACCACTCTCAGCTGCTACTAACCACAAATCTATTGGGTACACAACATGGTGGTACTACTCGCAAGTAAAGTTGACCCATTGTGTAACCCGCGTGATGATACTAACCACAAGTAGTTTCATGGTTCTAATACAATCATCCCTTGGTCGCCGCATTGATTCGCCTCTTACGACTGGCAGGGGATACCGTGGTTGTATTTTTCTTCTGCGCCCCCCATCCACAGGGGGATGCTACAGCTCTGACGAACTTTCATCTACCAAGCGACCGCTGCTCAGTCTGAAACCCTCCAGGTAACGAGATGACGGCTGGTCAGTGTGACGTGTCCTCTCCGCTGTTATTATTGGGATTCATGTCCGGCTCCACAGCTAACTGGTTAGCGTGCTGGCCTTTGGCCCAGCGGGTCCCGGGTTCGATTCCCGCCCGGGTCGGGGATTTTAACCTTAATTGGTTAATTCCGAAGGCTCGGGGGCTGGGTATGTGTGTGCCGTCTTCATCATTAGAATTCATCACTGGTAGGGCCCCATCCTCATAGACACGCAGGTCGCCTACACAGGATCAACTCGAAAGACTGGGTCCACTATCTCACACTCAGATAGCTCCTCAATAATTGTTATCATGTGGGTTGAGTGGATCTCGAACCAGTCATGAATTCCAGGGGAAAATCTTTGAACTACCCAGAACTACAACCTGAGGCCTCCCGGTAAGAGGTTATCCTCAGATTTCAGGGTTGGCACTAGAATATGTGATACACTGTAAACTCAGAGATAACCTAGTTAACCATTTATGATGAGTAGACAAATACGAGTAGTGTCAAAAATTTGTTTTTTCGGTTATGGTGAATTTTTTGTCACAGTTTGATTTACGTCTCGCCGATACAGACAGGTTTCATTGCGATGATGGGATAGGACGAGATTGGGAAGGAAGTGACCGAATGAACGTACAGCCCCAGCATTTGCCTGGTTTCAAGAATAAGAAACAACGTGTCCCACACCTTGTACCCTCTTGTTCGGTGGGCTGAATATCGACATGCACAGTACAGTAGACACTGTAGAGTGTGCACTGTACGGAAATGAAACACAGGTAAAAATTACTGCAGAGAAAGGAGAATAAAAGATTTTGAAATGTGGTGTTGCAGAGGAATATTGGCGGTAACAGGATCAGATCGGATCAGATATTTATTTAAAATTTGCTTTACGTTGCACCGACACGGAGAGGTTATATGGCGATGATGGGATAGGAAAGGGCTAGGAGTGGGAAGGTTATGGCCGTGGCCTTGAAGTACAGCCCAGCATTTTACTGATATGAAAATGTGAAATCACGGAAAACCATCTTCAGGGCTGCCCACATTTGGGTTTGAACCCACTATCTAATTGCACAGCCAATTCGCCCTGTGTATCAGAACTTAATTCTAAATAGACTTGGAGAGAGCACGCTTTAGCGAAATTTGACCAGAAGTAGAAGGAAACTGCTTGGACACAACTTGAGGTACCCAGGTAGTTTCTGAGAGATGTGTAGAGAGCAAGAACAGTGAGGGAAGACCAAAGCACGAATTTGGCAAACAGATTGAAGTACATGTGGGATGGAGTAGTTACGTCTATCCGAAGAGGCTAGCATAAAGCGTAGTAGCATGGAGAGCTGCATCAAACCAAAATATGGACTGATCACACAAACAAGAACGAAACCTTGTTATTGTTATATATTTATTACAAAGTAACCTTTTCTCATCTTAAAGGTTGTAAAAAAAGGAAAAGTAGACTTTATATCAGTTAAAAGTATGTAATGGGAACATAAATAAAACAATCTGGGGAATTTTAAAGAAAATCACCACATAGTTTCTATAATACACTTATTGAGGATTTTAAAGTAGGAAGTGCAATGACACTAATCAAAGATTTTGGTAGGTGGAATGTCTTGCAGAAATCAACTAATGTTCGAGGTATTTTACTCTTGGTCCTGATCAACAAGCCTATGATTTCGAACATTTTTAGGTTATATGATTGCTTGTACAATGGAATTGTAGGCTCACATATTCGCTCCTTCACACGATTAACATCGTCAGCTTAACTCGGGGAGGATTCGGAGCCGACGGTTGGATCAATTATATGTCACCATCTAAATTCCTATTGCGTACTCGGAGGGCTTGTGGGGAGGGAGGTGTCGAGCAGATAACTTTCTGAATGGAAACGATGTCCAGAAACCTGCTGTTTCCCCGCCACAAGCAAAACTATCACACGTTATATGTCTTGCATATTCTGTGTCATTATTTGCGCTGGATTATTTCCTGTGGAGCCACACGAAGGGTTGGATTTACGAGACTTGGGTGAAGTCAGAGGGAAAATCTACTTGCGCGGGTTATAGCAGCGCCGGATGTCTGTGAGCGAGTGTACCGGAAAATAAGCAGGTACAGATTTTGTATCTAAGTGGGTGATCGGCAAGTCGAGCCTTTCTTGTAGGAGGAGAGAGAGAGAAGCACTGCAACAACAACGTGCGATGTCACATTCTTTCATTGACACAGCGGACGCAGGTCATTTGAACGTGTGGTGGTTGTTGGGAAATGGTACATTTATTCGTGTTCCAAATGTTATCTATCCGGTTCTGTCTACATGCTCTCGAAGTGTCTAACAGGAAATTAGATTGATCCTGCACATGGCTATGCATGATTTCTTTCTACAGAAAGTTCTTCATCCCTTTAAACACTCTCCCTATTATCTCTCTATATTGATCTCCCTTCTCGCAGATTACATTATCTTATTCCCTTTATTTACCTCAATTCCTATTCCATTGTTGGAATTCTTACGGTTAAACGCAGCCAAACTGCCTCGACAGATTCTTTATCCTTCTAAATTGCAATCCAAGGCCTCTGAGAAAAAAATGTTTATTTTCCTGGTGTGGTGTACTATCAGGAGCATATGCGAGAACACCAACATCAGCGCTAAACCCGAGAGGGTGTATTTCATTTTTTCAGTTCTTTATGAAGCCAGCGATAGACAGGGAGCACCCAGAGATTTACTGTTGATGAGCTTACACTGCCTTATTACCAGGAGCACATTTCATTTCCTTCTCCCACCAGACATGTCAGCCTTATTGCGACCAGCTCAACAGGAGAAACTAGCTCTTACATGTTACAAGATATACCAACATTTGGCAATGTTGTGTAGCGCACTTATCGCATAGAAAATAGCACGAGAAAACTACTATGCCACATTCTTCATGAAAAGATCCCGGATGTTAAGGCAATAATAGGTTAGAATGCAAACAAATTTGTCGAGTCAGATGTGTCGCCTAGTCTGCTCGTACGTATTGTAACGGGAGTAACATAACTTTTAGTGGTTCTGAGAGGCCGAGCCCCTAATGATTATGCAAATCACCTAACACGACTTCTATCCAGGCTAGAATACACTTATTACTGGATTCGGTTTTTATTAATGAATTATGGTGCCCATATTTCTGTCTCTTCAGACATTAGGTTTATGAGGACCTCCACTTTAACTTATTTGACATGTGATTTTCTATATTCGGTCATGGATTAAGTTTATGAAGAACACTGGATTATACATTATCACTTTTTTATTTTCGGTTTTGGCCATCTAATGACCACGGAATTTAACCGTGTGCATTCATCTTGTAGCTTATTTTTTTACTTCTAGTAGTTTTTCATTCTTTTTTGTTTACTATTTTATCCTCCCTTGTGTCTAGAAGTCATAGATATTTTGTAACAATCTTGTGAAAGTCAGATGGGAAAGCGCAAGCAGTGGGCTAAGGAGGCTATGTAAAAAAGGCTGCTAATGCAGTGACGGACAATATAATGGATTTCAAACGTGCAAGTAAATCGTGTAACATCCACGAGAAACACTGGAAGACTAAGTTAAAAGGAATACCAAAACCATTTTTCATAAATGGCCTTCAAGTAATCGTTGTAGGGAAAGTGTTTGGTAAAGTAAGAACAGAGAAATATATTAAATTAATTGTACTTTTCATAAATTTGATGGGAGGACAAAATTACGAACACATTTTGGTAGTTTAGTTTTTGCACTGTTTATTCAAATACTGACCTTACGCTGTAACAATTTCATTGTAACAGGCCCGTAATTTGAGAATATAATCTGTAATATATATACACATATTTATGGCCTTGTATATAATATTCCTGAATTTTCCCCTAACTTACTATTCGACCAATTAGGAACTGCATGATCCTAAAAAATCCAAATTTGCGTTTTTAAAGAGCCAAGTGATTAGAAAATTACATACTGAGAAATCAATATCAAAACTTATCAAAGTCTAAAAAGTACAGAAATAAGAAACACAATTTGCAGTTTTCTTAGATTTCGCAAGCAGTAAAAGTACTTCATAATCTATTCTCTGGACAGTCGCTGCTAACAACGGAACGACAGTTTAGACAGCATGGACGGCTGGAAACTACACAGTATAGTACTGATTACATATATTCTGCTTCAGAACTTCCAAATTGAGACCCGGGAACGTTATCAACCCATCTCTTGCACTGCTCTCATAGTAACCATCATTTAGCACACTGTTCATTAAGTCTGTAAACTCGGGATCAATGATAGAAACCTTTAATTCGAGAACTGTAGGCCATACTAAAGCTGACTAAAAATATGATAATTTCAAAATTTGCACGAGGAGTTGAAGTTTATGGCACCAAATTCGTAACATATGAAATACTTCATAGTTACGCAAACGGTGAGATGGGGTCAATAATGACACCACTATTACTTCAACACTGAATAGAACGAAGACGGACAAGCGTAGTAAACAGGCGCTTTAGTTAAGAATTACTGACTGCAGTAAGTACATTGGTGTACACTGTGTTGCCTATACTGTGAGAGCCAGTCAAAGAAGTTATTGACTGTAGTACAAGAGTGTACTGCGTATTATCTACATTGTAGGATGAGGTACAAGGAATAGGAACAGTTAGGGAGTAAAGGATGGAACATGGCACGGGTGTACAGTTTGATGGTGCCATTAACGATCCCACCGCACCATTATTGATGTTCAATGATATGAATTTTCAGTGGAGATCGACTTAGTTGGTGTCACTATTTACCAATACCTTAACTCTGGAGTTGCAATGAAGGGTAGGACGTGAACAGGAGAGACGGAAATGTTCATGTATTTTCTTAGAGAGAAAGAAATCGGTAAACAGCTAGCAATCTAAACAGTAGTAGTGTCTCTCTACGTTTGATGAATGTGTTTTAATATGCAAAGGCAGACAGTTTTACGTCGGAGCGAAATAAGAAGTTAAAATTTATGTCATGAAATACGTCCGGGGTTAAATCTCTTTTTATACCGAGGGGAAAGAAACAGGCTATTTGTGGTGGCAATCTGGGTAAGGAGTGGAATGGTGAAAAATATTACAATTCACCGTGTACCATTCGTTCTCGTGGCCATGTTGAAGTCACCAGATTTCTTTAGATATCCGATGAATAACATTTAGATGTGATAGCCTCTTTAATGTGTTCCCCGCGTCCTGTTGAGAATAAGAGGAGCAATAGAGAAACGACTACCCTACCACAGGTGAATAATTAGCCCTTGCCCTACTTACGGGAACTGAATAATCCACTGAATAGGCTCTCAGGTTAGTATTTTCGCCAACAGTGTAGCCATTGTTGAAGTTCTAGTGTAACGTCTACTTACGGAGAGGTCGGGGTTTCGATTACCGGCTAGTTCAAGGATTATGGCATTGCTTGCTAGGCTAATCACTTTCTTCTTTTAATTGACCTCGCTTAGTCAATATTTGCTCCTTACTAGCGCCGATGGAATTAGGTTTGCGAGACGTAGAGATTCTTTCACTGCCACGCCCATCGTAGCATTTATACGTAGTATATTCATTAAGTTCTGAGACTTGACGCCTGGAGGATAGGCACCCACACGACTCTGTATGTTGCACACTATGCTGCATTAGACGGCGTACTCCTACACATAACCATATCGACCTTCAAAATAGTCGCCGTCGGCCGTTATGCATTTTGTCAACGCTGGTATAGCTGCTGGAAGGACGGCTGAGAGCAGTTGGCAGGAAGGTCCTGTATGGCTCCTGTTGTGGGCGTCATGACCTCTTCGGACGATTGAGATCTGCGCCCACTTAGGAGCGCTTTCAGGCGAGGAAAGAGAAAAAATCGCATGGTGCGAGATTAGGTGAGTACGGAGGGTGCGGCAAATCTGTCACCTGTTCACAAGTTCCTCTTGGACAAGGACACAGCGATGTGCAGGGGCGTTGTCGTGTAGCAACAGCCAATTCTTTGTACGTCAAAGTCCAGGTTGCACACTGTGTTGGGTAATACGAGACATGTTGAGGTCATCAATCAGAATTTTGTGGCAAGTATCATAGCTGACCCCTATGCTGCTGTGAGATCGTCTACCTATTGGGAGCACCAACGTTGCAATGACTTGGATCTTGCGTTCTGTTCGAACTGTATGTGGCCGACCAGTACGCACATCATCTTCCAAACTGTCCCGTCCTTGCACAAAACGTCGGTGCCACCTAAACACAACGCTTTGACTAAATGCGTTCTCACAGTAAACCTAATGCATCATTTCAAACGTTTCGGCAGCGGTTTTGCGTCATTTTGCGGCAGAACTTGATGTTTGCTCGTTGTTCAAACATTGACATGTCAAGGTCCGACTGGCGCATTCCAATCACCGTCACAATAACGACTGTACGTCTGCTTCCAGTGCATGCACTCAACTGTCTCTTGCAGGGACGAGACACTAATTGACATATCACGGGGCCACCTATGCGCTATAGTGCACCACAGCGCCATCATGCGCTCAGTCTCAAAACTTAATGATTGTAGCACGTATAACCGATAGCTTTTTTCTCAGAAAGCTCAGATCTCTTCCCTTTCCATTTTCATTAGTGTTAAGGGAATATGGTTTACCAGTTTTACTAACTACTCAACCGTACCATGAATTATTATAAGTTTGTTACCTACCAATGTTTTGACATTAAAAATGTAGCAGCCTTTCGCACAGAATCAGAAGACATTTGTACTTGTGAAAAATGCCTCGTAGATTTTTACAATGTTTCAGACGATAACCACTGTCACCTAATTATTCTTCGGTGAGAACTATACACGCTGGCTGTTTGGTTACTTAGCCTAAAATGAAATAGTATTTGGCCTTGGCGGGCAGTCGCAGTTAACACAATGCATAAAAAAATAAACACAAGTTGTTCAGCAAAAGACACATGGAAGGTTATAATACACTTCGTGATTTACTACACAACATAGAGCAGGACACAATTCGCAAACAATTCTTTCGTTAGACGCTCACTAGCCTTACATTCAAGGCCAGAACAGATGCGAGCGCACATCTGTAAAGAGAAACTAATTGAAAAACAATAAATATTAAAATGAACTTGAAAAAATGTAAAGCTTATTTTTAGAACAAATTTAACAAACAATTCGACAGTTCATTGAAATATTTCTTAAATAATTTAGAGCAAGGAAAATACAAATGATTTCAAAAAGACTGATAATTCTTCTTTGGTCATGTGAATGACCCCGGAGGTGTGCTAGCAATTTAAGAGACATGATTACGCACCCGAGAACTCCCCCATTGTTATACAGAACAGCAATACACAATGAATTACGAGATATCACTCTCACAACCGAGAGTTAGTCATTACACCACTTCTTTCAATTGAGTGTGTATTGGAAGTTTGCCGAGCTGGACGTTGCTAACACAGCAATTTCTACCGAACAAAACACTCTAAAATCGAATCCAATCTCTCTGATCATCTTCCGTTTGCTTTTGTGTCGTAATTCTATTTCTCCCACTCCTCACGCTTCGCCTTGGCTTGTTGACATTCCAGGCCACCAGTGCTCTCTGCCAGCACACAGAGGATAAATACGGCGCTGTACAAAGAGAGAAAATAACAACTGGGCTTCCAATTAAAAACAAACTGGATCACATATCAGAACAGGATTTAAACTTGGACTTCGCTAGACTAGGAGTTATTTACTGCTATCTGTACCTGGTGATTTAATTTTCTTATTCTATCCAGGGAGAAAATAGTGAGGAAGATAAAGAGGATACAAGCTCTTGAGCTGACTGAGTGAAGTACAATTCAATTAACAAAGTTCATTTCAGGACAGAATCAGAAAATCAGTGTTGAGCATAGTTTTGTTTAGAATTTATTTTACGTCACACGGACACAGATAGGACTTATGGCGACGATAGGATAGGAAAGGGCTAAGATTGGGAAGGAATCGGCCGTGGCCTTAATTAAGGTACAGGGGCCGATGGTCTACAGTAGATGTAAGGCCCCTCAAAACAAGAACCATCATCATAATCAATTAAGGTACAGCCACATCATTTGCCCGGTGTGAAAATGGGAAACCACGGAATATCCACCTTCAGGGCTGCAAAAATGGGGTTCGAACCCACTATTTCCAGGATACAAGCTCACAGCTGCGTGCCCCGAGCCTCGCGAGACAGCCAGGGCTTACGTCAGCCAGAAAGGCTAGGATATAAAAGGCCATGATCAAGGCCACTCTAGTAGTGGAATTTCTGCCTGGGAGACTGATTACCTCGGATCGAGTAGGGGTATTTCAGTCGCCTTGACAAAGAATACTGCAATGTATTCGAAACGTCGGCAAACTGTACGTGATATGCGTACAAGTACAACACGGTTCAACCCGGAAATTAAATTAAATAATTTTAAAATATTTTAAATTTTGCTTTTAATTATGTGGTTTAAAACATTGATGGTTGAATTAATAAAAACGGGTGAAGCCGCAGTCATCTGCACCGTAGGAAATTTGCACTGTTTAGTTACGGTTAATATTACATTCCATTACTGGAGATTTTCCCCTTTAGAGTAGATTGTCCCGCTCCACAGGTGAAGAGAAGTGGTTGCCGGCACATCAGGTGCTTTTTTCTGAGAATCTACTCCTCCGAAGACTTGTTAATTTAGGGAAGCGGACTTGCTGAGCTGTATTTATCCTGCACGCATTATTCTCTCTCTAGAATGTCAGTGGTCACTATTGACGCAGTGAGCGACAGCGAGGACGAGGACCAGTTTCATTTACACCAACATCATGTTAATGAGACGCGTACAATTGATATGGCTCTACTCTGGTCAGCTCTGGTAATTAATTCTAGTCGCTGTTTCTCTCTTATTCGTTTAAAGCATAATTACAGGGAGCTCCAAACAATCTAACTTTTTATTTTTACAACCACATAAACATTCTTGTATCTTTATTGTTGTACATTTCATTATCGTATTGTTGTTCAACCCCTCATAAACGTACCATACCTAGAAATTTTATTACACTCAACGCAAACACAGCCTTCCTTTTTAAACGAAGTACTGTTTTGTTTGAAATTGAGTCAGATATTGCAGGTTTGCTTTCATATATCAGTACTAAGCGTATAGTTATCGTAAGCAGTAACAGGTTACATTTGAAGAAGTAGAACAACGTCATATTACACTCCTGTTTAAAGAGTTGCATAAACGTTAGGGGCCAGTCCTTTAAGACCACTTTAAGATCAACTTTTCTATCCCCCTCACATACGAAGAGAAGCAGCTCTGCTAAAAGAATGGCAGAAATGTCGCAGTGATCCTCAATTTCCCTTACATCAGTACTGCAAACTTCAGACACGACAGAGGTTGAAATCCAGGAACCCATCATGGAAGCTTGGTGAGAAGGTACTCAACTCACATTTCGAAGCTGATCAAGCCTGGCGTGAAGAATGGAACTCATCAAACCCCGACCACTTGCGTTTAATCAGTAATCCATGCAGAGCTCCACCTGGTTTCAACTTACCGAGAAAGGAATGGGCATCTTTAAACAGAATCAGGATAAATCATGGAAGATGTAAATTCTGGCTCTTCAGATGGGGAAAGTCTACGAGTCCACTGTGTGACTGCGATAACGTGCCTCAGACCATCCAGCATGCTGCTATGGGGTATCCAAGAAGAAGGTTCCATGGATCTATCCAAGAAATACATAAAGCCACTGAAGAAGTAGTGACCTGGCTGCGTACACTGGACATTGTATTTTAACAAACGAAACATTACCTACAGTCTGACATGTACATATTTTATATAAGTTTTTTGTATGTTTCCTGTGTAGCCTTATTCTTATTTTTGCCATACGAAATAAATAAATAAATAAATAAATAAATAAATAAATAAATAAATAAATAAATAAATAAATAAATAAATAAATAAATAAATAAATAAATAAATAAATAAATAAATAAATAAATAAATCAATAAATAAATAAATAAATAAATAAATAAAATCAACTTTTCCTACTGTACTGGGTAGACGATGTCTTTGACTCATTGAAATCAAACATATTACCGCGTGGAAATCTGCTACCTATTTATCATATAGTTTATTTATTTGCTTATTTATGCTTATTACTTCCTTCGTTATGCCCATTCAGAGAACGCGCTTGAACTTGTTCGTTAGCCTGACGGTTTTCGCCTTCATACCCACACAGTATCTCTTCATGAATGCACTTTGTTGTATCTTGCGTTCTGTGCACCAATTCCTACCGGTTTTTTATGGCTTCTCTTCGAATTTGTGCTTGGCTACTATTGTACTAAAGCCTCCACGATCTTCTATGATGTAGTCGGTGATATTCATTTCTTGGAGGTCCACCTTAGTTTCTTCTGGCCAGTTTTTTTTTACCTCCTTTAAGATTATTACTTTTAATGGTATTTTGGCGAGTCTGTCACTGTCCACTCTATAGCTATGGCCATAGAATTTCAGGAGTCTCTTGCGTACGGCCTCAGTGAACATATCAGTTAATGAGTAGAAGTCCGCTTTTCTCCGCTTATTCCACATTCCATTTTCTCTCGTGGGACTATAAATACTCCGGAGAGTTTTCTTTCTTGCTTTTCAATGTCCATAATTTTACAGTTACCTTCAAGAGGTGTAGTTCCCGAGGCGTATACAGCCTCCATAAAACTGCCTTGTAGTGTCGTAATTTTGCGTAACGCGATATGACTTTTGTTGTAGTTGTTTCATGAGTCTGTACGCCGTATAGAGTTTGGTGGCAAATTTTACGTTGGCCGTACTGTATAGTCATGATGGTAGAAAGATTTCTACAAGATATTTGAAGGAGGATACGCGTGAAGAATATTAATTTATTTATCGTATGACTACATCTCTAAACAATAATATTTAGCACTATCTCAAATACACAAACTAAAATATAGCCACGAATGTACTCCCTTGATCCCTGCGTCATAACTAGGAACTCTGTTGGATCGCAAGGGAAAGCTCTCAGAGGACATTCTTGGACTATATGGGGAACAGTCTGCTTTTCAGAGGCTCACTTACAACTTGGAAAAGGATATTTTCATCAACATGCGCAGGAAATCTTCACAACTGCCGGTGCGAGTATAGGATTGATATCCGGCGAATATGTGGCTTAGTAACAAGAGAGACTACACGTAGTTCTAAGTTCTGAACGGAGAGTTCCATTCATAAGATCTAAAACGATGAGCCATTTGACCATTATACAACTCGTTGAACAAAGGTTGTATGTGTTCTGAATAATAATTTACTTGCTTCTAGCGAAAATATAACCTATATATGCACAAAATGGAGGGTTGTTGCAATTTATTTACTTTTATAGAATATGCTCAACGTCGCATTGGCACAGGTGAGTTCTATAGCAATGAAGTGCTAAGGAAGCGGCCGTGGCCTTTATTAAGATTCAGCCCAAGCATTTTTCTGGTGTCAAAATAGGAAACCACGGAAGACAATCTTCAGGACTGCCGCCAGTGGGGTTCGAACCCACGACCTCCCGAATGCAAGCTAATAGCTACGTGACTCAAGCCGCACACACACCTGCTCGGTGGTTATTGTAAATTATCGAGTCTTCATATTATTATAACTTCAAAGCGAAGAGTTGAACCGGTTCATTTAAATTATATAAGGAAAGAGAGCGAACAATTGACATTTTAAGATTTCCGTTTGACACACTAGATGACAGGGTGAGATCAGTTTACAAAAATATATATTAGAGTAAATATAATTATTGAGTGGCACTGCTTCATTTTCAGGATCGATCCAAATAAATAAATAAATAAATAAATAAATAAATAAATAAATAAATAAATAAATAAATAAATAAATAAATAAATAAATAAATAAATAAATAAATAAATAAATAAATAAATAAATAAATAAATAAATAAATAAATAAATAAATAAATAAATAAATAAATAAATAAATAAATAAATAAATAAATAAATAAATAAATAAATAAATAAATAAATAAATAAATAAATAAATAAATAAATAAATAAATAAATAAATAAATAAATAAATAAATAAATAAATAAATAAATAAATAAATAAATAAATAAATAAATAAATAAATAAATAAATAAATAAATAAATAAATAAATAAATAAATAAATAAATAAATAAATAAATAAATAAATAAATAAATAAATAAATAAATAAATAAATAAATAAATAAATAAATAAATAAATAAATAAATAAATAAATAAATAAATAAATAAATAAATAAATAAATAAATAAATAAATAAATAAATAAATAAATAAATAAATAAATAAATAAATAAATAAATAAATAAATAAATAAATAAATAAATAAATAAATAAATAAATAAATAAATAAATAAATAAATAAATAAATAAATAAATAAATAAATAAATAAATAAATAAATAAATAAATAAATAAATAAATAAATAAATAAATAAATAAATAAATAAATAAATAAATAAATAAATAAATAAATAAATAAATAGCGAGGAGACCTTTGTGTTCTAGTTAAGACAAGCGTACAGTTTAATGCACGGTCTGTCCAGTCTTGTACGGAGTACCGCCACCCTTCACAGACTCGCAATATCACGCCGCAGGATGCCTTTCAATGCTGTCCTTTGGAAATAATTTTAGGAGAGCGGAATGGGATCGTATTTCTCGGCTAATGAAAGAACACAATTTTATCGTTCGGTTATTCTTTTATGTGTAATGTTCGTTTTAATACCATTACACATCGATGCTTTGAAAGAATAAAAAATTGTGGGCAAAGAGGTCCTTTTAATGCTCATTTCCACTGGCAAGTATTATACAGCGCTTGCGAACACAATAGTTTCCCAATAACTCAGCAGGGAGCGTTGGTATTGTTGTGATATGCTCTTGTGACTCTCAACCAAATATTGATAGGAGTCAGAACCAATTACCATTAGAAGAGAGGAAAACACCAAGCTCATGGGTCACTAGCTGGTTCGGTAGTTTACCTACATTACATATATTTTCACCGATAATTGAAACGAAATCAAAACCACTCTCTAAGGCCCTGCAGCCCAGGTGGATCTTGGCTGCCAAGAAACCTCTGTTCAGCCTTGAATGCCTGAGGATTGCACGGTGACGTTTTCAGTGCGACAGATCCTGGGATTTATAAACCGGCGTCGCTATCTTACCATCAGATGATTGATCAATATTTCTCTCACTTGGGGGTTTCGAACCAGCCCTGAGGTCTGTGTAAAATCCCTGACCTGGCCGGGATCCTAACCTGGGGTCTTTGTACAGTAGGAACACATCAGTATAGGATTCCAGATTTTATCAACCACTCACAGTGTGGATTCCCGGCACTATCTGTTGTCATTTGGGTGTAGTGAGATAAATTGCATTTCAGCATAAATTTCATGTGAAAGGTAAGATTCAGAATCCTTCTTGTTATCAATGTTATCGAACTCATGATGTCCTTCATAAGCCAGTACATGGTGTCTTGCAATTTTAGCAGTTTTTACGTACAGTATATAGAGGAATAAAGGCGTTCTTCGTT
Organism: Anabrus simplex; assembly: GCF_040414725.1. Classification (NCBI taxonomy): domain Eukaryota; kingdom Metazoa; phylum Arthropoda; class Insecta; order Orthoptera; family Tettigoniidae; genus Anabrus; species Anabrus simplex. The sequence continues at coordinate 21,418,926 of NC_090274.1, read as the reverse complement.
AAACAGTAAGATATGGATTCCATCCTCGATAGAGATTTTAGAAAATTTAAAATGACTTTTTTAGGTTTTTTTGGTCGTGGTCCTAATTCCTCCATCACCACAAATTAGGACGAGCTTATATAGGGAGAAGTTGTAGGGTTTAGAACTGACTACTCTATCATACGTAGATCCGAAGTAAGGCCATGTGTAGTTCTCACTCCCCTTCACGACCAACTGGACAAAAGTTGTACAAGTCAAGAGAAGAGGAAATCCACATGGGCGGAAGTTTACACCACCAATGCTAGATCGATCATGGACAGGACCCAAATAAGACCTTCGTAATTAGACAACGGGACTACCGGTGCACAGTTACCACCACAAATACGTAAAAACAAAATATTCCACGAATCTAAACAGGACTGCGTTTGTGATCTCCGCAACCTGCCGTATATTACCATCTCTAACTCAATCAGCTCCTATTGTAAGGCGTGATATTCTTTCTTTCGCGCACTTGTGCGTTATTCTTATATTATTATTATTATTATTATTATTATTATTATTATTATTATTATTATTATTATGAATGTGATTAATATTGTAGGTCAAATTTTACTTTTAACCAATCCCCTGTGGTAGAGTTGATAGAATGTATCCATGGACTGCCTTCTCTCGCTAGAGACGGACTAGAGAGCGAGGTTTGATATTGACGGGGCACCTAGCCAGATCTGGCAACGCTTCAGCTTTCTGTTCTCAGTTTCGTGTTTCCTCAATGATCTTCCTTAGTCTGTTCTTGTTCCCTTCCTTCCACGATGGACTTAGATTTACGAAACCCAGGGAGCTTTTCAGCTTCACGTCCTCCGTGGTGCATACCTTTCCTTTTGCCGATGACCTCTTTCTTCGAAGCGACCTCTAATTAATGTCAAGTTAGTTATTTGGTTTTAATTACCCCTAAATCAACCGCAACCACTACCACCACAGTCATTAACTCTTCCAGGGCTTGGTGAACTTAGATGTCCTTCTTTCTATCTTTGGACTTTAGTACGTACTGGAAAAGTTGGTAGAGTTTAGCCGTGAAATGGATACTCGCTGATCTTGAAGCATTATTTTTATAAAACCCTCTATACCTCCTATAATCACACCCCCTACACAGTACTTTCTAGAATGTTAGGGAAATAAATCTGCATGTAAAAGTGTTTTACGTAATGGCTGCTGAACCCCTTGCGGTCTACCACCCGTAATACTGAGTTGTGTTGCGGGTTTGCATAAACGGAAAGTGAACGGCGACATACGGAATATTGTATCCAGCACTGATATACTCTATAGTGGCTGTACACTTTGATCGACCCTACCTTCTCAACACTCCCAGCGACCGCTAGCTCTAATTAAATAGCAAGAATGTACTGTACACAGAATCATGATTGGCGACTGTAATGGTTTCTCTTATACGAAAACAAAACTAGTCTCCCTGCAAGGAAAATTCCCTACCGCACTGTAGTAGGCATCAAGTTAATTTTTTATCTTACCCAAGTTTGTCAACAGAGTTTTCACAGTATCGACATTATCCTCGAATGGAGGCATTAGGTTACTGGTGGAATGATGCTCTCACCGGGAAGCGGGTCTCATGTAAAACTTTGATATTTACTTGGCATCAAAAATGATCATATGTATTTAGCTCATCGATCATGTATATTTATCTTAGCTTGGTCTAATTTGTTTGTGTGGGCGCAGAACATTTCATTAATTAGCATTAATTTACTCGAACCCACACTACTCCACATGTAATTAAGGGACGCATTACTATGACTAATGGTGTGCAATTATTGGAGTCCAAAATAGAACTCTTCTTTACCGAAGCAATCGACCGAGGAACCTCATACACGCGCACTGATGGTATTTACACTCCACTTTATAAATTTTTCTTTCTCTTTCAGTTTGTCGTCCTGAAATATTGTATAGCAAGAATATACAGCCAATTGCAACTAACCTCTCTTATACGTATCTTGTGTAACCTGGAGGCTGGTTTTGGCCGTCCGCATCATTACAGCCTTAAGCGACACGATGCGCAAGAATTCATCGCTACTTTTTTGCCACGAATCCGAAGCAAAATGAGAAATATTGTAAGTTATAGTAATATGAGGAACTATACAGAAAGACTGACATTATTACGGATACAATGAAAATAAAATAGACTGGCATTTTGCGGAAACTTAGTAAGAATTAATGACAATAAGCTAACCAGGAAACTATTCAACCACTTAAACAACAACCCAAAGATAATATAAAAAGAATCCGTAATGGAACACTTGGCCATATACACCCGATGATGAATATGTTAAACTGAGAGCGGGGAGCCATGTCTTACACCTTTTCTCATTCCTGCAGTCGTTTTGGTTCCATTTATTTTTATTTCAGTTTGATTTGATCTTTATGATTCGAGTTAAACGTCTATCCCTTAAAACAAATCCCTCTTTATTCATAGTTTCAAGGATTTGTTTCTAGTCGAAATTCCCAAACGAGTTTTTCAACATCAACACAACGACGTTCAAAAATTTTAGTGATGTTACAGTTGACACGCTCTGAGCTGTTAATATAATTTCCATCAGCATTATATCGGACAGGAAAAGTAAAGTTTGAAATTGATCTGGATTTCTCATGTTGGAAAGTTGTCGCTTCCGAAACTTTTTGCAGCTTTCTGTACGTTCACTGGCGCACATGTATTTTACTATGTCTGCGACTTAAACTACCACTGGCACTATCACGGGATTGAAGTAATCCCCCCGCAGCAGTAACTTGCGTTAATATGACGGACTAGTTCTCAAGGGGATGAAAGCAAGGAGATAAAATATGAGACTAGTGGATATTGTGAGAGTGGAGTCCAGTGGTCTCTTTGATCTGCACTCGATGAAAGCAGTGAGGGTTTCTATTTGTTCTGACATTCAGATTTTGTAGAGAACTAACTCTTCGTATTATAGCTTTCTAGAAATCTCCCTACTGTAAATAAAATTCATATAACATTGTAATTACATATCCCAATCACTATAGCATACAGACTTGCATCTTTATTATAGACTCATTACATATTTCAGCGTTCAATTTACAAGCCACTGTGAATTAACGAAACACATCCTCAAATCCCCTATTTGCAATTATCTCAGGGGCTTCGTTTAATTCTACTCTTATCCACAAATCGTGAAAAACTCCATAGAACTTTGGTCATCTACCTGTTTGTGGGGGTGGTAGAAGAACAGCCACGGTATACTAAAGGGGGAATCAGGGTCTCTCAACCTGGGAGCAAGGGTTGGCCACCCCGGTTTCCCTAGCTGAGTTTGTCATTGATTCCACTTACTTGTGTCAGGATCCTCACGAAATTTTTCCCTCCTATATGACTTCTCTTGGACAACTGATGTTTTTCCAATCCTACGGTAGCAATTTTTCGAAGCCTGGGAAGTCTCATTGTTCAATGTGTTGCTTTTATGGCCTAAATTCAGGGAACTTTAGGCATTTTGAAATCTGAAGGAAGTAATGATCAGTCGTGGTCAGCCCAATGTCTCTCCTGAGGACGCTAAACAAAGTCTTTACGAAACATAAGGCCCCGTGAAGACGTAACAAGTCCACAGGATGTTTTGTATGTCTGAAAATAAACATTGCTTTCTATGAGTGAGGAAGAATAGCAGTGAACATGTTCTTCCATCCACCGAACTAATTGGATAAGCCCGGAGCTCCCACGCACTGATAATTTTCTGGATTATCTACTTTTCTTCCTAGTGGTGTACCGCCGCACTAAAGTTTTCTGGCAAAGCAAGGGCTAGGAGTGGGAAAGTTGCATTTGCTTAATATGAAAATGGGAAACCACGAAAAACCATCTTCAGGTTTACCGACGATGGGATTCTACACCACCATTTCCCGCATGCAAGCTCACAGCTGCGCGACTCTAACCGCACGACCAACTCGCTTGGTGGATTATCCGCTGTAGGAAAATACAACTCACAATCCCCTCTGGGACTATGTGTACGTAAGACCAATACCTACTGTTCTGACTTCATGCTTAATATGTTTTGAAATCTTCCACATTGTTATGATTGTGCAAGCCGTGTCATGGCCCCCTGCAAGGGATGAGTAAGCTAGGCCGGAAACCTTCTAGCCGGCTCGACGAAATGCCACGGCCTCTCCCTTTGTGCTTTCATCTGGCTTCCCCGTGCGCCTTCTACAACATGAAATGAGAATATTCCCTCTCTAACTGAGCTCCGAAGATTCTAGCACTCCATCTCCGGGATAGTTGAGTAGTTTGAGTTGGACGGCAGTAGTGCTGACTGACGTCAGTGTTAGAGTATCGTCGTGTTGGAGTGTTGTTGGAGTGTTGTTGGAGTGTTGTTGGAGTACCGAGCGGTGTGGAACAGTTGATGTGAGTAGAACTGGAGCAGTGTTAACTGTCGTTGTTGTGAAGGGTATTATCTTGCTGGTTAGCACTGTTGAGTTGTTTTTTTTTAACTTGCCAATGTTAGTATTCACTGTGCGGAGTGCGACGTGAATTGACTGTGCTAACTCTGTTAGTCATTGGACACACCTGGAGTCGAGCCAGCGAACTGTCGTCGTATGTTGTGGTCAAGCCTGTCTGCGTGCAGTTGCTGTTGAAGTGAGAGAGCGTGCGGAGTGAAAGTGAAAGTTGAAGCCTGTCACTAGTGATTATCGCTCATTCCATTTAAAGACTGCCCAGCTGCATTTTTGCTGCGACACACTTGTTAATAGACCTCAATTAATAGGAAAAGGACTTTTCTTTTGCTAGTTGCTTTACGTCGCACCGACACAGATAGGTCTTATGGCGACGATGGGATAGGAAAGGCCTAGGAATGGGTAGGAAGCGGCCGTGGCCTTAATTAAGGTACACTCCAGGAATTTTCCTGGTGTGAAAATGGGAACCACGGAAAACCATCTTCAGGACTGCCGACAGTGGGGTTCGAACCCACTATCTCCTGGATACGAGCTCATAGCTGCGCGCTCGGGAAAGGATTTTTTAAGGCGCAAGTATAATCTAGGTACTCTACAGCTATGTAGGTGTGTTGCGTAAATGTTAGGAGTTTTGGCAGTTCAGTTTGCTAATAATTATGCAAATCTAACTGTATAACCGTTGTGCGGGCTGAAAGACACTTGCGCCTTGGTTAAATACGATTGCATTCTAAAATATTCGTGTCTAGAAATTCTTTCCCCAGCAATTATTCAGTATGGTCATTGTTTCTTTCTTTCTTCTTCCTTTCTTAATCTGCATACCCTCCAGGGTTGGATTTTCCCTCGGAGTCAGCGAGGAATCCCACCTCTACCACCTCAAGGGCAGTGTCCTGGAGCTTCAGACTCTGGGTCGGGGGATACAACTGGGGAGGATAACTAGTACCTCATCCTGGCGGCTTCACCTGCTATGCTGAACAGGGGCCTTGTGGGGGGGGGGGGTGTGTGTGTGTGGGAGATTCGAAGGGATAGACAAGGAAGAGGGAAGGAAGCGACCGTGGCCTTAAGTTGGGTGCCATCCCGGCATTTGCCTGGAGGAGAAGTGGGAAACCAGGGAAAAACACTTCCAGGATGGCTGAGGTGGGAATCGAACCCAACTCTACTCAGTTGACCTCCCGAGGCTGAGTGGTCCCTGTTCTAGCCCTCGTACCTCTGTTCAAACTTCGTGGCAGAGCCGGGAATCGAACTCGGGCCTCCGGGGGTGGCAGCTAATCACACTAACCACTACACCACAGAGGCGGGCATGGTCATTCATGTTCGAATATAATTTCGTTTCTGTTTGTACTCCTCGAGATATTCTGAAGGAAATTAGATCGTTAAATCAGACTGTTTTATTCGTAACAGGCTCTAAACATACATTATTTCAAGCTGATGAATATTAACGGAGAGGCAGATTTACGGTCACAAGTTTGATTGCACACATCTTCCGCACTTTGCATCAAATCTGAATGAATCTTGGGAAAATTTATTTAAAATGATCTAAACAGTTGCTGTGACTGCTTAAGGCGCACTGTGAAAATTTCATTTTAAGTCACTAAGTATTAATTTTCTCATACATTGCTGTTTCTCGGTGCAGATTTTGAGTAAGTTTTGGCATCACATTTATAATTTAAACATATGAATTATCTACATGCCGAGTGAGTTGGCCGTGCGGTTAGGGTCGCACAGCTGTGAACTTGCATTCGAGAGATACTGGGTCCCAGCCCTACCGTCGGCAGTACTGCAGATGTTTTTTTCGTGGTTTCCCATTTTCACTGCAGGCAAATGCTGGGGCTGCACTTTAATAAAGGCCATGGCCACTCCCTTCCCACTCTTAGCGCTGTCCTATACAATCGTTGCCATAAGATCTGTGTCGCTGCGACGTAAAGCAAATTGCAAAAAATAAAGTACAATCTACATAATTACCAAGACCTTAAAGTGTAGTAACTCGTCCCTAATGCCGGGTTGAGTATCTCAGACGGTAGAGAGCTGGCCTTCTGAGCCCAACTTGGAAGGTTCGATCCTGCCTGAGTCTCAAATATGGCAGCCTAATGGCGGTAGAGTTACTTGCAAGTTAAAGAAATCCTGCGCAACAAAATTCCGACATCTCGGCGTCTCTGAAAAACTGTATAAGTAGTTAGTGGGGCGAAAAAGCTTTTACCTTACTATTATTATTCCCTAAATTTTTTCGTTGATTTTCTGTAATTCTTGGCACTTGATGGCAATATCTTTACGCTTAAAATTGTTTTTATTCATCACATTAAAATACTACTCCACTTAAAATTTTATTTGTGTTTGGGTAAGCTGTGTTCAAATTTTTATGAAATTCCATCGGAAAGTTCTTGAAATAATTGTATCTAATTTTTTTAAAATTAGAAATTCAGAAAACCAAGGAACATTTTCATAATAAAGTTTCCAGAGTTCGCATTTCCTAAAATTTCCCATAACCGTACTCTGCCTCTTCATTAGCATCCTCTGCTGGTTTCCTGTCTGCTTTTATCAACAAGGAAAGAATATCATTGCCGGAAGTTTTACGGACAGAAACGTGTAAAAATATATATCATCCATTGCCACGAACGGTTCTTTTACATTTTAAATGCCATCTTTAATTCGAATTTTAGAATTAATTTCTCCTTGTTATACACCTCCGATAAAGCCAACAAATAGAAATGTTTTATCATGTTTTCTGCCTACGTTTCCCCTTGAGGTAAAAGAAAAGGCTAAATGAATTAACTATTCATTGTTTGGATCGTTAGAGGACTTCCAATTGAACTGCTAGACAATGAGGTAAATTTACCCTTTTGCGTCAATAGAACTGTCGCTGGTCGTAATAGGATCGTTTTGAGGATGTGTTAATGCGATCGCACGCGAACAGGTGGAAAGTGATCAGTGTGGTAAAAGGGGAGTTAATTATCTGTCTGCGAGATAATAGATACCCCTTCGTTTGTTCCCAGAAGGATTGTTCTAAACAAAGGCAGATAAAACAATTTTCTACTGGATTCAATGCGTGAACATCTATAACATTACAATCTACTTCGTGAAATTGACCATTAACACATTTGCATATGGGATATGGAGCTGAGTGGAGTAGGCTATCTTACTCATAAGATGAAAGTTACAGTTGTGAGAGAGAGAAGGAATATTACAGTAAAAATGTCTAGAAAATGTAATTATAAAAACTGGGAGGCTTTATGGGACTAGTGATATTTATTTATTCATATATTTATTTATTGAATTATTTACGTTGACAAGTCAATAAGTATCTGAAATTTTGCTCCAATTGTCTTCAGGTTGGTTCTATGGCGTTGTGTGCTCATCAGCCGCTAGATGGCACCGTTGTCTACGTCTGTGGTAGGTTTCAGCGTTCAGAAAATCATCTTCCAAGTGATGAAGAAAGTGGTGGTGAATATGGAATCATCAAATATTTCTACGGGAACCATAATCGGGCTGATGGAGAGTTACGGGCTACTGCCATTACTGAAAATGGGCTCGAAGTTGTGGTGTTGAGAGCAACAGAGAATGGGGCTGATACAACTGTGTTGACCAAGTACCATCATCAGGAAGCCAAAACAAACGGACTACACCTCCAGCTAATTCTAGTGATAACTACAATATATCACCACCCCGAGAAAAGAAAAAATTGCCACCACTACGTAAGTGGGAACATGTTGATTTACTGATAAAACCAGAAACTGAAAGGGCAAGACCAGAGTTTGTAAATACAAACAAATCTACAGTAGACTCTGGGATGATCAAATTATAAACACTATTGTTTTTGATTGAAATTGGTATGTCATGTTCAGGGGTAACCAGAACTTTCATGTTGAAGGTATTGAACAAGCTGAACCAAAATATGTCAGCTTACAGGCCCAGTATAAGGATACAAAAATGGTACAGGCAGTTTATATTGTTTCCGCTCAGCTGCAGTATCAATAATGAATACCAGCTGTATCAGATAACTCCTGCAGGGATAGACAAAGGCTCTTGTGATCTTCTGGGCTTCATTCGTCATATTGTTCAATGTTGGAAAATACACCAGTCCTCCTGAATTACCAGACCTTTGAAACCAATGAAATGGTGGGTGTCGGATGAAGTGTGGTTGGATGGTGTTGGATATGTGATAATATCAAATTAAACCCATGTTCAATGTGGAGAATGCCATAGAAACACCACTAATAAATTTAGAAACTGTGATGCTTTGGAAAGTTCCATTCCTATATGACATTTATGAAATGTCTTTCAGCCATGTTTCTGAACAGTATAATTGGCATCAAATTTAGATAACGTAACACATTTTCTAACAGAGAACATTGTGTGTTGTTTTCTGTCTTTCTTTCGTGTTAAATTAATGCATGCACTTGGTAAACTCCAATACTAAAAAATGAATGTGTATTTTACCTGTACCCTCCCGTGCCCACGGCCCCAATTTTGGGGCGGCTAATATTTTGCAGCTGGACAATGTGATAGTTAATTTCACTTTATTACATCACTCTTGAGGCTCTTTATGTTTCTTTATAAGAATATGAAAGTAATTGGAAGTGGTAAAATAAGTTGGGCATATATGGATTAAATCTCGCAAACCTTTTGCACACGAAAGACAGGAAAACTTAACAGCAGGGTTCAAGAAGTGCTGGGGACTAAAGGGAGCATCAAAAAAGTAGTCATAAGCGCTCGCTAGTGGCCTTAAATAATTAATTATTACAATGTTTTAAACTGTCATTCACTGCAGTTGCTGTGTTGGATCATTCCTTTTATTGCTCACTAGAGAATGGTATCTGTCACACGGCCCCCCACACCATTCAAATCTGTAGTCTAAGGTCGGATTGTGGAATTTATTATTTCTACACACTTTGAAGTGAAATCGATGCACCTCAAAACGAGTACTCCTGTGTCCCACGTTATAGTTCGTACTTTTACATCGTTTGGTGTCATAGTCTCCGTGGCGTAGAAGTATACAGGAATGTTCCTTTTATTTTGATACAGCGTCTGCAGTAGTGTGTTGCTTAGCTGTGTCATTTCATAACTTAATTATTCTATGAAGAAAGGCTTCGTTGCCATCTCGCAAACCATCTTGACAGGGAATATTTTGAGACACAAAAGACTCTCTTTAAGTAGACAGATTTTACATGTTCCCGTTTTACTGCATCACTCTTGGGTAGTTATTTCCGCGTGAGTTCTAGTCCATAGATTACGTTTAGAACTATCTTGAGACTGAAGAGCTAAATTGCAGTCTGTAAAGATAACAGACTCAGGCTAGGGTTGTAGAGCAGGGCCTCTAGAACGCCTTAAACTTCACGCGTGCAACCCGAGGCGCAGAGGTTCTGTGCACTGAGCATCGGTCCTACTCGGCTCGGTTCGGACCAACATTTTGTCTCCAAGCGACTCGGCTAAGCTCGTCTCAACTTTGCTCGGATGGTAGAGAAGGGGGAGACAGGCGATGAGAGCGAGACAGGTGTAGGGAAAGAAAGAGCGGAAGCGCTGTTGCTTAAAATAGAGCAGTGGGGGTCTGCACTCTGGTCAACCTAGCGAAATCGTGTTTTGCACATTGCGTCGCTCAAGGCATCGGTGTTTACACGCTGAGAGGCCCTGATGTAGAGAGATGTGTCTTATCGCTATGAATGCTGTTGTGGCCCTCTCTCGCATGTGAACTGCAAAACATTCACCACGTGTGTGGAATGTTACACCAAGTTATTTGGACTGATTCACCAAATCCAGCTTCCTTACATTCAAGTATAAAGCTTCTTTCATGGATTGTCTTGCTCCTCTCCTGAACATCGCCGTCACAGTTCTCTTGTTGTTGATCGTAATATCATTCTTCTCTATCCATTCTATAGGTTTATTAAAGGATTATTCAAGTCTTTCTCGGCTTGTCGAAACCAGAGTCATATTATCTGCGTATAAGTAAGTTGTTACTTCCTCAGTTCTCGTAGCTGTTAACACAATATGAATACTAGAGGGCCTACTGGAACCCTTGAGGTACACCTACTGTTTGTAGCATAGCCTTGTGATAGGATGCTGGCTGTATGATGTATGATGGTGTCCTTATTTGCAGTAGTTTTACCAGCAATTTATGTCTATTTATGGAGTCATATGCCTTACAGAAGTCTATAAATTTATCATACAGCTTTCCTCTTGGATGCTTCAATGTTTCACTTACCCCGTCGTGTAAACATCTCACTGCTTGCAGCGTCGATCTTCCAGCATGGAAAGCAAATTTTTCCTCTGGAATTTTTTTGGAACTTAAATTGATGATTTTTGTTGTTCAAAGTGGCCTAACATACAGGTAATCGGCCCCGGATCTTTAATTAGCAATAGGACTATGTAACAATCATTCCTCGATACAAATTCAGGCCACTGAAATCGGCTTTAAGTTTATATAATACTAGCTGATGTACCCGTGCTTCCCTACGGGATACTCAGAAAGACGTTTTTGTGGTTTTCCTACCTGAAGTCAACATAATTCATTTCAAAAACCTCAGTAGGAATGTAGCGATGAAGAGCAATGTTATCATATAAAATACTCAATCAAATGAAAAATCGCACATGTTCTCAGTTATTTAACAATCCAAAATCCCAGTGCTGGAATGACCAGGCCGCAGATAGCCGTGAACACTCCTCTGCTGTTATTCCGTTAAATGTGCACACTGCTCACTCTAATCGGTGCCTCAGAGTGGAGATTGAATAGCTGGAATGCTATGTTGAACCAGTGTGTTGCATACCAGTAGTATCAGAAGATTTATGAACCAGAGGAATGTGATGCTTAAGAAGGAAGTTATCTAACTCCCCATATTCAGGCTGGCTGTTATACTCGGTACTACCGGGCGAGTTGGCCGTGTGGTTAGGGGCTCACAGCTCTGAGCTTGCATCCGGAAATAGTGGGTTAGAACTCCACTGTCGGCAGGCCTGAAGCTGGTTTTCTGTGATTTCCTATTTTCACACCAGGCAAATGCTGGGGCTGTACCTTAATTAAGGTCATGGGCGCTTCCTTCGCACTCACTGCCTTTTCCTATCCCATCGTCGCCATAAGAGCTACCTGTGTCGGTAAGACGTAAAACAAATTTTAAATAAATACGCGGTACGCAGTAGTAATCCCATTTATCGGAGATAAGTGGCAACAGAAAACACAAAGCACATCATAACAAACAATGGTCAACGTAATGTTATTGTTGATTAATTTTATGAGCTGTCTATATTGTAGACCTTGACATTCAGTTTTCTTTCGACTCTGGGATATTGGGATGTCTTATAAAATTATTTATAGCGTAGACTGGAGTTACTTATTCCCCTACTTTACATACCGATTTTCATTGAATTCTGTTCATTTTCTCGTGACTAGGCACTGATAAAGACTTAAGCAACAAAAGTCAAAATCCATGAACGTTGTTATCATAGCCGGTACGGTAAAAGTGTATAATGAACGGAAATTTAATTCTATATAACTTTATTTATGTAGTATTCTCGATAGAACCACTAATAACAAATATTTGGAAATTAAATTTTAAAATTTCCCCTAAACTACCACTTCTCTCAGAATGAATAATATTACAGTATTTATAGCCTAGATTGTAGCGACTTATTCCCCCACTTTGCATACCGATTTTTATTAAATTCTCTTCAACCTTCCTTGTTACTGTGGACACGACCGATATATAAATACCATCCTTTTTTAATTCTGAGCAATGAACGGGTAAAACTCTTATTTTATATATATATATTCAGTGTGTATACTCTCCATTTGTACAAGATACAAATCCTTGACAGGACCGGGAATCGAAACCAGGACCATAGCAAACTCAACATTCGGCTAAGGACCCAGATATAAGTACAATGACCTACCAGAAACTCCCAAATTTCATTTCTTCAAGTTGTGTCTCATGAATTTTTCCCTGTATGATCCTAAACCTCCCATGGAACAGCCAAATTTACATCCTGAAAAACTAAAGTACATAACCTCTGGATGCAGGAGAAAGGAACAGTAACATATTGACTCACTGATAAGAACTGTCTTTGAGGGATACAAATCGGATGATAGCAAGTGAACACAAGCGACAGGCAATGAAATGCGCAACAGCAAAATGCAATTACCTCTAATGAGCTCTCATATGTGCCTTCACAAGAGAGATTAAGGTAGCTATTCTAGACTTCATTAACACAGCAGGTGGGGAAGAGTTCCCCAAGGGACATGACTGGGACTTCGCTTAATGACCCTTTAATAGTCGTGAGATGATCTCAGTGTTTTAAGCATAATTTTTGTTTTTCAATTTTAAGTAGAAGCGAGACTAATTGTAGTTTTAAATGAGTTTTGATATGGTGTGATCATAGTCATGGAAACCCCTGTTGTAGTATTGAAACTTAATCAACGGACGCTACTTCGGACGTTGGAAATAAAATGAAAATATATTTTGGCAATTTTATGACAACCTTTTGAGACCTGGTCAGTGTTCTTTCTTGTGACTCAGAATGTTTTTCACCTCAGAGCTACGTTCTTAATACTAATAGTTAATAGAGAGAGGAATCTGGATTTAGTCTGAATAAAATCTGAATTAATTTTCTTTGCTAGTTGCTTTACGTCGCATCGACACAGATAGGTCTTATGGCGACGATGGGACAGGGAAGGGCTAGGAGTGGGAAGGAAGCGGCCGTGGCCTTAAGGTAAATCCCCAGCATTTATCTGGTGTGAAAATGGGAAACCACGAAAAACCACCTTCAGGGCTGCCGACAGGTATTCTTGTTTTCATGGAGTGATACAATAGAAGGTAAACTTATGAAAGTGAGAAAGAGCATCGCCTATCCAGTTATACGGTGAAGTATGGAGTGTTGCCTTCATTGTAGGGCTTCAGAATGAGCATACCTATAAAATTTACACAAATCATAATGCAGAACTGTAGTGCAGACGAGAAGGTTCTTCCTCCTCGCCAGACACGGATTCGTTTTATATTATTACTGGCTAAAAATCCCAGCTCCTACTCACAACAGCAGTAATGTGGAAAAGAGCGTTTGTTGACGTACTAGTTCAAATTCGTATAATAAATGGTGGTGCTGATTACTGGGTGGAGAACAACGTGTTTTATTAGCAAACAGCCACCAGGGATACATAGATAATGAAGCCCATTTAAAACATAGAAGCGGCTGCATTACGAAATGATGTCAATTGTTGCATATGTTGCCTGAGTTTGTGAAACTATTTCCAGTTGTAATAGTAGTGATGTTTGTAAGGAAAGGAATATATTATTAGTCCCTAGCGGAAACTGTACTGAACAGAAACGTTCCAAATCTTGTTCCAGTAACTCCGTCGATCTACAAACATGCATTAATTGTTTTTAAAACTACCTTTTATTAACTATGTCTTGTGTTTTTTGCCAGTAATAAATCATCAGATTGTTATTCTGTACACCAATATATTAAGGAGGGCCGATACATTTGACCGACCAAAAATGCGATTTTTCTAAGTTATTTTTCATTTAAAATTGGACTTCACTTTATAGGGTTGCTAGAGTTTTGTTAATATCTCCAATACTTTTGTATTTATGGCCATAAACGTGAAGCAAGCCCTTTATTGGTTAGTTTGTTGCTTTTTTTCGTAACTTTCGTTTTCACGAACCGTTTCCTTGATAACTCTGAAAGTTTTAAAGACATTAATATGAAATTTTTCGTCCAAGTATATTTCAGAGATGATAAGATATACCAGAATTATATAGCTGGCTTCGTTGGTTAAGTTAAGAAAGTATTTTCAAATTATAATTAATGAAAAATTGACTAATTGAAAATAACTTCATGAATAAATAGTTTTACTTGATGGACTTCACTGACTCTAGTATATGTTGTAGCTATAACATAATAAAAATAATCATAGAAAAATATTCATGTAGTATGGAAATTATCATGCAAACAGAAAAATCGAGGACATCATACACTGACGTATTCAATAATTAATTATATATAATGCCGTAGGTTTATATTATTTCTACCGGGCGAGTTGGCCATGCGCGTAGAGGCGCACGGCTGTGAGCTTGCATCCGGGAGATAGTAGGTTCGAATCCCACTATCGGCAGCCCTGAAAATGGTTTTCCGTGGTTTCCCATTTTCACACCAGGCAAATGCTGGGGCTGTACCTTAATTAAGGCCATGGCCGCTTCCTTCCAACTCCTAAGCCTTTCCTATCCCATCGTCGCCATAAGACCTATCTGTGTCGGTGCGACGTAAAGCCCCTAGCAAAAAAAATATTATTTCTAATTAAGTAGACATATTACTGAGGAGTAATGTGTTTGTCACATTAAGTTTCCTTTTAGTATTGATTTCCATTGCTGCGGGAAAAAAGTTTAAATACACCCCATTTTTCTACTGTATGTTCAAAGGTGTAGGTTCCTCCTGTTAATTATCTCTAGTTATTCATGACGTTTTTCAATTGAGAGGACAGCTGACGTGCGAACTTTTGATGAAAAAAGTATTCGAAATAGTAAAAGAGAAAAATGCATTAAATTTCACTAGGTGGAAAGGAAATGTGTGGACTGCAAATAATGCTGCATTTTAGGAATGATTCTGAGAAGTAAGCCTTTGTCAATCTTCCCCAACTAGTCTGTTCTTCGCTAAAGAACGGGCCATGCGTTCCCCAGATGAGGAAGACGTCCCTGTTTTACTCGGTATGGAAACTCGTTTGCACCATTCGTACCATTTTGAAACATTTATGAGGCAAGTTTAGAAACAAATATGTTATTTCTACATAATAACTCAAAACTTGGCCAAGGCTTGGGATGATATTATTATTGGCGTGTGGCCTCCGAAGAGGTCCGGTGCGGGTCTTTCAATTCGACGCCGTATAAGCGACCCGCTTGTCTGTGAGGATGGGGCCCTACCTGTAATGAACTGTAATGAATAGAGCCCGGATTTTGATACATTAATGGGTTAGAATGCAAACTTACTGAAACGTGTAGCAGGTATCATCTACCTACACAACGATTATGCTATGGGGTTTGCATAAACATTAGGGGTACGGCCCATCAGGACCCCTAAAATGTATGTTACTCTTGCTACGTTATGAAAGAGTGGGTGGCCGACAGTACCTACTAACCAAATTACAGTAGTTTGCAATCTAATCTGTTACTGCAAAAGAAATCCGGGCTTTACTAACGAACAACACACTCGCTGAGACCCCGAGTCGTTAGAATTAACCTATTCCTGACCCGGTTAAGAATCGAATCCAGGAACCCCTGGACACTTTTGAGATTATGTGAGAGAAGGAATCACTTGAAGGTCATTACAAATTCCAAATAGTAAATATTAGTAATCAAGAATGATGAGATTGGAAAGAATAGTCCGCCACCAG
Organism: Anabrus simplex; assembly: GCF_040414725.1. Taxonomy (NCBI): domain Eukaryota; kingdom Metazoa; phylum Arthropoda; class Insecta; order Orthoptera; family Tettigoniidae; genus Anabrus; species Anabrus simplex. The sequence goes on along the minus strand of NC_090274.1, from coordinate 21,403,145 downwards.
CAAGTGTAATGTATTCATATCTTCACTGAGATCTTGTGAAGTTACAGCATTTAAGTTAAAAGGTCATGAGACTTTAAGTTACGGTGAATGGAGAACAGTATTATGGTCACCCACGTTTTAATTCATTTTAAACAATTCAGAATTACGATTGGAAGAATGCAGGAATCTTCAACTCCAATGATAGGTAATGGATTATGAACTAATATATAACATTTCTACCTTAAGTATCCGCACAGTGTTCTGTTGTTCAGAACTACTTAATTAGTAGGAGGCAATTTGGTTGACAAATCTTCCTACAGAGTTGTATTGTGGGCTGCAGATCCCAGCCAATACATACAACAAGGTAATCTGAGTACCCTAAAATAAATTATATCTTGATTAGACTAATTCGTCGACACTTAGCGTAAAATTAACAAAATATTACTGATTATGTATTGAAACAAAGGTGTTTAGCTTTCATTCGAGTGTCTATGGATAAAGAACACACCAGATTTTCCTGATCGCAGGTAAAGCTGACAAAACCATCACCAGTTTTTCTCCTACAAGAGGAATATATCATTTCTGATTATTTTCGTTATATGCCGCTAGGTTTCGGTATGAGTACTCAAGAGGCGTCTGCTTAGTTTCTATTGAATGAATATTTACATTTTGTATGCATCCAAGTAGATAGTACATCAAATTACAGAACAAATGCCCACTTCCTTCAGAGAGTTCGTTTAGTATATTTCATTACATATGTTGGTGTGTTTTTCACAGGTAGAGCTCGTCGTCCTCAGACTCTCGCGGGAACTGTGACGAACCACAATCCAATTTTCGTTCGTTCTAAACTCCCTGCTTAAATTTATTGATAAATTCATTCAATTCTCTTATCACTGAAACCCAGATGCATATTTTGCTGCAGGCTATTTTATCTCCAAGTGAAATTCTGGGTAAGATACAAGCAGATATAAATTGCATTTAGGCACCTACCTATTGATTGTAAGTCTCAAGGTATAACTGAGATCCTTTATTGAGATTATTTGAGTAACAGAATAGGTTAATACTGGTTCTATTATTTCGTAAAAACGTAATCTGATATTATATCTGATATTCAGCATCGCCGAATATCTTCCTAAGAGTTCCCACATCTAATTCTGTCCTCACCATTGTATTTATTGACTCATTCCAGTTATGGCGAGGGTGAATTGCAGAGCAACATGCAGAGTGTAAATTCGTGATGATTACGGCCAGAACATTCATAAAATAATAGGTTATAATGCAAAACGAGTATCAGGTGTCCTCTTGCCCACAGTACGGCTGTGAAGAGAGAATTGTATGAACTGCAGGTGCTTTTAACATTTCCTATCCCAAATATTTATACAAATCACATAGCAAAACTACCATGTGAGTAACAGTATACTTGGGGTATAATAAACAAGGATAGAGGGAAGAAAAGGATAAGAAGAGTGAAAAGAGGAAGGAAGGAAGGAAGGAAGGAACAAGGAGGAGATAAAGACAAATAAAAGGAAAATTGACAAAGGAATGCATAAGCAAAATAAAACAGGTGGGAGAAAAGAGGAAAGAAGAAAGGAAAGTATAAGAGAATGAAAAGCTGAGAAAAGGTCATAAAAGATAGAAACAACAATAGAAGAAAGGAGGAAAATATAACGATATACGATGAAAGGAAGGAGAAAACGAAGGGAAAAGGGATGGAGAGAAAGCAATCAGGCAGGAAAAGAAACAAAGGAAGGGAATAAATTGTGACTGAAGAGAAATATAACAAGGAAGAGAGAAAATGGAATGCGTGCCACGTTTAATAGTGAAATGGCAGAGGAGAGAAATAAATCTGTGACACCTTCAAGAATCGAATTCGAATCCTTGAACTCTGCAAAGGGTGCTTCGCACAGTTCTTGAAGCATGATTGTATCTGTAAAGCCATACGCTGAAAAAATATGTAAGTAAATCTGTTTTCAAATATTTCATATCTGAAGGGCTCACATGTTTTCAGTTCTTTCATCTTAGAATAAAGACCGCTTTAAGGGGATCTATCCGGTAAATCAACTGTTCGTTTAGAATGTACCAACCGTTATTAACCTTTATTTTTCGTAGATGAAAGAACAAACCTCAAATGCAAGCTACATAACTTTGGTAAGGATTCACAATGGCTACACAAGTAGCATTGAACCGAGCGAGTTGGCTGTGAGGTCAGGGTCGTATAGCTGTGAGGTGACATTCAGCAGTTGATGGGTTCAAATCCCATCAACAGCTCTGGATATTTTTTTCCATTTTCAGACAATTGTACCTTAATTAAGGTGACGGCAGCGAAGTTACCAATCCTAGACCTTTACTATACTTGCGTCGCCCAAAAGCTTCAAAGCAAACAAAAATCCGAATGAATTCACTCACTTTGGAGTGACAGCCTCTGCCACAGGTATTTCCCTTGTGAAGTCACTCGCTGCAGATTGCACCAGTACACGTCTCGCCTGACATCCGATGTTGCTGCTGCACGAGGCAAATCCAATATCAAAGCTGATATTTGACTTCGTGCACGATAGGAAATCCAGGCTTCCTCAAAGTGGATAAAAAACTATTCTCAGTACGGCGCTATTTGCACACATACTAGAGAACGATTCTAGGCATCCATCGGTACAAGATATATCGTTAAAATCTTCGCAATGGTTATATAATTCATTTTTGAATGTTAATAATAATATGATAATAACCATAATCTCTAAATAAAAAAAAATAAGTGACGTCTGCTTATTGCCTTAAGAAATATCATGTCTAAACCACTCTCCAGAATTTCGCGAAAGTGTTCAAAAAAACTACCGTAGAAAATTTTCACATGACTAAGTACCATTTATTACAAGATATTGGTCTGAACATAAATTATTTGCAGAATTATTAGAAACAAATCATGTAATAGCTTAAAATTAGATGATGTCCCTTTCCTTCTCGTAAAATCATGCCAAAACCACACATCTTATTGAGAAGAAATTCGGCAGATATATATATATATATATATATATATAAGCAAATGGTTATGCGCTTCACTAAATAAGCCTAGCACACGTTTCCATTTTCGATTCATTTAATTTGTATTCTGACCTATTACTGCCTAAAAATCTGGAATCTATTCGGAATTAAGGTACAGTCTGGTATTAAAATAGGGAACGATTTTCAGGGTACCTTACGAGTTGATTGTGCGCTACGGATTTATAGTTAGTAACTAGGAATTGTGAGATGATGGGTTTGAACGTCGGCGTCGGCAGCCATGGAAGAGTTATCTACCGTTCCTCATTTTCACATTGAGATAATGTTGGGCTTATGGTCACTTTATTTCCAGTCCTAGCCTCCCCTACCCCACCGTAATCGAAAACCTATCTTGTTCAGTTCAAAAAAAATCTTCACTACTATGACAACATGGTATACTCACCACCTACCAAATTCAAGCTCATATCTATATGATAGTTTGTTGTATGTGAATACAATTATGGATATATACGTTTTAACCGAATCGGTATTACATTTTAAAGGGGATTATTCCGAATATGTTTGCCTAATTTCAGCGCTAACCGTGTTCCAGCAATTAGTCTTTGAATCTTGCATTCCCTACATTGAATTATCAGTACTATGCTAGAACGGGTTAACAAACTTCAAATTAAACAAATCAATATAAGGTAAGGTAAGGGTATATTCTGCCCGAAGGCAGGTCCGAACCTCCGCAGAGGTGTGCCTGAGCCGGAGTTTACGTGCCGTAGGGTGGTCAATTTCTTTCCGCTCCTCCATTCCCTTACCCCGCACCAACAGCGCGTGGCAACCCATCCAAATCTTGACCACGCCCAATGTTGCTTAACTTCGGAGATCTCACGGTATAAAATATAACAATTTTCATACGAGGCTGTACCTTCCCACTCCTAGCCATTTTCTGTCTCATCGTCACCATAGGAACTAGCTGCGTTGGTGCGTGTAAAGCAAAAGGTGAAAATTACGAGGGCTGTAACTAAAGTAATGACAATGCAGTCCAGAAACTCCCAGCAGATCGGGCATGCGCAAATTGGATATGGAAGCGCTCAGTTGGCGCTGTTGTCAACGTGTAGTGTACATTTTTCCTGCTACTTGTTTCACGTCGCACCGACACAGATAGGTCTTATGGCGACGATGGGACAGGGAAGAGCTAGGAGTGGGAAGGAAGCGGCCGTGGCCTTAATTAAAGCGCAGCCCCAGCATTTGCCTGGTGAGAAAATGGGAAACCACGGAAAACCATTTTCAGGGCTGCTGACAGTGGGTTTCGAACCTACTATCTCCCGAATACTGGATACTGGCCGCACTGCAGCTATCGAGCTCGGTAGTGTACATTTAACTGGCATCCAGTTGAGAGTATTGTTGCTATGTGGCGTTGAAGTGAAAAGTGTTGATTTCACCTCTCTAAAGCATGTTTTCAAAGGGTGATCAGCGTTCATGAATTAAAATCGACGTTGTCCATGGAAAAAAATGTCATCAGAATGTTATGGAGGATGACGTGAAGCCTAATGTTGATAATTCATTGCCGTATAGGGAGTTGCACGATGGGTCAAAAAGTTTCGTGCGGGTCGGAATGAGGCTGGGGATTTGCACCGCACAGGTCGGTCGTCAAATTCCTCAAGATCAGATTGACAGCGTGATTGTTCTCGTTTCCGTAGATCATCGATAGACTGTCCGGGAATTATCTATTAAAGGTCCGCCTTAGTCATCAAACGGTGTGGCACTTACTGGCGAAATATCTTAACGGGAGGGAAATTGGGTCCCGTTGGGTTTCACGTAAACTCACCGACGTACAGAAATGGCACCGGTATGCACTAGCAGGCTTCCAGGTGAATTAAAGCGTCAGATGAATGAACGACGTCACCCAGGTTCACCACGTTCACAGAAATGTCGACAGGATCCCAGTCGGGAGAAGCTTATGCTGATTATACCACACGACTACGAGGGTGTTATTCTTACGAATGCTGTGCACGAGAGACAAACAGTCAAAAGTGATTCTATTTTATTATAAACTGTTTTATTTGACGCTATTCTCCATTTTTTATTTAAGCATGTTCTAACTATTATTCTGTTTTACGTATTTTGTATTTTTCAGCTGTAATAGTAGTTTTAAAATGGTTTTGCTCGCATAAGTTATTACTGTGTCTGTAAGTATTTTTAATGTGTTAATTTTGCTACTGTCAATAACTTTCTTGTTGTATGTAGTTTTCGTAATTTTATTTATTTATTCCATTATGCCAAGATCGTTTCTCCTTAAGATTATAAGTTATATGTTCTTTGTAAGGCCACTCTGCTAATCCCTGCATCACAGCTACAACAGTTTGTATTAAGTTACCAATCTGTGGTGTTGTTGAAGCTTGTATTTTCTAACTCCCAGGGTTGAATAATTTATTAGCTGTGGCTGCTAAGGGATAGGTTTATTTAACCGTGTAGAGGAAGGAAGAAGTGGCTAATGAAATGGAACATCTAGAAAAAAAGAAGCATGGAGATGTAATGCAAGACAAAGTGCTCTCTGTGTGTTGATTCATAAATTAAATAGCTGCTTTACTTTGGCAACGATCTCCCTCAGACAGACTGTTAAAAATACATAACAGGGCCATGTACATAAAAGCAGAACCACACGTTAATTCACAATAAATACAAATGTCACTATGTTCATTGTAGGATGCCTGTTCGAAAATGTAACACTGTGCCTAGTTCCATTATAATGACATGGGTTCGATATCCCGCCAGAAGTTGAAACACACATATATAGACGATACTCTCACTCCTAGACAGGCACATGACACTGAGGTTCACCCAGCATGCAACACACATGAGTACCATGTACATTAAAAGGTGGAAAACTAGATAATATGTGACACTGTTCCTCCTTATAAGAATTCGTCTAGTCTTTTTGTATGCTCCTAAAAATTGAAAATCCTGAATCCAGTACCTTCAGAATTTAATAAGAACCAGTAGTAGTACTAGTAGTTCTTCGTCTTCGTCTTATTATTATTATCATTATCATTATCATCATCATCATCATCATCATCGTCGTGGCTTCACTGGTACACACACACACAATATATATAACTAGCATTTGTGCACATTATTCGCAAGGGAATTTGTAATGGATTAAACGTTTCCTACATTTGTGCGAAGTTACATGCCTATATCAAACGTTAATACGGTATGTTAAACTGATTTTTTTTTCTAAGAAAGCACGTAGTAGCAACTTGAATTGCTATAAAGATGAACAAAGTCGAGATAGAATGAGGACGATTATAGACTTTACTGTACTGTTCAGTTCATGGTCCGAAGTTGTGCGAAATTCTTCCTGCTTCTCGCTTAGAGAGTATATTGTTATTTCTATGACCAGAGAAGTGGTGGTGTGGCTAACTTATGAAACTCATCGTTCATGACAACCTCCCTTAACATCTGTTCCACCACCGGTGTTCCACGGGGCATGGACTAAAAATCTAATTTTCGTAAGAATATAAGTTATTATCCGTCGTACAATAAATAAATATATGTTATTGCCACTATTTTATGGCGTATTATTAAATGTTTATTAGATAACGTCTTTTTGATAGATCTAACTTAACCGATAAGTATTGGGAATAATCTTTTTTATAAACTAACTCCAAGATTCAGACTTCAGTGTAAGTAGATTTATTTACTCAGTGATACATATAACACAAACAACTTATCCTTAAGTTCATTTTAACTAAGGTGCACACGTACAGTAGAAAAATGTATTAGTCTTCTATTTTAAATATAGTATTTCATCAATTACAGTAATTTTAATGTGAGTCTAGGCAACCTCCAGTTATAGAGAACGCTGAATTAATTTCCCTTAAGGTGATATACACTATGAAGGATGATTGCCACAGATATTTCGCGAACACCGTCCAATACTGTAGAGTTTACGTAAAGTTCTCGTTTATCGGGTACTATGAGGCGTGATCAAAAAGTTTCTGTTTAAGGGTGTTGCTACAGCGGACATGCAACCTACCGCGACTCCAATGCGGGTATGTAAGCACGGACATGTAGGCAAAGGTGTTAGTGTTCCAGTCGTGATGTGCGTTAAATGCGACCACACGAATTATGGCGACGTTATTACCAAATGCGTCCAAACAGGACCAATGTGCTGTTATTCTATTCTTGGCTGCCGAAGGACAAACACCGGTGGACATTCATCGGAGAATGAGACTGGGTATGGGGCAGCATGTCTGTCAATAACTATCATTGTGGAATGGGCACCAAGTTCCGTGCGGGTCGCTTTTCGACACAAAACGCCAGTCGATCTGGGAGGTCAGCCTCATCCATTACCGACAACAACAGGCCGCCGCCCTATAGTCCTGATCACTCCCCATGCAATTATCACTCTGTCGGTCTTCTCAAAAGGTGTTTTACCACACGGGGATCTTCAACCTGGTACGTCGGTAGGATGAGTGTCTCAGTGCTCAGGGCAATTTTTCCTGATTGGCATCCCGATACTAGACTGTACGGCCGTCGAACGGAAACATTCTGATCGCCCCTTTGAGGAGGCTTTAATACTTCCATGGTGATATGTTACTGTCTACATGGACATACTTTTTAAAGAATGCTTACCTTTGTATAATCAAACAATTAAAGTGAACATTCGTCGCTATGTTAAAATTAACTCACCATTTTGGAAGAAAAACTTGAAAAATGTATTTATATTCCGAAGGAATTTTGACAGGAGAATGTCGACTTAATTTAAGAGAACAAATTCCTATATAGGTTATGCCTTATTTCAGAGGGTATATTCGAAGATATCTGAAACATGAAAACGATATGGAAAAGGCAGTGAATCATCTGAACGAATTGCTAAAAGAGAGGTGCACAATGAGAATAAACAAAATGAAGACCTGCACAAGGGACAATTACCAAATTCCCAATGTACTGATGGATCACTATATAAGAAGTCTGATAACATCTGACGGAAAATGTACGAGAGAGTAAACGCTGCGATTGCATAGGCAACGGAAGCTTTCTCAAAAATGAAGTCTTAACTAACATCTAAGGTGATCTGCATGTAGGTTCGAAAACAATTCGTGACAAGTTTTGCATGGAATGTTGTAAGCTCGGTCCGACTCATTGGGTGAATGGTCAACGTTGAGGCCTTCGGCTCAGAGGGTCCCGGGTTCGATTTCCGGCCGGGTCGGGGATTTTAATCGTACATGATTAATTCTTATGGCTCGGGGACTTGGTGTTTGTGTTTGTTTTAACACTTTCCTCTTCATATTCAGACAGTACACTACTCTGCCAACAACCACAAAAACACGCAATAGTCATTACATCCTTCCATATAAAGTTGGCGTCAGGAAGGGCATCCGGCGGTAAAAAGGGCCAAATCCACACGTTCTGTTCTGCACAGTTAGCACCCGCGACCCCACAGGAGTGGGAAGAGCCGTAGGAAAAGAAGAAGAAGAAGCCGAAGAAGAAGGTGTTGTAACCTATGGCACGGAAACATGGACCCTGCGTAAAGCGGAAGTAATGAAACTCTAGGCCTTTGAGATGTGGTGCTGGCATCGACTAATAAGAATACCTTGGACTGATAGATTCACAAACGGGGATGTTCTCAAAAGAGCAAATGGGACACGTACATTGAACAAAAGAAGAAATAGCACTCAGTTTGAAGGGAAACTGGAACGTAGAAAGACCACAGAAAGACCTAGAGTGCAATATTTAGACAACATTAAATAGAAGCACATCTATTACAACTTGAAGCTGTTGGGCAAAGAACGCAAACGCTTGGAAGAAATGCATTTTACCCAGAAACTGTAGTGTTCTGGAGAAAAGTATAAGATTCGAAGATTTAGGTTAATTTTCTTCAAATGATAAGGGTGACCTAAATGTTCTGTAAGCCTTAGGGAAACAAACGAACAAACATATGTTTCAGAAGCAAGACTCCGGATTTTAGCAGTAACAGGTTAGAATGCAAACTGAATAGTTATTAGGAAGTGTCATCTAGCGCGTTCTTCCGTTATGTAGCAAGAGTAGCAAAAATTCTAGGGTTGCTAACAGGCCATACCCCTAAGGTTCATGCAAGACTCATAACATAACCATTGTGCAGGACAGGCTATCCTAAGGCCACGAGAGTTGGAGTCTGACGTTTAGCGCCAGCGGTGAGAAAAAGTTGACTAACGTCTGTTGCTATGGCAATGGTAACAGAAATGCCATATTTAAGGAAGCTATCTCCACGTGGGTTGGCTTGCTCGCGGTCGCTTTTGTGATATTGTTCGTTGTGTTGGTTGTTTGTTTTCTGAATATTATTTTCGTTGTTAGTTACGTTTTTGTAAATTAATCATTGGCTAGTTGTGCAGTTCTGTTCTGTATTTAACATATGATTTTGTGTTGAGGTTATTGCCAGAAAGTGATGATTTTCAAAATCTAATATTTATCGGCAATGACGTGTTCTGTCTTAAATGCTGCAATTATCAACACGAGCTTAGGAACGTTTCAGAGTTTATTGAATTGCGTTAGGTCAACATGTTTTACTAAACTCTCAGCCTGTACGAAAGGGTGATATGCCACAGATGGAGGTAACTATGACAACGCTGCATACTTAGTAGTTAATGCTTTCACCGCCCAAGTATCAGACTCCCACTATATACTTGCTACCACTTCGATAAGGTAGCTATCTAACCTATTTCTGGCTTAGAATCCGGACTTCCCTCGTAAGTAAATATAGTTAGGTTGTTAATAAATGCAAAGGTCTGTACTATAAAATCGTACTTTGCATTCTGCAACTCCTGCGGAGACTTAATATCACTAGACTTCTTTGTGCGGCTTCATTATTTGATTTTCTCTGGAACAAATGCTCATGACTTAAATCCAACCCTGAAAATGAGGGGATTCGTCCTCCCAAGAAAACTATGGTGTCGCCTCAACAGACTGAGAACTGGGCATGGACGCTGCAATTTCTTACGCCATAAGTGGGGTTGGATGGATTCTCCAATGTGTGAATGCAATGAAGAAGAGCAGACCATGGACCATGTCATCCTGCGCTGCCCTCTTCATGCCTACTCCGGAAGCCCCAGCGACCTATTTCATCTTTCACAAAGTGCTGTAGAGTGGCTGAAACACTTTGACCTGGACTTATGAATTTGTAGTTATAATCACCATAAGATTGAATAAATAAATTCGATATTCTATCACTTCAGTCACCTTCTTGAAGATTTATTCGAAACAACGAATTTTACAGCGGATCACCAATTGATAATTCAACATTGCTTAGTTATCATGGCATTGGCCTTTATTGGTGAGGCCCGATTCAAAGTTATCAACACTCATCTAGCAGAGAAATCTCCATCAAATGACTGGACTTTTTGTACAGGTTTATAACAATACAATACTTCTCTGTGATTTACAACTCATTTACTCTTTGATGTGCAGGAAATGAAGATCTATTTCATTTTAGTCCTTTTATTTATCTCTGTGAACGGTAACAGTTCTGTCAACACAACAGTTAAAAACGTTACGATGTTCATAAACAGAATAAGGTTCTTTATAATGAGAAAAACATGTCAGGTGAGGGGAAAAGTATGTCAGTTACACTTTGTGTATCTCGCCGGCCTTTTATGTGCGAGTTCCCTTTTTACCACGTCCTGCTTATTAAAAAAGTAAAGGTTATAAAACATGGTCCTTATACACATCTAGTTACAGTTACAATGGAAACTTTATATTATGCCCTCGATTCTTCTTTGATGGTTCATACAAGAGATCATCCAATATTAGAGGTTAGACTCTAATCATATGTAACGAGCTATCGATTCCTGCAGTCCGCAACACAGCACTGTGCGAAAAGTTGCATAACGTATCCTCTTAACACCCGAGACCATAATTTTTAGAAAATTAATTTTTATTAGGGGGAATATATATAAAAGTTAGCGCAATATTTTCCAGACGATTAAGAACAACACGTTTGTGTTGTAATAATTAATTTTTCTCAACTTTTTGCATTCATCGCAGGTTAATTTTCACTAAACATTTTAACAATTAAACGGCACAAATTAATGAAGTCCTCCCCTTATACGGGTGACGCACAACCTGACTTTAATTCATCACAATTCCAGCCAAAGTTCCATTACAAACCCAAATACGTTGGGATTTTTAACAATTATTATGTGTATGGCTTTTTTTTTAGATGTTTGCTCCATAAAACCAGCATTTTGTCTTAGGTCTATTATTAGACTCAACAATTATTTACATATTTTCCTCTTTCCTGACCGCATGTGTCCTCACAATGGGCACTCCTAAGTAACACTCAAGATTGGCCCTTTTGATCCTTAGAAAGTCCTCCCTGCTGCTGGATGTCTCCGCCACTGGAATGCCGTTTCTATTTAAGGCTTTTTCGGCTGTACGCCACCATGTTGCACTTCCCTCCTTTGTTCCTCGATTGCAAGAGCTCTCTTAACGGGATGATCTTCATCTCGACATTGTACGTGTCAGTACCGGCGCGACTGCCACTCCTCCATTGCAGCATCCGCATTTCCATTACAAGCATTTATTGACCCTGCTTCTTTTGCCTTGTCCACTCGGAGCCGTAAGTGAAGGCGGTCCTAACAACACTCTTGTGTATCTTGCCTTTCATTTTTATAAGCATCCACCTGTCACACAAGACGCCATTTGTTCCAGGTCGTCGTCAATCGTATCGCTGGTAATAACCGAGGCCAAGTAATTGAATTTATTCGTCATTACCAGTGGTTCACCCGCTAAGAAAAGTGTACTCAGTGGACCTTGAAATTCTGGCTTGGCGATGTTACAGAACACATACTTTGCCTTCTTACGGCTTATTCTTAGTCCATTTTTCTTCAGAGCTTTTCTCCAAAGTTCTGAGGCTTATTATATATTATTATCTTAGGAGTTATCTTGTTTGAGCCTACAAAGAAGAATGGACTACATAATATGATGTTCCCAATGTACCCTTAACTAGAAGTACCCTAATACGGAGGGGTACACATGATCATTCAAAACTTAAGTGCTTAATCTTAAGCGATTACAGGAACAGTCAAACGTGTGTTACACTTTTGAACTCTAGAACAGAAAATCTAAATACAAATTTGCTTAACCTACACGTATGTCTAGAGAGGGTCTGTAGCAGATATAAGGAGCACTGAAACTGATTTTCCGTGGTTTTCCGTATTCACACCACATAAATGCCCCGGCGGTACCTTAATAAAGGCCACGGTCACTTCCCTTCGTAGCCCATTCCTGTCCCACCGTCACCGTAAGACCTATCTGTGTGTTGTACACTGTAAGCGTAATAAGGTCTGGCAGAATTCTGGTAACACGTACAGTACACAACTGCATACAAGTCCAATATATGCACGAGTACCTTCTTACCTCCTTATTAATTTACAGTACTCAAAAATTATTTAATGTACCCTCGAAATATTCGAAAAACAAAGTCAATATTCCATTACGCATTAGAGACAAATAAGTTGGTGACCCATACAAAACATGACGGACAGGCCCGACATTAGCCGTGGGAGCGAATGGTGGTTTGTGACCACAATCCTCATAGAAGGGTGGTTACACAGGAAGTTCTGGTCCAACCTCGAACCGTCCAATTTCCGTAACGCCTCCAGTAAAATATTAATGAGAGGTCTACCTCGAAAAGCGTCATCAAACCACGCGAGCTCGAATCGCACGACCCCAGTGCACGCTACTCATTTAGCATCGTGCATTGAAGTTACCGCAGTTTTAGAGAGTAAGGTAATAATAAAAACGGACGATGAATTTTTATAGCCATATAACACGTATGAGCTCGCTGAGATTGACGAACAGGATTTTTTCCTATTTCGTAAACTTGAATAACAAGGAACCTGGTTCACCCAGGTTGAAAAAATCCTTCAAAAATAGGGATCACACGTGAAGTCATTCAGGGACGTGTTCCTCCCCAGAAGAAAGTTCGAGCATACCATAGATTCAAAGAAATCTCCAAGTTGAAAACAAGCAAGAAGTGGACTGATGCAAGAGAGGAGGCTCACGGAAAGCGATTTTGGGAATACTGGGAAAGAACTAAAGCTCAATTATGCGAGCTGTTTAATTAACTTGGTCCACAGCCGGTCGAAACGAAGCAGAATAATAATAATATAAATATGTCAATAGAGCAAACGTTTTGATATTAGGAGGATGAGTTGGTCCATGTTTTTATTTCCTTGTGGTCTCAATATATATAAGAGAATAGCGTTATTCTTTTACGTCCATTTGGCTACATTTTATGGTTTTTGAGATGCCGAGGTGCCGGAATTTTGTCATGCAGTAGTATTTTATGTGCCAGTAAATGCACCAACAGAAGGCTGACGCATTTAATCACTTTCTAATACCACTGTTATGAGTCAGAATCGAAGATCATCACAAAGGATGATGATCAGTTTTCCGTTGAGAGTGAAAATTGAAACATTGAGCCTCGAAATAAGTTTCAGAAAACGAAAATAATGAAAATGTACAAAAATGACCAAGATGTCTTGAAGCGGTGTCTGAATTCACATACATAGACACAAATATTACCAGGTATGGAAATTGCTTCAAGGAAATCAAGCCGATATTCGCAATGGTGATTAAGATAATAACACTAATACCATTTTGAAAGACCGTTCCTTTTCTAAGTCAGTGAAGATTAGACTAGTTCCTTGTCTTAATTTACGACGTGTAGATGAGGACTGTTGGCGGATAAGATAGAGAGAAACTATACGCGTTTGAGATGTGGTGTTGGAGAATAATGCTCCGTATTTCTTGGACAGAACGAACGGATCAATTCAAAACATATTGAAACTGGGAAGAAATTGGACACTTTTTGTCTACAACAAAGTGTGTATATAGGAGTAGAATCTCTGGTGAAGTTGGTGGTGTTGAGCCAGATACCTAATAGATCACTTGGAGACTGCATAAACAATGGCCTCATAAAATTAGAAGTAGTTTTGGCTTACAAATAGTAGAATATACAGCGAAGCTCAGGGAGAACACCGACCACAAATACCAAGGAAGACCACAATCATCGCCAATGAGGGAATTGTCTAGAGAAGGGAAGATAATAACCGGACCATCGTGGTAGATCATGCATCCTAGACAGCAAGCAGCTGTATTAACTTCTCTAATCACTTAATTCCTTACTTAGTTGATTATTTTTCCTGCCCAGATGAAATTTAATATTTCGAAAATTCAGCATTCGAAACAACCTTTTCATTTGCCTTCAAGGAATTCTAATTTTTACGGCGTTCACTGGTGTGCTTGTCCCTTAATATCTCTATTCAGTACCGCTATATTCCTAAAAGAACCTCCATTTCTGCCGTTTTCTTAGGATCTGGAACTGCAGGCTCTAATTATGTTAAGGATTTTCCAGTTGGTGTAAAAGAGAGCTCCTTTTCTATGTCCTTTTCTATTTTCTATATCAGTCCAAGGAGAGGAAATCAAAACCTTGAGATTTGCCGATGATATTGTTATTTTATCTGAGACTGCAGAAGATCACGAGAAGTTGCTGAATGGTATGGATGAAGTCTTGGGTAAGGAGTACAAGATGAAAATAAATAAGTCCAAAACAAGAGTAATGGAGTGCAGTCGAACGAAGGCAGGTGATGCAGAAAATATTAGATTAGGAAATGAGTCTTAAAGGAAGTAGATGAATATTGTTACTTGGGTAGTAAAATAACTAACGATGGCAGAAGTAAGGAGGATATAAGATGCAGACTAGCACAAGCAAGGAAGAGCTTTCTTAAGAAAATAAATTTGCTCACTTTAAACATTGATATCGGAATTAGAAAGATGTTTTTGAAGACTTTCGTGTGGAGCGTGGTATTGTATGGAAGTGAAGCATGGACGATAACTGGCTCAGAAAGAAACTTGTTCAGTTGGTTTTTGAAGGAAGTGTAGGGGGTAAGAACGGTAGTGGTAGACCAAGATATGAATATGACAAGCAGATTAGAGCAGATGTAGGATGCAATAGTTACGTAGAAATGAAAAGGTTAGCACAGGATAGGGTGGCATGGAGAGCTGCATCAAACCAGTCTATGGACTGATGACTCAAACAACAACAACAACAACAACAATATCAGGGATATTCATTCATACCTCCAACTGTTAACACTGTCTTCTCTGCGAAACATATGTATGTGTGTGGATACGCTGGACTTATCAGGATTGAATAATAGGATATTAATAACAGTAAAATTATTTTCACCGAGCAGAAAATATTAAAAATTTACGGGCCGAGTGACTGCGAGTGTGGTTCATTGGCAAATTCCAAATTTTAATTTATACGCCATTAGTTTTGGAATAACTAAAAACATATAGATTCAGATATCAAATATATATACTTGAACTCATCAGATGCTAACGCCGTCACTGTGGTAATTGTAAAGAGTCAGTCTTTCCCACGCCGACAATAACCAATCTGTGCCTTCCCTGTAGGAGACAAAATAAAGTACACTTCATTTCGACGCATTGTTCGACTGCTGGAACAAGGAACTTCAATTAAAATAAACAACATGCTGACAAAGTACAAGATTTACGGCTCCAGAAATTGTAGCTATCTGATGAATCAGCTTGCTCGAAGTAACAAGAGTTGGTCCAGCTGTGTCTCTTAGGACGGATATTAATATCCGAGAATGTTATATCGACTCATTTAAATAGGAGCAAACATTACGCATTCGAGGACCTACCAGAGTTTTATATCCTCTTAGATAGGCTGAGATATTAACATGATGTGACATTTCCACGGCTGAGTGACTGCTGAGAAAGAGCGTGGAGTCGTTGATTATTTCTCCACCGCCTGAAATGCGGAGATGTGCTAATCATAGATGTTTGTTAGTGCGGGAGATAGGGCAAATCCTTCGGTAGGTTGTGTATAATTGCCTCTATGGGTAGCTAAACTTAGCACCATTTTCCATGTCTTTGGACAACATGGCACTTAAGGATATTTAAACATATTTTCCAGTCTCTGAATGGAAATAGCTACCGTAACGTACTGGAGATAAAAAAAATTCACCCATATTTACTTCAAAACTGATGCACAGGTTACATCATCATCAGGTATTCTTTCTTTATTGCATTTATGACAAGATGTTACAACATCGGGAGTTCCTCAGTTCTTCGAGGTATAAGGTTGAATGGTATGGAGGTGATCTCCTTTGAGATCAAAATGCTTATTTTTTGGTATTCCTTGAATTCCTCTGCCTTTTACTTCATCCTGTAAAATATTTTCTTTCATATCCTGCCCTTACCACCCCGAAATGTGTCCAAGGAATCCGGGACAGCTTTCACTCACGTGGGAAGACAGCCGCTTAGTGATGCACAGTTCTTCTACAATGGCCGAATTTGCTGTTCTCTCCATCTCTGCTACTGACAGCATCCTGTGCTAACACTACATATCGATCTCATTGACTCGATTCTCGTTTTCTTGCCTTAACGGTGATCGTGTTAAAGTCTTACAAAGAGATGGAGAACACCAAAGGTTCAGTTCCACCTGACCCATTCGTATTGTTCTTGATAATGCTTGGTTCTGCCAGATGAAACTGAGCTAAACCATGGCTACTCGATCTAGACAATAATTCTTATTTCCTCTTTGTAGCTTTTCGTGGATTGATGGTTGAACCCAATTATAGAGAATCACTGACGACCACCTACTCCCGTAAATCGTGTTTGAGTTCGTCGATGAATTGGCATTATCTCGGTCTTGATCCAGTGTTAGTAAATCGGAATTAATTGTAGAATATCGGTCTTCGGATCACAATATCGCGAGTTCAAAGCCAGTAGTCGAAGTGTTAAAAAGATGTAAGGAAGTCCATTCAACGCTCCGTGCCGTACGATTTCGGCATGCAAAATACCTCTCGTGATACATTTGGTGCTTACCAGATGAAATTATTTAAAATAATTAGCCACAAGTCGTCCAGTAACTAAACGAAAGCCAAAACTGATGCAAAGGCAGCACAAATGCCGTGAAATTGGAATGTCTGCACACAGCAGTTGAGGCCATACGATTTTATTACTATTTAATAAGTGGATTTTGATGCAGTGACATTTTGGAATGAAAACTCCTGGAGTAGATCATCCCGCATTGCACTTTTGTTGGAAGGTTTGCATACATAACAGGAGTAATGTACGCTGAAGTACTTGAGAGCTAATTTAGTATAGTAATTTCTGGAAGTGCACTCTTCTTCATGCTGTACTGTACTTTCAAAGTTAAAACTCCCTCCGGTAAAACATCTGGCAGTGATGAGATACAAATTATTAAAGTTGTGGTATCTTAACGGAGAAGACGGGTGCACCTTTAATGTCTGGAGGTGAGCTCTTCAGACAGGAACATCGATCTTCGTCAGCCATCAGCTAAATTGTAGTTCTCACTGACTGACACCACGTGTAGGAAATCAAATAGTCGCAACTTGATTCGATTAGTCTAAGTGAAGGGACGTTATTTACGATTTAGGAATTGACACATTATAGTAATGAATATGGCGAAAATTTCTTAGATCGATAGGCGATATTGCCATCCTACTTATCGAGTAACAATCACCATGTGTCCCCTTCTACGGCTGTGAAGGGAGAGTTGAACAAATATCGGGCTATACAATGCTTACGAATATTTTATTGCCATCGTGTTCCTTACAATTTCTCCTTCGGTGATCAAGTGTAACACTCTGTCCTAGGGTTGAATAATCTGCTTAAGTAGATTGGGCTATTTAATAACACCTATTTTATATACAAACATTCAAACAGAGGAGTGGGCATTAACGGGGCTACAATTCTGATTCGATCCAGGAATTAATTTCAAGCGTAGCAAGATTCAGTTCAGAGGGTCTTCGGTTCGATTCCCGCTCATTATGGAGATTTAAGTCACATGTGTTTGACTCTGCAATAGTGTTTCTCTCATACACCCTTCCACCAACCACAAAATCCGCTTAATTACAGCTATCCACATAGTATTGGCGTCAGAGGGAGCATTTGGTCGTAAAACTCTGCCTAGTCCACATTTGTTGGGTATTTTTAACTCGCAACACGATCAGAGTGTAGGAAAAGTGACGGAAGATGAAGAAAACAGAAGGAAAAGAAGACAAAGGAGAAAATGACGACGAAGAAAATAAAGAAAACTGTAGTTTCTGTTGCAAGTATAATAAGGAATAATAATGGATCCATAAACATGCCTGAATGAAAAAGATGGGAAGAACGGAATTTTATCAAACTAATGTGTATCTTAGATATCCCCTTCCCGAAGAACATTATAATTATATCCTTTAAGAATTATAATTTCAGTAGAGGAGGAACGGAAAATACTTATGAATATATCTGATTCCACATAGGTAAATATTTAGGAGGATTTGATTAACTTATTCCTGTAGATACTGTAGGGTATAAAAGGGCAGTGACGATAAATATTCTGTTCAAAGACACTTTACGACAAAATATTTGGTGGCTCGTTAGGAAAAGATTTTCCATTTCCTTTCTTAACTGCATGCGATTTTTCAAACGTGCTCGCGTAATTGTAAATCTTCATTATTCTTAAAGAAGGTCTATTCGACAAAGAAAGTATGAATGGATTTGGAAAGCATTTGAGGATTTGAATATTAACTTATAATTTTCCCACTTATTACAAAACAGATAATGAATACATTGAGTGTAAATAATATAGTACCTATTATTAAAAGAATGACGTATAAGAAAAAGAAACTGAAAGAGATGGAGTGTACGTGTATTGGTAAGATTTTGCTCTTTTGTCACACCTTTATGACAGGGTAGTTCCATTCAAGTATGTTCCTTGTACTTGAAATAGACCACTGACTCCAGTAAAAAGTGACAAGAAAGCAATATTATATTCAGATACTGTATTAACGTTTAACATTATACAAAAGGGTTTGCGCAAATGAACATAAAATCGAATTCAGTGGTAGATGGGATAATTATTCTTTCGTGCGTTTCGGGTACAGTGCAAGATGTTTTGTCCTCTTAATCATTTCATCAGCGATAGTGTTGTCTAAGCCAGTTCGTTCAGATACTCTTTCTAATTGTCAACCTATTCTACCAGGGTGTGATCCTTGTCATATCGGACAAATGATTGACGTACAGCCTCCAGAGGCGGTGCTGCCACTTCAGGTAGGGCCCATCGGGTAGGACTCACTGATTATTAGAGGAAACAAGGATACAGTATTGGCAGTTTGCAGTATTATATACGCATTGATGTTATTTTATTCGGTTGTTGTTTCTTTATGGATTCAGTATTTCTGAATTTGTCTCGCGGTACAGGCTAGATCAAAATGCAGTTTTCACCGAAATCTACGACTTATTTATGTCTGTCACAGTGTGGAATTTACTCATGGTGCTGTGTAGTGTCCAATGACAGTCTCAGCAAGACCCGTCGTGGTGAAATAGCTCTTTTTGGTCCAGTAAGGAATGCGATAGGAAACCGTTCCCCATCATGCCTTCCTTGTACGCCTCGTTACTGCACACTCAAACGGGAAACACAAAATAGGAGAAATGTATCTCTCGTTGTCACCAACTTTCTGTTTGGAGCCGGAACCTGAAGGAGGAGAATTCACTTGTGAATGATGATTGACAAAATTAGTTCCAGTTTAGTTAAAAATTGCCAGTAAGTGAAGGATGTTATTGTCCTACACTTCGTCTCTATTGCTTTTCTCATTTCAATGTTTCATGGTCCATAAAATCCTTATGTGGCCTGCAGGATATATTTTCCCATTGTTTTTCTTCCCTGTTCTCCTCCTTGAGTGGAAAATTACCTCTGCCATTTCATTTCAATTGATGAGGCAAGGAAGTATTCGGAGAAAGACCAGTTTGAGGCATTTTTATCGCATAGTTATCGCTGAATCTTGTAGGCAGCTCATATACGTCTTTGTGAATTGTAATGCAATTTTAATTCGCAGATAATCGGTAACGTAAAAAGGAAATTTTCCTATATTAGTTGTCATCATTAAGAAGTTAAATATATAAGTTATATTTTAGATTCCTTGGATATTTAATGATTTGTTTTATCACCAGAAAGGTTAAAATGTTTCTCCGTTACAAAGTTTTAGGCAATTGCCTTAAAGCAGCGGTGCTCAAACGCTGCACAGTTTATATTGTGTACAGTTACCGCACACTGACTTCGCACGCGTGAAGAGCTTGGTAGGCGTGTCCGCTCTTTGGGGGGGGGGGAGACGTAATGTGGTGGGGAGCACTGACCGTGAAGATGCCCAGGTGTATTGTATGAGTTTGACGGCTAGGAAACTTACCATGCACGGTTCAGGACGGCGATTCATTAGAACTGCTTTTGAAAACACACTGAATTATGGAAAGCACATCAGAAAAGAGAAAAAGTGCCGAAAAGTTGCAATCCTTTAAAACTTATGTTTATAAGAGGTTTTTATCTGTAATGAAACTTTACAAGCCACGGTTTCGTGCGAGAATATCTGACGAAAGATTGCGAAACAGCTTGCGCTTATCTGTGTGCCGTACGTTTGTGGCAGACATTACTTCCACAAAGCTTTAGTAAGATACGATACAATAACGTTTCGTATGTGATATCTTGTTAAATAGAAATTATTGTCGCAAGTTTACTCAATCAAGGACATATCGTATGGATTTGTATATGTTTATGTGTATGACGTATAAACCTCAATAATGTGCGGTGTGAAATTTTCGGTCTCAGAAAGTATGACAGCTACAATTACCAGTATTCCTCTCGCGAATGGCTAGTCGAGTCGGTCACGCTGGGAGGAGCAGTTTCGGAGGGCTGGTAACTTTAATGCGCAAGCATGAGACCAGCTCATCGCACAGCGTATTAGTGTGCTACAGAGGAGCGACATTCCTGCCTTACAGTAATACTTCATTTTCTGAAACAGGTTCATATATGACGGAGTCTGCATACTTTCGGAAACGCATAGGAAGTTCTGCATCGATTTAATTCAGAAACATTGCAAAAACAGATGATTCTGTCTTCAAAGCAGTTACCTTAACTTATAATTTATGCAAATAAACAAGTACCTTACTGATAAAACCTTCTGACTAATGACTGCTATTTTTCTATTCCTTTTCATTACTTATCTTGACCAATGGGTTGATTTCTTACTTTTATTTTTAATCATGTGTTACCAGTCTTTTACTATGAGTATTAATCATTATTCCCTTTGTCATTTCTAGTTTTATCCCATTTTCTTGCTTTACACTTCCAACACAAAACCGAAGATCGGTAAACAGAGCCCTTAAATGAGTGATGATGATGATGATGATGATGATGATGATGATGATTTTTAAAGGGGCCTAACATCTAGTTCACACATCCCTAATGGTGCGAAATGAGACGAAATGTAATGACAAATCAAAAGTCCAAAATTCACCCACTAACCAGAATTAATAACATGATGATGATGGAGAATGAATGGATAAATATTAATTTAAAATAATCAGCGGATCCAACTCACAGTAGTGAAAGTTAAAAATAATTACAAAATCGATCCACTGACTTTTGTTCAAAAATAGGTGATGAACAATGATTTTGAACTTAAAACAATTGTATATACTGATCAATGTGCTGCTTGTCCGACTCGTTGGCTGAATGGTCAGCGTACGGTTCAAAGGGTCCCAGGTTCGCTTTCCGGCCGGGTCGGTGATTTTAATCGCTTCTGATTAATTCATCTAGTTCGGGGACTGGCTGTTTGGGTTCGACCCGGAGATATTCACACAACACACTACACTACAAACCACCACAGACACACGCAATAGTGATTTCACCACTCCATATAGGGTTGGCGGCAGGAAGGGCATCCGGCCGTAAAACATGGCCAAATCATGATGTGCGACGTCGTTCGCACCCGCGACCCCACAAGTGTGGGAAAAGCAGTAGGAAAAGAATAATAGTAGAAGTAGAAGAAGAAGAAGAAAAAGAGCAACGTGCTGCTTCCAAAGCACAATCCTGAATCGATGATGCTTGCTGTCTAAAGGAACCAAAATCCAGGCCTACGGCCCCTCATAATGGTACTTGCCGCTAGGAAAGTAAGAACCACGGTATTTCTCATGTAGTGGTACTATTGATAAGTAACGTAGACTTACGATGTTACACACATTGTGGCACTACTCACAGGTAACGCAGACCTATGGTGTATTTCACAATACGGCGCCACTCATAGGCGACACAAACCCACTCTGTCACTCATGCAGTGGTACTAATCACAGGTACTGTAACCCCATAGTGAACCACACTCTTTTGGTACTAATCACAAACCTATTGTGTACCTAACGTTATGGTACCACTCGCAAGTAAAGGCGACCCATGGTGGTCCCCGCGTGATGGTACTAATCACAAGTAGTCTGGTCGTTCTTAATCTTCCCTTGGTGGCCCCTTGTAGTCGCCTCTTACGACAGGCAGGGGATACCGTGGGTGTATTCTTCATCTGCGTCTCCCACCTACCTGAGGTTGTATGTATGGTCCGCGAGAGCTATTTTATTTCGCTTAAGCCCGCCGGAAAGCCGGTTGGGATCCCCTATCCGACAACTGCGACGCGCCACGTGGGAGTATGACCTCTCCCACTGCTACGCCAGCGTAGTAGGGTTCTGGAAATGAGTGTTGAGGATAAACCCTCCCCCCCCCACTCCGAGTCCGGCCTATAGAAACTGGGAAGCAGAAACTAACTCGTCAGTAACTGAGAAAAATGGTTGTAGAACTAAGATTGAAGTGGACGGTGCCAATTCATTTGAAGTCGGCAGTGAATGAAAGGATGGAGATTATCATAATCTTTTTGTTTTCATGTTCGTCCTTGTCCCTTCTGTTTCTCCCTCTTCCCACACTATCATGATATTATGCTTGCTCCATTCTGCGTACCTTTTCATGTTCTTAAATTATAACTAATGACGGTTGATATTGTGTTCATAGTTACGGGGCGTAGTAATAAGAGGTGAACTGTTTGTTAGGCGAACGAGATGATGATGATGGACGAATCAAATTTGAGTAGGGCAGTTCATTTTATCCCCGAACTTCAGAACTTATTATAGTAAGAAGGATGTAAACTTCACACGTAAGTTTACACGTTCCGAAAGCCACGACCGTTCTACATTAATCGGGTATCATAAGGAACTTAGAAGTGAATAGTATCAACTCTTTAATCTTAATTTTTGTTCTTCGGCACTACCTCGTGGATATATGCACGAGAACGGTTTACACTTCACCAGTAGTCGGGCCTAGGTAAGATAAGGAAACGTACGATGGTGCTTCAGTAATGCTCCGTTGGGATTTAGAATGAGAGATATGAGGAGCTATCAGCACTCACGAAGCTCATTGCTCAAGTTATTTTGGGCAAGTTTTGTAGCAATATACTTATGAAAATTTTCACTCGCTTTTTTTAGTACAAGTTGTATCATCATTTAGTTCGAAAATTAAAATGTGAGTATGAATTGCTATTAAATATTTGAGAAGTAATATGTTTCCGTTCTAGGATAATATTCGGAAATATCTCATTTCTTTTAATTCTATGAGCGGCTTTGTACACATTTTCTATTTTCTTCTTTGAGTGGCGACTTCTTGAAAATGTTTACAAACTATGTATATATACACCTGTACACTTCGACACAAAAATTAACTGTAAAGTATACAACGCTATTGAATTTCATGTCATATTTACATTCTTGATTTGTGGATAAGTGAGTAAAATGTGTACGAAATTCGGAGCGCATTTTCAACTTTCATATGCTAGGCATTAAAATAACATAATATACATTATAAACTGCAATAATTATATAGATATCTCTTTGCACTCCCCAAACTAATAAAGTACGTCGTCTGTGACTTATCATTATAATATTCGTGGTTTGAATACTGAAGAAATGCCGGTATTTGCAAATACATGGTTTTGAAACACGACATCAAATTTTAATTGAGAAAGTTAAGCAGAAAATGTCAAGCATGTTACAGCAGAAAGCGTTACTATAATACTATTGGATCAAAGAGTTCAATTTTTCTAGCAAATATTTGAAGGGTGTCTACATGTATTTTTATCCTTTGTGACAAAGGATTAATAAATTAAATTGTGATAAATATATCTCCCATATTCACTTCCAATGTCAGAATTGTAGAAACGCTTGCATAATTACCATTCCCGTTACTAAATTTGTATCAAAGGATTTATGCTACTTTGACATGCCTGTGCATTTATGCGGTATTGTTTTTACTAAACTCACAATTCAGTTTTTATAAACGTACTTCTTAAACTTTTCGTTCAACACGTTCATTACGTGCACTACAATTAGACTGCAAACAGCGAAAGAACAAAACGACCTACAGGTCTACCGTCACCCGAATTAGTGTTCGGAAATAAAAGGAGAAAAACAAAAGTGAAGCTTTGAATACTGAAAGGAAGGAGTCTCTTTGGCTGACCTCCATCTGGTAAAGCTTTCTGGGCAAATGAACCTGAAGTGATTTTAATTCCAGCTCGTTCGTTTGCCATGCTTTTAAATGCGCACTTGACGGACTGAATTGACAGGATCAGATGAATGATTGCCTTGTTTTATTAGTCTCGGTAACAAGTAGGCTACCGAGCCCCGGCTTAAAACTGAATAGAATCGAGTCTCCAAGCAACGTCAGAGAAATTCCAGAACATAATATCATGTTGGTTATCAGTTGGAAAGGGGGTTCACTAATAAAATGAATTGCAGTGATCTTCATCGTGTCTTTCTGGGTGTACTACTTCAATATCTAGGAAGTGTTGAATGAACATAACGATTTAAATGCAATGAATTATTCCACCATTCTCTTCCGCCTTTCCAATGGATTGAGTTAAAAACAGGTTAAGTGAATTGAATACTCCTGCCGGAAACAACTGATTCGTTATTCAGAAATTCCAGGAAATACCCTCAGTATATGAAACCATAATCGTAGCTGTCCAGTAAGGGCAAGATATGATACGAGAGATGGAAATAATGAATTTCGTATAAAAGTAAATGTTTCCATCAGGGAGAGGAGAATTTGATATTACGGAAAATCATTACAGACAAGTTGGGAAGGTGGCAACAATTGGAGAGAATAGTCGTGTTTAAATTTATATCGGAACCAAACAGTAAAATTCTTTTTAATAAGGGAATGGGAGGAATGAACAAATTCTACCAGATATTGTAGTGGTGTTGGGGGAGAAACATTTCTGCTGGCATATATAAATGTATTTCACGATTTTGAAATAATACGCCACATTACGAAAATATGAGTTGCCACGCGCTGTTGGTGGGGGTGAGGGAATGGAGGAGCGGAGAGGAACTGGCCACCGTACCGTACGTAAACTCCAGATCAGACACAACTCTGCGGAGATTCGGACCTGCCTTCGGGCAGAATACATCCTTACCTTCTAGGAAAATGACTTATTGAAGTTCATATGTTCATTGAAAAAATATTCTATCCGTATCAGCAAATGAATTATTGTACTAATTATATAGGGGAGCAAACCTAATGTTATCATATCAAATATCTTCTGGTCCGCCTCTGTGGTGTAGTGGTTAGTGTGATTAGATGCCACCCGCGGAGGCCCGAGTTCGATTCCCGGCTCTGACATGAAATTTGAAAAGTGATACTGAGTAGTGGCGGGGTTGGGGGAGTGGTTCTATTCCCACCTCAGTCCTCCTCGAAGTGGTTTCCCAATCCTCCAGGCAAATTCCGGGATGGTTCCTAACTTAAGGTCACGGCCGTTCCTTCCCTCTTCCTTGTCTATCCCTTCCTATATCCCCCCCACAAAGTCCCTGTTCCGAATAGCAGGCTAGGCGGCCTGGGAGAGGTACCGCTCCTCCTCCCCAGTTGTATCCCTCGACCCTCTCATGCTCTACTATATTGTCCTTGAGGTGGTAGAGGTGGGATCCCTCGCTGAGCCCGAAAGAAGAAACCCAACACTAGACGGTAAACGGAATGAGAAAGGAAGGAAATATCTTCTGACTAGTTAAAATTTAATAAAGGCACGTGGTCTCGAGAAAGGTATGGTGTAGGTCTTCACAAGTGACCTGCGCATCTCTGAGGAAGGAGTCCTAACTAAGATGGATTCTAATGCTAACGACAGCACGAACACCCCAGTCTCACAAGAATTAACTAGCGAACTTTAAAATACCCGGACACAGGACCCCTTGGAACGAACAGGTAAACCATTTAGACAAGGAGCTGGACATCCTCAACAAGTATTTCACTTTTAGAATGCTGGAACCACATTTCAAAACGTGCACCTTTCCCTTTAGTCAGTGTTTTGACTGGGAAAATAATTATAGTATATAGGATGTGTTACTTACGAAGAAATTAAAAGGTTAGCACAGCACAGGGTGTTAGGTACACTTTTGTTGTAGAATGTCACGAAGTTTCACACTTGTGGCCAGAGCTTACCGATCCCCTTTTAGAAGAGATCAAAAATGAAAGGTCGATTCCACTATATCGCCGAGCGTTAATAGAAACGGCTTTCGCTAGTATCAAACTCAAGATCAATGCGTAAGAGGCAGGATGCTCCAGTATACAAGTTCTAACTCACAAGGCAATAAACTCAGCAGAGCGGAACGCAGAGGAAGGCATAATACACAAAGCCGTACTTCGGAACATTAAAAAAACACATTAATTGTGGGC
The DNA here is from genome assembly GCF_040414725.1 of Anabrus simplex. Lineage (NCBI taxonomy): Eukaryota > Metazoa > Arthropoda > Insecta > Orthoptera > Tettigoniidae > Anabrus > Anabrus simplex. The sequence goes on along the minus strand of NC_090274.1, from coordinate 21,376,570 downwards.
CATACCCAAGAGGAGTTATCGTGGTAAGTGCATGTTAAATCATAGGAAAGGAATACCAGAAAAGAGAACTCCCAAAGCACAGATTTTTTTTAAATATAACATATATATTGAATAAAGTTTTCAAAAATACAAGATATAGATCCACCAAAAAGATATAAAACAGATCACGAGGGACTATTTCAATGGTCAATAATCTAGTTTAGATAGGCACACAGAATTACAACGAAGGGTAAAATGACCCGTAAAAATCAACATTATCTTTGGTTACAACAAGGGATAAAAACCCCGAGAATTACAACTGTGTTTGAGGTAAAACCAAGGGGTAAATGCCCCGTGAATTACACATATCTTGACTCGTACAAATTCGAGTGAAAAGGTTAAACCTGAGCAAATCAATGTTCTTGTTTACATACAAGCTCCCATAGGAGGGCCATTTGATGATCCGGAATAAGATAGTTAAAAAACAATTGGCAGTAATTTTAATTGAAGAGAGGTTTACAATACAAAAAAGGAGTACTTTGCAAGATACTACCACAGTCCCCCAGATTCGTGTTTCAGCTTAGACCATATAGGAAAACATATGAACATCGAAGCCACCTAGTGTCGATAGATCATAAAAGGTTTAGCAGACCGCGATACACCATCTTAAATAACAAAGGTAAACAAAAGGACAAAATAATAAAGGAAGGGAAAGGCAAAAAGAGGGCAATGAGGCGAAGAAAGAAGAAAAATCAGGAGGGATATGGACACAGAGTACTGATCAGGCCGCGAAGCTCCCACATCACATGAATGGAAGGCAAAGTTCACACATCACACATCGCGAGTCCGGTCCACATTCTCGATTCACTTTTCTATCTCAAGTCCGGAGTTAGAATTTTTCCAGAGTGACAATTTCGTAATGCCCTTAAAAAAGGGACTAAAGTTTCGGATTCCAATTTACAAGCCGAAGAAAAGGGCAAAATAGAATGAATGTTAATATGAGAAGAAATATGAAGAATGCTCACCCAGTACGTTGAACGGAGAAATTTTAAAACCTGTATGTACACGGGCCAGCCGCGCACACTTCCAGAGCTTCCACTGCCTATCACAACATTTGGTCCACACCTGAACATCCAACAACCTCACGCAGCCCGTATATATACGGAACCAAGGTCGCCGTAGAACATGCGAAAAGCGATGACGTCACAGGGCCTCGCGTGGAGCGATGAAACAGTCCAGACAGTCAAGTGGCAGGCGTGAAGGCAGACAGTTCGTGTTGCGAAACGATGCGTTGGGTTTGAGCATAGAAGAAAAATAAGGTAAGCGATTTGAACACGTTACAAGGGAGACATGGAGAGTTGCATCAAATGTGTCTATAGACTGATGACCTAAACAACAGTGAATTATATGAAAATCCCGGATGGTTATGCAGTAACAGGTTAGATTGCAAACTAATTTGGTTAGTTGGAAGTTTCGGCCACCCGCTCTTTCATAATGTAGCAAGAGTAACAAAATATAGGGGTCCTGATGACCGTACTCCTAATGTTTATGCAAACCCCATAGCATAATCGTTGTGAAGGTAGACTATACTTGCTATTCGCTTCAGTAAATTTGCATTCTAACCTATTAATGCATCAAAATCCGGGTTCTAGTTATATGTAGCCCTTCTCTTTTCCACTTTCGGGCTGTTAACACCAGGAAGATTAAAATTTGATTGTTATAGGTTTTACGACCTACTGACTACATTTACAGTTTTTGCGGACGCCTAGGTGGCGGAATTTCGCCCTGCAGGAGTTCTTTTACCTGCCTGGAAATCTACCGACACTGGCTGATATATTTGAACACTTTTAGGTACCACCAGATTGAAGCAAGATCGTACCTACTAACTTGGTCTCAGAAGACAAGCGCCTTAACCGTCTGAGCCACTTCAAATTTGAAAACGTGCACTTCAATAATCGTTTTTCACATTTTTCACTGTGGAAATAATTGAATCACTGTATTTGCCTGCGTAAAATCAAGTAGTTAGCTCCATTAAAGAAAAAACAACAACTTGATACCATTGCCCCTCTGCTTGTTAAAGCACAGGAGACGTATTGGACGTAGTCTCCCTTATCGTCATTAATCTTGATGAATACCCCCTATCGGTACCCTAAACTAGTCATAAGTTATTTGGTATGAAGTACTGGTACGTTGTCATTTTTCACTCAAAAATACATTAAAGGACCCGCCAACTGAACACTGGCTATGCAGTAACAGGTTAGATTGCAAACTAATTTGGTTAGTAGGAAGTTTCGGCCACCCGCTCTTTCATAATGTAGCAAGAGTAACAAAATATAGGGGTCCTGATGACCGTACTCCTAATGTTTATGCAAACCCCATAGCATAATCGTTGTGAAGGTAGACTATACTTGCTATTTAGTGTGACCGTCTGGAATAAAGGAAACCTCGATTGACTGAGAAGCCACTGACATTCGCAACATCGATCCGTTCCTAAGTTTGATTCTCCTAGTCTAGAACTAATTTAAGGCCAGTCCAAAGCCCTGGATCATATTTCAATTCACTTTAGGTACAAGAATTCATTCTAGAAGGGATTTCAAATTGTTTCACAAAGTTTCTCCACCTTACTAGTAGGCAACCACTGGCCATGACCATTTCCACAATTAATTCTAAGCACAATAAGCTGTACAGACACGATAGTAAGCAGGGTGATCCACGAATATGATATGGTACAAGAACATTCGTTATCTTCACTCACACCAAAACGCATTCAATGCTCCTTTTGCGTGTCTCGACAGTAGGTTTAACTAAGAATGCGAGTTTCAGAGCCTTCTCTGTGGCTGCGATTCTCCCACCAGGCATGCCTTCCTTAACTTCATTTAGCAACTCTGTAGCGCATTTCCGTTCACTCCTCTACCTCCCTCACTCTCTTATACTTTTCATCTTCTCTTAAACCAATCCCAGGTCCTTTCTCCACCAGCCAGTGGAGTAAAAACCAGTCAGCCTGTCCTTCATTTTACCTTTGCTTGTAAGTTTCTCCGCCTGCGAAACCAAACGTATCCGCTAAATCAATTGTATCTTTCACGCAACACGAGCCATTACCTGCTTAGTAATGCGTCTGAGAGAAGTGACAATTTTTTCCTTCCATCAATATTCATAGGTGAATTTACAATGAAGAGGAATTCATAGATTATATGTTATACCTCAGGAGAAGAATAGTGCTGGCAGCGTTTCATGTGTTTGACTCATTTACAAAATTCAAAGTCGAAACAAACAACATGGGACTGACAATCAGGAGATTTATATAGAGCAAAGGACACTTCTTTACTCATGTTCTCCATGAACCAATTTCTTCTTCTTTTAGTAATTGATTCTAATGACAGTTTGCCCCTGCGATGAGTCTCCTCCAACTGGGTCAACCCTGTGCAATACGTTTTGCGTCTGCATATCTCCTGCATCCTGAGTTCACAAGAAATGTCAACATGACTGTCTTTCTTGGTTTTCTACGAGGGCGTTTCCATGGAACTTTACCTTTCAAAATTTCCATCAACACACACATACGTCGAGGCCTATGTACCATCCAAGAAAGTTGTCTCTTCCTAATCTGACTCGACAGCTGCCCCTTTTCTTGGATAATGTTCAATAGCTCAGCGTTGGTCTTATTCTCCCTCCAACTTATGTGTTCCAGCGGGCGCCAACACCATATCTCAAAGGCTTCTAGCCTCCTAATATCACTCTTGGCTAACGTCCCTGTCTCAGCACAATACAATAAGAAGTCATTATTCTTTTCCGTAAGGTGTGGGACATTGTTTTCTGACAAAGAAGAGACTCTTCATTTCTGAAGGTTTTCTGTTCTGATCTGACCAAGGTAGCTGAACTGTGCTACCTGTTGTATAGACTCACCACTGATTATCACGTGCGATGGACGCGGGGTTCGTACGAATCATCATGACTTATTTTTTATTAATATTCATTTTCATACCAAATTCCTCAGTTTTATCAACATTTTGATAAATTTGTTGGACTACCCGCAACTATAGCGTGAACATCGGCACATTTGATGGTTTGCATTAGTTTGAACTGATATATATTGAAGAATATAACTTTATATTCGTACATATCGCCCCATGCTGTGGTATGTAGTAATAAATTAAAATTCTTCGTCCTCTTTTGTTTCTGAATTCTTAATTCGAGTGTTGGTTGGCAGCAATTCTCCTTCACTCCACACTGTGTAACTTAATCTGTTACTCCCATTTCGTCGTATGAGCCTTCTCTGATCCGTCTAAGAGTATTGTAGTCTTCCTCTTTCTCTATTACCTTGAAACATTGCTTCCATTGTATTAATTATACAATTATTTTGCCTCTAGAGATGGCCAATGAATCGGTACCTCCTCTTTCTTATTAGTGATAATAATAACCAATAAATAATAATACATAACTTTCCACCTACTCTGCTAAGAATCTCTTCATTTGCGAGTTTTCTTGTCCATGAGATATTTTCCATCCTCCAGCACCACATCTCAAATGCTCCAGAAGTTCCTCATCACATGCACCAATAGACCACGTTTCTGAGCCATACAAGGCCACACTCATGACACAGCACTTCATAAACCTCTATTTAGTCTCCTCAATTAGATTCCTTGATGTAAAACATTGAATTCCCAGCATAGAATTGTAATCTAATAATTAATTATTTCATCTGACTGCAAATATTAAACCGTTTCAATCGTGAAATTACCAGCGTGCTTGTCAGTTTCAATGTCACACCCCTGCAAGACGCTTGAGGCTAGTGAACCATTGAAACACAACTGCAAGCCTCCTTTGAAGTGCAATTCAGTGACGGTGTGCTAGAGGACGTATCTACATCCACACGTATAAATGCCTGCGTATGCCTTTTACATAGAAAATAAGTTCCCAGAAAATAAAACTTAATTTCAGCCATTATGTATATGAAAGTATTGAAGATCCTAGGGCCTTTTCAGTAGTGACAGCGTAAACGCCGGTCATCAGTTGCATGGAATTAGTAAGTTGGGTGATGACTAACTTAACACGAGTAATGCTCAACCAAACTGGTCCACAATAATCTGCTGCATTCAAGACCACACCTAAAGTATAACTCAGCGCAGTTGTCTCAGAAGCACCCCAAATTGTACAATAAAGCTTCTCGGGTAAGTTATTCCGCCTTTTAATTTTTTCAGCTCTCCTTTCAAGATTTCAGGTCTTGTCTAAGATTACTCCTAAATTAGGAATTTACCAATATTCATACTAATACTAATGAAATGAAATGAAATGGCGTATGGATTTTAGTGCTGGGTGTGTCCGAAGACATGTTCGGCTCGCCAGGTGCAGGTCTTTTGATTTGACACCCGTAGGCGACCTGCGGGTCGTCATGAAGATGAAATGATGATGAAGACGACACATACACGCAGCCCTCGTGTCAGCGAAATTATCCAATGATGTTTAAAATTCCCGACCCTACCGGGAATCGAACCCGAGACCCCTGTCGCCAAAGGCCAGCACGCTAACCATTTAGCCATGGAGCCGGACACTAATACTAACAATAATAATGCATATGCATATATATAGATCCTTCAAATGGTACATGTACCACACGGTCAGCCATTCTCTTGCTCATATCAAAACATGATACCTTGGTTTCGTTGTGCTGGGTTGAAGCCTCCAATTCCGTAAGTTCCTAAGTCAAGTATGTTTTCTTTGACAGTGACTTCTACGTCCATCAATTTTAACCACAATGATCAATTTGATAGGTTGTAATTTTCACTCCTCAAAATATGCCCAAAGTATTTCGTTTCTTGTTTGTACACACCAAAATTCTTTCCCTCCTCTACGGCAGCGTTGGAGATGTGGTCACTCCACGAGAGCCGTAACAGCCTTCGGAAAACTCACATCTCGAACATATTTTACTCCTAAAAGTGTTAAATTTCAGACTCCATTTTCCCATACTGTATGTAACGATTACGTACAACTTTGAGAGGAGATGGGTTTATATATTGTTAATTGTTTATAGTTTGCCAAGCCTTCTTTCAAGCACGAAATCAAAAATACTTCCCGTGTAGGATTTCGAAATCCCTTGAGGAATCGAATGTATTCTCGCCAACGGCTTCACGTAATTACAGATAACATTCTGATGCAGTTTTATCACGGTTAACCTCGATTTTAATCCACGAACGATGATCAACTTTTGAAAACATAGTTTAGAGCGGTGAAATAGACACTCTTCACTTCAACGCCACACAGCAACAACACTTCCATGTTAACACGAAGCTATGTAGAGTAGAGTGATGCGTAATCGCAACTGTCTACAAAATATTACATTTAAATAATACTGTCATTTATAATTCTTAATGGAGGTCTACTGACTCATAAAACCCTGTGACTAGAAAAGGACTGAATATGATATTAAAGAACAATTGAATTCAGAGTGCAGTTGCGATGTATAATGTGGAATATCTAAGACAGAAATAAGGAAGGATGGAGATGAATTCCTAATAAAAGATAGATTTAACTTTATTGATACCATAGAGGAAAGAAAAGCTCAACCTGAAAAGATACTTCAGTTTGTGCACCTCTCTATTGCAGCGATGAGCTGAAGGAAGAATGCGAAACGAAAGGCCTACTACCAGGTGTATGCGAAAGTTTTTGCCGGTAAAGAAAACACGTAATATTCAAGGGAAATTCAGTATTTGTTTATTCAAATTATTTGCTTCTACACACTTGCACATCTTTCAGGTAAGTTAAGAATACCATGCCAGAAAAACTGCTTGTTTTGCGGTAAACCCCATTTTCCAACTTCCTCGAAACTGCTGAAGTGCTGCACTGCGAGCGCGTGCCCCATTGATGCGAAGAGGTAATTGTGAGATGGCGTCAGGTACGGCGGGTGGGGAAGGATGTCCTATCCAAGCGATTTCAAGGTGTCTTTCACTGGTTTTTCTGCGTGAGACGGTGCATTGTTGTGTAACAAAATCACTTTGCAATGTCTTCTGGCCCATTCCGGTCGTCTTTCGATCAATGCGTCATTTAAATTAATCCTTTGTTGGCGATAGCGTTGTGCGTTAACGATTTCGCCCGGCTTCAAGTGTCTTCGCACTTATGTGGCCTACCAGAGCGCACACTGTATTTCACATTGAAATCACTACGCTTAAATTGTCAAAACCATATCTCACATGTTGTAATTAATGTATTGTGTTCACTATATGTTTCTACCAGCAAACTATGACGTTCCACACTCTTTTTCTTTTGATTAAATGAGAAAAGCAATGCGTGCCGCAAATGTTCTTTTTCGGGATCAACTTATGTGTGTTGGTAGGTTAATGTCAGACGAACGAACTAACGTATGTGTCAAATTCATACGCTGCGTACTGTTCGCTGGTGCGCTCTCTTAGCGAAACCGGAAAAGACTGTGCACACACCTGGCACGTCATTCCTCCCTAGCGTCAGACAATGACGACCTTAAAATTGAAATAATTGATAAATAGATTCAACCTATTCAATACAAAAGAATAAGAAATGTAGTAAATTACATTCCCATTTAATAATAAGTAGAAATGTTACCGGTTTCGACCCTAGTCCAGCTCATCATCAGCCGATTAAAACATGAAAAACAATGCATAGGAAAAGGAAAAGATTAAGTACACTCCGGATCAGTAGAAGAGGCGATATAAATGAACGGGGGTAGACACTGTAAAACTCAGAAGAAGTAAAATGCAAGTCAGTCAAAAGAAAACAGTGCGCAATTCTCTGAGCGGCAGCATGCGTTAAGCAAAGTCCCACAACGTTTACGAATTGCGGAGAACGGTTAAATGAGAACACTGTCAGGCACAAAGTCACATCACAATCGAACACATACGAAGATCCACAATCGTGCAGGAGTTGAAGACGAGTAGATCCATTGAAGCAACTTGCCAGCTCCCGGTGATCAGCGCGACACATTCAATATCAGGCACTGTGGTTTCAAACGCCAAAGTAAAATGGAGACTAGCTTGAAGATCCAGTAATTTTCCTCGGTCGCGGGAAAGTAAGTATATAGATAAATATAATTAAATATAATTGGATAAGTGATTGTGCTCCAACTAGTGACCAATACAATATTTCAGTGTTGCCGAGTACCCTTTGGGGTTTGATATTATGATGACGAAGAACAAACTAACATACCATCATCCATAAGGGAAACAGTTTTCTCAATTCAATGCTATTAAGTCAACTAATGAAGATTTCGGAAATACCAGTTGCCTTGCCTATGCTTCACGAGAAAGCGAGGAAAAAAAAGAAGAAGCAAGGTGAATATTCTAAGGTGCACGTAAGAGAATGTCTGCTACTTGTTGTCCCAAACGGAAAATGAATATGTAAGTTGGCCAATGAGCAGACAATTTGCATTTCAAATTAGCTATGATATTCCTTTGGAACATACATCATACGTAAGGGTAAGCAAAAAAAATTCTACCTTCAGAAGTTAAATCTTATTCAGGTAACTTCTACTGCTCTTACTCCTGAAGCAAAGTCAGGTCATTTTATATCGTCCTCCAATGGGACTGTTCCACTTATTTCACGAAAAGTACAAACTTGTTGAAAATATTGCTGTATTACTGACTTAAACAGGATATTTAATGCATTAGTGAATGAATCGGTACAAAAAGTACAATTCTCTTCCAGGATTTGCGGAGGGAATATTCATTTATTGTGGTCATAAACAATACGAGGGCTGTGAGCAAAGTTGTTTCAATATTGAGCGAACGCAATATTTAATGAACGAACAAGTACAGTTTCATTACATTCCATGAATGTAAACAGCCACAAAGTCTTACCTTATTCCAAATGTCTGGAAGCGGTTGGAGACTGTTGGTAAGGCGTTCTCTGTTGGTAACAGTGACGGAGCGCCCTACTGCGTGGAGTACACATTCCTCGTCAGGAAATCTACGGCCCCGGAGGGGTTCCATTATCTTCGAAAACAGGTCGAATTCACAAGTACTCAAGTCTGGTGAGTACGAAGTGTGTTCCAAGGTCTCCCAGTACCACCGTTGCAATAATATCTCGAAATTTTTTGCAACATAACAACGTGAGTTTTCATGCAACACGAAAAGACAATCGTCTCGCAATAAACATAGACATTTGCGCCTTACAGGCAGACACAGGTGTCGTTCCACAAATCATGAATGGTAGCCACTGTTGACGGTGTTGTCCCTAAGGCACAGCTTGCATAAGAATAACACCCTCGAAGTCGTATGTTTCAATCAGCATAAGTTTCACTCGACTTGAGTTCCCGCCGACATTTCTGTGGACGTGGCGTTCCTGGCTGACGCCATTAATTCAGCCTCGTAGGCTCGTGCCGACGTCTCATCAGTGGTGACAGTACACTGCAGAAATGCGTCTCTTTCATTGCGGTATCTGTCCAGTGCATACCGGTGCCATTTTTGTACGTCCGTGAGTTAATGTGTAACCCAGTGGGAAGCAATTTCCCTCATGTTAAGACATTTCTTCAGTATGTGCCACACCATATGATGACTAAGACCAACCTCTATGGAAACGTGACCACTCGCTATGGAGAGCTGATCTTGCGGTGCAAATCCGCAGTCTCACTCCGGGCCGCAAGAAACGCCTGGACCCATCGTGCAACCTTACTATACGGTAATGCATTCTTACCACAGGCTTCACGTAACCCTCGATAACATTCTGATGCTTTTCTTCAAGCGAAATCTTCGCTTTTGATCTAGGTTCGCTGATCACCTCACGAAAACATGGTTTAGAGCAACGAAATCGACACTTCTCTTCAACACCACACTGCAACAACACTCCCAACTGGATCCCGTCAAATGCTCACTACATATCGACAACAGCGCCACATGATCCTTCCTTATCCTCTGGACTACATTGCTACTACTTTATCTACAGCCCTCATACACTCGTACAATACTACTACTACTACTACTACTACTACTACTACTACTAATAATACTAATAATAATTGTACCGGGTGGTACACCTCCACGCCGCTAATTCAAACCTTGCGCCAGTTGAAACTCCTCTACTGGAGGAAGTTTGAACTTTATCTACTGTGTTAATTTTCAAGTTTCTCAGAAGATGTCACTACTTGTAAATTTTGAAGTTTCTGAACTGGGTCGTTTTCGATGTATTTTTGTTTTGCCTGTAGTAAGAAGTGTGGACATTCTCTTCCAGATGGCACTACTGAAGAACTACAATTATGCACCCTAGTGCGAAGTGAAAGAACTGTGTTTTTTGAACAAATTTGGAATTCATAAGTTTGTTCTTTGTTAAATTTCTTTCAGTTATTATTTAAGTTGGCAATATTAACCCTTTCTTTCCGCCAGCTTTGAATTCGACCAATGAGTAATTTCTGTAATTAATTTTCCACCAATAATGGGTTTCTTCTTCATGTAGTGTAGGGGTTTTCGTTGTTAGCCAATAAAATTCTTGTGGGAGGGTGTTCTCATTCCTGAAGCGCCTCGAACTTTCCACGAGGGTATATAAACTGCTGATTTTCGGGTCTCCGCGCCACTTCAGTAACATCTATCAGTGTTGCAAGTAATGAAAATCATTTTATTTTCCGTATTGAAAGATTCTCAATAATAATAATATAAAAGAATTTATTGGACTCCAACCTATTCAATACATTACTGGATGTTAACATTTTTAGTTAAACATCGTTAAAATGGAGACATGTTTCGCCCTCCATGTGGGGCATCATCAGTCATATCAAAGCACCTCAAAATTAAACCAGACGTCTGGTTGGAAATTATGAGCAATATTTATAAGAAAGAATACATTAAAAACACGTACAAAGTCCTATCCAAAACGAAATAACAACAGACTAGTTAGGTACACATAGTAAAATACGCTAGTGGTTTCTTAATATTAAAATGCACAGTATAAAAATGGAAGTAATCAAAGTCCGTATGATATTGAGTTCGATGGTGGTTCTGCGTTAGTATATACAAATGTTGGCAAAATAAAACACAATTTATAATTACTGTACACTTATTTCTAATTGTTAAAAATGATAAGGTAAAACATTCCAATTTGACTATTTATAATTTGGCTACAACCAAAATAATTCGCCCTAGAATTCATGAGGTAGTCAAACTCCGTTGGTCACTCTCTATTTGAATGGAGTGCACAGCACAAAAGCTGTTCACTCGCACTGTGCACTCCATTCAAATAGAGAGTGACCAACGGAGTTTGACTACCTCATGAATTCTAGGGCGAATTATTTTGGTTGTAGCCAAATTATAAATAGTCAAATTGGAATGTTTTACCTTATCATTTTTAACAATTAGAAATAAGTGTACAGTAATTATAAATTGTGTTTTATTTTGCCAACATTTGTATATACTAACGCAGAACCACCATCGAACTCAATATCATACGGACTTTGATTACTTCCATTTTTATACTGTGCATTTTAATATTAAGAAACCACTAGCGTATTTTACTATGTGTACCTAACTAGTCTGTTGTTATTTCGTTTTGGATAGGACTTTGTACGTGTTTTTAATGTATTCTTTCTTATAAATATTGCTCATAATTTCCAACCAGACGTCTGGTTTAATTTTGAGGTGCTTTGATATGACTGATGATGCCCCACATGGAGGGCGAAACATGTCTCCATTTTAACGATGTTTAACTAAAAATGTTAACATCCAGTAATGTATTGAATAGGTTGGAGTCCAATAAATTCTTTTATATTATTATTATCTATCAGTGTGTAAAGTACGTAGCAGGGGGCGGGAAGCGCCTCTTTCTTCGGGCAGCAGTTCAACCACCAGGTAATGGCCGTTTAATAACTTATTTTCTTGCTCGCTCAGCAGTTTAACTCTCGGGGCAGGTCCGAAGCCTTTCTAGCATGTAACTTTCCCCTAAAATGTAAAGACACTTAGTATCAATTCTATCTTTTTAATCTACATATTGGGATAGAGAGTGCTTAACCCTCTCGAGCTCCCACTCATATTGCATTGAGGTGAGCTTATTTTCACTACCGTTTCTTCCTTAACGTAATGTAAATTGTCTCCTTCTATAAGTCACCTCTTTAGTATGGGATTAGCCCTTGCAGTAACGGCCTAGTGCCAAGTAGGTTTTATATAAAGTGTATTTGGAGTGCAAGAACGCCTCCTCTCAAGTTGGTATTTTAGAGGCCATGTAATTAACCTGTTTCTTTAGTTAACAGGCCTCAGTAGGTTGGGTATTTTTACCCCTGTGTTAGGTGTGTTTGGAGGTCAACTCGAACGTGGAGTTTGGTGTGGCCTTTGATAGGCTGGAACTTAAGAGCGGGTTGCTCTTTCTAAAATTTTGTTTTCTGCGCGCCTCGAGGAGGCTTTACTGTGTAATTGGGAGCAAGTGCTCCTGGGCATGATTGGGGTCTTCTGCCCCTTTGTTGAATTCTGTATATCGTAAGGTTGGGCTTATAGCTCAAGAATTGTGTGTCTGGCTCTCGGAGCCCAAGTTCTGTAACTCTGTAATTGTACATTATCGATTTGTGTTTCGGCTACTGAGTACCTGTTCTATTTGTTATTTTCTAATCTTAAAAAGAAAATATAACCTTGTTAAATTTTATCTTAACTTTAATTTCGTATTTTGAGACCTGTTCACCCCCGCACCTTCTTTCACCTCTGCTAATCCACCAAACCTCGGTAATAATAATAATAATAATAATAATAATAATAATAATAATAATAATAATAATAATAATAATAATAATAATAATAATAATAATAATACTGCACAATCAAGATATTCTAACTTACAAAACATTACAAAAATAATTAAATTATTCATATACCTTCGGCGATCCATAAAACTTAAGCTTAGCTACCAATTCTTTATGTATCAACTACTAAGTATCCGGTTCTGACCAACTCTCAGTGATCTTAGCACAGTAATCTTCCTCCTAATTTACTGCTCACCATTGATTGGCTGCCTTTTCAATAACTTGTCAACACCTCGTCTCTTATGGACCCCACTGATCAGAAAAATACCTTCATTAAGTTGCATTCGCTCCTGTTGTCTTTTTGTTTTATTATTATTACTAAGTTTAGCATCAAAATTTGTACAGTTATAATTTTGTCCGACTATCCGAGGAATTGAGGAGTCAGTCTGTGGTTTCGCAGACAATTAGACCACCGAGACAACTGTCCTGAATACAGTGAGACGCGTAACATTAATGGTCTCAACTGTCTGCTTGCGGTACCCCGAAGGAGATGCACTGCGGGTGGCCTGCCATCACCAGACGGAACACCCACTCTTGTTGGCGGTTGGGATATCGGTCACTTATACTCATTAGTCGTTGAGTGACATGTTCTCTACTCCACTGTAGGGTGTCAAATCGAAACCGCAGCAGTGAAGGGCAGAAATATAGGAACGTGTAGCAGATTAAAGTGAACAAACCACCTTATTTCTCTACGAATTATATTTTGATCCCCTTCGATTGGAATTCTCCTGGTTGACGGAAGTATAGTGGCTGAATTGAAACTTTTACCCTTCATGCTGATAGTTGTGTGCGATTGAATCCCATCCGAGATCTTTGGCCTTTTACTTGTGCTTGATTATGAGAATTTTCTATCATAGGAAGTTCGTTTTCAGGCACAAAATTCCAATGCCTTCACAATCAAAATATTACGTGAATAGATTTAATAATAATAATAATAATAATAATTATTATTATTATTATTATTACAGTAGTTTAATTTTACTTGAACGAGTGACTCTTTGACGGCGATACCGTACACTAAACAAGCCGTCCCAATAGCTAACATCAAGTAAACCCCAATCCAATTAGGATTTGATCGTAGTACAGATATATGGTATACGTAGTGCCCAGGGAATTGTGGGAATGTAAAATCTCTGTGGGTGATGTCGTCCAAGGGGCGAAGTGTACTCGGAATATAGTACCTGGCATATTATATAACAGCCATAAAACATGGTCCGTTAAAGTAATATAATTTTATTGACATTAGTGTTTTTAGTGTTTTAGTGCATCAGTGTATATATGAATTCCCGGCGATACATTTGATTTCCTTTCCGTTTACGATATTGCTTCTCAGTTCTACCATCTTTCTCTCGTTAAACTTAGCTTATACAGAGAACTTTCATTTATTGTTTAAGTAGAAACTGAACGTTTCTAAAATCCCAAACTGAGTGTCCCGTTTCATCTTATTTTTTTATTTAAAAATGTGCATATTTTAATAAATAATTTGGTTTCTTGACAATCAAATTGTTAATATAGTCATCTGCAGGTTCAAGAGTACAAGGTTTGGCCCATTATGCTTTTTTATGTTAATAAATAGATGTAATGTATGGCTGTAGGATCCAAGTGTAGGTCTAATTAACATATATTTTGAATAACAGAACTTATATCTAAAACTGATGATGATGCTTGTTGTTTTAACGGGCCTGACATCGAAGGTCAATGGCCCTATCTCTAAAACCAGATGATGCTGTAGTTTATAACTAAAATACAATTGTTCCATCTCACTGAGGGGGATGGAAGAGAACATATACCAATTACACTTAAAGAAGCCCATCCCTTTTCTGACTGTGGACATACGAGGAAAATATAGCCACTTTTACATCGATAGTCTCATGCCATTTATATATTTTATTTTTATTGTGTATATCTTCTATTTTTAAAGTTCAAATGATTATTTTTTTGCTATTTGCTTTACGTCGCACCGACACATATAAGTCTTACGGCGACGAAAAATGAAAATTTCAGAATATATTATCCTTATTTGTTTCTTCCTCATTATCAAAAGGCTATAGCTTGCAAATTTGTAAAGGACCAACGTCTTTTTAATACGAGAATCCGTTTTTGAATTAATGGGTAACGTGTTGATGCAGGTGCTCTCTTCTTATTACCGAAGTACCCGACTAGCCGAACCGATTATTCGAACGCATCGGATAATGCTCGGGTAGCCGGGTACCTGATAATCTGGTTTTCACTAGCCCTATGAAAAATCACGAATTTATCCTCTCAAAACTATCCATTTAATCACATTCATTATATTGTATGGAAGGAGCTGTGTAGCTAGCGGTGCACAGTCCAACAATACGGTAAAAACAGGACAAAATAAAGCGAGTGGAGATATTTAAGTAACTCGGTGACTGGACTGACCTCGACTTGTCGTAGAAAACATCCCTCTTCGTCAGGGTTACCAAGCTGGAAATGGCCTATTCACAGAATCAGAACACCTACACAAGTGATGCCTGTCAGTAACTGAAGAACAGAAAAACAGTCATCCGCCGGGAAGCCCTGTATGCTGTACAGTGTCTGTCACCAAGGATGGCATCTTTCTAAGGTAATGTGGAAATACTGTCTCCAAACAAACTTACCAACCACCTGCTCACCTTCTGGCGAAACAAAAATACTTCAAGTGTAGGATTTCAAAATCCCTTGAGGAATCGAATGTATTCTCGCCAACGGCTTCACGTAATTACAGATAACATTCTGATGCAGTTTTGTCACGGTGAACCACGAACGCTGATCAACTTTTGAAAACATACTTTAGAGCGGTGAAATAGACACTCTTCACTTGAATGCCACACAGCAACAACACTTCCATGTTAACACGAAGCTATGTAGAGTAGAGTGATGCGTAATCGCAATAATTCTTAATGGAGGTCTACTGACTCATAAAACCCTGTCACTAGAAAAGGACTGAATATAATATTAAAGAACAGTTGAATTAAGAGTGCGGTTGCAGTGTGTAATGTGGAATATCTACTACAGAAATGAGGAAGGATGGAGATGAACTCCTAATAAAAGATAGATTTAACTTTATTGATTCCATAGAGGAAAGAAAAGCTCAACCTGAAAAGACACTTCAGTTTGTGCACACCTCTATTGCAGCGATGAGATGAAGGAAGAATACGAAACGAAAGACCTACTACCAGGTTTATGCGAAAGTTTTTGCCGGTAAAGAAAACACTTAATATTAAAGGGAAATTCAGTATTTGTTTATTCAAAATATTTTCTTCTACACACTTGCACATCTTTCAGGTAAGTTAAGAATACCATGCCAGAAAAACCTGCTTGTTTTGCGGTAAACTATTCATCGAGCCATTTTCCAACTTCCTCGAAACTGGTGAAGTGCTGCTCTGCGAGCGCGTGCCCCATTGATGCAAAGAGGTGATAGTGAGATGGCGCCAGGTCGGGGCTGCGGAAGGATGTCCCATCCAAGCGATTTCAAAGTGAATTTCACTGGTTTTTCTGCGTGAGACGGTGCATTGTTGTGTAACAAAATCACTTTGCAATGTCTTCTGGCCCATTTCGGTCGTCTTTAGATCATTGCATGATTTAAATCAATCATTTGTTAGCGATAGCGTTGTGCGTTAACTATTTTGCCCGGCTTCAAGAGTCTTCGCACTTTTGGGGTCTACCAGAGCTCACACTGTCCTTGTATCACATATTGTAATCGATGTAGTGTGTTCACCATATGTTTCTATCCGTAAACTATTACTACCCACACCCTTTTCCTTATGATTAAATAGGAAAAGCAATGCGTGCCGCAAATGTTTCTTTCGGGATCAACTTTTGTGTGTTGGCAGGTTAATGTCAGGCAAACAAACTGACGTATGTGTGAAATTCATACGCTGCGTACTGTTAGCTGGCGCAATCTCTCAGCGAAAATAGAAAATACTTTGCACACACCTGGTACATCATTCCCCCATAGTGTCAGACAAGAACGACCTAATCACGAAATGTAACTACTGACCAATACAATATTTCCATGACGAAGAACAATCTGACGTACCATTATCATCATTATCATCCATAAGGGAAACAGTTTCCTCAATTCAATGCTATTAAGTAACTAGTGGAGATTTCAGAAATACCAGTTGCCTTGGCTATGCTTCACGAGAAAGCGAGGAAAAAGGAAGAAGCAAGGTGAATATTCTAAGGTGCAGGTAAGAGAATGTCTGATACTTGTTGTCTCAAACGGGAAATGAATATGTAAGTTGGCCAATGAGCAGAGAATTTGCATTTCAAATTAGCTATGATATTCCTTTGGAACATACATCATACGTAAGGGTAAGCAAATAAAATTCTACCTTCAGAAGTTAAATCTTCTTCAGGTAACTTTTACTGCTCTTACTCCTGAAGCAAAGTCAGGTCATTTTATATCGTCCTCCAATTGGACTATTCCACTTATTTCACAAAAAGTACAAACTTGTTGAAAATATTGCTGTATTACTGATCTTAAACAGAATATTTAATGAATTAGTGAATGTATCAATACATAAAATATAATTCTCTCCCAGGATTTGCGGAAGGAATATTCATTTATTGTGGTCATAAACAATACGTGGGCTGTGAACAAAGTTGTTTTAATATTGAGGGAATGCAATATTTATTGAATGAACAACAAGTACAATTTTATTACATTCCATGAATGTAGTCAGCCACAAAGACTTACCTTCTTCCACGTCGGGAAGCGGTTGGGGACTGTTGGTAAGGCGTTCTCTGTTGGTAACAGTGACGGAGTTCCCTACTGCGTGGAGTACAGACTCCTCGTCAGGAAATCTATGGCCTCGGAGGGGTCCCATTATCTTCGGAAACAGGTCGAATTCACAAGGACTCAAGTCTGGTGAGTACGGAGTGTGTTCCAAGGTCTCTCTGTACCACCGTTGCAATAACAGCTCGACATTGTCACGCAACATGCCAAGGCGATCGTCTCGTAATAAACGTGGACATTTGCACTGCATAGGCAGACACAGATGTCATTCCACAAATCATGAATGGTAGCCACTGCTGACGGTTTTGTCCATAAGTCAGAGCTTGCATAAGAATAACACCCTCGAAGTCGTATGTTTCAATCAGTTTCACTCGACTTGAGTTCCCGTCGACATTTCTGTGGACGTGGCGAACCTGGCTGACGCCATTAATTCAGCCTCGTAGGCTCGTGCCGACGTCTCATCAGTGGTGACAGTACACTGCAGAAATGCGTCTCCTTCATTGCGGTATCTGTCCAGTGCATACCGGTGCCATTTTTGTACGTCCGTGAGTTAATGTGTAACCCAGTGGGAAGCAATTTCCCTCATGTTAAGACATTTCTTCAGTATGTGCCACACCATATGATGACTAAGACCAACCTCTACGGAAACGTGACCCCTCGCTACGGAGATCTGATCTTGCGGTGCAAATCCGCAGTCCCACTCCGGGACGCAAGAAACGCCTGGACCCATCGTGTAACCTTACTATACGGTAATGCATTTTTACCATAGGCTTCACGTAATCCTCGATAACATTCTGATGCTTTTCTTCAAACGAAGAACTTCGCTTTTGGTCTAGGTTCACTGATCACCTCATGAAAACATGGTTTAGAGCGACGAAATCGACACTTCTCTTCAACACCACATTGCAACAACACTCCCAACTGGATCCCGTCAAATGCTCACTACACACATCGACAACAGCGCCACATGACTCTTCCATATCCTCTGGACTACATTGCTACTACTTTACTACTTTATCTACAGCCCTCATACACTCGTATAATAATAATAATAATAATAATAATAATAATAATAATAATAATAATAATAATAATAATAATAATAATAATGCACAATCAAGATATTCTAACAAAACATTACAAAAATAATTAAATTATTCATATACCTTCGGCGATCCATGAAACGTAAGCTTAGCTACCTATTCTTTATGTATCAACTACTAAGTATCCGGTTCTGACCAACTCTCAGTGATCTTAGCACAGTAATTTTCCTCCTAATTTACTGCTCACCATTGATTGGCTGCCTTTTCAATAACTTGTCAACACCTCGTCTCTTATGGACCCCACTGATCAGAAAAATACCTTCACTAAGTTGCATTCACTCCTGTTGTCTTTTTTTATTTTTATTATTACTAAGTTTAGCATCAAAATTTGTACAGCTATAATTTTGTCCGACTATCCTAGGAATTGAGGAATCAGTCTGTGGTTTCGCAGACAATTAGACTACGAGACAACTGTCCTGAATACAGTGAGACGCGTAACATTAATGGTCTCAACTGTCTGCTTGCGGTACCCCGAAGGAGATGCACTGCGGGTGGCCTGCCATCACCAGACGGAACACCCACTCTTGTTGGCGGTTGGGATATCGGTCACTTATACTCATTAGTCGTTGAGTGACATGTTCTCTATTCCACTGTAGGGTGTCAAATCGAAACCGCAGCAGTGAAGGGCAGAAATATAAGAACGTGTAGCAGATTAAAGTGAACAAACCACCTTATATCTCTACGAATTATAATATTGTTCCCCTTCGATTGGAATTCTCCTAGTTAACGGAAGAATAGTGGTTGAATTGAAACTTTTGTCCTTCATGCTGATAGTTGTGCGATTGAATCCCATCAGAGATCTTTGGCCTTTTACTTGTGCTTGATTATGAGAATTTTCTGTCATAGGCAGTTCGCTTTCAGGCACAAAATTCCAATGCCTTCACAATCAAAATATTACGTGAATACATATAAAAATTATTATTATTATTATTATTATTATTATTATTATTATTATTATTATTATTATTATTATTATTATTATTACAGTAGTTTAATTTTACTTGAACGAGTGACTCTTTGACGGCGATGCCGTACACTAAACAATCCGTCCCAATAGCTAACATCAAGTAATGATCGTAGTACAGATATATATGGTATACGTAGTGCCCCTGGAATTGTGGGAATGTAAAATCTCTGCGGGTGATGTCGTCCAAAGGGCGAAGTGGAATAGGAGAATATGGTAAGATGACTGCACTACCGTGTACTCGGAATATAGTACCTGGCATATTATATAACAGCCATAAAACATGGTCCGTTAAAGTATTGACATTAGTGTTTTTAGTGTTTTAGTGCATCAGTGTTTATGTGAATTCCCGGCGATACATTTGATTTCCTTTCCGCTTACGATATTGCTTCTCAGTTCTAACACCTTTCTCTCGTTAAACTTAGCTTATACAGAGAACTTTCATTTATTGTTTAAGTAGAATGTGAAGTTTTCTAAAATCCCAAACTGAGTGTCCCGTTTCATCTTTTTTTATTTAAAAATGTGTATATTTTAAAACATAATTTGGTTTCTTGACAGTCAAATTGTTAATATAATCATCTGCAGGTTCAAGTGTACAAGTTTTGGCCCATTATGCTTTTTATGTTAATAAATAGATGTAATGTATGGCTGTAGGATCCAAGTGTAGGTCTAATTAACATATATTTTGAATAACATAACTTATACCTAAAACTGATGATGATGCTTGTTGTTTTAACGGGCCTAACATCGAAGGGCATCGGCTCTATCTCTAAAATCAGATGATACAGTAGTTTATAACTAAAATACAATTATTCCATCTCACAGAGGGGGATGGAAGTGGACATATACCAATTACCCTTAAAGAAGCCCATCCTCTTTCTGATTGTGGACATACGAGGAAAATATAGCCACTTTTACATCGCTAGTCTCATGCCATTTATATATTTTATTTTTATTGTGTATATCTTCTATTTTTAAGTTCAAATGAATTTTTTTGCTATTTGATTTACGTCGCACCGACACATATAAGTCTTACGGCGACGATAAATGAAAATTTCAGAATATATTATCTTTATTTGTTTCTTCCTCATTATCAAAAGGCTATAGCTTGCAACTTTGTAAAGAACCAACGTCTTTTTAATACGAGAAATCTGTTTTTGAATTAATTGATGCAGGTGCTCTCTTCTTATTACCGAAGTACCCGACTAGCCGAACCGATTATTGGAACGCATCGGATAATGCTCGGGTAGCCGGGTACCTGATAATCTGGTTTTCACTAGCCCTATGAAAAATCACGAATTTATCCTCTCAAAACTATCCATTTAACCACATTCATTATATTGTATGGAAGGAGCTGTGTAGCTAGCGGTGCACAGTCCAACAATACGGTAAAAACAGGACAAAATAAAGCGAGTGGAGATATTTAAGTAACTCGGTGACTGGACTGACCTCGACTTGTCGTAGAAAACATCCCTCTTCGTCAGGGTTACCAAGCTGGAAATGGCCTATTCACAGAATCAGAACACCTACACAAGTGATGCCTGTCAGTAACTGAAGAACAGAAAAACAGTCATCCGCCGGGAAGCCCTGTATGCTGTACAGTGTCTGTCACCAAGGATGGCATCTTTCTAAGGTAATGTGGAAATACTGTCTCCAAACAAACTTACCAACCACCTTCACCTTCTGGCGAAACAATAAAGTACGTGCTACATGACTGACAGAAACTATGGAAGACATGACGACGGAACTGGGACTGAAAGACTTACGAACCAGACAAGTAGTGAGAGACGGATCCTGAAGAAAGTGTGTGTGGTTTTCAGGAAGGACCGCTGAAGAATGAAGGTACCCCTTGTTGGAGGAAATAGATGTCCTAGGCAGGCATATTTGAAAAGAGAAGAAGAAAGAGAGTAAAATCGTAGATTATAGACAGCCACTGAGCCCTATCCCGATATCTATGGTTATAAATGCACCAAAAAGTGCTTCTTAGCATCGTGTTAGAGGTTATCTGATGGTACAGGGAAAATACGACAGGGGGCATCTGGCTCACGGAAGAAAAAAGTAAGAGAGAGATCATGAGGTCACCAGGAAGATGATTCATATGATCTGTTAAGAGGCCAAGTTTTCCGATAAAATAGAAACTCCTATTCATACAGTCAAACTTCGATATTTCGAATTTCGATTACTCGAAGCAAACATTTCCTCCCTTGCAGCAAAAAGTACTCTGTACAGTGCAATACGGCATTTGTGGTTTGCGAGGAACAGTTAACAAGTAAAGAAAGGTTTACAGTGATGCCGGGAGTTAATATGACGAGAACTGACAAACATCTAATAATCGGAAAATGAGCGAAGCTTCGCTCTTTCTGGGGTGCGAATTAATTACCGGTCACCTAAGTAGCGAATGACAAGCTCCATTTACGAATTGACGAGAAGTTTCAACAGGAAAGGAGGAGAGGTTAACAGCAACAAACAGAAGAGACTAACGGATTTTTCCCCGAGATGTGTTCTTTGTTTCACTTCTGTATGGATTGTGCCCTGTCTTTTTAAAAGTTACTATAATAAGTGTTATAATTAGAGCGATGCCGTAAAACAGAGTTTGTTTTTATATTCTTAAATACTCATTAAAATAATGTATTCATTATAAGCTCATAGATACATTTGATTCAGTTGTGTGTTGTTCGTGCTCAAAAACGGTATTCTCTATATAACTCGAAATTTCCATAAGTGAAAATAAAATTTGCCTCCCGAGGTGATTCGAGATATCGAAGTTACAGTACACTGCATTCTAGTTTTTTTACTGTTAAGTTCACCAATCTGCCGAAGCTAATTTTGAGGAAAGTTTATAATCTTCTTAAAAATGAATCTTACAATAATGTGTAACAGAATTATTCCTGAAAAAGGAAATTCTTTTTCCAGGTATAATTCTGTTACTATATGTATTCTTTTTTCATGTAGTTTATATGTTATTACTCCAAGTGACAAGAGATGGCTTTAAGCATCAAAACAATTAAGTTTCCTACCACTTAAAAGTAATATCCCAATCGATTTCGTTCTAAAAGTTATCATTGAATTTGTAAACGTATTTCACTGGAAGGGAATTGGTTACTAAGACCCACATGATCATCAGATTCCAGCCAGTGATCGTATCGGTTGTAAATACAACATTACGATGTGTTCCAATACTCCGAAACGAGATAATTAGTAATAAATGCCCAATGGTTTTCACAGTACGATTTTTATGGACCATTGAACAGTGACGTGTCGGTGAGAGTAGGGTGAATGTCTGGATAAAATGTAAACAGTGCATCCGTCAATACTGATGAAGGCATGGACATTGAAGTCCTTCTAGTGTCTGTAGCACCACTTCGCTGATATACCGAAAATTGTCTTCAAGACATATTCATATCAAATATACGTAACCGAGTCATTACGTTCTTGGTAAGACCACCTGCTGTTACTGTGCTGCACTACAGCGGTTAGATTGCACCACAGGATCGTCCCATCACAGTTCTTCGCTTGTCCCAACAAGAGGCAGTTGCGTGCTTACAGTATCTGTCTCTGTTGTGAAGGGTATTTGAATGTCAGTGGCGGAACTTGAAAGCAAGGGGGAACTTTCAAGTTCTGCCAAGAACCGGCAAATCCGCCAGTGAAACGATTAAGATGATTAAGACGAACTCTCCCCTGTTACCACGACGGGAAAAAGCTGCGAAGATGTAGGTCAATAGACTAGGCGATGCTTGAACTGTAGACTTAGAAACTGCAGTACGTTTGCGAATGCTGTGTTGCATACATTACAGGCGCCCGCCTACTAAGTACTTATAGAATGTAAGTGTACGTGTTTTTCCCTATAAAGCAGGCGCCAGTCCACATACTTATCGAAGCAAGTAGTGTTTACATTTCTTACAAGGATGAGGGACAAATCTTGTCTAATATCGTTAACCTTTGAAAGTGGATAATATTCAAAAGACTGGACTTAACAGGATGTGGGAGGTACTCCAGCAGTGTAATATTAAGTAACTTGTATATCTGGAAATTTTGAATGAATTAATTCCCTTTAATTATAAGAAAAAACGCCCAGAATAACCAAGATATGCAATAATTAGAATTAGCTACTATGGAAGGAAATCAAGATAATAGTTAACTGTAGCCCTGAAAAGACTCGAATGTGGAAAGTTCAGTCGGCGGGCCGGCCGAGGAGTCGCCCGATTTCTAATCAAAACCACTGTCAAAAACAAGTCATGAAGCAGTTGGTTCAATGTCCGATGTATCCATCTTCTTGTACTAAAAACAGTTTCAGGCAACGCAGAATGCGCTTCATTTTGAAAATATTGATCACAATTCGCGTTTCGTACTTTTGATGTTCCACAGTAATAATTGCCTGTGTACAAGGTGCTTCCGACACGTAAATAAATAAATAAATAAATAAATAAATAAATAAATAAATAAATAAATAAATAAATAAATAAATAAATAAATAAATAAATAAATAAATAAATAAATAAATAAATAAATAAATAAATAAATAAATAAATAAATAAATAAATAAATAAATAAATAAATAAATAAATAAATAAATAAATAAATAAATAAATAAATAAATAAATAAATAAATAAATAAATAAATAAATAAATAAATAAATAAATAAATAAATAAATAAATAAATAAATAAATAAATAAATAAATAAATAAATAAATAAATAAATAAATAAATAAATAAATAAATAAATAAATAAATAAATAAATAAATAAATAAATAAATAAATAAATAAATAAATAAATAAATAAATAAATAAATAAATAAATAAATAAATAAATAAATAAATAAATAAATAAATAAATAAATAAATAAATAAATAAATAAATAAATAAATAAATAAATAAATAAATAAATAAATAAATAAATAAATAAATAAATAAATAAATAAATAAATAAATAAATAAATAAATAAATAAATAAATAAATAAATAAATAAATAAATAAATAAATAAATAAATAAATAAATAAATAAATAAATAAATAAATAAATAAATAAATAAATAAATAAATAAATAAATAAATAAATAAATAAATAAATAAATAAATAAATAAATAAATAAATAAATAAATAAATAAATAAATAAATAAATAAATAAATAAATAAATAAATAAATAAATAAATAAATAAATAAATAAATAAATAAATAAATAAATAAATAAATAAATAAATAAATAAATAAATAAATAAATAAATAAATAAATAAATAAATAAATAAATAAATAAATAAATAAATAAATAAATAAATAAATAAATAAATAAATAAATAAATAAATAAATAAATAAATAAATAAATAAATAAATAAATAAATAAATAAATAAATAAATAAATAAATAAATAAATAAATAAATGAATGAATGAATGAATGAATGAATGAATGAATGAATGAATGAATGAATGAATGAATGAATGAATGAATGAATGAATGAATGAATGAATGAATGAATGAATGAATAAATAAATAAATAAATAAATAAATAAATAAATAAATATTGGGTTATGATATAATTATGGTGAAGTAAAATCTAAAACAATATTAGACTACCTTATAAATTACTCATAAATGTCTGAGGTTACACACGCCTGAGTAACAGACAGGGACATTTTGACGAAAAGTTTAAGGCAAATTGGATTATTTTGTATAAACTGAATTTACATTTAATTCAACATGCCGTTCTCTGAATTTTCTCGTTGTAACCACTCTTGTGTTCCCAGTTCCATAGTTTACTTTTTCACATCGAGACCGAGAAGTCGCTTTTATTGGTGAAGAGGAACTGCGTTCAGTTAAACGACGGACTTGTGAGAACTGTATTGTAGTAAAGTGCACTTTCAAAATATCTTCCGGACAAAGGACAAACTCGCAATCGGAACACCAATAAAGAAGTCCTTTTACTATGTTTTTGTAGCACACTGCTCACCAGTACGTGACCTTGTCTACTTTTCAATTGGATAGATTCTTTCAGTAAAATGTTTCGGTTAAAGGAAGCTGAATGTTTTCTTAGAAGGTATTTGTGGACCAGATTTTCAACTGAAGACTCATTCTGCTCTTAGGCTTTCTATCAATTTATTTGATTGATGTTACGAATCAGGTGATAACTTGTCACAACTACAGCCCGTTGATCCGTAATGTAGCGAAAGAAACACCATTTCTAGGGATTTTAATAGGATGCAAATCTCATAGCAGAACCGTTAAGCGGACTAGGGTGTATTTTAGTAAGTTTGCATTTAACATACTACTGCTTAAACATCCGCGCACTAGCTATTCCTTACTTACGCCACCTCCAAAAAATGTACGTAAAGAATAAAGGAAACGATACTAAAAAGACAGGAGATTGTGAATAACAGTCAACAATAAATAAATATTGAATTTTCACGACCGCATTGTAATCGAAACAGACTTTCAACGTATTAGGTCGTGTTACGTACATGTAGCACGTGTTGAAGAGATGTTAAGTGCAGAACAAAAATGGCCAGCCGGACACCAGTGGGATCCGAACCCACAACCTTAACATCTCTTCAACACGTGCTACATGTACGTAACACGACTTAACACGTTGAAAGTCTGTTTCGATTACAATTCGGTCGTGAAAATTCAATATTCATTGACATGCCCCACAACGGGCGACTTAAACGCACTCTACAATGTGCTAGCAGTAGTGCCAGACCTGTCGCTCAGATCCTTTCAAACAGAACAAAGATGGCCTAGGCCACCACAGCTCAATTGGTAGAGCAACCGACGCGAAATCGGGAGGTTGTGGGTTCGGATCCCACTGGTGTCCGGCTGGCCATTTTTGTTCTGCACTTAACATCTCTTCAACACGTGCTACGTGTACGTAACACGACCTAATACGTTGAAAGTCTGTTTCGATTACAGTCAACAATAAACATACAAAGTTAGAAAACGAAAATTCGCGTAACACGATGAGAAATGTTTTTATGTACTTTCAATATCATGTGAGATATGCAAGCTCAATGCAGGCAGAGCGTGTGATGTGTGCACAACGTCACTCTACACTAGCAAATGACAGCTGCGTCAGATGTCACGTACGTCACTCCAAGCTGTCGGATTAAGGGCCTGACAAACTTCTTTAATGATGCTATGTTGCTTAACGGCCTTGTTTCGTTTTCACGAATCGAACGTTGCTTGATAAAATTGACGTCTGCTTGAGAGATGTTTTCGACAGCTTTGGTTAATCTTTGATCACCCAGCGAGTTGTGTGCGCGGTTCCGGTCGCGTAGTTGTGAGATCGCGTTCGGGATATGGTGGGTTCGAACATTAATTCGAATAATTAATTAGCCCGGAAGATGAGTGAGTCAGACCGGAAACCTCTCAGCCGGGCTGAGGGCATATGTCGGCCTCTAAGTGCATTGTGTTACTAACTGTGTCCGCGTGGATTTTCTGGAAGGTGGAACTCGGACGTTTTAATTCCGGCCTCTCCCAGAAAATGCTAGAAGTTCATTTGTAGACCCCGCATTTTTAGGCAATTATTGGTTAAAATACAAACAAAATTTTATTAATAGAAAGTATCGTCCAATCCGCTCTTCCATAATGTAACAAGAGTAACATAAATTCTAGGGATTCTGATAGACCGTACCCCTAATACTTATGCAAATCTCATAGCATAACCGTTGTACAGGGTAAAATTTGTATTCCAACCTAACACTGCCCAAAAACTTCACGCTCTAATCATTAACAACGATATAAAGTGAGAGTCGCTGCAAATAGGAATTAGTCAGAGTCAGTGTCAGAGCCAGAGTATAGAGAGAATATCGTCCTGGTGGGTTATGTTAGAGAATTGTTATCCTTGAGTGTATTGGAGGGAGGTCGTGCAGTGTTATCGTCAAGTGACACGTATTGCATAACTCAAAGTGTGTAGCAGCCACGTTGATTGTGACTTAATTGGGTTGGGTTTATCGTGCGAATTGTTGGACTTGTCTGGAGTCGAGTCAAGCTAACAGGTGTCGTCTCTTGACCATCATAGAATATTTGTCTTCGCATTTCTTTGTATTTACTAATAATGAAAAACGACGGTGTTGCGTGTCAAGTGAAAGGTCAGAGCTGCCTATCAAGACTACGTATGGATACCACGTTCCAGGTGAAGACTCCTCAAACAAGGACCAACTTTGAGGACTTCAGACTTTTGTAAATAGCCACTAATTAGTGAGCTTTTGTCATTCATTTTCATGTATAATTGTGTGTACTACTGTAATTGGGCTATACTAAATTGGATGAAACTCCACAGCGCCAGAGAGAGGGAGGAAACAAGTACGTCTCGACAAGCTCCCGACAGTGAGGCTGTCTACCCAAGTGCTTCCGAATCTCAGGAGCATGAGGAGGTGACAAATGTAATTACACACATGGTAAGTGACAGTTCCGTCATTGACAGGAGGAATAGCCGGTCTGCAATAAAGTACTGTACGATGTGTTGCATAAAGCGCAGGGAAATTGTATCTATATATCTGCCCATTTATGAAGGAACTGTCAAGACTTTAACCTCAGCGAAGCTAATAGTAATGTTATTGGTTTCACGTCCATGCTACTATACTTTTATAGTTTTTGGAGACACCTAGGGGCCATACTTTTGTCCCGCAGGGTATATTTACGCGCGCGCAAATCTAGCGACACAAGGCTCACCTAATTTTGCACTTTCGAATACCACTGGACCTAACCAGAGGCGACCTTCAAATTTGGGCTCAACATCTCGACAAGGTGTTCTTTAAGATCGGGATGAGTAGCCCAGGCGGTAGAACACCTTGTAAAGACAAGCTTTGTAGTCTTATGTGTCTGTTGATATCGTGGGTACCACCTCGGGATCTCCAGTATGTCATTAAATCTGGATAACAGGGACGGGACAAGCATTTTATTTCGAAAACCTACGTGGATTTTACGGGATTAGAACCGTAAATATGTGACAACAGGTAAAAGAATTTCAAATACTTACTCTGAAATATTCGCAGAAAAGCTATAAAACATACTTCAGTTTAAAAACTGCAATCATTGCACCTCTGACACATATCAAAGTTCACAGAGCTTTGTCAGCAGGAAGATGTAGAGAACGAGATAGGCAACGGCGAAGCCTGGCGCATATGAAATCAGCGGTGCATAGCTGCTTCTCGTATTGCATAGTTTTCTGGCGCTCACTTGTTGGATTTTGCACGCTACGTTGAAGGAATACAAAGAGAGATGCCAGAGGCGAAATGCTTGAATTTACCGTTCATGGTTATGATTTCAGATTGGTAAAATGTGTTACATTTTATTTCTCTTTTCGTTATTGGAAATAAAAAATGAAAGAATATGTTTACGAGAAGAATCGCAAATATTGTTAGTCCGTTTGCAACATCTCAACAGACTTATTTCAATACGTTAAATCGTAGGTTACCATTATACATTTACTATAGTGTATGGTTTGGTATTTACACCACGGTTGACATTTATAATATATAAAAGTCAAGCGAAATAAGCAAACATTAGAAATAAGAATTGCACAACATTTTGAAAATATTCAGTGCTGGAGACTTGATTTTAACTTCACAGATCCAGCGTGAGCTATGAAGACATCTTTCCAGTCACCAGACTACGCCCGCACTATGCATTCACGTGTGATACACTCAATAGTCTGGCGATGGGCTCCAAAGTCACATCTTAAGCAGTCTGTGTAGATACTGTAGTTACTTGTCAAAAGTTCAGGAGATTAATTGAATCTCAATTCAGACATGGAAAACCTGAATATATACTTTATGCAGTGATGTTGGGACGGTGCTACTTTAAACAGAAATTCTGCATTCTTCTAGACACTGGTCTCAAATAATTAATACTGTCCAGGGTGAAGAAGATTGACTAATTCTCGACTGTACAAATGTGTATATTCACTGAGTCTACTAGAATGACAGATGTACAATAAAACACCGTTCCATGACCATCATCATTATCATCATCATCATCATCATCATCATCATCATCCGCAGTTTCCAGCTGTCGGCTGGGTCTGCTTCGTTCCATGATCTAATTATCATATTTTTTCTTTGTAACAGCGTGATAGTAAAACACAAATCAGAGTCATCATGTGACGGTACAATAATGAAACGATATTTAATGTTTTGCAAACTTCAGAATGGTCAGTTTCTATGAAATTCTTCCCGGCCATCAAATTACATGTGAAGTAATTCGATGACTTAATTACCTAAAACCATATCTCGTAGTATATGTTTATTCTTTTTCAGAGCCTCTTTGGCTCAGGTGGCAGCGCGTCATCTTGTCACTGCTAGGTTCCGTTCTTCAAATCCCGGTCACTCCAAGTGAAATTTGTGCTGGACAAAGCGGAGGCGGGACAGGTTTTTATCCGGGTACTCCGGTTTTTGCTGTCATCTTTCACTCCAGAAACACTCTCCAGTATCATTTCATTTGATCTGCCAGTCATTACTCATTTCCCCCGAGGAGTGCGACAGGCTTCGGCAGCCAGCACAACTCCTATCCTCGCCGCTAGATGCGGCTTCATTCATTTCATCCCTGACCTGGTCAATACTGGAAAACAGGTTGTAGGTTTTCATTTCAGTATATGTTTCTTCATAGATTCTGCAGGCCTTTCTCAATTGTCAGTTACGTTTAATGAAGTTCTATGCTAAAATTAATTAATTTTGAGTTGCGTGATTCGTATGAGCACCCTAAGCGGGACGTTAATATCGGATGGCTTTATTCCCATTCTTCGAAAGATATAATGTAATAGTGAGATATTTATTCTCCCCATGTTACACTGAACATTTTAAGATAATGCCATACAGTAGAACCCCGCTTAACCGAAATACTCTTGCAAAATTGTATATTAATATTTTGTTTTTACCCTCTCGTTCTTAGCCGTCGATATTAGTAATTCTCTTGCTATATGTGCTGAGAGCTACTAGGCAAACCCTACTTTTATATTATGTCTTATGCCAGAATGCACGTGTACCATAAAACAAAACAGTTTCTTACCCTCTAGTTCATTCCATGATACATTTTTTCTTGAACAAGCAAGTATTATTATTATTATTATTATTATTATTATTATTATTATTATTATTATTATTATTATTATTATTATTATTATTACTGTATTATTCGTCATGAATATTATGGATACGACTCCGACCTTGACAATAGTAGTTCTGAGAATTGAGTTACAGCAGATGATGGATTTAATGCATTGAAGGTAAGATTGATTTCGAATTTTTATTAAAATACAGTTCCACACGCTTTAATAAAATTACTGTATACAGTATTCAGTTCAGTAGTAACAAAAAATGTTTTATTAGTTCAGATTGCTTGGCACATTGTTGAACAAAGCCATGGATCTACACCCGGTGATGTATGGCTGATTAAACGGTGGCGCAACAACGCTGCGCCAAGAAAATACAAAAGAAAATCACTGATGTACTTTTTAATCTTAATATAGAATATGCACTTTTGATTAGGAGAGTTTATGCATTTTTATTTCGACATTTAACTTGCGAAAATATTTACCATGTGTCATCCGAAAGAAAAATCGCGTCAATCTTAAATTCCTCCTGACAGTTACTTACAATTTAATTAGTGTGTATTTTTTGAGCACATGATGTAATTGTTCGTAAAATGCTCTATCTGAAATATTCGATACATGAAGTACCGACCAAACATTTTCTACTGATAAAGGTAGGAGTTGCTAGCACAAAATAGTGTCGTTATCCAGGACCATATCTGAAGCTTACAATAGCCTAAGCATTCTCGAGAAATTTTAGAACATTTCCTACTCCAGCATAAATCGAGTCAGTTAGCCGGGTGGTTTGGGCTATGTAGCTATCAGCTTGAATTCGGGAGATAGTGGGTGAGTGCCCCACTCTCGGCAGCCCTGAAGATGATTTTCTGTGATTTCCCATTTTCACACCAGGTAAATGCTGTGGCTGTACTATAATTACAATCACGATCGCTTTCTCTGCCATCCTAGCCCTTTAATATCCCGCAATACCTATTTGTATAGCTGCGACGTAAAGGATAATTGTAAAACTCTAGCATAAACTGAACTAAGGAGCTTCGGTGTTTGTAGCAAAAATTTTACAAGTTAAGCTACGTAGCACAGTAAGTGTATTCGCATGTAAATAGCAGTGTAACGGAGCAGACTACACAATTACCACACTAATCCTAACCATGATAAACATAGAAATGCCCTTAATTAAGGGAATTATAACATATCCAATGTGAATGAATGTCATTTAAACCACTCCACCAAAGATCAAATGTCTAAAATTCCGATCTAATTTCAACACTGGTTTATAACCAACAACATATATTGCTCACGGGTTGATTTGTGTTATGGAGAATTACGATCAATTGATTATTTATCAGTAATCATGGATAGTTAACAAGTTACGTCAAATAATTTTCGACAGTTCTTTCATCGAATACCAACCTTCTTACTTTTGCACTTAAGAATTATCTCTCCCCAAATTTATAGTGACGTAAAAGTCGAACGACATCTGGTAATTCTGAAAAATCTAGCTTTGGAAATTTCGCTGAAGAGCAAGATGATAATGGA
This sequence comes from Anabrus simplex, assembly GCF_040414725.1. Classification (NCBI taxonomy): domain Eukaryota; kingdom Metazoa; phylum Arthropoda; class Insecta; order Orthoptera; family Tettigoniidae; genus Anabrus; species Anabrus simplex. Next base: position 21,344,468 of record NC_090274.1, on the reverse strand, counting down.
AAAGAAGACGACGTTACAGTACAAAGGTTGGATGTTCAGAGAAGTTGAACGGAATGGAGAAGGCCGATAAGATAATGAATAAGAGATGGATGAAGATGAATGAAGCTAACAAGGAAATAAGAAATATAGAGTATTAAGGTAAGCTTAGACATACAGAGAAGGGCAACAAGAAGTAGAAGAATAATAAGAGAAGAAGGAAATAGTAATAAAAGTTGAAGTGAAAATATATAGAGGTCAAGAGCTGAGAGTAGCTAAAGGAGCTCGAATAGGAGGAGAATAATAAGAAAAATAAAGGTAAAGGAAGCGGTAACAGATAAAACAGGAGAGGAAAATATAATAATTTTGAAAGAAGGGGATAAATTGGAGAACGGTAGTAGTAGTAGTAGTAGTAGGGAAAAGTCAAGAAGGGGATGACTAATACCATTCAGTAAAAGTAGGGGGCGTACCAAAGGGGAAAAGGAGAAAGAAGGAGAAACGGGTAAAAAGTGCGATAAAATAAAATATACGGCGGAGAAGATTAAGGAAGAACAACAGAGTTAGGAAGAGAAAGAATTGAAATATAATACAATACGAAAAAGAGGAGGAGAAGAACGAAGGTTATGCTACTACAGTAAATTGTTGTAAAACTCTAAATAGACACATAATTTAATACAAGGGAACGTGAACTCTTCTGTAAAGGAGAGGAAACACATAAATGTATCTGAACGATAACAAAACTGAACCACACTCCTTCATATGTTCACAGAATGTAACGGGCAATCGAAGAGCATTTACAGTGGTACCTTCCATCTCTTCTGCGTATGGTAACAATAATTCAAAACACTACTTCCAACCTTCTGCTTGCTTTAGGGGAGAAGCTCCGTTCCCTCCGTCATAAAAACAAACAGCATACTTGCGAAAAGATATTCATAAGATTGCTCCTGCGTGTGTAGTAAGAAATGTTCCGCTTGCCATTTGGACCAGTCTGCTGGACGCGTGGAGTCTGACTGTTCTAACATCGATGTAAAGACTGGGTTTGAAACACAGAGCAAGTTTGCAACGTGAGATGTTTTATGCCACCAGAATAAAAACAGATCCTCCGTGGTGCTTTACAATACAAGTCTAGATAAAACTCTCAGTAATATCTTAATAATTATTAGGGCCCGGACGTTTATGCAGTAATAGGTTAGAATGCAAACTTACTGAAGCGAGTAATAAGTAGAGTCCACCTGCACGACGGAAGTGCTATGAGGTTTGCATAAACTTTAGGGATTCTAAAGGGCTGAACCCCTAATGTTTATGCAAACCTCATAACATTACCGTCGTGCAGGTAGAGACTACTTATTACTCGCTTCAGTGAGTTTGCATTCGAACCTATTACTGTATAAACGTCCGGGCCCTAATAATTACAAATGTCAACATTTTAGATGAATTTGTCAGAGTACATACATTTCAAAAATCTACTGTACTCTAAGATTATATCTTTCACGACGGAATTTTTATTTTTTAATATTTGCTTTACGTCACCGACACAAATAGATCTTACGGTGACAAAATGGAAAAATGTGAAAGACCATCTCCAGGGATGACGACATTGGGATTTCAATCCAATATCTCCCGAAAGCAAGCTCACAGCTGTACGACCCCATCTGCACGGCCAACTCGCTCGCTGCCATCTTGTGGCGTGTAAAGTAACCCACTGCATTCATTTCCGTTTCTTTCCGGCTTCATTTCTTGCTTTACAATGATTCTTAATTACTTCACTATGTTTTAAAGAATAATAATATAAATATTATTGGATTTACATCCCAATAACAATTTTTACGGTTTTCGAAGATGTCGCGGTGCTGCAATTCAGTCCCGCTGGAGTTCTTTAACGTGCTAGTAAATCTGCCGACATGAGTCTGACGTAAAAGCACCTTCAAATACCACCAGACTGAGCAGAGATCGAACCTGTCAAGTTGCCAGCGCGTCAACTGTCTGAGCCACTCATCCAGGCTCACTGTGTGCTTTCCACATCTATTCTGTCCAGATGTCATTCCGTTCCTTCTTTTCTTTCTCCTGGAAATCCGTAACCATTTTTATCAACCTCCTGAAAGTTATTCTCTCCTGTATTATATATGCTGTTATTCCCATCTCCGCCATATCTCTGTTTATACTATGCATCTGCTAATTGCCATTGATACCCCTGTAAACATGATTAAACCTTTGTTTTGTCAGTCTGTCATTATCCATACTCATTATGTGACCAAAAACTTAACTCTCCTTTTTCTGATTGTATCATATATTATTCAGTTTCTTTATTTTTGAAGGTCTTCATTCTTCCTGTGCCTGAACGCCACATTGTCAGTCTTTAATGGGTCCCATTATTATTATTATTATTATTATTATTATTATTATTATTATTATTATTATTATCCTTTTACAAGCGAATGGACCACTAAGGTTCACGCTACAACTCCATTTCTTTCTCTTCGTGTGGAACTTTCTCTGTGTCCAATTTTCCTTCATGCGTTCGCTGGCCTGCTTCCGTTGTTCATCTCTTCAGTCTCTTCCTGTCTTCCTAGTTATTCCTGCGGCTTGAACCCCCTTAAAATTCTTCACCGTATTCCAAAACGTATTCCTTTCTAGCAGCTGGACTTCTGGGATGCTTAACCTATCAATATCCTTCTTCGTTTCCTTAATCCATGCTGTACTGGTCTTTATTCTCCAGAAGCAATCAAATATCTGTTTGGTAAGTCTGTTTGCGTTCATTCTGTATAGAAGTCCGAGAAACGCTAGTCTCCTTTTCTTCATGGTCGCTGAGATTCTTTCCACCTTCCGGTAAACCTCTTTGTTGCTCCGAAGTTTCCATCCACTTTCAGTTTGGACAGGTTCCATAATTTTTCTGAGGATTGTTGTTTCCAGGACCTGTAGCTTCTCCATCTTGTAGTTCATGGACAGCCATTCATTGGCATATAGGCATTGTCTTTTATACCACGGTATTGTAGTGTTTTACTTTGCCATTACAGAATCTATCCTTATTGTTCTTCTTTATTTCTTGTGCATTGTCTTTAAGGAAGCATAAGTTCCTAATCCTGGAAGTTATGAGAAAACTACCTTGGGTTGTACTTCGTATAGGATAGACGATTATTAAGCTAAAGAAATTTTAATCCATAAAACATACTACAAATCTATTTTCACACAGTGGAATGATAACAATTGAATATCACCGTGGATGGAAGCGAATATGATTGAAGGAAGGAAAGTTAGACAATCAAGATAACTGAAATAGTAAGTGCGAAATTATGCACTGAGCTGAGGTCTTAAATTTGGCTTTGTAAAATTCATGAATCGGCTTCAGTGTGGAATCGTGTGAGGCGAATGCTGGAGGACAGGTTACCTAGAAGAATAATGGACTTGGCAACGGAGGGTTAGTAGAGTGAGACTAAGTTTTGAAAATTTATTGATTAGGAATTCGACGAGTTTACAGAGCTAACTGCAAGTGGCATATTTTGGTAATACTTACGTAATTCACAAAGGCACGCTGAAAGTCACAACAGTCTACAATGAAGAATGCATGAATGATGGAAGATCGCTTTAAAAGGTGTGAGGGCTAACGGCGAAGTGCGTTTGAATGTTATCAAATGTTTAGATGGCATAATACATCTCTTTGCTTAACCAACCTTCAAGTGTTTAGATTCTGAGTTAAGCCAGATTTCGGAATTTCGTTCGAATGGATTTCTTTACGCACAGGATGCAAATCAATACCATTAAATGGTATCGAACTCGGTTAGGATCGAAGCGTGGACGAGAATATCAGTGACATCCCCGAGGTTCCCGTAGTAATGTATTTACCCTATGTTCCCCATATTCAACTCCAATTTCAACTGGACCTATGTGCTACATATCTTGAGCTGAGCGAAACAAATAAATACTTACTGTACCCTACTCTAAGGTGTTGTATGGCGCGACGCAGTGGCTCACCCACGGAATAATATCAGCACCAGCGAATGGTTCACTTACCTGCAAATCAGAAAAAAAGTAATATAAATCATACTATATTGTAAACTTTCCAACAACAATTACTGCTCATAAATCTGAATATATTGACATTATACAGTCAATACGTTCGTGAACTGGTGCATACAATGTAGGCAACAGCGCGTACACTCGTGTACTACAGTCAACAACTTCCTGGTCTGGCGCCTACAGTGTAGGCAACACATTATACACCTATGTACAGAACTAAAATCAATATCATATAGCGAATATTTAAGAAAAACTTAAATGTCATATTTAAGTGGTCCGCCTATTAAATAGAAAAATAATTTATTACATCTAGTACATGTTTCTTCGGGACATCATCAGCAAGAATAAATTACAATAATATACAAGAATACAAAAGTATCATTATTAAATTGAAAATACAAATGAAAAACACTTTTATTTGCCAACACATTTAAAATAAATAATTAGCACACTTCATTTAAATTGCGAGTCATATAATCAATAAAATTGGTTGAATTGTTCACTAAAATCTTGATGATAATGTTCGTGGAAACTAACAGTTGTTATTCATAAAATTGTAAGATGACCGTTGTTGTGAATAAAAACCTCTAATTTAAACAAGGAGGTAACACAATTTAAATCATATATTATTTCATATTTCACCTCTCTTTACTTATACTTAGGTTTTCTTTTAATTTCAGACGGAACATTATTCAGTTCTACAAATAGCTTTACTGCTTCGGCCCCGTGTTGACTTAAAATCCTGAAGCATTCAATCTGAAATACAATTTAAAAAATGTATTGCAAAGGTCTTAAGGAAATTTTATCAAGAAATATTTTAAATCGATATTATGAATACAACTGTTAGTTCCCACGAACTTAATCATCAAGAGTTTAATGAACAAAACCAATTTTATTAACTATATGACTTGCTTTGATAATAATTTATTTTAAATGTCCTTGCTTATAAACGTATTTTTAATTTCCCTTTCCAATCTAATAATGTAATTTTTCTATTCTGATATATTATTGTAATTCATTCTAGCTGATGATGTCCCGAAGAAACATATATTAGATGTAAAAAATTATTTATCTATTGAACAGGAGGACCACTTAAATATAACATTTAAGTTATTCTTAAATATTCGCTACTTGATTTTATAGTCAATACCGGTTTTTATCTTAAACGAGCTGTTAAAGCTTGTTACATGTTAATACAGTCAGTATGTTCGTGGACTGGCGCTAGTAGTTCAAGGAACACAGGCTTTTGACCTGTCTTTTCACGTCTTTTTCCCGTCGTGGTGATTCGTGCGATTTTAACTTGATCATCTCAGACATTTCGCCAACGGATTTGATTAATTTTTGGCAGAACCTGAAATTTGTCCGTTGTTCAAGCTACGACATTCTGTCAAGTTCCATCGCTGACATTTAACTGCCCTTCACAACAGAGACCCTTGTTCTGCTTATACTGTAAACACGTGATTACCTTTTGCTGAGACTAGAGAATACATGTGAGGGCAACATCCTTCGATGCAAACTCCGCGCTGTAGTGCCCTACAGTGACACTAGACGAACTTAATGAATGCACTACGCATTTATTTATTATTATTATTAATTTACTTAGCGGAGGGATAACAAACAAAACAGAAAACAAAGAAGGGCGTAACTGTTCTCAGGCCAGAGTTTCCTGAAAGATACAGCCTTTCATGCAATTTATACAAACAACATGAATACCGATGATGAAAAAAGGCATTCCAATTTTTTAAATAAAAAAAGTCTAACTATTTTCCAATTTTCATTTTATTTGGAAGTAAAAAACAGCGCAGATCACTGTTTACAACTGATAGTGAACCTTAAAGTTTAAAGATTGCTAATAACTGTAATTTTTTGAACTGTTGACACACAGCGCAAGATGCACCTCTATGAAAATATCCTCACTTGTACTAAGAACGGACAAATTAATGAACGTGAACTTGGGCAATATAACAAAAAACAAGAGTAACGATATCCCACACATATAAATAACAAGCGTCAAAATGGGAAACCGTGACAATTCCCGTGTCCATAGTGAAATCGCCGGAGCTATAGATGGCGGCTAAACACACTATAATTTTACAAATCCGAGATATCTTTCTGGTCGATTCAAACTGTTTTCTTTCAAATATATAACATAAATTCAAGAGATGTGTTTTCACATCCTAAATTTTACGCCGGTCCAAATTTGCGCGTTTGCTCTTCTGAGTCCATGCCTTAAATGTTTTCAGCTTCGGATTTTCATGGAAACCCTGGCAGGATTGATGTTTTTTGCTAAGTTTGACCCGCAGTGGTTCAAGATGCCTTTCGACGTCAGTGAGCCAAGCCCCTTTGACTTACTTCTCCTGAAAGTAAATAACGATCCTATTGGCCAATCTTTGCGAGATCATTCGTGACACACGTGCATTAAGGGTAATCCTCCTTTTCCACATGCTGTCGGTTATCTGAATCATCGTCATTATCTAGTTTTACGTTGAATCAAGTCTGCAGCGATGAAATGTATTTAAAAATATACGTCATGAAGTGACCGGGATTTGAACGCACGAAATCGGTGACGATGTACCTCAGCAAACGGTTCTCCTTCATGAAATGTATAACGGTAGGTTTGGCTGTGTTTTATTGTGAGATATTAAATTGAGAAATGTAAATGTCGTGAATTTTTACGAATTCCACATCATTTGAGACTCCTCCTAGAGAAAACTTTGGGGAAGAGGGGCATAATGCAATTTGTGAGATCAAAGCAATTGTCGCCTTTCTTCTCGGCACGACAATGGGACAAGCCTGGAGCAGTCAGAGAACGAGGCGACACTTCCTGTGAGGAGGAGGAGAAAGAGGACGAGGCAAATGAGCATCACTCCGTTATACGACGATTTCAAGAAATTAGCTTCAGATATGAAGTAATTGGAGAGGTGCCTGCAGACTGGTTCGCAAGTGGAAGTACCCGGTGTTTCACAAGGACTTACCACCATTTGCGGAGTAAATTTCGTTCTTCAGCTATTTAGCTATTTAAGGCTCTTGATATTCCTATGGATCATGTAGATTCCGGATTTTTCGACAGTAATGCAAACTAATTTGGTTATTACGAAAAGTCTTGTGGTCCGTTCTTCCCCAATGTAGTGAGAGTAACAATAATTCTAGGGTTTGTGATGGGCCGTACCCCTAATGTTTATGCAAAGCTTATAGCATAAGATTTGTGCAATATAGCCCCTTAAGACCTGATATTTTTGTAGGCACTAAACATTATTTTTTTGTAATTTTCACACCGGCTGCAGCACTGAATGTGTTTTGAGTACCTATATCAACTGCGATGGAAAAACAGTGAAAAACACTGCGGAAGGCTTTTCGATTCTGTTATAAGTGAAGATAAGTTATGTCCAATATAATGGACACTGGTTTTCAAGGGCTAGAGTGTACTTGTTGCTCGCTTCAGTAAGTTTACATTCTAACCTGTTACTACCTCAAAAATTCGAGCTACAATCACGTGTTTCTATTCAGATCTATTTTAGTCAGCCTCTTCCAGTTCAGCGATCGTCATGCCTGTATCTTCTCTGACGCCATCTAAGAAACCTGATCATGATATTCTCGGCCGGGTCGGCGAATTTAATCTTAAGTGGTTACTTTCCTGGTCTCGAGTACTAAGCCTATGTGCTGACCCTGACATCACTATCTCATACACAACACTATCGTCCACCACAATATCCTGTACCTGGATAGCAATTGTCACATGCAATAATAATAATAATAATAATAATAATAATAATAATAATAATAATAATAATAATAATAATAATAATAATAATAATAACAATCTGTCATCTGGAGGTCTGCGAGTGGCTATTCATTAGACACGACGTTCATTATTCTATGGACCGATAAAGCCTCATTTAAATTGTTGTTGATGTTGACCATGATGGTGATGATGATGCTTGTTGTTTAAGATGCCTAACATCTAGGTTATCGGCCCCTAATGGTACGAAATGGCGCGAATTTTAATGACAATTTAAAAGTCCAAAATCATGCACTTATTAGAATTCAAAACGTAATGACGAAGAATGAATGGGTGAATATGAATTCAAAACAATCAGTGGATCCGACCCGTAATGCCCCACATGCCCAGAAATTATCGTGAAACAATAGTATTACTGACCAAGTGACTGCTTCCAAACAACAATCCTGAATCGATTATGTTTCTTGTCTAAATGGGTCCAAAATCCTGGTCCTCGGCCCCTCATAATGGTACTTATCGCAAGTAAACTAGAAACATTTCATTTTCTTTAATGTTGCGGTACAAATCAAATGTAGCGTAGACACGTGGTATTCCACACATTACGGTACTACTCACAGGTAATGTAATACGCGCATGTAACGCAGACCTATGGTGTTCCTCGCATAGTGTGTACTAATCATAGGCAAAGCAGACTCACGGTGTCGCTCATGTAGTGGTATTAATCACAGGCAACGCCCAAACCCGTGGTGTTTGTCACATAATGGTACTACTGTAATTACAGGTAACGTAATACCGTGGCGTTTTGCATGTAGTGGTACTAATCACGGGTACTGTAACTTCCACTCTGATTCACAATCCGTTGCTACTAATCACAAATCCATTTTGTTCCTAAAATAGTGGTACTACGTGAAAGTAAAAGCTATCCATGGTGTTCTCTGCGTGATGGTACTAATAACAAGTAGTTCCATGGCTCTAATTCGATCATCCCTTGGTCGCCCCTGTTAGTGGCCTCTTACGACAGGCAGGGGATACCGTGGGTGTACCCTTAGTCTGGGTCTTCCACCCACAGGGGTTGAATGTTTGGTACGTGAGAGCTATTTTATTTCGCTCAAGTCCTCCAGGACCCCCTTACCCGCTACCTGGGACGCGCCACGTGGGAGAATCACCTCTCCCCCTGCTACGCCAGCGTAGTAGGTTCATGTCATTTAAATTGAACAGGTGTGTAAAATGAAGAACAAGTAAAACAAATATATATATAATATTACGGCCAAAATCTTAAACACTGTAGCCATCTTACACATAGCCACGTGGTCCTCTCCTCTCCGGTCATGCCCAAAGATTTTTACAGCCCACGAGTGCACTTCTGAGGTATTTTCATGCGTTACTTTCACATTACAATAAAGAATGACTACTAAGAATTTCCATTCGAGTGAAAACGTGAATGAGTTCGTAAAACAGTGATGTGGCGATTAGAAAATGTCAATGAATCCGTTTATAGAAGGATCAACCATTTATACTTCACTACTAGTGCACACTCGATGAAGATCTGCGGGTTTGAAACTTTGAACTAGACTCCGGATTTTTAGGCAGTGTCGACTGGCCCGTTCTTCCCTTATGTAGCAAGAGTAACATAAATTATAGGGGTTCTGATGGACCACACCTCTACAGTTTATGCAAGTTTCATAACATAACCGTTGTGTAGGGTAGACTACAATTGTTACCACTTCAATAAGTTTACATTCTAACACAAAGACGGGACTATCGAATGTAAAATAACCGAATTATTCGACAGTCGTCAAATACCGTTACAAACGATTGTTTCCGTTTGCATTCGGTTTTTCATTCGGATCGCAAATTCCAATTGTTTCCGCTTGTCGGCGCTGAAATGGCCATGGGGTAAAGTCAGAGCTGATAGTAGACTGCCACGAATCAAGATGTAAACATGAACTAATAAAGCGAATAATATATTCGGATTTATTTGCCCCTCGCAGACTCTGACTCAAATTTGAATAATGATGAATGAAATTTTATTATTGTGCACTTTATCAATAGATAATCATGTTATAGTTTTTATAAATACTTGTACTAACCATGAACCTCTAAAGTTTGAACATTAACTTTAACTGAACGGAATTATTTTTATATTAATATATGCTTTAGTACTTGGTCCTAGGAAAACATCTTGTCTTTTCATGTAGTTTAGTTTGCTGTATTCACATTACTTTAATATGGGGTGTTATTACAATAAGATGTACACCTAACCTTCGTCTGAAACTAACTAGCATTTGTTATTTGTTGAACAGACAACCTTACATTTATTCACTTGTGTTCAGGGACACAAAAATGAATTTTAGAGGAAATTAAATAATTACCACTATTACTTTAATCTGGAATTTTTATCTCATTTTATAGACTAACGCGTTTCAGTTTCCAATCACTTCACTCCAGCAATGTGTAACGTTTTTTACCAGTCTCTATATTCCCGCTTATATCACTACCCACGAAATAATCATACAAATCGATAGTATTATACAACAATTCACATTTTAAAAATTCCATCCTTGTATTTACTAGGAAATGACTTATTAATTGTTACTAGCCGTCGAGTACCGCAGTACAAAACGTATTTTACTACTTTCTAACTAATTCCAAAAATCACAATCGATAGTATATCGATAGTTTAAAACGTATTACTACCTTAAAATCCGGACTTGACGTATGGCATGAGAAAACATGTTTGGGCGCCCAATAACCAGGGCATTTCTGTGAAGTGCCTCTAGAAATAACCGCTGTACATCACTATGATATACTGTCTCTTGTACAATTCATTATGAATTCAACGAAACATTCAAGAATGGCCTGCAGAATAAAATTATCTCTGCTCCAGAGTGGAGGATAACGATTATGACGTCATGGAATACTTCTGAGATTCTATGTAATAATCATTCACAATTGACATTATTGATTTTAATAATAATTTTGTGACAAAAATTACACAAAGTCGTTTCTTTTTTGCATAATACTGACCAAAACGTGTAATTCTTTGAAGAAAAGTGGGATGAAGGTGACTGAAATGGAAATAAAAGAATTCAGGAGATAGCAGGCTTGAACGAAAAAATTTCTTGTGCCAAAGGTATTAATTACTATTGCTTAAGACTTTATGTACATATATACAACACTACATATAACAATTTTGTTTCCCTATGATTAAATTGGAGTCCACAACATTTATAATAGGACCCAAACTTTGAAGATCTTTTAAACTTTAGTGGTAGAGAACATAAAATACCGATAAAACGTTATTGGATTGATGGATGTTGTAAATAGTATGATTTCACAAAGTTTGCAGTAAAAGGGCAGTCAGAAAAGAAATACAGTCGAGACCGTTTATAGCCATATCGCTTTTAACGACGTATCGGATATAATGGCGAAATCTAATATAAGTACTTTATTTTATAAAATCGCTTATTACGATATATCACGCAAAACAGCGTATTTATACCACATTTTTGTTTTGTTACAGGTTAGGGGATTGCTGGCAAGGATATAAAGCTTATTTTCAACCTCTTGTTTTCAGTGGATTATACATTTCAAATCAGTCCTTTTATTAAGCACTCAAGTCGTTCGAACGCCAATGTTGGCAGCCTACAATATGGTTTTCCGTGGTTTACCATATTTACACCAGACAAATGCTGGGGATGTACCTTAATTAAGGCCACGACCGCTTCCTTCCCACTTCTGTCTCTTTCCTGTCCCATCGTCGCCATAAAACCTATCTGTGTCGGCGCGACGTAAAGCACATTGTAAAAGAAAAAACAGTCAAGTCATCGTTGTGAAGATGTTAAAAAAGGGACGGTAAATTTTCAGTATTTTAGAATAGAAAAATTATAATTAATGTGGCAATTACAAAATGGGGAAACAGACGTCAGCGTGCGAAGGAATTGTGTGTATTATACTCAACGATTTCTTCAATTTGGAAGGCCAGAGAGAACATCTCATTTGTTAGGCAAGACTATGAGCGACATTATTGATCTATATTGTTGCTACTTTTTCTCCTCACTTATTATTTTATCTATTTTGTTGACATATTATTGATGTACGTACTGTGCATTAAACATCAGAAGACAAATTCCCCTCAATCCCACTTCGAAAGTACTCTAATTCAAACACAGTACTCATTTCACTTACGCTTCTAGAAGTGTTAACTTTATTCTGTTAATTAACCATGTAAGTGTTAACCCTAAATCTTATAGATACGCCATTTTTACGAATAAAAAATTAGATACCGTTAATTAACGAACCTTTCAGAGTCGTTATGTCTAAACCTTAATTTTACGCATTCAAATATTTATAAAACCCACATGACGTACTGCTCGCCCTTAGGTTCTGCAACCGTAGCTTCACACATTTTGTTCACTATCATGGACAGTGGTTTTGAAAGAGTTGAGACGGAAATATGAAAAGGAGGACTTGATGCAGACATTACGTTAACACGTACTATCTTACAGAAGTTCTATTGTAATGTGATTTTCTAACAGGTCAGATTGAAGTGGAGTGCTCTGCTGTGTCCGGCGATACATATTGCTGCCGATGGAAGGTTAACGGAGTGGAACTGTTGAAGAACATCAAAGGAACCTGTTGGCCGGTGTGCTAAATCATTGAGCAAGCTGTGCCATCAGCAAATGAGGGCATTCATTAGCGTTCAGTTCAGAGTCACGGTAGTAAATAGCTCATTGGGCGGTTGATAGTCATTAACAGTGTCTAATGGCAGATCAGCAAGTACCCATGGAAACAAATTTGACACTTTGTGTCCACTTAATGAGAACTCCACAAGTCGCGTTTCCTTGATTATAAATGACAGAAAATAAATAAATTTCTGCAGATATAAACCAACAAACTTTGTTCTTATCCATGTGTGCTTTTCAAATTCCAGTTATGATCAACCTTAAGAATTACTGAAGTTAAATTCTGCTGAGGGCAATGTGATAAATTTGGAGGTTTTAAATGCAGAATTTGCCTCTTATTGGGCCAAGCACACTGTAGGTAGATTTAGACATTCTGGAAATGAGAGAAAGAAAAGACTGCAAGAATTCTTTGGTCAGTACGGGATGTTTGTTACTAAAGCAATCTTTGAAATGCCTACAAGAAGATGCTACACAAGGAAGGCAACAATAGCTCATTTAGAGTAATCAATATTTTAAAAACATTCAGTCTTATCTAAACCTCCTCCGCCTCCTCCTCATCATCAACATTATTATCATCACAGCCCGAATTTTTAGGCAGTGACAGGTTAGCATGCAGCGAGTAACAAGTAAACACCAGTATGCACAACGGGTATGTTATGAGTATTGCATAAATATTAGGGGTACGGCCCCTCATCAGAATTCCTAGAATTTGTTTCTATCACATCATTATGGAAGAGTGAGCCAGAGGACACTTCCCAATAACCAAACTAGTTAGCATTCTATTTCACTTTTAAACTCCTATTCGTAATATCATCATCATCATCATCATCATCATCATCAATTTTCCTCTCCAGCAGGCCGGGTGTGGTAATGAAGAAGCCTCGCCCTTTCACCATTTCTCTTCCAATGTATTTCCGTCATTTGGAGCTCCTCGAAGGCAGATCTTTATCCAGATATCTCTAGGTCTGTCTCGATGTCTCTTTCCGTTCATGTTTCCATCATAGTAGATTTTGGGCGTTCTTATTGATTCCATTCTCAAAGTATGGCCGGTTGTGATTATTATATACTAAGCACACTCTATTGTAGCCTTAGTTGGAGGGGGGATTGATTTGTTTCCAATTTCTTACCTCTTAATATTTTGTACACTCGACCTGTCGACTGTTTTTCTACTGACCAACGTTGCATCTTACAGTCCATAGGTCGGAAATGAGTATCCAGTGTGCCTTATGAAGTGACCGTTTTGGTTTTTGACGAAAACTTTTGTTTTAAAATAAGAATCAGAACTATAGACAGACCTATCGATTCTTCTTCTTCTTCTTCTCCTCCTTCTTCTTTATAGTCGTCTTCGCATGCCATATCTATTCCCCCGCACGTGGCAAAATAGGATATATCTTTCCATAGATGGCAAAGCCGTTGGGCACTGTTGATATTCATCCGCCATCCACCCATATTCTTCCATTACTAACGGCACCATGCTTGCCCTCAATTTTTTCTCGTAGTATTAACTGCAGAAATTCGCACTTGTTCCCTCTCATAGTATTCCCAACGTATTCTATTTTGAGCTGCTCAAATAATTACTAGACCACGGATGATCTGTAATGTAGCGAGAGTAGTCTAAGAGTTCCCATTGACCGTACTCCTACCGTTTATACAAAACTCATAGCATAACCGTTGCGCAGTATAGAGTATACTTGTTACTAGCTTTAGTAAGTTCGCATTCTAGCCTATTACTACGTAGAATTCAAGGCTCTAAAAATCACAGAATGATGGGACAGTAATGTTGGATCCTGACGGTACTCTGATATACCTAATGAAGTCATTAGAAACCATTAAATGCCCTGATTCACGAGTACAACAGTGGAGAACAGCACTAACTTCCCATGTGCTACCCAAACATGCGTCTGCTTTCCAGCCATCTGAGTTTTATATTATTTTGGCTGAAATTAGCCTTGAAGAACCATAACTATTCTTGATAAGGTTGTGTGAAGGATGGCATAGAGCTTTCGTTGAAATTTTAACCCGGTGATGGGTTGTGCAATATTTATTTATTCCATGAAATGTAACTTGGAAATCGAATCACCTACAGTACTACAGTCGTTCCATGCTTTATATTCTCTTTGACAAGTGAATTAGTTTCTGTTAGTCACTTCACATCATTGCATATTCAAAGTACCGTAAGAAATATGTACTTCGGATTGTTGGATTTCAACAAAACTTATTGTGTGTGTGTTATTTGGAGCGTACTAAGACATGCACTACTCAAAACACATTTCCGAAAATTTTGCGCTTCATCCAGGGCTAGCTGACATATCCAAAGCACTCCACTGTATTCGGTAGGGGAGGAGAAAGGTAAAATTATAACGTTAACATCTTAAGCAAGTAGAAACTTCTCCGCTAAGGGAAATTAATGTGAGTTAGCGAAGGAATCGCACGTGAAGTCTGGTCCCTGCAGACGTGTAGAACGTGGGGCCCGTAGCAGGGGATAAATCAACAGGACTCTGTAACAAAGGGTTCCATTAACAAACTTAACAACTCCCCTCCCCCCTGTTCTGTGAGTCTGTTTCACACTCTTCCGTCTGTCTTTCCTTCCTTCAGAGTAAGTGCTACCAACCCTTATCTTTAAAAATTGACAGAGTAATGAGAACGAATTACAAAACATATCCTAAGCGACGTAAAAAGGTTATCAAACTAAAAAATTACAACTTCGTTCGTTCACTTCGAAGATTAACCTCATATTTCGTGTTTTACTCCGGTGAGGTATGCGAAAATCGGTCCAGCTAGTTGACTATAAGCTCAGCGTGCTGGTCTTCGGTTCAGAGGACCCTGGGTTCGATTTTAGGCCGAGTTCAGAATATCAAATGGGCGTGGAAAAATCTTACCACCTGGGGACTAGGAATTTGTGTTCATACTTCCATATACACGAAATGCATCACACTACCAACCACCACAGTAACTTGCAATAGTTAATAGATCCCTCCTTATAGGGTTGACAACGGGAAGGGCATCCTGAAGCAATACGGGGCCAGATTTAAGGATATTAGGGGAAAGCACAGGAATAAGATGATATGAAAAGAGTAAAGTAAAAATGTGCATAATAGCACGAGCAAGGAAAGTTTCCTTAGGAATTTCCCTATGGCAAATCAAACGATCATAAAAATGTTATTCAATAAAATGTGCGACGTGATGCTACCAAGAAACCATTTCAGCTGTGATGTCAAATAAGTCAGTCACTAATGTTCTGCATTTAGGGCAGTCCCTACCTGTTGTTTTCCTAGCCTTAGCGTATATGATTGCATATAAATTGGAAATTTATTGAGCATCATCCTTCGTAAGTAATTCCAATCCCTAACTCCCCTTCCCATAAATTAATATATGCCCCAATTTTTCCACTAGAATTCCAAATTTTCCTTCATGTTTTATTCTTTCCTTATTTAAAAGACAGCACTCAAACTTATTCTTCTATTAATGTAATTCCACGCCACCTCTCCACTGACAGCTTGGAACATACCACTTAGTCGAGCAGCTGGTCCCCTTTCTCAAAAATCTTCCCAGCACAAACTTTTCGACATTTTTTGTAACGGTACTGCTTTGTCGGAAATTATCCTGGTGAGGGCCCCATTCACTGGAACCATACTCTAGTTGGGATCTTACCAGAGACTTATATTCCCTCTCCTTTACATCCTTACTACAATCCCTAAACACCCTCATAACCACGTGCAGAGATCTGTACCCTTTATTTACAATCCAATTTATGTGATTACCCCAATGAAGATCGTTCCTCTATTAACACCTAGGTACATACAATGATTCCCACAAGGAACTTACACCTCATCAAAGCAGTAATTAAAACTGAGAGGACTTTTCCTATTTGTGAAACTCACAACCTGACTTTTAAACCCAGTTTATGATCATAACATTGCCTACTGTCCATCTCACAACATTATCGCGGTCAATTTGCAGTTGCTCACAATCTGTAACTTATTACCCTCTACAGAATAGCATCATATGCAAAAAGCCTTATCTCTGATTCCAATTCACTCAAATCATTTATATATATATATAAGAAAATGTAAAGGTCCAAGAAATAATGCCTTGAGGAATTCCCATCTTAATAATCACAGGGTCATATAAAGCTTCGCCTACTCTAATTCTGTGAGATCTATTTTCTAGAAATATAGCCACCCATTCAGTCCCTCTTTTATCTAGTACAATTGCACTCATTTTTGTAAGTAATCTCCTATGATCTCTGCTATCAAATGCCTCAGAGAGGTCAATCGCAATACAGTCCATTTGACCTTCTGCATCCAGGTTATCTGCTATAACTTGCTGTAATCCTACAAGTTGAGATTCATTGGAGTAACCTTTCCTAAACCCGAATTGCCTTCTATCGAACGAGTTACTAATTTAGCAAACATGTCTAATATAATCGGAAAGAATGTTTTCCCAAAGCTTACATGCAATGCATGTCAAACTGACTGGACTGTAATTTTCAGCTTTATATCTATCACAATTTATTTCACACACAGGTGAAGTATTGATGGAAGGCCATGACGTACAGATCAATGGCCTGTGCAGCTTTTAAGGTGCTGTTGCTAGGTAACACCCTTAGTTACATACACAACTTCGTTACACAAATTTTTGGGTGGTTCCCAGCTCTAAGGCTTGTTTATGTGAAAATTAGATCAGTTCATTTTTTCTGTCTATTTGTAGCTGACGAGTCTCATAAGAGTTGCCGCTCTTCCTGCATGTTGCATGTCGGTAAACGAGTGTGCGGTCGCCGTCAGACCATTCCCGTACGCCCGTAGGAAACCCATCAACTTTGATGAGTTGATGATCAGTTTAAAAACAGTCAAACCGACCACATCACTGTAAGTAATGACTATGCCTCCCCGCTCCCAGGCTGTAGACAAGCGCTGTAGCTTGTGATTATTCGAGTCCGGATGTTTGGGCATTTATAGGTTAGACTGCAAATTTACTGAAGCGAGAAACAAGCATACTCCACCCGTACAACACTTGTGCTTTGTGATTTGCATAAACATTAGGAGCCCGGTCTATTAGAATCCCTGGAAGTTATGTTACTCTCGCTACGTTACAGAAGGGTGGGGTAGATTACGTTTCCTACCAGCCATATTAGCTTGCATTCTAGCCTACTACTGTTTCAACATCCGGACACTACTGATAATATTCCTGTTTATTCTCTGCAATTCAACCTCCAGAATTTTCCAAATTTGAGTGTGAATTGGATTTAAGAAACTAGAGCACACAACAAACAGTATGTAATTTAACATGAAATGGACTAAGCAGATCAATTACTTCTGTATAAGAAGCAATCTCACTGTTCGCTATACGGAAGCGTATCGCAGAGTAACGGAGACCACGACATCACTGGGTGAGCTACATGAATCAAGCGTCTCTTGCATCGTCGACACTCCCAGGGAATAACTGGCAACTATACTGAGGCTCGCACTATAGGTCAGTTGGAAAAGCTCCTCATATGGTTTTCCCCAAGAGTAAATAAAAAAACTTTGTCTGGGCTTTGCTAAAGTCTTAAGTAGTATGAAACCAATGTGTTGATGTTAAGAATATAAGTGCAACATTTGGAGTATATATTCTGAAGTAGCTGCCGTACCCATTGTTGATCAGTTAGAATACTTGTAACAGTATTGCCATCTAACCGAGATGAGTAGCAGCGGAAGAAATGGCTGTCAACGTTCATCAATAGGCATTCAGTGTAAGGTTGTGTTTCATATGTTTTAGGGTCTTAGGACGTTATTCGAGGTCTAGGTCCCCCCCTCCTTATTAAGAGTAATTTTTGCAGTGGTATAGTAGACATCTTAGATTCAAAAGGCCAAATGGACTGCTAGTAACCTATCCAAGGCTTTTCATAGGGCAGGTCATGGGAGACTAAAAGCTGCTTCTGTAAATCAGTGGTAGAGTGTCGGCCACCGGATATCGGGTTCAAACCCGGGAGAGGTAGCCGGATTTTTTAAGGGCGTAACAAAGTCCATTTAACATTGCATGTTGTCGTCATGCGAAATATCTCTAGAGACACATTCATTTAAACTCAACCATAGACGCCCAAGAAATGTTTGGTTTACTCTGCCATCGAGTAGGCCTAGAGTAAAACGTAGCGTCGAAATTGACTAGGAGAGAGCCAGGTGATGTCAAATTGAAATGTCTGCACATGGGAGCTGAGGCCGTACGATTATTCTTCCTCTCCGCTTTTTCTTTCTAAATCTTCCTTGACTTCTTGTAACCAGCCCGTTGATGACTTTTTGTCCCAAAGGTACCTGAATATCGGTTTTGTCAGTCTGTTATCATCCATTTAAGAATAGGAAGAAGGAAAGAAATACAAACAAGAAGAGATATGACAATGTGAATAAGACTATAGACGCAGGAAGTGTACAAAGAAATAAGAATTAAACTATAAAGAAGAAAAACAATAACAAAAATAAAAAGGAGAGTGAGAAGGGAGAGAAGAAGAAAAGGAAAGAGCAAGAAGAAAGGTGAGGAAGAATATGAGGAAGCGGAAGAAGAGTAAGGAAAAGAAGGACGGAGGAAAAGGCGAAGATCACCTACAGCAAACTGCAGAAGAAGAACAATGAGAAAGATGGAAAAGAATAGGAATAAATAGGAAAGGAAGAAGAGAAAAATAAAGGAGACTGGAAGTGTGCGGAAGAATAAGAAGTTGTAGAGTAAGAAACAGAAAACAACAGCACGAACTAAAGTAATCATAGACTGTCTGCATTTTTCGATAATTATTTCAACTTTATTTTTTAAATCTGCTTTACGTAGCACTGGTACAGATATGTCTTATGGCGACGATGGGATAGAAAAGGGCAAGAAGTGGGAAGAAAGCAGCCGTAGCCTTAATTAAAGTACAGCCCCAGCATTTGCCTTGTGTGAATATGGGAAACCACGGAAAACCATCTTCAGGACTGCCGACAGTGGGGTTCGAACTTACTATGTCCCAGACGCTGGCTGACAACGACGCACCCCTAACCGCACGGCCAACTCGCCCGGTATAATTTTAAAGGATCTATGTCGTACTCTTCTTTAAAGAACCTCAGCAAGACAAAAGTACACACTCCAACTTCACTAAAGACAGAAACTATTATTCTTCTTTCTTCGTTATGCCCATTCATAGAGCGCGTTTGAACTTGTTAGTTGGTTTGATGGTTTGTGCCTTCTTATCCTCCCAAAATCTCTTCATGAATGCTCTGTGTTGCATTTTGCGTTCTGTCGACCACTTCCTACCAGTTGTCTTTTTTGGTTTCTCCCTAAATTTATGATTGGCTACTTTTATTCTAAAAGCTCCACGATTTTTCATGATGTCGTCTGTGATATTTATTTCTTGGAGGTCCGCCTTAGTTTCTTCTAGCCATTTTATTTTGACCTTCTTTGAGTTGATTACTTTGAATAATCTTTTAGTTAGTCTGTCGCTGTTCATTCTGTAGATATGGCCATAGAAATTAAGGCGCCTTTTTCGTACGGCATCAGTAAACCTGTCGGTGAAGGAGTAGAGGTCCGCTGTTCTCTTAATCCACATTCCATTTTCTCTCGTAGGACCATAAATTTTCCTGAGAATTTTCCGCTCCTGCTTTTCAATTTCTGAAATTATTATTATTATTATTATTATTATTATTATTATTATTATTATTATTATTATTATTATTATTATTATTATTATTATTATTATTATTATTATTATTATTATTTATGTGGATACCCCCTGATATGGTCTAGGAATATACAAGCTATGTGTCGCTCTCACATAAATATGCCTTACGCCTGTGTGTGATCCGAAAATTGGTGTAACGTAAAGCGACAAAATATGATTTGGAAGTGTAACCATAGCAACCGGACAGGCAATGATTTAAGTTATGGATGGATGGTCAGACAATGTTCCCTAGCAACTGTTGATGGATGACCGGGAGACGTATTTATGGTCATTTGATTTTCTCAAAGGGAAAAGTATTTAGTTCTAACTTTTTTTTTTTTTGCAAGTTGCTTTACGTCGCACCAACAAAGACAGGTCTTGTGGCGACGACGGGACAGGAAGGAGCTAGGAGTGGCAAGGAGGCGGCCGTGGCCTTAATTAGGTACAGCTCCAGAATTTGCCTAGTGTGAAAATGGGAAACCACGGAAATCCATCTTCAGTGCTGCCGACAGTGGGGTTCGAACCCACTATCCCCCAAATACTGGATACTAGCCGCAATTAAGCGACTGCAGCTATCGAGCTCGGTTCTAACATTTAACCTCTTCTTTACATTTTCACTGAATATCCTTCAAAATCAGTATTTTCCTGTTTAATTATTCCACCGAAATGTTCTGTCCTTGTTCATTAGGAATGTCCCTCAAATCGTTAATTTCATTTCATTCTAAAAATCGTTCTGGTGTGAATTAACGCTGATATTTCTCCGCCTTCACCCAGATATCTGTGCACCTCCTTTTGCCTCTGAGGAATTGTTTTCCGTTTCTCCTGAAGGAACTCGAAACAAGTCAACTGGAACTGATACAAGAGGATGAGCTGGTGTTGGCGTGGCTAATTAAATAAACTGCCTGAAGCTTGAACTCTTCATAGAGTAGGCCATGATTACGCCAAATTTCCCTGCGTTTTACTGTACTATCTTTAATCAGATCAAGATGCAACAAATCATTCTTTCTTTCCTTCTTTCTTTCTTCATATATTCATTTTCGATATGACATATGAGCTGCTTGAAAAACAAGTTTGAATAAAATTTAGAAAAACTAATAAAGTTAACAATCATAATTATTGTTCCGTGTGGCCTGATAAGGAGGCCAATCAGTTTCACTACCAAATAGTGGCGGATCTCTCTTGGATCTTGTCTCTTATTAATTTATTTATGTGTGCATCACACAGGCTGAATTTGTTGGACGAGAAAGCACCGTATGTTTAGAACCCAGAAGTGATGCACTGCGGCCTTCTCATGTTAATATGAAACACCCTTGCACAACAATGGGCTCACATCTTCCCTTCCATCTACTGTAGTACCTCTGTATTCGGGCAGTGACTGGAAAATTAAAACTCACCCTGCGACTGCCGACCTTTTAAAAACACTTTACATCTCTTCCCCCAAGTTTATCTCCCGTAAGGCGTAACACGACATGGAATAATCGAACAGACTAATACTTGTTGACTGAACCAGCTTCGTTGTTGATCAGCGTTCCACGGTTCAGCATATTGTTTCACTAATGCTGATGTCGTCCATGGGTAACACTTTGAGGAGGGTTATAAGTATCCATTCTTATTGATGATGATGATGAGCCTTACATCTAAGTCGTCGGCCCCCAATGGTACGAAATGAACTGCAGATTAGGGGATGTCGTTTGGTCAGCAGGACGAACCCTCTCGCCCGTCTTTCTTGATTTTATAGTCCGGGTCCGCTACCTCACAGTCAGATAGCTCCTCAATTCTCATCTCTTTGGCTGAGTGGACCTCGAACCAGCCCTCAGATCAGACAAGAGTCCCTGACCTTCCCGGGAATCTAACCCGGGCCAGCCATCAGATCAGATAAGAGTCCCTGACCTGCCCGGGAATCTAACCCGGGGCATCTGGGTAAGAGCCAGGCACGCTACCCCTACACCACAGGGCCGTCTATCTTCATGTACTGCCGTACTCAAATTGATACGCTTTCTCCCTATCAATCGCAGTTCTGCTATACATATTTTATTTATTTTTATCCTCTTTCCCTACCGTGTCTTGCGTCCGGATCCATGGCTAAATGGTTAGCATGCTGGCCTTTGGTCACAGGGGTCCCGGGTTAAATTACCGGCAGGATCGGGAACTTTAACCATAATTGGTTAATTTCCCTGGCACAGGGACTGGGTGTATGTGCCGTCTTCATCATCATTTCATCCTCATCACGACGTGCATGTCGCCTACGGGAGTCAAATCAGACGACCAGCACCTGGCAGCCGAAGACCTCAGACACATCCCGGTACTAAAAGCCATACGCCATTTCAACCCTGCATTGCCTTTATTTGCCTTAATTCCTATTTTGCACTTCCACTGACCTCTCAAGGAGCGTTCATGGACGCTCTCATAACAAAAGTGGGAAGAATAAATGGGTTCTAGGCTGCGAAGATAAAGACGTGGTAGGATAGATCTTGGTGAGATGAGAGCCCAGCTAATTTAATCGTGCATTTGATGAAGATTCACCTTGTCTCCTCTTTCTAATGTTTCCCCTTCCCACACTATTCTATTTTATATTCCTTTTCACGTCTGGTTAGTTGCCTGAAAAGGCAGGGTGGCAGCCTTCGGCCAAGTTAGTTCCTGATTCGAATCCCGTCAACAGGGATGTCAGCTACGTCCTGGTAATTCCCTTGTCTCAGGGATTGAATGCCGGAATTTTCTCAATATCGTTCGCACAAGCTTTTCGTCAGGGACGGAATACTACCGAGAAACCAGCCCAAGCCCAGTTGTGTGACACAGTTCACATCCTCGAACCAACCAGGGAAAGGAAAAGCGGAAAAAGAGGAAGAAGTAGAAGAACAACAAATGTCCCTTTCCACGCCCATGTACTTCTATTTGGGGACTGACTTACTAATATGCAGTATGAACCCGAACTTTCGGAGGTTGTTCAGGGATATCGTCTGAGTATATTGGTTTAAATGACCCGTGATCTCCGGTGACTCATTACGGAGTAATAATGCAATTATGACTTTTACGGTTTATTACCCCAGTCAGCCTTTTTCTGTAAAAATACGTTCATATCAGTAAAAAATCCCGTAATGTGCAAATTTTCTTTTGCTATTTGCTTTACGTCGCACCGACACAGATAGGTCTTATGGCGACGATAGGATACGAAAGGCCTAGGAATTGGAAGGAAGCGGCCGTGGCCTTAATTAAGGTACAGCCCCGGCATTCGCCTGGTGTGAAAATGGAAAACCACGGAAAACCATCTTCAGAGCTACCGACAGTGGCGCTCGAACCCACTATCTCCCGATTACTGGATACTGGCCGCAAAGCGACTGTAGTTATGGATCTCGGTAATATACAATAACCTAAACGTCAAAGCGAAACACAGAGTAAAGCAACAACCTTCAGAATAAACACGTCCACTTTTGTCACAGTGTGTTCAATGTACTACACTACAAGTAAAATGACAAAGAGATTTTTGGTCACTTCACAATTTAAGGTGCTCATTTCAACCAAACCATGGATGATCCTCATTCTTATAATTCTAAACATAGGCAAGTTATATTTTTGCAGATTTTTGTGGTAAATAAATCACGTAATTTTCAAGGGAAATTCATTTCTTGTTTATTCAAAATATTGGACATCGGTTTTTACACACAGGTAGGTGTGCTAGTTACCGCCTGATGAACCCAAATAGGCATACTGGGGCGAAACGCTGGCAACGAAGAACGGGTTAGCTGGAAAATTTATAACTTCCAATAACGGACCAATTATACAGGTGTCCTTCAAAGAGAAAGATTTTTCCTCTTCATGAATCTACAGAGGTATTCTCTGCTTGCTTTAACCTTTAAATTCCTAATGTTGCTTTTTCCTGCAATCTCCATCTTTGCAGATGTCACACATAAATTAATAGTCAAATTAGAGGATATCGTGTCTTTTTCAGATTAAGTACAATGCAATGATAATCGTGATGTCCCAAATCCCATAAATAAGGCACTGAAAATAACAATTACAATTCCACTAACTGAAAAACTTCGTATGAACAACGCCCATCCGTCCACAACGTTATGAGCAAAAATGCTTAACTGAGCGAGAGACAACCATTTTTGGGAACGACATTAATTAACAGAGTCGGTGTTACACATCTCATTAAACATGATGTTGATAGCAGACGAGTATAAATGAAAGCCATCTCACGGACAGTTACAATCTGTCAGTAGTGATGGCAACGAGCAGATGTTAACGTGTCTGATACCAACCGTGTGGCGCTAAAACAGAACTGAAGGGCTCACAAATATAGGAGGTGCTGGAAAGATATTTTTAAATTATAGTTAGGAATAAAGACAATCTCAGTAAATGTATAACTTAATTTAGAAAGTTGTAAAGTGTCAAAATCAGAAAATAACAGCTAGAAAAAAAATATTCAATCACCATGAAATAAGGAATGTACAGCAGAGTATGGAAATCTTGAAAATATATTTGTTGAGGTAATATATTTAATTGATTAAGGGATCGAGAGAAAAGCCATCGCAAATGTGCATGCACTGTGTCATACAGGTGCCGGATGTCAGCTTGCGGGATGGTGTTCCATGCCCGTTGCAGTTGGTTGGTCAATACAGGGAGGGTTAATGCCGGTTGTGGATGACGTTGGAGTTGCCATCCAATGATGTCCCATGGGTGCTCGATTGGGGACAGATCGGTGATCGAGAAGGCCAAGACAACATGTCGACACTCTGTGGAGCACGTTGGGTTACAACAGCGGCATGGGGGCGTGCATTATCCTGTTGGAAACCACCCCCGGGAATGCTGTTCATGAATGGCAGGACAACAGGTCGAATCACCAGGCGGACGTACACATATGCAGGCAGGGTGCGGGGGATAACCAGGAGAGTGCTCTAAATTGTTCCCCAGACCAGAACTCCCGGTGCAGTTCCAGTGCGTCGTCGCCGCAGACAGGTGGAATGCAGGCGCTCACCTGGCCTCTTCCTAAGCAACACACGGCCATCACTGCCACCAAGTCAGAACCGGCTTTCATCGGAAAACACAACGGACCTCCACTCCATCCTCCAATGAGCTCTCGATTGACACCACTAAAGTCGCAGACGGCGGAGGTTTGGGGTAAGTGGAATGCACGCTGTTGGGCGTCTGGCTTGGAGCTGTCTTTCAAGTAACCGGTTTCGAAAAGTTTGTAGCGTCAATCTGGTACCAACGGCCGCTCGAATTGTTGCTGCAGACGCAGTCCGCTGCGCCATAGAAATACGCGGAATACGGCGGTCCTCCCTCTCGGTGGTGCCACGAGAACGTCCGGAGACCGGTCTTGCCAGCACGCAAGCACAGTGGAGATGTTCCTGCGAAGTCGTTGTGCAATAGCGCGGAAGAAAAATCCACTTTCACGTAGCCCTATTACACAGGCTCGTTGATACTGGCCTCTTCGTCTCGTAAAGACATTCTTGACTCCCTCACAATCACTCCGTCCAAACTCACAGGTAACTAACGCTCTCACACAGTACAGCCCGTATTTAAAGCAAACATCATGTGCAACGTCATGAGGGCGCTACGATAATGTGATTTGCGGGAAATTTGAATCAACGTCATATTTTAGAGGTATAAACATGCATACCAACGTTCTCTAATCTAGCACGATTCCTTCTTGGTGTTTAGATATTATTTCCGCCTGTGTTGTTATCTACGAAACAGCCTTGGAAAGTGCTGTTTTTACCTCGAAACGAGCAACGAAAACTTACCAGTTGAATGACTGTTTCGTATAATATTTTATATTATACTTTGGTGAATTTACAATTTTAAATTAAATTAATTATAAATACATCTTATTCGTCACGATACAAATCGGGGCGCATCATTAGAGTCCGGATTATTAGGTGCTGATAGGTTAGAATGCAAGCCAGTAACAACTATACCCTACACTGTACAGCGGTTATGCTATGAGATTTGCATAGATATTAGGGATACAGCCTATAGAACTCCTTTAATTTATGCTACTCTTCCTACATTATGGTACAACGGGTTGCATGGCACTTCCTTCAAACCAAATTACTTTGCAATCTAACCTATTGCCACTTACAAAACCGAGGTATACTCATCATGAATGCCAACAATACGCTGCAAAACGCGTTTCTTTCGTTGTGGTATCTGTCCAGGTCGATGTCAGCCAGTGAATACCGGTGCCAAATCTGTACGCCGGTGAGGTGAAGTAGAACCGAACACGTCGCAATTTTCCTCATGTTAAGACATTTCGCCAGTATGTACCAGACCGTTTGATCACTGGCGGCTGGTGCAGAAAGTCAGTTGTGTGCTGTAACCCATCCCCCCTCCAAAAAATAAAAATATTTAGAAACATACCGGTAGGTGGTTTTCAAGAGGCTCTCCATTGAGTTTTCCACACTGAACAAATACGCAAACAACCCTACATTCATCATAAACGCACTATAAATCTATGTAATTAAACACACAATAACACTGACAATGGCAAAATATTCACGAACTCAAACACTTGGTGTGAGCGCGAAAAGAAACCAGAACTTCCCAATGTTACCAACATCATTGAAATAAAACCAGCAACGTCGTAATGCAAAATTGCATGATATGTTTTTATAATAACATTTATAAACTAGACATTTTCAATTAACGAAAATCACAATATCATGTCCTTATTTTGATTATAATTCATCGACTTACAAATGTGGCTATGGAACAGACAAGTTGGTAGTATTCTATCCCCTTTGGTATTAAAAGACCTGGCGGGAACAGCCCTACAGTATTTTGTTCTCCCGTTTGCTTTGGGCGATCCCTTCTTAAATACTACCGCCGAGTCAAGAGGGTGCCACCTGCCACATTCTCATATTGGTCGTAATGCAAGTGCTGCCTCTCTGTGGTCGAACGAAGAATCGCTGTGAAGTGATGTCTTGGCTGTTGTTTCCACAGCACATCGGAAAAGTTGGGCACGCATGCGCAAAAGGCAGAGTTCCTGGTTTCTGGCTAAAAGCTTAGAAATTCTCGCTTAGCTGTGATCGCACAGCACCCGGCGTGGAGGGAACGAGTAGTTGTGAGGGGAGTTGAATAATTTCCTATTCTTTAGCTGACGTCGTTTTCAATGCACTGTATTTGATTGCAGATAAAATTTTACAAGTATTTTTCAAATAGGCAATGTGCTGCAGCACTTCAGCAAATAAGGTACGGCCGTCCCTGCGTTTGATGCCCGAGACCAACCTCTACGGATAATTTCCGATCAGTCCATCGATGGTCAACGGAGATGAGACAACGTACGATGCCAATATTATCTGGAGGACTGGACGGCCGAACAATGCGGTGCAAACACGCAGTCTCATTGCGACCCGCACTAAACGCCTTGATCCATCGTGCAACCGTCCTATACGGTTATGTATTCTTGCCACAGGCTTCACGTAATCCTCGATAATATTCCGATGTATTTTTGCCACAGGCAACCTCGATTTTAATCACATTTAGAAAATACGCTTTAGTGCGATGAAATCGACACTCTTCACTTCAACGCCACACCGCAGAAACACTCCCAACTGGATGCCCGTCAAATGCACACTGCACATCCCAAACAGCGCCACCTGGCCGCTATAAATCTAAATCTTCAGCCTGTTTCTAGTCATTCGAACTTGTCAGGAATAGAATGAATGAAGCCCCCATTTAGCGGCGAGGATAGGTAATGTGCTGGCTGCCGAAGCCTGTCGCACTCCTCTGGGGCAATGATTAATGACTAACAGGTGAAATGAAATGATAAAGGAGAGTGTCGCTGGAATTAAAACCGGAGTACCCGGAGAAAATCCTGTCCCGCCTCCGCTTTGTCCAGCATAAATATCACATGGAGTGGCCGGGATTAGAACCACGGAACTCAGTGATGAACGACCGGCCTCACCGTCTGACCACTCCCATATACTATTTGCGCATGCCAAACAAATTTTGTGCCTAAAATATACATTTTAGGAAGTAATTTTTGACATATTTAGCTCCCAGTTTTCATTGTTAAATGAAAATATAAAATATGAATTTATTTCAGTAAGCTATGATTGATGGATCAACATATCCAAATATATAAAGCCGAGATATTCTTAATGTGTCATTGACTTTGAGGAGACAACTGAATGGGGAAACTGATTTTATGATAAAAGTAGCTCTCTGGTTGTGAATTGGCCGTGGCCTAAACCCACATTGCTGAGCTGGCTGGTGTGAACAGTGATATTGTATTCCAGAGCAGCTCCGGCACACAGTAATACGACTAGAATTCTTCACATCCTTTTTGTACCCTTTTCTAACAAAATGCTCTTAAATCGAATCCAGTTCTCTCTGATCTTCTATTTGCTTTAACCGTGTAATTCTATTTTTCCGTCTCCCTCTCCAGTACTCTTTCTGCCTCGTCGGGCACGGTACAACCACGCTTCCAATTAAAAATAAAACGGGATTAAATATTAGATCAGGCCGTAGACTCGGAGGAGCTTACACGTGGAACAAAGACGAAGTGTACCACTTTCATCGGGGTTTAGTGTACGCGTATTTGTGTGCTTTACGGGTATTAGTCTCGTGTATAAAACGGACGGTCCTGGTGCCCAGTAGCAGACGGACTGAATTGAGAATTTTGAGACGCAAGCAAGGGTCCTACACGGTGTAAGGGAAATTCTGTATAATAATAGTGGGCCGTGCTAAAGAACGTGAGGACAATCAAAATGGGGATTGATACTAATCATTAGAGCCCGGATTGATGCATTAACAGGTCAGAATGCAAACTTACTGAAGCGAGTAGCAAGTATAGTCTACCTTCACAACGATCATGCTGTGAGGTTTGCATAAACATTAGGGGTACGGCCCATCAAAACCTCTATAATTTATGTTACTCCTGCTACATTATGGAAGAGCGGGTGGCCGACACTCCCTACTAACCAAATTAGTTTCTAATCTAACCTGTTACTGCATAAATATCCGGACTTTACTAATCATAAAACTCGAAATTTTTATCGTAACCCATTCCTGTCTGGGGCCGAATATCCCTAACAAACGCTCTGGATAGGGTACTTTTAATTGTTTAAAAATCATATCTCTGTACCTACAGGAGATATTTGCATGTTTCTTTTTTTCTTTGTGCTTGTTTGAGCAACTAGGAATGAAAAATGGTTGTTTCACTTCAGCTAGCACTTGAGATTTTAAAATTGTTATCTTACATTATACCAATTTTTGTGAATAAATATAAATCTGACCAGTCTACTAAAACAACAATAATTATTAAAAATATAAAGAAAAATAATAGAGGCTCCGTGGCTCTGGCAACAGCACATCGGCCCCTCACCGCTGGGTTCCGTGGTTCAAATTCTGGTCACACCATGTGAGATTTGTGCTGGACAAAGCGGAGGCGTGACAGGTTTTTCTCCGGGTACTCCGGTTTCCCCTGTCATAATTCATTCCAGCAACACTCTATAGCATCATTTCATTTCATCTGTCATTCATTATCATTGCCCCAGAGGAGTGCGACAGGCTTCGGCAGCCGGCACAATTTCTATCCTCGCTGCTAAATGGGTGCTTCATTCATTTCATTCCTGACCCTGTTGAATGACTCGAAACAGGCTGTGGATTTTCATAAAAAGTAATAATAGTAATAACAATAACGAAAATGTCCCTTATAAAAAATTTTTTCGATATTTTATGTGACAATGGTGGGTAGAAGGCGATATTAGCGAAGACACTCAGAGTGAAGATGATATTGAAGGTGGGTGTGTTATTATAATTTCATACAAATGGTAATATTCTTACTGACATCCGAATATGAATTCGAAACAACTTCTTACATTTAATTATGATTGGAATTCGTTTTACAGCCTACCGCACCGAGGTCGATAGCTACACTCGCTTAATTGTGACCAGTATCCAGTATTCGGGAGATAATGAGTTCTAATCACACTGTCGGCAGCCATGAAGATAATTTTCCGTGGCCTCCCATTTTCATTCCAAGCAAATGCTGGGGCTGTACCTTAATTAATGCCACGGACGTTTCCCTTACACTCCTACCTATTTCCTGTCTTATCGTCGCTATAAGACCTATCTGTGTCGGTGCGACGTAAAGCAACTTGTATAAAAAATAAACAGCCTACCGCATGTTCTCGCGCGTTTCATATATGCGTGATTACGTAAGAATATCTGCATATTAGGAAAGTTTTCCGTTTATTCCAGATATGAGGGATTGCGATTACATAAAATATTGAAAATATCACTTGCATGACGCACTTGTTCGCCGCGAGAAGCTATGTTTTAGAGCACATTCAGTGACAAAATCTACTAATACACACTCGTCGATAATAACGTAAATTCTCTGACTTAAAAAGATGATACTGCCATCTGTTGAAATACTCTCGTAACTAATACATGAAGAAACACGATTTAGCCACCATAATGCGTGAATAGCTGGTTCTCGATTTTTAATGAATTGCCAAACCTTACTATGTGCTACGATCGTGCGCGACGTGAAAGTCATTATGTAGTAATAATAATAATAATAATAATAATAATAATAATAATAATAATAATCCCGTGGGGGTTTTGCCTGTTCCCCTATCGGGCGCGTCCCAGGTGGCGGATCGGGGGGCTCGCCGGACTTGTCCGGAGGGCTTGAGGGAAATAAAATACCTCTCGCGGACCAAAAACAGGCACAGCCAGAAAACATCTTGAGGTAACCTCTGAGGCTCAATACCTTAGTTGTAACTATGAGATTGACAAAGATCAATCTCCCCATTATCTTCAACTTACTAGCATGATGGCAACGTCAGTTAATGATACTACTACCCCAGGCCCTAGTATTCATACTAGGTTTTCTCGGTCATCGGATTCTGGGGGACCGAGAACATCATGCGGGAATGTATCGGAGCTTCCCAAATCTCTTCGCCCAAAGGAAAAACATTTTATTGGCACTTTAAACATCAACACGCTTCGCAAAATTGGAAAGTTGAAGCACTTAACAGACACATTAGACCAACTCAACATCCAAATTCTGGCACTCCAAGAAACTAGGTACAGTGACGAAAATCATTTTGAATCAGGAAACTATAGAATTTATAAAGGTAAACCAGCTACCCTCCTCCCTAACAAAATATTACAATTTGGCACTGGTTTTGCAGTGAGAAAAAATATCACAAATTCGGTATTATACTTTGCATCTCCTTCTGAAAGAATTTCGCTAATGACAATCAAATCAGGAAACAAAGCTTATACACTAATCAATGCACATGCACCTACAAACAATTACAATCAAAAAGACCCACAGAAGGTAGATGACTTCTGGGAATTACTAGAAGAAACTACAGCCAAAGTTCCAAAACATCATGTCAAAATTCTGCTGGGGGACTTCAATGCACAAATTGGCAAAGAGAAGAAATTTAGGACCACTGTAGGACTTTACCCTGCTCACAAAAGAACCAATAAAAATGGAGAACGTTTAATTGGCTTCTGCGAGAATTTCGATCTGAAATTGATGTCAACCCATTTCCTGGCACTTCCACAAAAGAAAATGACATGGAGATCCCCGAACATGCATTTAGGAGAATTTCAACTAGACCATGTGGCTATTTCCAAGGAAAACCAAAAAGAAATTATGAACGTTAAAGTCAAAAAGGGAATTATTGACTCCGACCACCACCTATCTCTTGTTAAAGTAAAGTTTCAACCCAACAGGAAGAAAACCAAAACAATCAGAAACCCAAGAATCGACCCTGAATTTCTGAGACAGAACTCAGACAATTTCCTTGCGAATATCTGCAACGATGCTCCTTCAAACTGGCTAGAACTCAAGGACACACTCTTGAAAGCTTCACAAAACATCAGCAATCCCCCAAGGAAACGCAAACACAGGTGGTGGAATGACACCTCTGACAAGGCCATAGAAGTCAGAATTAGGTCCTGGCTAAACTGGAGTTCCCATAAAACTGATCATAATCGTGATGAATTCTTCAAAACACAGAAACAAACCTCAAAAATCATCAGATCTGAAAAACGAAAATATGATCAAAACAGACTGGTAGAAATAGAAGAAGATTTCAAGAAAAACAATACACGGAACTTCTACAGAACATTCAGAGAAGAATTATCCAATTACCAGGCACCTAGTCTCTGTTTCAAACGTACAGATGGGACTTTAGAAACAAGTAATAAGGGAAATTGTGAACTCCTAGCAAACCATTTCATGGACCTTTTAAACTGTGAATCTCCAAAGGAACAATTCACCTATGAAAAACCAACACCTAATCCAGATTCAGAACCCCCCACATTACAAGAAGTCAAACAAATAATCAGAGATTTAAAAGACAACAAAGCACCAGGAGAAGATGGAATAATCGCTGAAATGTTGAAAATTGGTGGTGACAAACTGGCCCAGAGTATTCAAAAAATCTTACAGGACATTTGGTTTTCTGAAGAAATTCCGGAGGATTGGAAATGTGCATTGATTCACCCACTTCACAAGAAAGGAGACAAATCAGATATTAATAACTACAGAGGAATTTCTCTCCTCTCACTCGTATATAAAATCTTCTCTAAAGCTCTACTTAATAGATTAGAGAAACAAACAGACCACCTGATCGGAGATTATCAGGCTGGATTCCGAAAAGGGAGATCCTGCGCAGAACAAATCCTAAACCTAAAAACCATACTACAGATTCGCAAAACCAAACAAACAGTAATCACCTTTGTTGACTTCAAAAAAGCGTATGATTCCATAGATCGGCAGACCCTGTTCAACATACTAGAGGAATTTCAAGTCGACAGGAAAACGAGGGAATTGATTAAACAAACTCTGACCAACACAACATCAAAAGTTAAGTTCTTGGGAGAAATTTCTGAACCGTTCGAAATCAGAACTGGCGTCCGACAGGGAGATGGACTATCCCCACTACTATTCAATTTAGTTTTGGAAAAAGTGATTCGTGAATGGAGAAAAGAAACTAAAGGTATAAACATTGGCAGACTTCTTAAAGACAAAATTCACCTTGACTGCTTAGCTTTCGCAGATGACCTTGCGATCCTTTCGAACAACAGACAAGAAGCAATCCAATCCATAGAAAAATTGAATGAAATAGCCGCAAAAACCGGACTTCAAATTTCATTTGAAAAGACGCAGTTTATGGAAGGAACTAAATCAAGATTCGACAATCAACCATTAATCACCAATTGTGGAATAATTTCCCAAGTAGACAAATTCAAGTATCTAGGTGAAATTATTCAGCCAGCAGGGTTAAATCAGGAAGCTAACAAAGAAAGAACTGCTAAACTGCAAAGGGCTTACAAAATCACATGGAACAGATACAACAAAAGATGTATATCAAAAAATGCAAAATTACGACACTACAATACAGTCATCAAACCAGAGGCACTTTATGCATCTGAAACACTGATCATTGGCGGCAGGTCACAAATGAAAAGCATTGAGAAACAAGAGAGGAAAATTCTCAGAAAAATCCTAGGACCAAAGTTCGAAAATGGAATTTGGATGAAAAAGAAACCACACGAAATTTTTCAATTCACAGAAAAAATCACAGATACCATCAGAAAGAGACGACTAAAATTCTACGGACACCTACACAGAATGGATAACAACAGGCTGACAAAGAAAATTCTAAATCTAGCTCTAACCCTGAAAATCCGCAACAATTGGTTAGCAGAAATACATGAAGATCTACAAGAAATGGGTATCGAGGACGAAACCATTCAAGATAGAATGAAATTTAGAAGCTTAGTAAACAAACATATATTTGCAGAGAAACCAACAAGAAAAAATACAGGCTGGACAGAAACACGCAGAAAGGAACACAGTGAAAAAATGAAGAGATATTGGGAAGAAAAGAAGAAGAAACATTGTGCAAAATAAGTTCAAACGCGCTCCACAGCTGGGCACAACGAATCAAAAAAAAAAAAATAATAATAATAATAATAATTCTAGCACGAATGGATGACTCACGACTGACTAAGAAGATATTTCTTATTATCAATGGAAACCGACAATCCAAAGCTCGCTGGCTAGTGGATGCACAAAAGGACCTCGCAGAAGTCGACGTTGATCCAATGGCAACCACAAGGAATACATACAGACAAAAGATCAACAGCCATAAATTTGCACCCAAGAATCCATCTGAGAAAAGCTTGAAACTCAAAAACTCGTGGACACAAGAAAGACGGCAGGCCCATAGTGAAAGGATGAGGAAGTTTTGGGAAGATAAGAAGAACAAGAAGATGAAGAATACCAGTGCTATTTAATGGTTCCACGTGCTCCTTAAGGGGCTAAACGAATGTATATATATATATATATATATATATATATAATAATGTTATATTGCTTTACGTGGCACTAATACTATTACGGTTTCAGGAGACGCCAAGGATCCGGCAGGAGTACTTTTACATGCCAATAAATCTACCGATACGAGGCTGAGGTATTTGAGCACCTTCAAATACCACCGAACTGAGCAAAGATGAACCTGCTAAATTTGGGGTCGGAAGGCCAGCCGATCAGCCCGGTAATGCCATTAGATTGGAACGAGTTAAATTAACTGAGGAAAGTCATTTAGACACCTACAATACATTCCCTCTAAACACTAGAACTCACGCGTGGATCAATCTGACCCGATGATATTTTTAAATCCATATTTCATACCTTTCAAAAGAAGTTATAAACAACAATTTCCACTATATTTATTCTTGTAGAGGCACACATACTTAAAAGTGAGCACGCCATAATCCTTGTGCAATAAGGACATTAGATTAGATCTGGCCTACAAGCAAACACGAAACATACTGGGTAAAGCATACATTGACTGGCCACCGTATAGTGATTGGCCATCTTGTGATCTCTCTGCCCCTTGTACTCTTTGGATACATTCTGACTACAGCTGATGCCACTAGAGAGCAGCTGTGTATCTTTGTTGTTGATTCCAGCTTACTTTTCTTGTCACCATGGTCACATGGGTGAATTCTTAGTTTGGCCTGAAACCCCTAAGAGGAAATTCGACTGCGTGTTTCAGAGATTTTCATTTGCAATAACATCCTAAAAATACAAACTCATGTATCAAAATAAACAAGAGGCAAAAATTAAAGCCCAAAAATATAAATAAGAAAGGAAAAAAAAGGGAAGTGAAGAAATGCATACCAAGTGAATTTATCCTATTTTTAAGCCGAGTGATATTAACACTGTGGACGCTTAAAAATATTGTTATATTGACATCATTGCGTAGAAGGAACGTATAATACTTATGTAATTCAATCACCACAGAATTGATGAACTTTGTGTCAATAAATTGCCTTAATTTAAATAAGGAACAAGTGGCCAATAACTGTATCTTATAGCATCTTTTAAAACTTACTAAAATTTTTTAAATGGGTAGCTGCAAGAACTCAAAAAGAAGGAAAGATTCTGAGGAAAATTCTGGGACGTCAGAAGATTACTGATCTGACTTGGAAGAAAAGGAGAAATGGGGAGCTCTACAAGTACTCTGAAAATATCACGGACAAAATGCGAAAACGAAGTTTGAAATTCTACGGACATCCGGTAAGAAGAATCGATGATAAACGTCTGACCGAGAAGATCTTCAGATACATCATGGGATTAAAGGCTACCTCCAAATGGGTAGGAACGGTCAAGAGGGCTGCGGAGGAAGTTGCAATTACACAGCAGATGATCCACAATAGAAGAGAATTCAGAAGTGTCGACAGTCTAAAATCATTTGAAGAGAAACCCCTAAAACGGAGGCCCCAATGGATCATTTCCGAAGAGGAGAAAAAGATGAGAAGCGAAAGAATGAAGTGGTTTGGGAAGAAGAAGAGAAGAAAGGCCAAGAAGCCTTCAATTCTATGCTGTCCATACTTGGCCAAATTCGGAAAAGAAGAAGAAGGACATTATTAGTAGAGGCCGTATGATAAGGCATTTAGTAGAGTTAGGAATGAAAACTTACTGCAGCAAACAAAATGTGTACACTTGCCCGGACAACAGTCCTGCTATGAGTCTTGCATAAACATTAGGGGCCCGGTCTATCTGAAACCCCTCAAGCCATGTTAGTGTCGTTACAAAAGGGAAGAGCGGGCTAAACAACATTTCCTACTAAGCCAATTAATTTACATTCTAACCTAATTTCACCGGACAAAAAATTAGTAACCACTGGAGAACAAGCATCATTAATACCACGTAACTCCGCCTCTGGACTTGATAACCGCCTGGATTCGGTTAAGAAGCGAGTCCTCAAGGTTGTGCAGGTACGTCACATCTAGGTTAAGCCACTCGTTCGTTCAACCAGTCACATATGCGTCCAGCTCTATGCACTTTGCTGTAGTCATCTTGAACATGCGGGATAAATAGCATACTTATCATGCAGACGTTGACTGGAAGGCAACACGTCATCATGCAGAATGTTTAAATAAACATGCTGGTTAATGTTAGTGGTCACCTCAGTCAGTCGGCCCAACCCACGACATGAGAAACACCCCCATAACATCACAGACTCACCTCCGGCATAAACCTGACATTGCACACATCCAGGATGAAAGGCTTCATTTGGCCTTCGGTGCACTCGGTGACGTTCGTTACTGGAATACAGGCTAAAACGTGACTCGTCAGACCACATTACGTCAGCTACTGTCCACGTTATAAGAAAGCGAGTGACTGAAAACCTACAAACTGTTTTCCAGTCGTGATCAGGTCAGGGATGGAATGAATGGAGCCCCCATCTTGCGGCGAAGATGGGAATTGTGCCGGCTTCCTAAGCCTGTCGCACTCCTCTGAGGCAATGATTAATGACTGGCAGATGAAATGAAATTATAGTGGAGACTGTTGCTGGAATGAAAGATGACAGAGAAAACCGGAGTACTGGATAAAATCCTGTCCCGCCTCCGCTTTGTCCAGCACAAATCTCAAATGGAGTGACCGTGGTTTGAACCACGGAACGCAGCGTTGGGAGACCGACGCGCTGCCGCCTGAGCCACGGAGGCTCATACAACGCGAGTATCCAAGAATATCTAGTCATAAACGTTATCTCGTAGGTTTAAATCATTAATAAAAATATTTCCTTCACTCGAATCAAATTCACCTGTTGGGTATTGAAGATAGACGAAACCTCTGGGAATCCGAGCATTAACCTCCTAACTTTTTTGTCACCTTTTACCTTCGTCATTCATCAGTTAGGACTAATATCTCACTTTATCCGAATCTGTTCGTAACTATTTTTCAGCATACCAACTAATCTCATTGTTCACGAAATTCCACTATACGGTAATTCTTTCACCCTTTTGATTTATTGTTCAACAAATTATTCGAAACCTTCTCTCACTCTTTTTATTAATTCACTCCTCTAAAATTCATAATTTTATGTAAAATTTTGCATGATTTTTTCGTTCATATTATCCAGTTATTCTAACATAAATTTTGTCTACATGTTATTCTGCCTATATGCAGGTCTTCACAGAATATTGGATCTCCATATCGCTTATCTCTACTTCAGTATGTATGTTCCTTCTACTTTTAGATTCTCTAACGTCCTCTCTTTTTTATCTTTTTCACTGTCCTCTCCATAGCATCCAAAAGCAAGCAATCTCTTCTCAACCTTCGACCCGACCCTCTTCACATTCTTAATGTTAACGTTATTCTGAAGGATAAAATATTAACAAAGAGCCAATTTTAACTCAACATCCTTTACGCTATCAAAAATCGCATCATATTTTTTTATTTGAAAATATTAATAGGTAGTTCTACTTGTCAATTCTAATCAAAGCAAACAAATATGTTTAAATTTCAAGCTGTGAAATAAATGCCGATATTTTATCGTTTTTATTTAAATAATAAACGTGTTTTTGTGTTTGTGTCTATAGAATAACATTCCTACCAGTTCTCAACCAGTTCATCAATTAGGTCTAACATTTCATTAATTATACACTGATTCCCACTTGATCCTATCTGTGTTCCTTACTATTCTTCAGCAGCCCAACCAGATATTCTTCAGTGTAATCCATTCTTTAAACCTTTTAATTTAGTTCAAATGATACAGGCAATGTACAGTGAGTTTCTCTCATCGTTTGGCCGGCAGGCGCACCCAGCTTATCTGCCTCCCGTTGACTCATCACTTCCCGTTACACAGCGCAGCGAGAGCACGGGAATGGCCGCACTTCGCAGTTCAGGTCCGTGCTTAGAACGTGTATTAAGTGTTTATTTGTAACACAATTTCCAGGAGTACGCTCTCCGTATAGACAGACCGTGCGGAAACTCGTAAACAAATTGAGAGGAACGGGTTCTTTACTCGATAAGAAGCAAAGCGTTAAATAAACATGTATTTCACGAGGAAAAAGTGAATGAAATCTCACAAAGATTAGAACATACGACTACAAAATCCCTAAGACGACTTGGACAAGAAATCGGGTTTTCGAAGAGCTCAGTATGCCCGGGTTACGAAACTGTTAAAATTGAAACCATATAAGGTAATTTAATTATTAATTTCTTAATTTTAATTGTTC
This sequence comes from Anabrus simplex, assembly GCF_040414725.1. Lineage (NCBI taxonomy): Eukaryota > Metazoa > Arthropoda > Insecta > Orthoptera > Tettigoniidae > Anabrus > Anabrus simplex. The sequence continues at coordinate 21,305,881 of NC_090274.1, read as the reverse complement.
TCATATCATGGAGGGATAAAGTGGGCGAATTGCCGTCCTTATTGCTATGGCGCGGAGCGGGGAGTGATGAGTCAACGGGAGGCAGATAAGTTGGGCGCGCCTGCCGGCCAATCGATGAGAGAAACTCACTGTATATCGGTCACTCTTCGCAGTGCTTTGTCTCCAGCTACAAACCATTGATATGTACCACTGTGGAACACAACTGCTTACAGTGGCATGCAAAGTAATCCGAAACCAGTAATTTCTAAGCGCGCATAATGTGTGCCGTAAATCGCTATTCCAATTTAACCCATGTGTGTGTATATGTGTATAGAGAGAGTGGGCCTGAAGTCAGATCGGAAATGTTTAATGCTACTGTTTTGAAACAAGAAGCAACATAAAATGCAAACAAAATATTTAACAGAAAAAATACATTCAAGAATGGAATTTATTTCTAACATTCTTTGTATGCTGATCATCATTCTTGGCGGAGAGTTGGATTCGTCGTAATGTGCGCCTGCTTGTCCGGCGCAGCATTTCGGGAGCGATCATTCTTGGGGATACGGGTTATCGTTTCTTTCAGTTCTTTAACGGTAGTAATACAAGTTAGCGGAAATATTTTCCTTTAAGAAGGATCACGGCCAATTATTGCACGTTGCTTGCTTGCTTCAGGGTGGCCATATAAGAGACACTCCACGTCCAATCCATAACAAAAACGGGTTATTCAACCAGTCTAGAACAGGAGCCCAGGGGCACCATCCTGTTGCAGGCCAAATTTGTGGAGTGAAATAACATCTGGTGGTACGATTCCCTCGCCACAGTCCCATTAAAGATATATGGCCCGATGATAAGGTCACTGGTAACTCCGGCCCATTACGTAACACGAGGAGGGTGTTGCTTAATTTCTTATTAATAATGAGGATTGTCTTTCACCCAGATATAAACATTTCGAGAGGGGGGGGGGGGGCTAAGATACAGAGCACATACATCTCTCATCATAACCTTATGGCGAGCCGCTGATGTTGGAAAAGCTGCAAGGAACTGTTGGCACATCGCGTATTCATATCGTGTTCACTTCATTCATTGATGCTGCAGGGTCTAAATGGACGTTAAACTTGATTTTTCTTCCTAAGACGCATGGAGGTTCTGGTAATGTCCATTTCCGATTCTTTGTCGAACGAAGCAGTGATGCGTTCAGTGACTTCATTATCGTCGCCATATTTCTTGGATCTTACACTGTTTGGTGCATCTAATACGGACCGAGTTCCAAAGGTCTTTCTTCCCAGTTTTCGAAGATTAACCTCCGTTGTGTTTCTCTAATTTCATCATCTTCAATTGTGAATTTGCTTGTATTTGCCACTATAACACAAATGTTTACAACATTAAACTTTGGTAGCAGTCGCCAGAAACACAAGCAAAACAGACCACGATCACATGCCGTATTTTCAGGAAGTGACGCACAGCAATTATCGCCTGAATTGTTGTAATTTGAGTGACCTCTACCGGAAGACAGGCATAATACGGGTAGGGATGTACATTACTGTCAATCTAGAACCCATTTCCAGATCCTTGTAACCGCGAAACTATATGTTAATTTACTTGAAATACTTTCCGATCGTGACTTCTGGCCCACCCTGTATATATAATTGTTATTACGAATTGACTCTTGCTACGAAGTATTCTCGCTTAATTAATTGCCACGTACTTTTAAAAGTCTTATGGGGTCTGTTTCAAGTTAGACGGAAGGATAAAAGGACAACTGTATATATATTGCTAGTGGCTTTACGGCGCACTGTGTATAATGATATGACCACAATCCTCATGAAATATTTACGGAGGAACTAAATGTCCCTAGAGTTACAGTGTGCGCAGACATATTCAGTGCTTGTATGCATTTTGTAGAATAATGTGAACGTGATATTGTGTTGAACAGGATGATTATTAATCCAGCCAACAAACTTATTTTTGAAGGCCTCATGCACTAACTTACCGGACAACACAAGAGTGTGCTCACGTCTACTTCGAACTAATCATTCGCGAATTTCCTAATGATCGTTTCACTAAATGGATGGACAGATGGGGTACTATTGAGTGACCTGCAAGTTCTCCGGACCTTACGTCTTGTGACTTTCCCATGTGTTGCATTATGAAGGACAGAGCGCTTGGTAACAAATAAAGTTCCAGTTTTTTGCATCGTACTGCATTTTTATTGCTAGGGCTGTTCAAGGATACGTTCGGCTCGCCAGCTGCCTGTCTGTTTTTCCCGGTACACTCCTTTGTACCGCTGGGTAACGATGTTTTCTGGAAAATTTCCGATATAACCCAAAACGATGTCATAACTGGAGCCCTGGTTTTGGACGATAATAGGTTAGAATGCAAACTTACTGACGCTAGTAGCAAGTATACACTAGACTGCCCAACAGTTATGCTATGAGGTTTGCATAAACATCAGTGTTCGTCCATCAGAACCCCTAGAATTTATGTCACACTCACTATATTACGGAACTGCGGGATGGACATCACTTCCTAATAACCAAATAATTGGTTTGCATTCTAATATGGTACTATTTTGGGATAAAACGCATCCTAAATACTTGATGGTATCTACGAGCTGCAGTTTTGTATTCCCATTCTGACATTCAATTCTCCTAGGTTTCTTTCCAACTGACATCACTTCAGTCGTCATATAATACTCATCGCACCTATTTTCAATTTCCAAGATAGCAGATTGCAGTCTTTCGCCGTAGACCAAACTCCTTTCTATATTTTCACCTAACGGAATCCTTTCAGTATTAGATCCACGTAAAAATGAACAAAAATGAAAGATTAAAGCCTTGTCTAACTCCTGTAACTACCTTGAAACAAGTACTCTCTCTACCACCAATTCTCACTGCAGCTCGATTGTCGACATAAATGCCTTTGATTGCTTGTAATAATTCACCCACACCGGGCGAGTTGGCCGTGCAGTTAGGGGCGCGCAGCTGTGAGCTTGCATCCGGAAGATAGTGGGCTCGAACCCCCTGAAGAATGTTTTCTGCACTTTCCCATTTTCACACCAGTCAAATGCTGGGGATGTACCTTAACTAAGTCCATGGCCATTTCTTTCCACTCCTAGGCCTTTCCTATCCCATCGTCGCTATAAGACCTATTGGTGTCGAAGTGACGTAAAGCAATCTGTGAAATATCTCCCTTAATCCCAGAGTCCCCTAGTACGGCTAACATATTTTCCGTCGGTACTCTGTCATATGCCTTCTGTACATCTAGAAACAGTAACATAACTTTCTATTCCTCGCGTAGCAATTTTTATCTACGTAAAAGTAAACAGAGCAGTATCCGAGATATTGTACCGTTGGCCCTTATTTATCGAGGAAATGCTCTTATAAATTTTCATGCAAGTATCTGTAGCACTGATGGTAAGTGTTCCAGTCCAATCCCGATCCTACTCCACCGTCACTAAGATCTGTCTGTGTTGGTGCGGCATAAAACTAGAACAAACAAAGAACTCTGCAGATGAGCTATGTTACATGAACATTCGGAGAAGATATTTTAGTTTGAACGCGTGGGTATCGGGCAATATTCTACGTTAGACTAGGAGTTCCAGCTCATTTCAAGCAGCGCCCTCTCGAGTATGAAAATGATGAAAGACCAAAAAAGAAATCAGCCAATTTGCAATTCAATATCCCCGCAGGCAACTCAGCAAAGCCGATAAAGCCTTCCTTTATCCCGCTCTTTCGTTTGCGTTAAACAGTCCGGTAAGATGGAACGAGACTTTAAAAACTAAACCTCCACTTTCTCCTCTTAAAGTAGGAAGTTTTTAATATAGTGCTGTAAACTCATTTCTTCCACTTTCATGAAAATATAAAATATCAAGTCTCTTACAAAAATATTCACATGAATGATCCAGCGTGTATGATAAAATTGCTTTAGGGTCAAGTGGGGCAATTTTATTTGAATTACACCGACCACATCTAGGTCATACGGTGACGAGAGGATAGGAAAGGGATAGGAGTGGGAAGGAAGTGGTCGTGGCCTGAATTAAGGTACAGCCCCAGCATTTGCCTGGTTCGAAAATGGGTATCCTTCCTCTACCACATGTGGATCTGGCCCTATTTTACGGATTGATGCCCTTCCTGACACCAACCCTATGTGCAGGAATGTAATCACTATTGCGTGTTTCCTTGGTGGTCAGTAGTGTGTTGTAGGAAGAGGAGAGTGTTGGGACAAACACAAACAACCAGTCCCCGAGCCAGAAGAATTAATCACACACAATTAAAACGACCGACCCAGCCGGGAATGGAACCCGTGACGCTGTGAACTGAAGGCCTCAACGATGACCATCCAGATAAGAAGTCGGACAAATAAGTAGGCTTGTTTATGGACTGTTATAACTAAAGCCCGGATTTTTATGCAGTAATAGGTTAGATTACAAAATCATTTGGTTAGTAGAAACTGTCGGCTACCCGCTCTTACATACTGTAGCAAGGGTAGCATAAATTATAGGGGATTCTGGTGGGCCGTACCCCTATAATGTTTATGCAATGCCCATAGCGTAATCGTTGTGAAGGTAGGCTATATTTGCTGCTCGCTTCAGTAACTTTGCATTCTAACCTATTAATGCATGAAAGTCCGGACACCAGTTATAACTGTTACAGGAAAGATGACTGTAGAAATATATTGGTATACGATAAATTGTAAGGTTGGGAGCAGCGCGGAAATACCCCACAGATGGAGTTACCTCACCTGACCTTATTTGCATTTTAACTTACAAGACCTAGGTCAGATTAATGTTCAGTAATTAATTAATAAATAAATAAATAAATAAATAAATAAATAAATAAATAAATAAATAAATAAATAAATAAATAAATAAATCAATCAATCAATCAATCAATCAATCAATCAATCAATACATAAATAAATAAATAAATACATAAATAAATAAATAAATAAATAAATAAATAAATAAATAAATAAATAAATAAATAAATCAATCAATCAATCAATCAATCAATCAATCAATCAATCAATCAATAAATAAATAAATAAATAAATAAATAAATAAATAAATAAATAAATAAATAAATAAATAAATAAATAAATAAATCAATAAATAAGTAAATAAATAAATAAGTAAATAAATAAATCAATAAATAAGTAAATAAATAAATAAGTAAATAAATACATCAATAAATAAGTAAATCAATAAATAAGTAAATAAGTAAATAAATAAATAAATAAAGAAAGAAATAAATAAATAAATAAATAAATAAATAAATAAATAAATAAATAAATCCTCAGCTACCATGTGGAGGGATATGTAATATATAGGATGAACCGAAATTCGCGCACTCTGGCGCCTCAACGCGACTCCTCACATGCCAGCAATAAAAAATATCTCTACGAAAGTTCGTCCTACGAGTATATCCGGCAGAAAAAGGACCTAAAATTTCACGCTTCAGGACACTGCCCTTGAGGCGGTAGAGCTGGGATCCCTCACTGAGTCCGAGGGAGAAACCAACCCTGGAAGGTAAACAGATTAAGAAAGAAAGATTAAAACAATAATTCTAAAGCTACAAACTATTTCGTAGACACCGAATGCGCGGTTACGCAGTTTGAGTCACGCAGCTTTCAGCTTGTATTACAGAGAGTGAGGTTTCGAGTCCCACTGTCGGTAGCTCTGAATGTGGTCATACTTTTACACCAGGCAAATGTTGGGGCTGTACCTTTATTAAAGCCAAGGTCGCTTCCTTCCCACTTCTAGCCCTTTCCTATCCCATCCCCGCAATAAGACATATCTTTGTCGGTGTGACCTCAGGCAAATTGTATAAAAGAAAAATTCTATTTGTATCAGTGCGACATAAAATAAATTGTAACACAAAACAAAAGTTTGCAGACTATGATTCATCGTCACAATAAAGACATCTACAAAAATTCACTTTACATATAATTAATAGGCGATACAAATCCAAAAATAAACGTTCAAACAAGGGATGCTGTGGAACAATACGGACCCTCTAGTTATTATTTACTCATAAGTTAGAAGAGACAGAGAAGAAAGTAGCGGGAATGATCTCTAGGAAAAACAGATGGGAACAATGGGAGGAAGGTAATCGAAATGAGGAGGTAAAGGGTAAGTTAGGAATCAGCTCGATTGGTAAAGGTGTAAGAAAAAACAGACTTCGGTGTTGGGGTCATGTGATGCGAATGGAGGATGATAGATTACCTAGAAGAATAGTGGGCTCTGTCATTATCAACTTCCTGAAGATTCAACGCAATCCGTAATATCATAGCTGTGATTTCACCTTCTAACTTCTAATATGAACTTTCTGAATATTCCTTATGCACAAGATGTACCGTACTACTACTGGTGATCTTTTTTTACCTCTCTCTTAATCCGTTCACTCTCCAGGGTTCGTTTCTTCCTCGGACTCAGCGAGGCATCTCCCACCTCTTCCGCCTCAAGGAGAGGGTCCTAGAGCGTGAAACTTTGGGTCGGGGGATACAACTGGAGAGGAGGATCAATGCCTCGCCCAGGCGGTCTCGCCTGCAAAGCTTAACAGAGGCCTTTTAGGGGGATGGGAAGTTTGGAAGGGATAGACAATGAAGAGGGAAGAAGAGGCCGTGGCCTTAAGTCAGGTACCAACCTGGCATTTGCCTGGAAGAGAAGTGGGAAACCACAGAAAACCACTTCTAGGATGGCTGAGGAGGAAATGGAACAACCTTCTCTTCTACTCAATTGACCTTCGAAGGTTGAGTAGACCCTGTTCCAGCCCTCATACCACTGTTTTAAACTTCGTGAAATCGAACCCCGGCCTCTGGGGCGGGCAGCTAATTATACTAACCACTACAACACTGAAGTGGACTGTTCCTATTGGTACAACGAAAAATATACTTCTACGTAAAACGAGGTGACGGACAAGAGAGGCATAAGAAGCAGCCCACAGCACTGTGCTTCTGTTCCATTATTTCCTAGACGAGCCCACACGCACCCGCTCAGCTCATTTGTGAAACGGAGGCTTGTCTAATATGCCCTTTGTCGCGCCACTTCTCACACGTTTTAGCACCTCCTACTTTAACGTTCGCCCCGCTAATAATTATGCATGTCACCGATTTACATAACCAGCATGACTTCTCTTTGTAGCAACACAGAAACTGGGGGCTACAGCAACGCAGAGGCCACAGTCCCTAGTTTAAATCTCTGCAAGTTAAATAGCCTCCCTTCACCCGCAGTGGAGCAGTACACTGAGACATCAGCAACTCGATACGACTCCACCAGCCTTCACATTGGGCTACTAGAAGATACGTAACTTCACAACCAAAATTTGAAACCCCGAAACGAGCCAAAATGAAGAAGAAGAGTAGCAGAAACATCTACCGCATGGAGTGCATATCCTGGAATACCTCCCCTATGGGTGGGGCTGTAGAATAACACCCACGGTACCTCCTGTCTGTTTTAAGAGGCAACTAGAGGGGACCCTAGACGCTCTCAAATTGGAAGCGTGGGTTGAATGAGCTGAATCCTGGCATTGCTTCCACTTACTTGTGCCAGGCTCCTCACTTTTATCTATGCAATCCGACCTCCCTTGGGCAACTCCTGTTCTTTTCCGATCCCAACGGTATTACTGCATTTGAGGCCTAGAGAGTCTTTCATTCTCACGCCCTTTATGTCACTTCTCCTTCTTTCACCGATATCTTCATTTTCCTAAGTGTCAGATCCCTTCCATTTTCTCCCTGATTAGTGTTATATAGAGAATGGTTGCCTAGCTTTACTTACTCTTAGAACACTAATCACCACCACCAATTCCTCCGTGAATGTCCCCCCCAAAACTCTAAAATATCGCGTTCAAAACTGAATGCCTACCAGGTGCATGAATAAGTCTTTTCGGTTTTACTAAGAGATGGCGCTAGCGAACATTACGCAGCGTATAAATTTGTCACGTACGTCAGTTTGTTTGTCTGACATTGACCTACAAACACACACAAGTTGAGTCCGCCAAACACTAGCGGCTGTGTTGCATCGCTCAGTGATCATGTCGACATTTGTACCTGAAAAAGAACATTTGCGGCACTCATTGCTTTTCTTCTTTAATCAAATGAAAAAGGCTGTGGAAAGTCATCGTTTCCTGGTAGAAACATATGGTGAACACGATCCATCGATTAGAACATATAAGAAATGGTTTAATTGTGGTGATTACAATGTGAAAGACAGTTCGCGCTCTGGTACCGTTACAGGATGATGACACAACTCAAACTCACAAGAAACAACCAGCAGACGTTTACGAGCAAGGGGAAGATCGATAAACTCGGTAAATGGGTCCCACACGATTTCAATAAACGGCGAATGGAAAATCGCAAATTCACTTGTGAAATTCCGCTTCAACGCCACAAAAGAAAACAATTTGTGACGGGTGACGATAAATGGATTTATTTTGAAAACTCGAAGCGGAGAAGATCGTGGCTGTTACCTGGCGAAGCCGGTCCTCCAACACCAAGGCCAAATCACTTCGGCAAGAAGACCACGCTTTCTGTCTGGTGGAACAAGAGCGGTATTGTGCGAACTCTTGAAACCCGGCGAAACCGTTAATGTACAGCGGAATCGCCAACAAATCATTAATTTAAATCACGCATTGACCTAAAGATGACCGGAATTTTCCATAAGACATGGCAAAGGGATTTTGTTACACGACAATGCGCCGTCTCACACAGCAAAACCAGTGAAAGACACCTTGAAATCGCTTGGATCAGATATCCGCACCCGCCGTACTCTCCCGACCTGGCGCCATATGACCATCACCTCTTCGCAACGCCCAGACGCGTAGTGTTGCTCACGTGGGTACGATTCACGGGTACTGGAAACCTACAGTAACACACTCTCTGCTGCTACTAATCATAAACCTATTTCGTACCTAATATAGTGGTACTACTCGCAAGTACAGGTAACCCGTGGTGTTCCCCGCGTGATGGTACTAATCAAAAGTAGTTTCATGGTTCTAATTCAATCATCCCTTGGTCGCCCCTTTTAGTCGCCTCTTACGACAGGCAGGAGATACCGTGGGTGTATTCTTCGTATGCGTCCCCCATCCACAGGGGGTAGACAAAGTGAAAAGAGAAGAAAAAAGAAGGGAACCGTCACTTCGAAAAATGAAGTAACGGACAAAGGAAGACAAGGGCCACGAAGGGCGTGAAAATGAAAGACTCCCTAGGCCTCGAATGCTCTAATACCGTCGGGGTCGGAAAAGAACAAGAGTTGACCAAGGGAGGTCGGACAGGATAGATGAAAGTGAGGAGTCTGACAAGTGAAAGCAATGCCAGGACTCAGCAAAGGGCCCCGTGGTCGCAACCCACGCTCCACACTTGAGAGCCCCTTGGGCCCCTTTTAGTCGTCTCTTACGACAGGCAGGGGATATGGCGGGTGTATTCTACATGTGCGTCCTCCACTCGCAGCGGGTACGACGATGGATTAGGAAACGACTTCGAGTGAGAAGAAAGCGGCCTTAATTATGGTACAGCACTAGCATTTGCCTGGTGTGAAAATGGGAACAGAAAATCGTCTTTAGTGTCGCCGGCAGTGTGGTTCGAACCCAGTTCCTACCGAATGCAAGCTCACAGCTAAGCCTCTAGCCGCACGGCCATCTCGCTCCGTTTATTGATTGTATTTTAAAGGCAAGTCTCTTTTTCCTTCAACCGTACGTATGTTTACATTTGCAGTTTCCTGTTTGGTAAAACATTCCTAATAACTCCTGTGTATTTTTCACCATCATACGCTTGATCTTCTTCGCATTCATTTCCGCAATAACTGAACTGGCATTCATTTTTCGTTCACTCCAATGGATAGTATTTAATTTATTTTTGTGTAATCATTGGGGTTGTGATAGGTCCCAGAATCTGTAAAAGGTTTCCTTCCCTCTGGACAACACAAGAGCTAGGCAAATTTCAATTATTTGCATTGTCATCAAATAATTCGAGTGGATTTACCTACTAGGCTTAAATCAAAAATTTCTCAATTCTTCCTGTTCATAAATAGATTAAAATGATTAATTTGAATTTTGGCATTACACTCCATTTTCACCATTCCCTTCAATTCATTCCAACTATGTAATCATTCACTATTAAAGGATTTTTTTAAATTTAAGGACTTCAATTTTCATGGATGCAGAGTTTTGCTTCCCATATTAGGAAATTCCATTTTTAAACAGATTATAGTGTTCATAACGACACTTGCGTGTCATTTTCTGGGGAATGGAATCTGTGTATCAAAATGTTTTCTAGTATGCGCTAGATCAAACGTGTTACCCTCATTGACCTGTCTCAGTCTCATCCTTGACTTTGACGATATGAAAGTGACTGAGTTATGCGTGATTCTAGTAGTGTCATTCCTGACACAGTCAGTCCTTGCTATGAATGGTGCGAAAATATTGCTCATAGGGGCAGTTAGTGCGTGCATTTCAGTGGTCTTGACAGACCGATATGTGATAGCAACTTCTGGCTCGGTGAAGAAAGCAACGGGATACCACCTCACTCCTCATTTCCCAAATAAACCTCTTCAGTGACGTCTAGCCCACCTATGACAGTTAATGGTCAAGCTGTTGAGGATCCAAACAACCTTCAGGCTAAATACTCGTCGGTATGATATTCCGTGTAACGTCAAAGGAACTGCAATTTCTTGAAAAGTATATTGTTTTCATGGTGAGTATTCAAATCCACCAGGTACTCTAGGTCAAGTAGCCTACATAAATTACACAACAGTCTACTTCCAAGTCAACCAAAATAATACTTGTGATGCTTGCTTGTTGTTTAAAGAGGCCCAAAATCTAGGTCATAGACCACTAATTGTACGAATTGTGACGAAATGAAATGACAAATTAAAAGCCCAAAATACATCCGCTGACCATGGATTGGATTGGATTGGATTGGATTGGATTGGATTGGATTGGATTGGATGCCTTACATGCACAAAAGCTGGCGTAGAACAATAGTATTACTGACCAAGGCACTGATTCTATAGCAAATACTAAATCGATGATACTTGTAGTCGAAAGGGGTTCAAAGTCCAAGTCAGCGGCCCCTCACAATGGTACTTATCGCTGGGAAAGTAGAACCATGGTATTTGTCATGTTGTGGTACTAATCAAGAGTAGCGTTGACTCGCGGTATTCCACACATTATGGTACTACTCACAGGTAATGAGATTCGCACATGTAATACATACGTACTCTCTTTCGCATATTGCGGCGCCATTTACAGGCAACGCAAACCTGTGGTGTTCATCACATAAGTGTACTAATCACAGGGACTCGTACTATCTCGAGGTGTTCCTCATATAGTGGGTACTAATTATAGGCAAGCCAGAACCATGAGTTCCCTCATCCCATGGTGTCGCTCATATAGTGATACTAATCACAAACCTATTTGGAACCCAACATAGTGGTACTACGCGCAAGTAAAAGCGACCCATGTTGTTCCCCGCGTAGTGGTGCTAATCACAAGTAGTTTCACGGTTCTTATCTGATCATCCCTTCGTCGCCCCTTTTAGTCGCTTCTTACCGACAGACAGGGCATACCGTGTTTGAATTCGTCTGCGTACCCCACCCACAGGGGTGCGAATACTTGTAAAATGGGAAATTCGTAAACGACTTCTTAATACAAATATACGTTACAAGATTTGCAATAGCTTGCAGACAGGAGGAAAACTGTAAAAGGGAGAGCATCCATAATTTAGTCCTGTCTCCCCTCAGTGAGCAGATTACCAAAATATCAAGGACCAAGATAAAGGGACCACTTTCTCACACATCACACACGATGCTGTTCCATCAAGTTTCATTCCTTGTTTGTGTGGGGGAATCCCCAAAAGACTCATTGGATTGTCAGTGTTTTGCAATAAACGGTTGAATCACCAGCAGGCGGTCATAAAAACTTGACGTCCAATCTCGGATACGTCCACTTACAGTAGCCCTTGGGACCAGGGTGAGAAGTATCCTGTCACCCCGGAGTTAACCACCTTCCAGACAAGTTCAGTGTCTTCTTGTTTTCACAACGCAGCAACATATGTTCCTTTCTTCCCTTGCGTTCATGTCCCTGTTCATGTATGTTTTGAAATCTTATAGAATTGTTCGTATTAACCTATTGACTGCAATTTTGTTCGTAATTTAAGGAACTTGAAAATAGTTACAATGAGTATGGTATGAAAATTTGCCTTGCCAAGACTAAATTGATGTCGGTAGGTAAGAAATCCAAGAGAACTGAATGTCAGATAGGTGATACAAAGCTGGAACATGTATATAATTTCAACTATTTAGGATGTGTGTTTTCCCAGGATGGTAGTAGAGTGAGTGAGATTAAATCTGAGTGCAGTAAATTAATGCAGTGAGCTCGCAGTTGCGATCAGCAGTATTCTGTAAGAAGGAAGTCAACTTCCAAACGAAATTGTCTTTACTTAGGTCCGTTTTCAGACCAACTTTGCTTTATGGGAGTGGAAGCTGGGTGGACTTGGGATATCTTGTTCATATAATTTAGAACTGACAGGTAAGCAAATAGCAAGAATGATTGCTGGTACAAACAGGTGGGGACAATTGCAGGAGGGTAATCGGAATGAGGAGATAAATGTTAAGTTAGGAATAACTCTCTGGATGAAGCTGTACGGATAAACCGGCTTCGGTGGTGGGGTCATGTGAGGAGAAAGGAGGAGGATAGGTTACCTAGAAGAAATATGGACTGTTATGGAGGGTAAGAGAAGTGGAGGGAGACCAAGACGACGATTCTTGGACTCAGTTTCTGACGATTTAGAGGTAAGAAGTATAGAAATTAATGAGGCAACAACACTAATTGCAAATAGAGAATTGTGGCGACGTATGGTAAATTCGGAGGCTTGCACACTGAACGCTGAAAGGCATAACGGCATATAATTATGTATGAATGTGTGTAAACCTGAGTATGCATATTATATACTTCATCATTACATTAATACTTTTCGCCTTTCATCCAAAAAATTTTAGTGAGCATCTTATAATAAAAATGAAGCGTATTCTGAGTTGGGTGATGGCGTGTTCTTCTATTTATATGTCAATTCTAAAATTATATGAACTGAAGAACACTCTTCTTTGTGTCAAGAAAACGACACATGTTTTCTTCGGACACACTGACCTGAAGTGTTTCATATGAAAATGGTACCCAATTTTCCACACACACTAGAAATCAGCGGTGTTCGATTATATACACCAAACCAAACCCCATGGCACTACAGCCCTTGAATGGCTTTGGCCTACCAAGCGACCGCTGCTAAGCCGGAAGGCCTGCAGATTATGAGGTGTCGTGTGGTCAGCACGACGAATCCTCTCGGCCGTTATTCTTGGCTTTCTAGACCGGGGCCGCTATCTCACCGTCAGATAGCTCCTCAATTCTAATCACGTAGGCTGAGTGGGCCTCAAACCAGTCCTCAGGTCCAGGTAAAAATCCCTGACCTGGCCGGGAATCTAGCCCGGGTCCTCCGGGTAAGAGGCAAGCACGCTACCCGTACACCACGGGGCCGGCCCTCGATTATATACCTGCTACTTCAATATTAAAAGTCTGATTATAATGTAGCGATTCTTAAATAACTATTTCTTCTGTAAGTTTTGCAAATAATTTTTATTTTCTTCACTCGTTACCATCTTTCGGAAATTATTATCGGTGCATATGCAAGATCTATACCATTTGACTAAATCTAGAAAAATATAATATTAAAGCTTTGATTTTTTCGGAGTTATTTCTACCTAAACTTTGAAAAAATATTCTAGTTAAATAATAAGACACGTGTGGGTAACTTTGTATGCAGGGTGGTCAGATAAAACATGAATCGAGTATATGCTCGTTGGAGGGATGGCCATACTGATACACGCCGGGCTGAGTGGCTCACACTGTTGAAGCGCTGGTCTTCTGGCCCCCAACTTGGCAGGTTCGATCCTGGCTCAGTTCGGTGTTACCCCCCTATGGCGCAACAGCCTCTAAGCCTACCAAGCGACCGCTGCTCAGCCCGAAGGCTTGCATATTACGAGGTGTCGTGTGGTCAGCACGACGAATCCTCTCGGCCGTTATTCTTGGCTTTCTAGACCGGGGCCGCCATCTGACCGTCAGATAGCTCCTCAGTTGTAATCACGTAGGCTGAGTGGACCTCAAACCAGTCCTCAGGTCCAAGCAAAAATCAGTGATCGGGGCCTCCGTGTAAGAGGCAGGTACGCTACCCCTACACCACGGGGCCGGCCCGGTGGTATTTGAAGGTGCTCAAATACGTCCGCCTCGTGTCGGTAGACTTACCGGCACGTAAAAAATAACTCCTGCGGAAATTCTGGCACCTCGGCGTCTCTGAAAACCGTAAAAGTAGTTAGGAAGACGTAAAGCCAATAACATTATTATCATACTGATACATAATTTGAAAAATGTAACTGTATATCTCACGCTGTCGCCATTTCATCAGCTGCTGGAATTAACCAATCATATCGCTTCGCGAGGCAGTGTCGCTAAATCTGCATGTGGCCCAGATCAGATTTAGAGCCATGCCGAAAAATCAACATCAAAGACAACACACTGTGGGCTTCAGCCTATTTCAGCGTTGTGTACTTACTGTGGGGCGATCCTGGCAGCTCGGAGGGCCGTGTTCAAATCACTCCTCCGGAGAAGTTTTATTCTTCTCTTGTTGTTCTTAAGATACCTGTAGATTTAATATCGCCACCTCGAAAAACCCATTTGAATTCGCCTACAAAGCAATGTGATTGGCTAATTTCTTCAGCTTATGAAATGACAAGGGTGGGAGATATAGAGTTATGTTTCCTGTAACGCTCTCATACCAGGGTTCCAATCACTCTGTGTATATATATATGGAATATTGAGGATGTCATCCGTTTAGTCCAATCGGACCATCGGCGATTCTATGAATTAGCGCTCTCCAAGTTGTCCTATTCCACACTGCCTCCTTTAGTTGTTCCAGGGTGAGACGGTGGTGTCTCTTTTAATGGTGTCTAACCAACGAGTCCGCTGGCAACTTCGTCTTCTTGTACCGCTGATTATTCCTGGCATGATTGCTTTTTTCCAATGCATCTGATCGCATAACGTGGCCAAAGCATGCTAGTCCCTGCATACGGGGCTTGATGAGCTCTAAAACTGCCTTATTGGCGATAATTTGCAGTCCATGGTATTCGTAAGAGTCTTCGCCAACACCAAAGCTCTAAAAGCTCTAAAGCTCTATGACTGTTTCAGCGTCCAGCTCTCACATTCGCACAATAACAGTGGGAATACAATCGCAGTTACTAATCTGTACTTGGTAGCCAAACTGTTACCTCTGCTCTTCCAGATCGGGGATATAGTCATCATAGCGAATTCCGTCTTTTGATACAAGGACCGCAGTCTCCACTTTGACTGATTTTGGCTCCTAAGAAGATGAAATCCCCCACACTATCTCCTCCCCATTTAGCTTCAGACAAACTGTACTACAATCATCCGTAGTTATACCTTTGGTCTTTTTAATATTGGAATACTACGACGTGTTAATAGGAAATCAATATGACATCTATGACAATCCAGTCAATATCATCCAACGAGTGCCTTATAATGTAAGAATAACAGAATCGCTACGATCATATGTCTCAACTGAACAATAGCGTCGGCACTGAGGGTTGATTGCTTACGAGAGTCATGGATGATTTTCCCACGTGCTCACTTGTTGTTAGAACGTGACTATACACTGTGTGGGGAGGAGCATTTCAGCAACACGGCACGAAGAACTTATTGCTGATTCCTGGTGATTAAAAAGAAATTATACATACATTAGTGCTTCCTAATGTAAATACGAGATCGTACGTACCGAAAAGCGAGGGCCGTTCTATGAACTTTAGACGTATTTAAATGTTCACTGACCTCACTGCTGCATGTACTAGTAACCTAGTTTTATTTTAATCAAATACACGTTATAAACCATTAACAGCAGTTTCTCTCAACAGAACTGAATGAATTTGTGAACTATCTCTTAAATTATATACCTGGAAAAAACGGAAAATGCAAGAATTATAATACAGATGAGTGCAAAATCTTTCCCAGAACACGTCAGGGAAGGACTGATCGTGTCAGTTAAACCAATTAACGAAATTAAAAATTTACAGCTTCTCTCTCTGGAAACTGCCTTGAAGTTGCTCGACACCAAAATACTGCCCACGTTAACATATGGAATATAGATTATCTGGGCACACCTGACTGTAAAACCACTGGAAGATATCGATTCTTGAAAAGAACTATGGGCTTGTCAAAATACACGCTGTCTCGACTATTTTATGTTATGGCAAAAGAATCATTTTTGTTTGAAAACCTAAATTTAAGCCACTTGTTACCAAAGACACCTGCAGTGAAGACTGCTCTGTGGAACAGACGGGAGAAGGGAGATCAAAATATGGGAAGACTTCTTTACAACAGAAGCAGTGATGACTATCAAATGGAGACAAACAAACCAGATTTTTTTTTTGCTACGGGCTTTACGTCGCACCGACACAGATAGGTCTTATGGCGACGATGGGATAGGAAAGGCCTAGGAGTTGGAAGGAAGCGGCCGTGGCCTCAATTAAGGTACAGCCCCAGCATTTGCCTGGTGTGAAAATGGGAAACCACGCAAAACCATCTTCAGGGCTGCCGATAGTGGGATTCGAACCTACTATCTCCCGGATGCAAGCTCACAGCCGCGCGCCTCTACACGCACGGCCAACTCGCCCGGTAAACCAGAAATTACGACGTGTGGTGACCAGGATGGCGGTGCACGAGTTTCATATTAAATTGGGCATAAATGAGAAGCATCACATCCCCAACAGTGATTGTCGGTGTGAAATTTGTAATGAATGCTGCGAACGCTACCACATTCTAAGTTGTAAATTACGATCGGAAGATATGTGTGAATATTTGACTTTGTAATGCAAAATGTTTGCGCACTTAATAACATTCTTATTATTACTCAAATAATGGAAGAAACGAAGGAAAACAACAAATATGTTTAATATTATCATAGGAATATAGTAAAATAAACCTAAGGAAAGTGAAAACACGGAAGATACTTGTAACATGTAGTATGGTGACAGCGTCTTAGTCTGCATAACTTAGTCAAGGTCTAGGAAATGCCTCAAGATGTCTACGTAAAATAATTATACAAACATAGATTTTTGAAGTATTTCTTAGACTTGAACAAATTAAGACACACCCGAAAATGGTTTATGGAGTATAAATATAAACGAGCATCTACTGAAGTAATAGGTTTTATGATTGGTGCTAGACGGACAATACGCTTGAGGTTTGTCAGCTTCTGTAAAACGCTTGGCCTGTGACACACTTTTATTAATGAAGTATGTTCCCTAAGTATCCCTATGAACCATCTCTATAGTCAATGAGGAATTCATAAACATCAGGTCTACGTATGAAAAAGTTCAAAAGACTCGATTGGAGTTTTAATTTGTCAATATGACATACCGTACCTGATGTGCCAAAACCGCAAATGAGACAACGCTCTTTCTATTCATGATTTTCCTTAAGACTGGTCAAGCCTCTTTCCAGCTACATATTGTCGCGAAGTCCATCAAAACATTTATCGTTGAGTTCATTTTCGTATGAGCGTGTGTGAATCTTACCGTACCCTACTGTAGGAATGTATGTTTGCATGACTTACTTATCCACTCCTATTCCATCGTCGCCGTAGTTATTTATGAGTTGATACACGTTAAGCCACTTTCAAAAATGAAGGAAAAACTCAGATAATTGTGTCCCTAATTCCTGCATACTCTAAACCTATCCGCATCATTCGCTTTTCAGCACATTATAGTGACACTTTTAGGCACCAACAGCTTATAATGCAACCGTACTTGAACAAGGTGCAAATGTAATCCAACCGCTCTACAGTTATGTCGGTGAGTTGCATACATTTTAGGGGTTCTGATAGTACAGATCGCTACTATTTATGGAAATCTCAACGCAGAACCGTTGTGTGGGTAGAAAACACTTGCTTTTTCCAATATGTTTGCATTCTAAACTATTAGTGCAGGGCTTCTCAGGGTGCATGCGCCTGGTGCATGCACTGTGTACGGTGCAAAAGACGACTTTGCTTGGTTGCCCAGAGTGCAGACTCCTCGATTTGGAGCAATATCGCTGTCTCTCTTTGCCCACGCCTGTCTCGCTCGCTCCTCCTGTCGTCTTCTTCCTCACTTGCTCCGTAGCGCTCCAAATCCGAGCCGAGTTGAGCCGAGCTTAGCCGAGTAGCCCAGAGACGAAGCGTTGCTCCGAGCCGAGCCGAGTGGAACCGATGTACAGTGCACGGAGCTCTTGCGCCTCGATTTGCATGCGTGAGATTTTGGGCGTTCGAGAAGGCCTGTATTAGTGTCTAAAAACCCCTTTCCCTACTCCTAACACATCTAGATGTACTCTCTTTGCTTACTCAGCCAGTTGACTTTCACGGGGCGTGTTTTTCCATGCGGTTAGGGGTACACAGCTGTGAGCTTGCATTCGGCAGATACTGAGTTCGAACCCCCCCCCCCCCCGCACTGCCGGCAGCCCTGCAGATAGTTTTACATGGTTTATCATTTTCACAGCAGACAAAGGCTGGGACTGTAGCTTAATTAAAGCCACGAGCGCTTCATTTCCAGTCCTAGGCCTTTCCTATCCCATCGTCGCCGTAAGACCTATCTGTGTCAGTGCGACGCGAAGCAAATTCTAAAAAAATATTTTATTAATTTATTCCTTTCCTTCATTCTTCCATAATTTAGGTTTGTAATGCACCATCAAATTCAAATTCGTTTTCCTTGTAGAGCAATATTTTTAAACACTAAGTGGTTCTGTATCACATACACTGTAAGCATGAATTTAATTGCCCTGGGATAAGAATTTGTCAGCAGGTATGTTTCATATTAGTGACAGAGGTTCACCTGCTTGATTGTCGATAAATTCCCAGCGCCGTGAAGCACACACACACCGCACAAGCCCAGCTAAACTGGTAAATTAAATTTTAATCCTCAGGTCAAATTGTTGTACCTGCGTAGGCCAACGCTATTAAATAACTGATATCAGAATACACACTTTTTCCCCAGAATAGTAGGAAATTAAACAAAAAAATTACAGAATGAGCACTAATTTAATTGAAAAGCCGCGTAGCTTCCCGGTGAGAATTACAGAGCTGTTGTTAGTTAGCTACAACTAGACGAGGAATGTGTATCTATGTTTAGTGCGGTCTATATTTACTCCCGTCCTTCTGAACTCTGCTTCACACATTCTATATCGCGTGCTTGACGTTGTATAATTAGGTCAGTTACACTGGAGATTTTAAAGCCCATTCAGAAAACATTACCACAGTATTAAAGCGTCGAACTACTTTCCCTGTCTTACCGATGAGTAGGGAGTGAGAACTACATGAAAATTAACCATATTTTACTGATCGGATCCCATTGCTTCCCTGTCAGGTGCCCTCATTTTGAAGGATATTTTCATTCTTCAACCCATTTATGCCCATAACTTTTTTATTTGCTATTTTGATAATTTTCACAAATTTGACTACTCGGTTAAGAATAAACATAAGTAACACAAAATTACACAGTAATAAAGCTCTATGTGTTCAAAATTACATGTTGCGAAAACGCAACACTGGGCAGATCCAGAACCTCAATGAAGTCCATGTGTGGAATATGATA
Source organism: Anabrus simplex (assembly GCF_040414725.1). Taxonomy (NCBI): domain Eukaryota; kingdom Metazoa; phylum Arthropoda; class Insecta; order Orthoptera; family Tettigoniidae; genus Anabrus; species Anabrus simplex. The sequence goes on along the minus strand of NC_090274.1, from coordinate 21,286,227 downwards.
TTTACCGTTTAGATGCAATCTACTATTAGTAAAACTGGCATTTTCATAATTGATAAAAAAAAGTCTCTGTGAAGATTTTTACCAAACAATGCACATGTCTATTCACGAATAAATACAATCACACTTCTTAATATGAGATAACCTGGGATGCAATAATAGAACAGGTAAATAAAATTACATGTAACTACAATAAATTAGCTTAAGAGTGTTGTTCAGATTAAAATTTCTCTTACAGTATCTCCCTGTGTTTCATCCAAGTCGGCAGAACACGAACGCACCAACACGCGAACGCCTGTGACATCTGCAAAGCGAGCAGCAGCTTTTAACTGCTGGTTGCAGATGCGCTAGGCATTCCTCTCTCTGTCTCGCCTTCCGTCAGAATGCGTGCTGTAAACCGTGAAATACGCTGCGCTGTTTTTGTTTGTGCTGTTGTTTTTAAAATTATTATTATTGCTGAGGTCTTTGGCTCTCCAGGAAGGGTCCTTCAGACCTAGTTTATGTACTGGAGGGTTGTTGTGTCAATGTCCTACAACATTTTATGTACAAAATCTCGCCAGGAATATTTTTTAAAAATAGAATAAGACAGGATCATGGTGCTGACGTCTGTAAAACACTTAGGGAAGCTGGATGGTTATCAGTTGTATGTCCAGATCATATCACGCTGAATATGTATATTTGACAGTCTAATAATAATAATAATAATAATGCTATTTGCTTTACGTCCCACTAACTACTTTTAAGGTCTTCGGAGACGCCGAGGTGCCGGAATTTAGTCCCGCAGGAGTTCTTTTACGTGCCAGTAAATCTACCGACACGGGGCTGTCGTATCTGAGCACCTTCAAATACCACCGGACTGAGCCAGGATCGAACCTGCCAAGTTGGGGTTAGAAGGCCAGCGCCTTAACCGTCTGAGCCACTCAGCCCGCCCATTTGACAGTCTAAGACTATAGTGAATTAAATTCAAGTTTCTAAAATAACGAGTGAAGTGCATCATACAATACTCTCCTTGTGGAAATATTGAATGACTGGAAAGTCGTTGTGTTTCTCAATATATATATTGCTATGGGCTTTACGTCGCACCGACACAGATAGGTCTTATGGCGACGATGGGATAGGAAAGGCCTAGGAGTTGGAAGGAAGCGGCCGTGGCCTTAATTAAGGTACAACCCCAGCATTTGCTTGGTGTGAAAATGGGAAACCACGGAAAACCATCTTCAGGGCTGCCGATAGTGGGATTCGAACCTACTATCTCCCGGATGCAAGCTCACAGCAGCACGCCTCTACGCGCACGGCCAACTTGCCCGGTATATATATATATACATAGAATTGAAATAATTATATTAGATTTAATTAAGTTAGGCTAGGTAATATTAAGTAACAATTCTTTGTATTTTCACTTTGTGTCACAAAGAATGCTGTTGTAATTGGCATGAAAATCCTGTAGCAAGCAATAAATTAAATTAAATTTAATTTAATTAGAACAAATATTAGTATATGTGTTGCACAAAATATCCAACTACTAGTGCGGTGTATCCTACAGACGAAAATTATGGAGGAAATTTATTTCCATCTGATCTAATATTGACAATAATTCTGACTAAGCAGGGGCAATTAACATACGAAGGAATATGACAGGAAATAAAACGCTCCCCCTTTGTTTTACTCGTATGGAGACTAGATGATACCAGACCGTGAATTTTTTCATCTTCGGAGACAGATGATTACCTACCTTCAGCTTCCAGTTCATTGTGAATTTTATGAGTTATTATTTTTGGTAAATAAATAAAAACAAAGGGGGCACTCATGATGTTGAACCACTACATTCAGACTCGGATGTTTAAAACAATGAATTCAATTACGAAAGCAGTTGTCGGTGTTTACATAAATTGCTTACGGGTGATGTAGAGGTAAACTAAAGCCAATTTCAGTAAAGACAAGGATATTGCTTCATAATCTTCTTCTTTTTCTTGTCCTTCTTCTTCTTCTTCTTCTTCTCCTCCTTCTTCTGCTTCTTCTTCTTCTTCCTCTTATTATTATTATTTCTGATCTTCTGATTTTTCCTCCAACCTTTTGGGTAGTGGGTGTGAACTGCGTCACAGTGTGGATTTGGCCCTGAATTACGGTCGGATGCCCTTGCTGACGCCAAACTTATATGGAGGGATGTTATAACTATTATGTGTTTCTGTTGTGGGAGGTGTGTTGCGTGAATGTGAAGAGGAGTGTGTTGTGACATACACAAATACCTAGGGTTAGGGTCACGCAACTGTCAGGTTGCATTCGGGAGATAGTAGTTTCGAAACCCACTGTTGGCAGCTCTGAAGATGGTTTTTCATGATTTCCCATTTTTACTCCCGGGAAATGCTGGGGATTTCCGTTAAATTAAGGCCACGACTTCTCTCCTTTCCACTCCTAGTCCTTTTTCACCCCATAATCGTCGTATGATATATCTGTGTCGGTGCTTCGTAAATCAAACCATTAAAAAACCACTCAATCCCCGAGCCACAAGGATTAATGAGACGCGACTAAAACCCCCAAACCGGCCGGGAATCGTTTCCGGGACCCTCTGAATAGAAGGCCTCAGCGCTGACCAGTCAGCCATGGAGTCAAATTATATAATGTTTTATAATGAAGTTATATCCTATAATAAACATAATCTTTTATCACGAGAAAGATTCGCCCACATCAAACTTACAAATCACGTGACATATGCACCTGGAAGTGGTTTTCCGTGGTTTCCCACTTCTCCTCCAGGCAAATGCCCCGTGATGGTACCTAACATAAGGCCACGGCCGCTTCCTTCCCTCTTCCATGTCTATCCCTTACAACTTCCCCATCCCCCACCAAAGCCCCTGTTCAGCATAGCAGGTGAGGCCGCCTGGGCGAGGTATTGGTCATCCTCCACAATTGTATCCCCCGACCCAATGTCTCACACTCCAGGACACTGCCCTTGAGGCGGTAGAGGTGGGTTCCCTCGCTGAGTCCGAGGGAAGAACCAACCCTGGAGGGTAAGCAGAGATTAAGAAAGAAGGAAAAGAAAGACTTCTTACCGTCTATTTCAAACTAACTTGCTGGAGCACATACTGGGAAATTTAAAGTTGAAAATCCACGGCCTGTTTCCAGTCACTCGACCGGGTCAGAAATGGAATGTATGAAACCCCCATCTTGCGGCGAGGATAGGAATTGTGCAGGCTGCCGAAGCCTTTCGCACTCCTCTGGGGCAATGATAAATGAATGACAGATGAAATGTAACGATATTGGAGAGTGTTGCTGAAATGAAATATTATAGGGAAAACCGGAGTACCCGTAAAAAACCTGTCCCGCTTCCGCTTTGTGCAGCACAAATCTCACATGGAATGACCGGGATTTTAACCACGGAACCCACCGGTGAGAGACCGGCGCGCTGCCACCTGAGCCACGGAAGCTACTGGAAAATTTAAAGTTATGAAATATAATTTTACGACCAACATTTTTATTCGCTTTTTTTCAGAGGGTATTTGTGGCGTTCAATTCAGCGTGGCATTATTCCAGACAGTCTTTCTACGCAAGTAGTAGGACCGATCTCCTGGACACGTTGATTAGTCTAGAGATGGTAACTGATCCGATCATAAAAAATGCAGTGCTTATTCAAGTCCATTATTTGATGCTCAACAGCTACCATATCTGACGTGCTCTAATTGCTTCGTGCCTTTCTATCAGATATTGCAAACATTCACTGTAGTAATCTATAATTCCTACCACAAAGCTCACTCATTACCTTCATAAGCTACGTCCATTGAATACATTAGCTTTCGTTCCGTTCACTCTTACTATTTGTTACCAGAACTGCAACCCTATTTCTGTGTCGATGGAGTATAAATGAAGCACGGCTAAACCAAGGTAAGACCAATTCTTTTGATTTAAAGTCACCTTTGTGTTCCTCAGTTTAAAATTTACCACGAACGAGTCTTTGTACAGACTGAAGACAATCCTTTCTCGGCACCTCATCTCGATCACCTCCAAAATCTAAAATAGATTGGTTCAATAGCAGTCAGTCAGTCAGTCAGTCGGTCGGTCGGTCGCTCGGTCGGTCGGTCGGTCGGTCGGTCAGTCAGTCAGTCAGTCAGTCGGTCGGTCAGTCAGTCAGTCAACTTCACAGTTTCTTATCCTATAACTTCTAGTGCCGGGAGTGTTCGAGCACATTTTGGCTCGACAGTTCTGTAGCTATATGTACCAGTTTATGAGGATGTTGTCTATGCGTATAAATCGGAAACCACGGAAAACATTTTCGAGGATGGCCGACGGGGTATTCGAACCCACCTTCTTCACTGGTACATAGCTATTCGTGCCGCAACGCATTGAACTGCTCTGTTGGCTGAAATTCTTGTAATTTACGAAATGCCCCTTCAGAATACCGCACGTGATACTTGGATGTCGCTATGGACAGGAGGTTGAAGCACGCAGGAGCTGTGGTGGTAGATAAATCTACCAACGAGAAGAGTTTCATTAACAAACTTAACTCCCTCTCCCACTTCCTAGGCTCGCAGTTTCTTCTCCCTTTACAATTTAACAACTTCCCGAGATCGTGTAACACACCGTCAGAAGTTACACGCCTTCACATTCACAACATTGCTTTTAATTGCTTCTTGGATTCCCTGCATGCATTACGATCTACATCGCCCGCAGTTACGTTGTTGAACTCAACGGGATTTGTTTCTCGCCTTACTACTTTGAGTCAGGCATTACAATGTCCTCCTAAATTAATAATATAAAGGAAATTAAATAGATCATTAAATTTGTTATCTAATTCTCAGCAAAACAGTCAGGGATGCTTTTGCATTGTACGAAATACGGAAGTCCAATGGCTGATCTAATGTATCGTATGTCTACAGAAATACAAACTTCATTTCCTTACGGTAAGGTTTTCTCTTATCATCCCGCATTATTGCAGTTTTAATAATAATAATAATAGTAATAATAATAATAATAATAATAATAATAATAATAATAATAATAATAATAATAATAATAATAATAATAATAATAATAATAATAATAATAATGTTATATCCTTTCTCCAATAACTTATAACTGTATTTTGTAGAAACTCGCCTAAAGAAGATATACTCAGGAAATGATAAATTGATACAAAATCTCCGATGTTAAATCGAACCTGTTTAGCCTTTGCAGATGATTTAGCTATTTCATCAGGCAATGCAGTTACTGCAATGCAACAAATCAACCTTTTGATTAAGACAGGAAAAAGGGCTACAAATTTCTTCCGACAAGACGGAATTTATGAATAACCTGCTTAAAAATATCTTTAAAAGAAAAACAGAAAAATTAATATAAACTATTTTTTGTACTTCGGAGGAATAATAATAATCTTGACAAAGAAGCAAACAAAACAAGATCACAAAAATGGAACTAGCCTCTCAAATAACTATATGTATATTTAAACACAATAAATCAATATGTTTAAAAGTGAAACTCCATGATTGTAGCACCATCATAAAACAGGAGTGGCTGTATGCAAGTAAATGTTTGATCTTAAACAAAAAGGAAGAAACTGATGAATTAAGAAAAGAAGGAAATGAAAATACTAAGAATAAGATTGGTTTAAAGGAAAATTAAAATGTATGGGGGAGAAAAGGAACGTTATGGAACTTTAGTTGAGAAATGAAAAACTTACAGACAGCACCACAAAATTGAGGATTTCATATTATAGCTATTTTGTCCGAATGAACATTGAGAGGCTAACACAGACAATGTTTGATAATTTCGATAAAAATCCTTAAACGAAATTATGATGATTCATCGAAGTTAAAACAGGATATGGCTGAGCTGGGTAACGCAGGATGATCGTAAATAACGTGAACAGGGTATACGAGTGTTAGAAGGTGGGTTATACTGATAAGCCCATTTTAATTTGCCCGCGAAGCTATCTGATTGGCTAACATCAGCAGCTGATAAAATGACAATGGTGCGAAGTATCGTATTAATTTTTCAAAAAATGCATCAGCATGAACAAACTTCTAACGCTCATGTACACTGTTAACGTCGTTTCCGACCACCCTGTATATGGATGTAACAGTAATGTGTAGAGCCCGGATTTTGATGCATTAATAGGTTAGAATGTAGCAAGTATAGTCTACCTTCGCAACGATTATGCTATGGGGTTTGCATAAACACGAGGGGCACGGCCCATCAGAACACCTGTAATATATGTTGCTCTTGCTACATTATGGAAGAGCGAGTGGCGGACACTTAGTAAATACCAAATTAGTTTGTAATCTAACCTGTTACTGCATAAAAAATTCGGGCTTTAGTAATGTGTAATCTTATATGCTAAAATAACAACTTACAGAATCATCGTGAAAGTTATCCAAGAGGTAAAGTGGAACCGACATTCATAGAGTCAGGCACCAACACGGTATCATATCAAATCCGATCACCGGAGGTAATCTCCAAACACTCACCTGAAAAGAACAGAAATGTCTCTTAAACACTTAGGATATATTATGATGTGACAAGTTTTAACGAGATAACATACAGGAGAGGAGTCGGGAGTAAATAGCGGTACTGAATGCGGGTGACAAAATACGGGCCAGAAATCTGAGAGAAAGTTGAAAACAACTTAACTGATGAAATGGTATGTTGGAATGAACGGAGCCAGCATAATAACACCAAGTATATGATTGTTTCCTCATCTGGAAATTAATTCATATTTAAAGGAGGAGATTACAATTAGAAATACAGTGTTTAACCTTCACATTCGTAAGGATAGAGTAATATTATCCATTGACACTTAGCAGTACATAACTCATGATGATGAAAAAGTGACCATGAATCCAAAACAATCAGTGGATCCAATTCACAATGAATCATATTCTGAGATGATGTTTTTTGTCCAAAGGGGTTCAAAAACCAGGTCACCGGCCCCACGTAATTGTACTAATCATTGGTAAAGTAGATCCATGATGTTCCTCATATAGTGGTAACGTAGACTCATGGTGTTCCTGTTCTTACGACAGACAAGAGATACCATTGGTGTATTATTCTGCATCCCCTTTCACAGGAATCAAGTCTATTTTCCATACTACGCTTATTTGTGATAAACATAGCAAAATAATCAGATGAATTTTTCCTTTGTGTAATAATAATAATAATAATAATAATAATAATAATAATAATAATAATAATAATAATAATAATAATAATAATAATAATAATAATAATAATAATAATAATATTTTGAAGTTCATATTAATTATGAAACTTAGTCTTTTTGAGGTGTTTCTTATACTTTAACTAAATAATACAGTCTAGGAAATTAATACAATTTATTATAACGTTACAGTTAACATTAACAGAATGGATGTTATTTTAAATAGAGCTTGTTGCTTGTAAAGATTGTAAAATTTATCTGCTCTGTTTGGATTGCTAACATTTTTAGCTCCGAAGGATCGAGGATTATCCCACGTACGATTTTAATATATATCGGATATGGTTAGTTGGAAATCGTTAGTTGGAATCAATACATTAATGAAGGACAGTGTATTAATGTATGTCATTAATATAAATTACATCACATGTGATTAATCTCTTATACTCGTAGTAAGGTCAAACAAGGAGAAATATATTTATCTCATACAGTTAAACTTACAATTGCATTACTTTTCTAGGCCCTTTTAAACAACAAGCATCATCATCACTTTACTTATCAAGCTTCTTCATTTAAGAATAGTGAGTAATTCTTGTCTATCCTCTACGTGTCCAATGCATATTTTCTAAATTATATTCTAAGTTCTTAATTTGCGTAACAATTTCACTGCACCTCCCCCTAGCTTCGTAGAATATCTTAAAATCTCTGATAGCTTTTATAGCATTACTCACGATATTATATACTCTTTATTCCTCCGTCGCCTCATGGTCACTGTAGAGCTTACTCCTTATTTTAGTTATTATATCGTAATCCTTTTGTTCATCCACTGAACGTATGACATTTAGTGTACACGTTCCGCACTTACACTGATTCAGAATATCACTGTCTTTTTCAGCAATTAATATAGGGTTAAATTGTCATAACTCTCATAGAATTTATTTTCAGCGTAGGCGGTATTTATTTCTTCAGTTGATACTGTATTATGAATGACGACAGAGCGACACAGTTTCGTCTTGTGAAGTTATCTGAACTTGACGGGAGCAGGGAACCATATACACACTCAAATGCGATTGACTTCAGTCGTAATTGGAAGTAAAATTACCACAATCTGAAATCCTTCCCACAGAAGTCATAATAAGGGAAAATATCACATGATGAAGAGAAGAAACAATAATCAGTAGAAAGAATAATCGAAGGGTCGCAAACGTAATATCTGCAATCCATATTTTTAGTCAGTAACAGGTTAGAATGCAAACTTTATTGAACGGGTAAGAAGTATAGTCTATCCTGCACAACGGTCATGTTACGAGTCTTGCATAAACGTTAGGGGTACCGCGCATCGGAACCACTAGAACTTGCTACTTAACGGAAGAACGGGCTAGGCAACGCTTCATAATAACTAAATTAGATTGCATTACAGCCTAAAAATCTGGAGTTTAGTGATGTCATAGGAAATCTCAAGGTAATGATTCACCACTAGAAATGAAGAACTGTCTTGGCAGAAGTAAGTATGTCTCAGCTAGAACCGAAGGTGCTCCTTACTGCCTTCAGTTTCTCTCCACGTATATATTGTCAAATAATGATTATGGTTCGGGTAAAGCTACAAACAACTACTGTTCAAATGGTCTGATGTAACTTACTGTGTCATTTATGAAATCATCTCGTTATAAGAATGAAAATATTATTCATCAACTCCTTCCCCTTAGTCACGAAACTTGAATTCTTCACGCAACATTTCTGCACGCACAACATCCATCATCAAGGAAGTAAGTAAAGAAAAATGTCTTGAGAATATTTGTATTATAACAAAGGTTTTAATGTAGACTTTGTCTAAGTTAGAGGCAGACGTCGTTAAAATGTATGATCATTCCCGAAATAGCAGTATAAAGTTTTAAAATATTTACATTCACCTCACTCATGTAAGAAGTATATCGCCCTAACTACCGAGCGAGTTGGCAGTGCGGTTAGGGTCACGTAGCTGCGATCTTGAGTTCTGGATATGGTGTATTCGAATACCACCGTCGGCATCCATGCTATGGTTTCCCATATTTTTCCATTTTCACACCAGGCAAGTGCTGGCGATGTACAGTATATTAAGGCTGCGACCACTACCTTCCAGTTTTCTAGCCCGTTACAAACCTGGCCCCGTGGAAAATCACCGATATGTTAGTGTCATGTATATCCTATAGCAAAAAAAAAAACATAACTGAAGTGCCATCGTATATTTCAAATCATTGTAAAATACTTTTAAGTTTTCGAATCAATACCACTCCTCGATTGGTCTGCCTTTTCATAATGCAATGAGATTGTTATTGTTTTTGTTACTGAGCTGCTATTCCTTGCAAGGCGTTCAAAATGCTACAGATTACAGATCTCAACACTTCCTTGTGAAATGTTTCACTGACACTGTGACTCACCGCGCTGTTTATTCTAGTAACCTGGCGATGCTCAGTTACTAGTTGAAGAAGCTGTTTGGTACTAACATTCTTCTGACACTTCTCTCACACTCGCCTGAGATAACAGGTGCGTGAAACCACCACATATCCACAAAGTTGTTAAATACAATCCGTCCGTAAAATTCATCTACTTCTCATGCAGGATACACGACACTCAACCCCCACCTACCGCTGTCACCAGGAATGAACCAGAAACTAATTATTTAATGTTCCAGTGCATGCAAATTTCTGAAAGTGGCAGCATCGTTTGAAAAGTTCAACTTACTGACCAAAACTCAAGCTGAAGTATTTCAACTCCTATTTCCTTATCTAGAAATTCTAATGAGAGCTAAAGAATTAAATCTCAATTCTCTTTCACTGTTCCTTCACGTTAGTCCTTGTAAGGTCATAAAAGACTCGGTTTAACTTTACAACCAGAGATATCAGAGAGAAGTAGAACACGAAATGTGCGAATGGAACTTTTAGAGCAGGAATGTTCTCATACTATTGTTACGAGGCCACTGAAGTCTGAACGAAGATAGAGTTAATTGCGTCTCAACTTAACATTGAGACAAAGCCGGATCTGTTCGCCGACTGTATCAGCGTTTGAAGCTTATTCGTGATCGTTAGAACACAAGGCGCAAATACACCTTAAGAAAATTCTTAGACGAAGATAATAGTGTCGATCAAGGCACGCCTAGCAACTAGGCAGTCATTCAAACCCATATTTAATCTTCCGTTTCATACGGGAGTTTCCTTTGGCGTGCCGCTAACACGTACCCTCTCTGTTAACGAACTAATATTTACTGTAGTTTTCTTGTTATTCATAAGAATATACTGACGTATCGGTGTCAATATATGCTGTAATTATTTTCTGAGAATTTCTTAAATTATATTTCACTGGAGCATGGAGCATATCTACACATTTGACACTGGATATTTTTATAAGATTATTTGAATCAGTGAGCACATATAATATGTGCAAATTAAGTCACGACACAAAGCAGACGAATGAAATTATTTTAATTCATAAGGCCATTAAAAGGTCGACTTAATTATACTCTAAGTCCTTGTTTCCTACTTGCTTAACGTCGAAATGAACACATCAAGTATGTTTCGCAATTGAAGGATGGAAAAGTGAAGTACTGGGAAGATAGTGGCCATGGCATTATTATACAACCCCAGCATTTGCCTAGTGTAAAAATGGGAAACCAGCGAAAACAATCTTTAGGGCTGTGGACAGTGGGATTCGAACTCAAAATCTCCCAGAAGAAAGCTTACAGCTGCGCGATCCTCCTGTAAATCTCTGCATTGTTAAGATCTTAGAACAATAAACTCCTTTATTTTAGTGCTCCAGGAAATTCCAATGTCATTTTTAAAATCAGAACATCCACCATTGAATGACTACCAACGACACACCGATTATTTCTCTTATTTTTTGTTCCTTAAACAAGTCATTTTCAAGCAATATTTAAACTGGTGTAGTTCTATAGGCTGAATGTCTGAGAATGTTCATACTAATACCTATTACACACATCCACGTAATTCTTTTTCAGAATTGAACTTCATATATGGCCATTAATCCTTGTTATTCACCCTTTATCACTAGTAATAACGACACACAGTCCATGGGTCGTACGCCAGAAATTGAGTCTCTCCTGAATTAGGATGGAGCACGCTGAACGGGAATAAGCAATGCCCCAATGGAAACATCCTCATCAATATTTTTTTCGTGGCAACGACCAGAAAACACGTACGTTATTATTTTATAATACATCACAAGTCCTGTTCGCACGATTATAACTGGGGTGACATGCACAGTGCATATTTTATGACGAGCACGGTACACGAGCCTAACCACAACAGGCTGTTCAGTTTAAATTGGAGGGGGAGGGAATGCCATTTTGGTTACTGAAACTTTGTATTCGTTTCACACAGCGAATAGACGCCACGCTCTATCATGATGATAAAGGTTCAAAGGGTCAAACAGGAAAGCCATTCGTCCAAATTAATCCATACTGAGTTTGAAGGCACGAAAACATTGACAACTTTTACGCTTCAGAAGATGATACGGTACTCCTATATTCAGACCATCTTCTCTTTACGTCTTACATTTGTGATCATCAGTTAACGTTCTCATTAAAGTATTGAGGCAACAAGCTGATAACCATACCTTTATATTTACCAACTACTGCGTAAATTATTTGTTCCTTATTGAGAAGCATTGTCTGCATTTGGGAGATAGTGGGTTCGACCTGCACTTTTGGCAGCCCTTTCTGGTGATTTTCCCAAATTCACACCAGGAGAATATCAAATTTTAAGTAAAGTAAAAAAAAGACTATCTGATTTTTCAGTTCACTCGAAAGTAATTATCACATAGTGGCGCCACTCATAGCAACGCAACCCCATGGTGTTCTTCACCTAGGTATACTAACCACGGGCGCCGGTATTCCCTTGGTGTTCCTAACATGGTGGGTACTAATCACAAGCAACGCAGACCCACTTTCTCGCTCATATAGTGGTACAAATCACAAGCATCACCTAGACCCGTGGTGTTTCTCAAAATGGTACTAATCACGGGCACTGTAAACCCACAGTGAACCACGCTCTGCTGCTACTACTCACAAACCTTCTGTGTATCTAACATAGTGGTACCGCTCGCAAGTAAGGGATACCCATGGTGTTCTCCGCGTGATGGTAAAATTACAAGTAGTTTCATAGTTCTAATTCAATCATCCCTTGGTCGCCCCTTTTAGTCGCCTCTTACGACAGACAGGGGATACTGTGGTTGCGTTCTTCGTCTGCTTCCTCCATCCACAGGGGGTAGAGAGAGACTAAAAGAAAAAAAGGAAGAGATCAGTCACTTCGAAAAATGAAGTAAAAGATGAAAAAAGACAAGGGCCGCAGAGGGCGTGAAAATGAAAGACTCCTTAGGCCTCGAATACTCTAATACCTTCGAAGTCGGAACAGAACAAGAGTTAACCAAGGGAGGTCAGACAGGGTAGATGAAAGTGGGGAGCCTGGCACAAGAAAGTAAAAGCAATGCCACTACTCAGATAAGGGCCCCATGGTCGCCATCCCCCGCTCCCAAGTTCAGAACCCCTGGGTCCCATTTTAGTCGCCTCTTACGACAGGCTGGGGCTACCGTGGGTGTATTTATTCTTCATCTGCATCCCCCACCAACGGGAAGTGAAAGCAGAGTATATTCAAATCAATATTTCGTAAGAAAATTTCATGTATTGATCAGGATCGTGGCATTTCACTCCGCATGAATAGCTCTAGAGACGGTAGGCCTATTAAGTAGCTCATAATTATTTTCAGTCCTGAGAAACGAGTAGCAGTGTTTTCATATTCTTTACTATTCCATCAAGTGAATGACAATGTCGCTGTTCTGATTTAGTGATATTTCGCACGAGTTGAAGGAAAGGATGTCAAGTTGAAGCTGCAACCTTTTAGCCCAGTCCGTATGCCGGGTTGCATTCCCATTTTCCAAAAGGAACTTCACTTTATTATCTACTAACATGAATTCCTCAAGTTCTGTTGCTTGGCAGATTAGTTAGCATAGCGGACTTCTTTTCAAAGGTTCGGGTTTCGATTCTCCCCCGAAGATTTTAGTCACATCTGGTGAATTTCCTTGGCTAGAATACTGGCGGTAATTCTCTTAATACACGCATCTTCATTTACAAACACATAACAAACCAACTGCGCTGACACGGAGAATGATGTTGGTCCTTAACTCCGCACTACGTCCTCATTTGGGGCACTCGTGACCCCATAAGTGAGTAGGGAAAGTCCCGCTAGTAAAAAGCACAAAACATTCTAGTGCATATCCCTTATGCTTATTGGAATGTACCCGATATGAAATTTTACATCAATAATGTAATTTCATTTTTATGTACCACTAACTAACTTTTCACGCTTTTCGGAAACGCCGAGGTTCCGGAATTTCGTCTCACGGATTCTTTAATGTGCCAGTAAATGTACCGAGATGAGGTTGACGTATTTGAGCAACTTCAAATACCACCGAACTGTGGCAGGATCGAACCTGCTAATCTTTTACCTCGCTGAAATTCCAGAAACAATCTAAACATTACCATATACGGTCGACACTAGGAATATGATCCCTCCTCTATCACTGCCTTCCTCTTCCCGACGAAGTGCTGTTGAAATCGAATCTCCGAGCATCACCGTAATATCGTTTCCTCCATTACTCTCCTGCTGGCTTGTTGACTCTCTGTCCGAGCCCAGAGTAAATACACCGCTGTCCCAAGAGAGCGAGAGAAAGGAAACCAATCCTTCAATTAAAATTAAACTGGATAAAATAGTAGAACAGGATTTAAACTCCGAGCTTTGTTACAGTGGCAGAAGAAGACAAAGTATATCACCGCCCAGTTTGTTGTCCGTGTTGTACGGTTCATTTTATTTTCCCCTTTGTAGAATGTGTGTTAGTGTTAGGAGCCTCCTGTACTAAAACTATCACAAACGATTACACTTTCCCTCTCGGTTTTCTGCAACGCACCGGGTTAGAAATTGTGATATCGTAACCGTGGATTTGGCATCTGGCAACCAACTGTTAACCTGTCGATAATACAATAATGGAGTTTTGAACAAAATTACCCTCTTTCCGAATCGAGTGAAAGCAAGCTAGATTGCAGTGTTCCATTTTCTCTTTTTATTACGACAAATAGCAGTTTTATACCAAAAAATTCCTATTTCTGGAGGAAAAATGTGTGATTATTATGGACATTTTAACGCTCAATTCAAATATGGTTTTAGTTTTCACACATCAGGAATAGCTTAAGAGTAATCCGTTTTAACTTATTTTGATACTTTCATATCATTATATAATATAGCCTTAATTCAGTTATAGACATATCATCATAAATTCAATTAAGGGGCTTGTAAACATTAGGAGAGTAACAGAAGGTGATAACTGAAATGCTTATCTATTTTTTTCACTTTGCAATTGTCATTGACAGGAATGTTTATGAATGTTCATAAAAATTGTAAAATATGGATAGAAATTTTTTTAAAAATTGGAAAATACGGATAAAATTTTTTCACCCAAAAGTTTCCTGTCTTTTGTCTTCCTTTTGTGTTGAGCATCCTTCTTGTCCTGAATTATACTCCAGCAATAATCTGCTAACATTGTGGGCATTCATTTCCCTTCATACCGTTTCTCCATGGTAGCTATGTCTTTACAAAATCTTTCCCCATGCTCATCAGATACATCACTACATCCCTCTGGAAAGAAGTCTATAAGCGAGTTCATGGATCGTACTTTCAAGGACATATTGCATCCTAAATCTTCATAAGATATGATCATTTCTTCTTTCACTAACTCTTCATATTAACGGTCTAATCTACTTCCAATAAATCACACGCAGGTTCGCTTTTCTTTGTCAGACATACAGACATATCGAATATAAATACAAAAGGAAAGACTAGTCACAGAAATACTCACTTGGTATATCTGAGGAATCCAAAAAATATATTTTAAATTGCAGAAATAGTTGCATTACACTGTGGTTTTGAGGTTAACATGCAGCACTATATGAAAAATAACATCAATGTCTGAAAGAGAATCAGAAATAGTAAAGTTACTGTTGCTAACTATTTAATTTAATTTTATAAAGGTACCATACTTGCTGCAAACAATGATACTATATGATATATATGTTCAGATTAATGACATCCTACCCCTGATAGTGAAATTCTGATTTCAGATTTGAATTCATCAATGTAAATTCTTTTAGAATTACACATTTTCATTCTAGAAATGCAACATTTGTAGAACAGTGTAATCTGTGCTAGATCCAATGATATTCATTAGACGTGGGTAAATTCTTTGGGTGGGGACGGAAACCCGAACTCTCTGAAACGAAGGCCGGTATTTTCATTATTCTGTGAGGAAGCAATACGTGGGAAAATCATGTTCTTATATAATAATATGACGTTAGTTTTTTGTTTGTCAAGAAGGAAGCCATAATTTATGGTATCGATTCAGTTAAATGTAACGTAAAAGCATTTCAGTCTGTCAAACACACAAGTTAAATATTACAATAACATATCTGTAAAACAAAGCAAAGTAAAAGTTGGAGTAGACAAAGGAGGACATCATTAAGGGCGTGCGGAACGTTTAAGGTGATAAGAATAATCATATTTTATGTTTTTACATTTTATGAATCCCTGAAGTCCGCCCTTTAAAATTATATATATTACACGATATTTTAACCATTAGAAATTGTCATAAATTTAAGTTAAACATGCGCTAACAGTAAGAAAATTGCCAGCAATGCCAGCGAAAATGAAATGATTTACATTGCCATAACTGGTTCAAATATATAAAAGCAAAAGAGGAAGGAATTCCCCATGTCCTTTCCAAGCACACACATCTTCCTCTTGCCTCTATGAAAGAAATAAGCCCTTTTTAGACTTCTGTTCATTCCTCAGCAGTTGGAGAATTGTCCTCATGGCAAAAGTCAAAACCCAATGAATCGGTAAACAATGTTATATGGTCTCGCATTACTAAAGTCAAATTCTGGGCATAAAAATTAATATTTGGAGTTCTCGGTGCAGTGTATAATTTTAATTAAGGTAAAATTTCCAAGTGTCATGTATTACGCAAGTTAGAACTAAAACCAGGAGGGAATTTTGTCAGTGCCATGAAGGATTTGGTCTAGAGAGACTATGTCAAGCTAAATGAATGGTTCAGGAAGTGCAAAAAATGCTAAGGAATCCAGAGACAAGCGTAAACGAAAGCTAGATGACTTGTATGAATAACAGAAAGATTCATATTCTCCTTCGTGTGGGACAGGGATGCACTGAGATATGAACACACGTGAGAATAGTTTTAACTGCAGTTTTCTCAATTTCTTATTTAAAAATACATGTTCCTTTTTCTATGAGACTGTTTGTCACAGAGCTGTGCAAATTTCACCGTCAGATTGTCTTATATTGACTCACATTTTTACTGATTGATTTCTGTATTTAAATATTACTCTTTAAGATTTGGCTGTTTATTTTAAGAAAAAGTAATCAAAATTTGGCATTTTAAAAACTATTTTCTGACTCACCCTAAGCCCAATCAAATAAAGGGTGTGTTAACATGAAGAATATGTGGCTGAAATTTCATTATCATGACTTTATTACATCCTGCGGAAAAGGAACATGAACTTAACAAATTTAAGTTCAAGTTCATAAGAGTTAAACAGATATAAGCGTAAATTTTCTAAATATCTGAGTGTGACTTGATAGAATGTGATGATGTTCTTTGAAGAACGAAGCACGTTATTCTTTGTTTAATAGTGTGTATGTATAATATGTATGCATGATCGACACACTGGAAAGCTATTAAGATACATAGAAGTTACCTCTGGAATACGGAAACGCAACCCGGCATGCACACTAGCCTAAAAGTTTGCAGCTACAACATTGCGTTGTTTGCCAGGCTGAGTAGCTCAGACGCTTAAGGGGCTGGCTTTGTGAGCCCAAATTTGCAGGTGATCATAGTGACGATACCCTCAGTTTTCGGTGAGTTCAAACCACTGACATAATTATTTACTTCAAAAATCCCACATGAACTGGCCGGTGGAAAGCCAGTAATTTCATTCCATATATACTGAATTTGAGGAGATATTATTTAATGTAAACCTTTTTCTGATATGGCACCCCCATGAACTAAGTGATAAAACAAGTAGTGGAGTACCTTACAGATGCCAACGCAGTGAGCTCCAGCACTTGCCTCTCTTCTTTCCTCTCTGTTTTCAGTCTCACCGACACAGACCGCAGCCTTAATTAAGTTGAAGTTTCAGCTTTTACCCGAGGTGAAAACGGGAAACCACGGCAAACCATCTCCAGAGCTACCGACAGGGGGTTCAAATTCACCATCTCCCGAGTGCAAGCCAATAGCCATGTGATCGAACCGCTTGGCCAACTTGCTCAGTAGGCAGCAGTCTTCATGGCAACGTAAGGTCCTCAGTGGGCTGTATGTGCAACATTAAGAAGTTTTGTTGATATAAATTTGTCTTAGAGCTTCGTGTAACAAAAATGTGCCATGTTACCTAGCAACAGTACCTTGAGAGCTGCACAGGCCATGAGTCTTTATGTCACCTCACCTCACCTCACCTCACCTCACTCACTACTTCACACCATAGCTTGCACGGTTTGCGAGGAACACATTTTATTAAAATACATATTTATGATCATTTGATTTCCGAAAAGGACATTATTTTGTTATACTTTCCAAGGTTCTGCTTTCCCCTTCTGATATATATCATTCTCGAGAAAGTAGCACGAGGTCCAAAATAATTCACTACATGTAATTATTTTAGTGCCTAATATTGCTGTTACTTCGTCCTGTAACTAATACAATATAATACGGAGTACATATAAATGCATTCGGAATATAAAATACTTCAAGAACATTAACAAAACTGAACAAATATAAAAACGGAACCGCATACTAAAATTATAATTATTGTCGCCCTTACTCTATGATGTTCCCTAGCTGTGGGTCAAATTTTGTGTTATGTACATACATGCTTACAAAACTTCGTTATTATTACCATCATCCCATACAGAGATGTTACTTCAGAAGTTAATAATTTTCCGTATGTTTTCTTTTAATTAATATAATCAATTTTAAACTACTTATTTAATGTATGGGTAAATGATCAATTTGGAGTCTCCCTCTTCCAACTTTGGTTGTCCGAGGCAGGACCCCTGATGCTAATCCTGAAATATTAGCATGCATTTCTGTATGTGTATTTTAAATGTCCTATAATGTCATTTTAACCATGTGCACTCGTGCTGATTTCACTGTTTTCAGTTTCTTCAACAGCATGTACCATTCCCTCATTCACCACTTTCACGTTTTTCTCCCACAAGCTTTTTACAATTATAAATTATAAATAATTTCGATAGTTTCCCTGGCCTTCTCAATTCCCTGTTCATTAATTTGTCAAGAGTATAATATTCCGATTCTCTTTCCATTTTATTTATCTCTTCCGTTTCGAAGTATTTAACCCGTAATGCTCTTGTATTTTCACGCTGTCTCAAGAAATGTGCATTTCTTAATTCCTCCTCACACAATAAACATTGTTTTGCAACTGCTGTAAATGCCTTATTTTTATAAACCCTCATTAGCCACTATATAATTTCTCTGTATTCTCTTTTTGTTAATTTATCATGTCTTATTTTCGTACGTGGATATATATTCATGAATTCCTCCAGAGTTCTCCTGTTATAACCCCTAGCCCTTAACGATTGTATTTCTATATCTGCTACTCTCTGCGTCGTCCTCTAACTATGTACATATTCATTCTAATTCGTTGTAATTATTTCATTTATCGTGCGTTTACAATCAAAACCAGAGTTATCGAGTTGGTTCCGAAGACTAATTTCTGGTTCCCATGAATTCTTGATATTCAGTTTAACATTACTCCATATCATTCCCGTAAGTTATCAATTATAGTTACATAAAGAATTGCCATGCTCATCAGGGTGAAAGCGGACGCTACACTCATCTAGTAAGTTATCTATAATTAGTATTTCTCATTAGTAGATCCCTCCCCCCTCGACTTTTAGGCAGTAATAGATTAGAATGTAAACTAATTTCATTCGTAGGAAGTGTCATGCACCCCGCTCTTTCATAATGTAGAGAGTGTAACATAAATTCTAGGGATCTTATAGATCGTGCCTCTATGTTTATGCAAATCTAATGGCATAATGGTTTTCAAGGGTAAAGTATACTTGTTATTCGCTTTAGCAATATTGCACTCCAACCTGTTACTGTCCAAACATCCGATCTCTACTTATATGTTAGAAAAGTCAGTCATAGAGGTGAGTGTCGACCGACTTTGGCGGGTTGATAATTCAGGACTGGTATGGAAGATAAGATACGACATAAACAAAACCGTGTACTTGTAATGCAGGATGTGACAGTGTCGATTGTTGTGCATTGAACGTTGTTCCTCCCCTCGACGCTTACCATACGGACAAATGAGTGCTATTTATAATACTGAAAATATCGTACACTCACGTATTAACCTGAAGAAATTTGAAAACATATTTCCTAACGGACAGTTGATAGTCGAGAACATAGTGTTTGTAAACATAAGCTCGTGTACACTGTTGTCAAATAGGACACAATCTCACTCAATTATACCACTCCTCTTCCATACCGAGGTTGATTTTTTTACTCATAAATTATCAGTCCAAAGTAGTGAGATAATAGTCAAATATGCGCATGTGATTAATCGCTGTAATGTTAACCTCAGGCACAACCTATTGCTCGGAAAATCTACGCGGGTATTTTCACAATATTCAATGTTAAAATACTCCAGCTTCATGGGTAAATAGTTGGTGTGTTGGCCTTTAGTCGAAGGGGTCTCGTGTTCGATTACAGGCCGGGTCTCGGATTTT
The DNA here is from genome assembly GCF_040414725.1 of Anabrus simplex. Lineage (NCBI taxonomy): Eukaryota > Metazoa > Arthropoda > Insecta > Orthoptera > Tettigoniidae > Anabrus > Anabrus simplex. The sequence continues at coordinate 21,266,226 of NC_090274.1, read as the reverse complement.
AAATTTCGCCGGTTAATTCCAGTGTTTCGGTGGATGGGCCCCATCTTCAGGTCAACTCGAAAAACCTGCACCAGGGCACTCCGAAGGCCACACACCATTAAAATTAAGAAACAGCATTAAATATTGACCTGGGCATGTAAAGTTTCCACTATTTGAATAGTCACTACATCAGCTACCAGAATGCAGAATTTGAATGAAATTAAATTGTAAGACCTTGTAAACTTCTCTTGTTAGTGTACCAACTGGTATTTTTAACCTGACATCTGCAGTAGTCTAGAGAGAAGTTAACAAACTAGCTCACCAGGGATCTGGCATGAATGAGTCCCTAATAACAATTCCGATTCCCTCTGCACTTTTATCATGAGCCATCAAATTATACCATAACTGGAGAATTATCCGTAGATAACGAGTTCATTTGCAATTGAAACTGTAATAAAAATAGTGGACCTCATTACTCTAGATGAGTTCAATGTGCTGATATGCCCCCATTGATACTCCTGTGTTTCAAAACCCAATTTAACCGCCTAAATTTTAGTATATAATATAGCTCATCTGACAAAATAGTCCTTCTCCTACTCTCGCTCTGCGAACACTGTCTTTCCTTCCGGTCGAACACAAATTATTTGAAAATAAATTATAGGTCATACATAAGGAAGTTATCAAGTACAAAATGTCTGGTTTGTGATTTTCTTCATATCTAACAAAACACACGGAAAATGGAAGGAAATTCAGCTTTGGAGAACATATTCAGCTATTCTCAATGAATTAATTGCGTGCGACCTCCAGAGAGGCCTTGTGCAGCAATTTCAAGTTAATGCCTCAAAATTCTTTAAATTGTTTTCTATAAATAGGATCCTCCGTGGCTCAGGGGACAGTTCACTGGCCTCCCACCGCTAGGTTACGTGGTTCATATTACGGTGACTCATGTGAGATTAGTGCTGGACAAAGTGGAGACGGGACAGGTTTTTCTCCGGGTACTGCAGTATTCCCTGTCATCTTTCATTCCAGCAGCACTCTCCAATATCATTTTAACTGTCAGTCATTTCTATGACTATGAGTATGACAGCATCCGACAGCCGGAACAATTTCTATCCTCATCGCTAGATGGGAGCTTCATTCGTTCTATTCCTAACCGGGCGAGTGACTATAAACAGGCCGTGGATTTTCATTTGCTCTAAATAAATACTGAAGTGAGTGGGTGATATGCAGCATCCCGGGGTTTTCTATTTTCGATATAAGATACGACAGTCGTTTAGAAGACGATTTTAACTAGAGCTTCTGATTTATATACATAGTAGATAATGCATCTTTTTTGCTGTTCACCATTCTCTTTCTCTTTGTATCTCACTTGGAGCAATGCCATTTACTACTGGGTGTTCTCGATAGAAGTAGCTTTCAGGAAAAGATTATTCAGCTTTCGTTTAAACCGGGATATCTCCAAATACAACATTATACTTAGGTCATCCTCAGAGGCCTAGTAAAGTCACAACAGAGAATGGCACGAATTAACGAATTTCTTCCTTCCGTTTGAGTTTCTATTTATTTCAGTCCAAGAGAAACGAACGTAACGTAGTAAGATTTGTGAATGCAGTTCATTAGGGTAACGAAGGCTCATCAGTTAATTAAACAGGCGAGTACAGTCACTTCTCAGCCATATAGACTTGTCTTCTCCTTTAATTATGAATATCACGTTATACCGATTTTCCTCGGTTTATTCTCCAGAGAAATGGTAGGTTCATTACGCCTTGTTCTATTACCTGGATTTCATTTTAATTCGAAGACGGTGCAAGAAGGAAGGAATATTTTGTCCATTTCTGGATGAAACAATCACCAGGATTCTGTAGGGCGTTTATTCGTTCAATACTGTTTGAAGTCGCCTAATGATACTGAAGAAATTAATTATCAATTGAAAACTTCTGCCAAAAACATAGGACGCCGGATATTTATGCAGTAATAGGCTAGAATACAAAGTACTGTAGTCTGGTTATTAGGAAGTGTATGTCGTCTAGGCCTCTCTTCCGGAATGTAGTGAGAGTAACCTATATTCTGATGGGCCGAACCCCTAATATTTATGCACACATCACAGCACAATCGTTGTGCACGGTAGACTATTCTTGCTAATCGCTTCTAACCTGTATGTATGTTCAGTCGTCAGCTCTAAGGCTGGTTGGGTCCTCAACAGATCTGCCATCAGCTATCATAGATGACCTAGGCATTACTGAAGAGACGTACTAGGGAAATGAGGAGTGAGGTAGTTTCCTGTTGCTTTCCTCACCGAGCCAGAAAGTACTATTACATTTCAGTCTGCCAAGCCCACTGAAATGCATGGATCAATCGACCCTATGAGCAATATTTTCATACCATCATAACAGGGATTGGCTGCGTAAGGAATGGTATTACTAGCATCACTCATACCTCAGCCACTTTCATATTGCCAAAGCCAAGGATAAGACTGAGACAGATGAATAAAAGTAACAAAATTGCTCTAGTCCATTCCATAAGACATAGTGTACTGTAAATACTAGGTTCCGCCAGGAAAGGCACGCTATTATTGCATAAAAACCAGAGTTCTAAACATAACGAACATTCATAAATACAAACTGTTGTCGCAATTGTTATTACTCTTTTCTATCGATCGAGAGTATAGTATAAATATATTCCTTTCCTATTAACTATGAGTTTGTACAATAATTCTCGTACTAATGAACTTAATCGTGAAATAGGTTTCATAATGACTAGCATCAGGAATTTTAGGCAGCAGTAGGTTAGAATGCAAACTTACTGAAGCGAGTAACGAGTATAGGCTACCGTGCACAACGGTTATGCTCTGAGTTCTGCATAAACATTAGGGATATGGGCCATCAAAAACTCTAGAATTTATGTAAATCTCAATGCATGAAGGAAGAAAGGGCTAGACGATATTAATAAGGAAATTACTGTGCATTCTAACCGATTACTACCTAATAATTACCGTCTTAGTCATTATAACTATTTGCTGGAAAAACTACTTTTATTACAGATGAATATCATTGCTAGAGATGGGAATTCTAGGAACGAAAAAGTTAGAATGCAAACGCATTTAACCAAGGTGCAAGTGTCTTCTAGCCGCACGACGGTTTTGCTGTGAGATGTTTATAACTATTAGCGATCGGAACTATCAGAACCCCTAAAATTTAAGCAACTCACCGGCATAACTGTACAGCGGCTAGATGACACTTGCACCTTGTCCAAAAACATTTGCATCCTAACCTGTTCGTCCTTACAATTCCCATCTCTAACCATCACAAAATAGTACATGTTTCTTTGTTTGATCTTGATAGCAGTATGCAATATTTCTCCAATTTTTCTTGTATCTTGAATAGAAAGTATTAATAAACCAGTGGACTATCATTCAAGCTCATGTCCGACAACTTCAGCTTTTTTGTCTTCACCATATTTTTCGATACTGCAATTCTAAAAAGTGACTCAACTCGCTATATACTGTGATTTCATGTTCTGCATCATTATTAACACGTTGGGCGCCAGAGCGGACACAGGTGACTATTTTTGGACTTCTTGCTAGGTCACGGTGGACACTTCCAGAGAGTAAAAATTAATTTTCTGCCCACAGACCAAAATTTCTACAAAACGAAAATTGGCGCCCAACGTGTACATTATTTTGGAAATAACATGGTATGTCTGCAATTCAGTATCTCAAATTATGCTGAAATAATGTATAGTTATACTTGAAACAATTAGTCAAATAGGACTAGAGTCCTGATTTTTAGGCAGTAATGTGATAGAAACTTATTGGAGCGTGGAACCAGTATAGTCTACCTACACAACGGTTATGTCACAAGTCTTGCATAAGCTTTAGGGTACGGCCAATCAGAGCCCCTAGCATATACATTATTGCCGCTACATTACGGAAGAACGGGCTAGTCGACGGTTTCTAATAACCAAATTAGTTTTCATTCTAATCAATTACCGCATAAATATCCAAGGTCGAATAATTACTATTTTACAGATAACTACAGTATTTACTGGATAAATTAATTTCCTTACAGATGAATATCATCGCAAAATACTATATCATTGTTTGCTGGCTCCACGATAGTGGTATATTATTTTTGTATATTGATTGGAAAGAATTAGTGAAGGACTTGTGACTATTTTTACGGTAGACTTTTTTCAGATAATCCCGTTTTTCTTCGCCAGATCATTCTCATTCAAGCCTGACCCCGACAACTTCAGCTGTTACATCTTCAACATCACTATCACCTTCTTCGTTACTGTAATTCTCAAAAACACTCAGCTCGCACAAGTAAGGAAGATCTTTCTCAAGAAAATAAATTTGCTTACTTGGAACATTGATACAGGAATAATAAATACGTTTTTGAATACTTTCGTATGAAGGTTGATATTGCAAGGAAGTGAAACGTGGACAATAACTCAGAATGGAAACTTTTGAAATGTGGTGTTACAGAAGATGTTGGGTGAGAAGGTAGATCGAATCACGAATGAAGAGATATTGAATCGAATCGGGGAGAGAAGAACTATTTGGCAAAATTTCGCCACGAGAAGAAATAAAGTAGAATGACAGAACACATTGACACCCAGTATTTGCTCAGTTAGGGGTACGAATGGCAGAAGCAAACCAAGGTGTGAATATGAAAAGCACATTAGAGCAGATGTAGGAAGCAGCAGTTACGTTGAAATGAGAATATTAGCACAGGATAGGGTGACAGGGAGAGCTTCATCCATTATGACTGATTAACCTTCGATACTTTATTCGAGTCAGAAACAAATAATGTACAGGGTGACCCAAAATTCCGTTAATATTTGACAAGAGACTACTTCACGGAATACTGGAGGTAGAGAGGTAATACTTGACACACATGAGTGGCATGATTTGGGGTTTTATTGACACCAAAATAAAGTACTTCACTAACTGTGCCTTTTCTGATGACATCAAGATGCCGGAATTGCAGGCGCATCTGACGCCCTCTCTCCCGACAGCTCCTTTTATACCGTAAAAGAGTCTCATGTGGCATCACTCTCATGTTGCTGTCCACCGCCATCTGTTGGTCATGTTATATTCTTTATTTTGGTGTCCTTAAAAACCCCGTGTTATACCAGTCACGTGGGTCAGTTATTGCCTCTCTACCTTCAATATTCGGCGAAGTATTGCCTCGTCCAATGTTAACGGAGTTTTTGGTCATACTGTACATATATAAACGACAATCTTAAATTAGGTTACACGACCAGTGACGTTCGGTATCGCAAGGAGAATATCTTCTACTGCTCAAGATGCAGCGCACATCATGCAATCCAGTAAATGTTCCATGGTCGCGACAGGAAAGCGCCATTTCTGGTGATTGCTTTTGGATCTTTCAACCCCACAACGAAGACGATTGCCTAATCAAAGTTAGTTCATGCTCAGGTCGGAGGCGACTTTCCGAAGTGCGAGGCCAGAAAAAGTTCTTCTCAAGTCGAGAAAACCACATATGTTTTCTCGCTGTAGTCGACGTAATTTGCAAGACTGCAGTGGTTTTCAGGAAGCCTCTCCTGGATCTCAATCTTCGGGTAGCTGGTACATAACAATATAACATTTGGGATTACTATTTATTTTATTCTTATCAGAAGTACAAAATGTCGAACATGAAAACATTAAAAAAAGAAGTATGAAATGGACACGAGTACACAAGAATTTGTTCAACGTAACTTCAAACTGTTCTGGCCCATACCTTACCCACTTTCAGATGTTACGACCGCTCTACAACGTCTTACCTTCTGCCTTCTGTCGCATTCATCTGCTTGCTCGCCCAGCTGTTCACTAACTGGTCTGCTCTCTGGCTCTGCTGCTACTTCCTCGTTGTGACGTCACACCTACGTACTTTTCATCGAGTAACTTCTCGAATATGTTCACCACCTATATAAGCAAGCTATTCCTTACTCTCGGGGTCAGACATTCAGTTGGAAATCAACTCGAGTGGAGAGAGCGGAACTGTTCGCCAACGGCTGGTCCGTTGCGACGTTTTACCTACTTTTATTTGTGAATTGCTGCATTGATTTATCAACAGACTGGGTGAGCAAAAGTCACAACCTTTTATATCTTTCGCGCTCAATATCAATATTTGAACTTCGAATGTTAAATTATTTAGAGGTTTCGTGGTTTCAATCCTAACTAAGTCCTTCAGACTGGAACCTATATCAACCTCATACGGCAGAATCAACTGTGCTTGGACAAGTGAGAGTAGTGTTGCCACACCTTGAACTTTTCACTGACCCGAGTGGTCGTTTACATTGCCAACGTGATAGCGTCTAAGCAGCCTGGAAGGATCCCCCCCCCTCTTCATTCCTTTTTTTTCTCTTCTTCCCTCCTTACTCCGCTTCCTTTTTCTTTCCTTTTCTTCCTTTCGGATATTGAGTTCTAAAAATTCTTGTCCTCCGATGCGCTATAACTTTCCTGCCCTCCATTTGGGTGCAAAATCAAGATTGTAAGGGTGGCCTTAAATCATTGTTTATATTAAGATTTAGTGGCTTTGTTTCTTAATTAAAGTGTTTGTGTACTTATATAGGTGTTGATTCTAGTTTTCCCTGTCGAACCTTGCTCTTGGGCTTTTCTTGAAAGTCATAATAATAGTTCCCAAGAAATCTTAATGATTGTTATTCTTGACTGTGTCTTGGTTGTCAAACGGGCTGAGCCCTTGTCAAAAGTTTGTAATTCCCCTTCTTTGCTTGTTGTACCCTGCTTATTCTAGTCATTTGAAGTTTAAAATACAACTTGTTTTAAAACCATTCTCCTTTTCTTACATTTGGTCAGTTGTGCGTTCTCTCTCATTCTTTACCTTTCCCCTTTCCCTTCTTCCTTTTAAAACAAAAAAAATTGTACTTACCACGGACATCCCTCTCGGGTAGCCCGCCGTGGCGTCCACTGGCTCTGCTGATTGGTGAATGATAAAATCTGATGTACTGGGTTTCACCCAACGAGGCATTGACCGCAAGTCTTTCCGTGGTCTGACAAGTCACCACCAGTGAAATAACTTTGGTTTACCTTGAGCGTTGTGGTGTCCCAAAGATTATCTTTTGACGATCTTTGTTGTTGTTGTGGGTCGACCATCTCATTTTCTATGTTAAGGTATTCTTTCCTTTTGCCACTGGTATGAATAAAATATTTATTGGCACCCCACATTGACATATCACGCCACACAGAGCACTTGAATTAGCTTGAGTCAAATCCTCATTGTAAATCTGGATGGGAACAACGGACAACATAAGAAATATTGTGTTGTTTGAAATTCGCCAGAAACACACAGAACTGTCTTGGTAGGAGCATGCCCCTTAACGAAGTTGTCTCTCATTCTTGCAACTTCAGCTCGGAGTCTGTTCACGGAATTCCAGATTGGCCAGTTCTCTGTGTGGTCAGGAGTTAGAGATTCTTTCGGTTCCATACATTCAGATAAATTATTAGTTCTCTCTTTCACATGGAAACAAGTGTTTTTGCAATTGTTCCTTGTAACGGTTGAGTAGTTGTCAGGAAGCTCTTCCTAGATTTTAATCACCTTTCATCAGGTTGATGTCCGTAGAGTGGATGTAAGGCCATAGTAGATGATCTTCTCCTATCATTGTTGGAAGCTACTTCTATTCTGATATCTAACGGAGCAATCCCAGCCAGATAGTTCACTGTACTGAAGGGAGTTGGTCTCAAACAACCTGAAATAATCCTGCGACAACATCAACCTGTTTGCATGGACTAACTTATAACCTAAAACCAGTGCTGGTGTTTTTAACGTTTGCGGATGGGTGCCTCAGTTACTCTCTGCCAGTTTACGAAGGAGGCAGTTTCTCGAAGAGATCCTCTCATTAAGGCACTGCTCCTTGTATGTAAGCGTACAGTCCAAAGTGACCCCTAGATATCTAAGGTAGAAGCAATAAGATAGCTGATGGACTTGTTTAGTTCCCTCTGCATTGGCACCTACCTCACGACGATTACCTGGTAGCGCTATTCCTGCAAGCTGGTAGAGTTTTACAAGAGGTGTAGACCTCAGACAACCTGTAACAAGTCTACACGCTTCATTGAGCGCTTTGTCAACTTTATTTGCTTCTATGTGAGGATCCAAGCAGCCTCGATGATCATGCTTTGGCAGACACAGACCACCCTCTCCCAAATATTACCCACAACTAAAGGCGGAACTATAGTTACGATGCTTTTTTTTTTTTTTTTTTTGCTACGGGCTTTACCGACACAGATAGGTCTTATGGCGACGATGGGATAGGAAAGGCCTAGGAGTTGAAAGGAAGCGACTGTGGCCTTAATTAAGGTACAGCCCCAGCTTTTGCCTGGTGTGAAAATGGGAAACCACGGAAAACCATTTTCAGGGCTGCGGATAGTGGGATTCGAACCTACTATCTCCCGGATGCAAGCTCACAGCCGCGCGCCTCTACGCGCACGGCTAACTGTTACGATCCTTTATAAGCGAACCACTTTTCTTGGGATATTATCCATTCTTCTATGGAATAGCTTACATTCAATGGAGAATGAAAACTAGTAAGCTATTAAACAGGAATCAACCGGGCGAGTTGGCCGTGCGCGTAGAGGCGCGCGGCTGTGAGCTTGCATCCGGGAGATAGTAGGTTCGAATCCCACTATCGGCAGCCCTGAAGATGGTTTTCCGTGGTTTCCCATTTTCACACCAGGCAAATGCTGGGGCTGTACCTTAATTAAGGCCACGGCCGCTTCCTTCCAACTCCTAGGCTTTTCCTACCCCATCGTCGCCGTAAGACCTATCTGTGTCGGTGCGACGTAAAGCCCTTAGCAAAAAAAAAAATACAGGAATCACAGGGGAATGAAACTGTTGAACAGACAAGAGAAAAATTGTGATCTATTCTATCACCAATAAACTGCAAGTAGTACTTTAGGAGAAGTAATTACTATTTTGTTTATCAAAATCATGAGCCGCAATATGACAGCATACTGTACCCAGCTTAGTCTACGGATATGATAATACCTTATAGCTTTATTGCGAGCGAGTTTGCCATTCACGAGCTAAGCCGAGCGTATCGATCTGTTCCTCTGTCGATATATAAAGCCGGAGACTATAATCCATATCTCCCTATCCTGTTCACATATCACAATGACTATCTCCAATGCATTTCTTTGGTAATGAAACGCTTTATTAAGCTGTGAATATCGCTGCGAAAAGTTGAATCACCGATAAAAGTTTTTCCTCTGGATTGTCTAGAGTGCATTCACCTATGGAAACGAGGACAATGAAGAGATGTTTATTCCTCAACAGGCTACTCAGATGCATGGTTAGAGATCGTATTTAAATGTACACGTTCGACAAGGAATAAGTCTATCCTATTGACGTACATGTGTCAAACTGGGCGTCATTCGAAAAATGAAACCACTTTGCAAAAATCAAGTGATCATCCCCTGTGAGTGGGGGGGGGGGGGGAGTAGAATAATACCCACGGTGTCCCCTACCTGTCGTAAGAGGCGATAAAAGGGACCCCAGGAGGAGCTCAAGTTCGAAGCGCTGGTTGGCGACCAAGGGACCATCAGCTGAGTCCTGGTATTGCTTCCACTTACATGTGCCAGGCTACTCACTTTCATCTATCTTATCCGACCTACCATGGTGAACTCTTGTTCTTCTCCGAACCGGACGGTATTAGAGCACTCGAGGCCTAGGGAGTTTTTCTGTTTGGTGCCCTGTGTGACCCTTGTCTTTCTTTGGCCGATACCTTCATTTCTCGAAGTTTCAGATATAGAGGGTGTTTGCCTAGCTGTACTTCCTCTTAAAACAATCACCACCACCACCACCACCTGTCTCTCAGTCATGGCTATCCATCAACGGTTGCTAATTTCAGATCACCGCCAGCCATAAGACATAGCCTGCACGGTTGCAAGGTGGCACTGCCTGGTCATCCATCCATACCTTACATTACAACCAGCACGGTTTCTAGGTTACGCTTCCGTCACAGAGTTTGTTACCTACACTATTTCGTTACACAAACTGACATCATTGTCTTATTATGTATATTGTTTATATATGGATCAATCAATCAATACTGATCTGCATTTAGGGCAGTCGCGCAGGTGGCAGATTCCCTATCTGTTGTTTACCTAGCTTTTTCTTAAAAAATTGCTAATAAATTGTAAATATATTGAACATCTCCCTTGGTAAGTTATTCCAATCCCTAACTCCCCTTCCTATAAATGAATATTTGCCCCAATTTGTCCTCTTGAATTCCAAATTTATCTTCATATTGTGATCTTTCCTACTTTTAAAGACGCCACTCAAACTTATTCGTCTACTAATGTCATTCCACGCTATCTGTCCGCTAACAGCTCGCCTCCTTTCTCCTAAGTCTTCCCAGCACAAACTCTGCAACATTCTTGTAACGCTACTCTTTTGTCGGAAATAACCCCGAACAAATCGAGCTGCTTTTCCTTGGATTTTGTCCACTTCTTGAATTAAGTAATCCTGGTGAGGTTCCTATACTCTGGTACCATACTCAAGTTGGGGTCTTACGAGAGATTTATATGCCCTCTCCTTTACAGTCTTACTACAACCCCTAAATACCCTCATAACCATATGGAGAGATCTGTACCCTTTATGTACAATCCATTTATGTGATAACCCCAATGAAGATCTTTCCTTATATTAACACCTAGGTACTTACATTGATCCCCAAAAGGAACTTTCACCACAGCAATGCAGTAATTAAATTGAGAGGACTTTTCCTGACGTTTAACCCCGTTTATCATCATACCATTGCCTGCTGTCCATTTCACAACATTATCTTATGACTGAGGGTCATTCGAAAATTTGTGTAAGGTAACGCAACAAAATATGACGGAAGTGTAACCATAGCAATCGTGTAGGCTGTGATGTAAGGTATGGATGGCCAGGCAATGCTACCTAGCAACCGGTCGTAGATGGCCATGACAGAAAGACATATGTGAGATATTTATGATCATTCGATATTCCCATAGGGGAATTCGAGACATTTTAATTGCTTGTACTGGGCCACACTTTCAAAATCCGTTGTGTCCCCCAAAAGTGTATGTCAGACCGTTAAAAAATTTCAGACCTATAAGAATGAGAAAACATGCAACAACTCAGATGCAAATAGTCCAATCAGACGTATTTCGAGGTCAAATGGCACAATAATGAGCGGCAAGTGCATGCGACATTTACTGGTGAAATCTGAGCTTGGCACGCGATGTAAAATTTGTCTGAACTATGATGATGATAATGGCGTTTGCTCTCCGGAGAGGTCCGGTGCAGGTCTTTTTCTAGTAGACGGTCTATTAGGCGACTTGCATGTTTGTGAAGATGAGGGCCCTACCTAGAACGATTTCTAATGCTAAATACGCCATACACACCCAGCCCCCAAGCCATTGGAATTAACCAATTAAGGTTAAAATCCCCAACCCGGCCGGAAATCGAACACGGGACCCTCTGAACAGAAGGCCAGTATGCTGACCATTCAGCCAACGAGTCAGACATGGTAATGATGATGATGCTTGTTGTTTACAGGGGCCTAACATCTAGGTCATCGGCCCCTAATGGTACGATATGAGACGAAATGTAATGACAAATTAAAAGTCAAAAATCCTCCACTGAACAGAATTCAAAACGTGAGGTCGAACAATGAATAGATGGGTATGAAGTTGAAACGAACAGTGGATCCAACCCGCAAAGCCTCACATTTACAGAAAGTGACGTAAAATAATAGCATTACTGTCCGGCTCGTTGGCTGAACGGTCAGCGTACTGGCCTTCGGTTCAGAGGGTCCTGGGTTCGATTCCAGGCCGGGTCGGGGATTTTAACCTTAATTGGTTAATTCCAATGGCACGGGGGCTGGGTGTATATGTTGTCTTCATCATAATTTCATCCTCATCATGACGCGCAGGTCGCCTACGGGTGTCAGCTAGAAAGACCTGCACCTGGCGAGCCGAAACCGTCCTGTGATATCCCGGCACTAAAAGCCATACGACATTTCATTTCATAGCATTACTGACCAAGCGAGTGCTTCTATAGCATAATACTCAATCGATGATGCTTGTAGTCTAAGGAAGTCCAAAATCGAAGTCATCGGCCTCTCATAATGGTACTTATCGCTAAGAAAGTAGAACCATGGTATTTGTCATGTTGCGGTACTAATCAAAAGTAGCGTAGACTCGCGGTATTCCACACATTAATGGTACTACTCACAGGTAATGAAATGTGCAAATATGGTGTTTTGCACATTGCGGCGCCATTTACAGGCAACGCAAGCCTATGGTGTTCATCACATAAATGTACTAACCACAGGGTCTCGCGCTATCCCGTGGTGTTCCTCATATAGTGGGTACTAATCATAGGCAAGCCATAACCATGGGTTCCCTAATCCCATGGTGTCGCTCAGATAATACTACTAATCACAGGTACTGTAAAAGCGGGCAACGCACTCTCTTGCTACTAATCAGAAGTAGTTTCGTGGTTCTAAAACAATCATCCCTTGGTCGCCCCTTTCAATCGCCTCTTACGACAGACAGGGGATACCGTGGGTGTATTCTTTGACTGCGTCCCCCACCTACAGGGGGTTGTGTGTCTGGTCCGCGAGAGGTATTTTATTTTCCTCAAGTTCGCCGGCAAGCCGGTTAGAAATCCCCATCTGCCTCCTGGGACGCGCCACGTGGGAGTATCACCTCTCCTGCTACTCCAGCGTAGTAGGTTCGTGGTAGTTATAATGAAAAGTGGAGTACTTTATGGAGTAGTTTTAACATCACATAAAACACCTTTTAGAATATAATTACTGGAATTACGAAAATCTGTATAGATTTGTGACCTAGTATTCAAGTCATTCAGTCATGTTTTTCCCAGCATTTAGAATACGCCTGTTCACAGCCAAAGCTGCCTGCAATGTGACGGATGTAGGTCATGATGCTGAATCAACTCATTAATAATCCATGAGTAGGGACGAGGTAACAATCAAGCACTGTGCTAGTGGTCTTGAACCCTCTCACCGGACGCGAACTTACCACAACACTGGAATGACACACGCTGTGTGTTTATCGTGCATAATTCCACCCCAGTGTTTGCTCTGCAGTGGTTCAGCTGCCTTAACCCAGCTACTAACAAGACTCGGTGACAAATCTCAGCGCGTATTATAATTAACATATTTCCTTAAATATTGTGACGATAGTACGTTTAGAGCTGTACCCCAAGTATAGTGATGGCGAAGTTAATTCACAGAAGCTTGTAGAATGAACGCTAAAAGGCGTAACAATAACATTGTCCATAGATGAAAAACATTTTTGCCATATTCTCATGGTTTTTACTGTGCTAAATCCAAATATGAGAAGAAAAATGCTGTATAACTCACCATTTTTTACATTTATAAACTAATTATTTAAGGAAATGGCATTTGTAGCAAATTCGAAGGTATTTTATACAGCATTGAATAGGTAACAATGGGTTTGAATTAAGAAGGCAATGGTCTTTAGTACATATGGACAGTTGGATCGTGGCCCTATTGATTCTTCTTTATTCTTTTATTTGTAGTTGAAGTGTCATTGAATAATCTGCCACTTCCACACATCAAATTAGGCCTATTGAAAGACTTCGTGAAATCCTTACCCAAATATTGGCAATGTTCACGTATCTCTGCGAAACTTTTCCGCAAAATTGAAAGAGGGCACGTTTGTTGGACTTGATATCTGAAAAATTACCTGCGATTGCGACTTTAATGGCAATGACAGGGAGACTCGGGTATCATTGAAGCAGGCTATTGCCAGTTTCTTGGATAAGTTTAAAATGGATATTTTGACGAGCGTGAAGACTCACTTTTTGATCAGTCACCTTGATTTTTCCCCAGGCAATTTTGGGGATGTGAGTGAGGAGCGAGGTGGGTGTCTCCATCACGATATCAAATTGATGGAAAGATGGTATCAGGGCCGCTGGAGTAATAATATGACGGGAGACTACTCTGCTGGTCACTTCACCGAGGAGTGCGGCAAGCGACTCACATGAGCAACAAAAAAAAAAAAAAGGATATACTAGAAGCTTTAAGAAGAGGGAAAGGAAGTATAACAAAATGAACAGATAAGCCTATGTAATAGAAATATTTTCATGTATATACTTAAATAAAAGCTTCGTACGTATTGTAACATTGATTTAGTTTTCATTCCTATAGTATGTTCCGCTAATTTTCTGGTTTGTGACGAAGCCACGCTGTGACGAAACCGTAGGTGATATGAAACAATTCAGGTCAAATCGGGAATCACTAAGAACAAAATCATAAGAATCACCTATTAACGTTAATTTTTTTGTTGATCTGTGTAAACAATATACATTAAATTGCACAAACATTGGACATCGCAGGAGGCGACTTTCTTTCAAAATCCTCCGGTTTGAAATGGGTTGAATATATTGTGTAGGTAGTAGAATCGCAAGTATTATCTCTTCGGCCACAAGCTATACACAATTTACTGCAAAAAAAACTCACATCTCGAGAATGTATCAAATTAAGTATTTATTTGCCAGCCAATTGTATGCAGCTGATTTGTGAGTATTTTGGCAACACAGAGGAGATTAATATAAATATGTTGGGTATTTATTTTGTAAACTGAATTATTAACATGGTGAACTTAAAAAAAATATTTTGTATATTCCACATAATTGTCAGGTTAGCTTTTGTATTTATATGTAAGCACAAACACTTGTATGTTCAAGTGTCTATTAAATTTCAGAATTAATGTAAAACATAAATATCCTGTTTTATTCCTCAAGGGTACTTCATTGTGTTTCAAACCTGTATTTGTCAGATAATTTGTTTTAATTCTGTAAATTCGAAGCATATTTGAAATCTTTTATTAATTCGCAAGGTTAGACTACTATCATTTTTCAATTATACTTCCCATGAAACTAAATTTAATTCTCACCTTAGGTAAAATATTCACCTTGACTTCAATGGTTGTATTTTCGATTAGTTTCGTGGTAATAAATCAGCAATCTCGACCTATAGAAAATATTTTTGATCCTCATCATTCAGGATGGAACTTAGGGGTCTAAGTTAATGTACTCACTCTCACTTTTATTATTCTTATTCTTAATCTTTCTTTCTTAATCCGTTCACCGTCTAGTGTTGTTTTCCCTCGGATTCATCGAGAGATCCCACCTCTACCGCTTGAAGGGTAGTGGCCCGAATTGTGAGACCTTTGGTCGCGAATACAACAGGGAAGGAAGACCAGTACCTCACCCACGCCGCACCTGCTATACTGAATAAGTTGGGGTAATGGGAAGATTGGACGTTATATACAAGGAAGAGGGAAGGAAGCGGCCGTGGCCTTAAAATGGGTACCATCTCGGCATTTGCCTGGATGAGAATTGGGACACCACGGATTACCACTTCGAGGATGGCTGAGGTGGGATTCGAACACCCCTACTCTGAGCCTGAGTGGAACACGTTCCAGCCCTTGTACCACTTTTCAAATTTCATGAACAGTTTAGTATTACCTATAAATGAATCAAGAGCTGATCAATGCAGAATTGTGTCAGACACACATTTCTCCTCTTGCATGGTGTCGATCACAGAGATTTTCACGAGCAGTGCACGTTATATGTATGTTCAGTCCGTCAGCGATTCCGCTGGTGGGATCCTCAACAGCTCTGCCATCAGCTGTCATAGATGGCCTAGGCATCACTGAAGAGGCGTATTAGGGAAATGAGGTTGTTTCCCGTTGCTCTCCTCACTGAGCCAGACGTTGCTATTACATATCAGTCTGCCAAGCCCACTGGAATGCATCCACCAACCGACCCTATGAGCAACATTTTCACACCATTCATAGTAGGGACTGGCTGCATAAGGATTGGCATTACTAGCATCGCTCATACCTCAGTCACATTCACATTGTCAAAGCTAAGGATAAGACAGAGACAGATTTATGAAAGTAACAAAATTGCTCTAGCCTATACCAGAAGACATAGTGCACTGTAAACACTAGGTCCTGCCAGCAAAGGCATAGTGTACGTTGGGCGAATGGATATAAGATTTTGTGATTCAATCCGTGTATCTTGTAACGAGGTATTGTAAATGGATTCTGTCAATTGCTTCCCGATCAAAGAAATGGTGGCCTAGAAGTCGTTCCATTTCTGTCTTCTTCCCGTAATGACCATGCAGTAGTTCTCGAAAAGGGGGTTTGAATTGAAGTGGTAGCTGGAAGTGTAGTTCTTCCAAAAGCATCGGTTCCCTGCATAGTTTCACATTAGCCTAAGTAACATGTAGACATGGTGAAGGACAGCGCCATTTACATAAAATTCGCCTTAACGTTTTTCACTATCCTTCATATTGGACTTTATTATCTGTTTCTATATGACCTGAAGGTCACAGCTAATCACTGGCTGTAGCTTAATCATGAATACATCGATTGTTGTAATCACAAACAAGATAATTTGAGCAGGTGTTGAATGGTGGAAATTCCTAGCACCGACGCATTGTGAAAGTGGTTCACTGGGAAGCAAGGTTCACGCTTAGGTATTTAAATCTGTTTACTGCCATCAGTAGACACTGGATTCTTAGGTAGTAATAGGTTACAATGCAAACTAATTTGATTATTAGAAACTGTGCTCTATCCCATCAATAATGTAGCGAGAGTAACAAATTCTAGGAGTTCTGATGGGCCGTACCCCTAATGTTCATGCAAAACTCAAAGCATAACCGTTGTGCAGTCTAGAGCAGGGCCTCTCAAACGCTAAAAATCTCACGCGTGCAAACCTAGGCGCAGAGGTTCTGTGCACTGTGCATCGCGCCAGCGTTTTGTCTCGCGACAACACTCGGCTAAGCTCGGCTCAACTCGGCGCGGATGGTGGAGCCCTGCAGAGCGAGTGAGGAAGGGAGGGAAATGGTGAAGCGAGAGAGAGAGAGAGAGAGAGAGAGAGAGAGAGGCGTTGGGAAAGTGATGACAAAGCAATTGCTCAAAATCGAGGAGTGCGAGATCTGCACTCTGGTCAACCTGGCGAAGACTTCTTATCCACTTTGCGCCACGCAATGCACCGGTACATGCCCCCTGAGAGGCCCTGGGTTAGAGTATACTTGTTACCTGCTTCAGCAAGTTTACATTCTAATCTACCCGTATTTATGGCTAAACTCCCGGCTCTACACATCAGTTCTTCTTCTTCAGCGGCAGAGTATATTAGCATAAAAATTATTATTTACATAGAAATTGACAAAGAGAGCGAGAATGTGGAAGAAACATTAAAGCAACTGACAAATAATTTCATCAGAACAGTCCAAGGCCACATGAAGTTGAAAGTTTGAATTTCGAATTTCGAATATTCGACACAGCTCATATAGCCTGGTAATCATACTCCAGTTCTAAAAGTGCAGCAGTACATTCAGACGCATGTGGACCACACTTGTTGAGCAGAGTGTATAATCGATCATGTTTGAATACGCAATTTATGATATGTTTAATGAAATGGGGTCGATAGCGTGACGGCTAACAAGCTTCCCTTCAACTGGTATTAGCGGTTCGTGAATATAAAGGAACTGGCTACAAGTACTTCATGCAGACTATTATGGTCGATAAAGGGAAAAAAATTAAATGGCGTATGGATTTTAGTGCCGGGACTGTCCGAGGACAAGTTCTTTTCATTTGACTCCCGTAAGCGACCTGCGCGTCGTGACGAGGATGAAATGATGATAAAGACGACACACACATCCAGTCCCTGTGACAGCGAAATTAACTAATGAATAAAATTACCGACGCTACCGGGAATCGAACCTGAAACTCCTGTGACCAAAGGCCATCACATTAATCATTTAGCCATGGAGCCGGGCGGTCGGTTAAGGAAGTGAAAGCAGTGTCACCACCGTGTGGTATGCGGCAATTTTAAGGTGAGAAAATTACTAAATCGGTCACATGTTTTATTATTTACGCCAAATCTCCATGATAGGAATATACGCAGTTGATTGAAGAAGTCAGAAAGTTCGTAAAAAGATTATGATGCTTGTTTAAAGGGGAATAACATCTATATTATCGGCTCTTAATGGTACGAAGTGGAAAAAAATGATATGATAATTAAAATTTTAAAATGTATCCCTTGACTAGAATTTAAAACAAACGATGATGAAAAATTATGAGTTTTAAATAATCAGTGAATATAATTCGCATTGTCTTATTTTCTAATGAAATAATTAAAAAATCGATTATGATAGAATAAGGCAATGATATATATTATTGTAATTAATATTAAAACACATTAAAATATACAAACAGACAAAAACAGAGTCAATAGGATAAAACGTATCAAACAATAATATAAAGATTAACTACGTTTATATGCTAAAAACAGCCCACTATCCCTCATAAAACGGATGACGAGGTCTCCTGACTGCTCGTCATCTCGTAGGATGAGGGAAATGCTACTCAGGAGTTTTAGACTACGGCGCAGATCGTTTAAGCCCACGCAATCCGTAAGGAAATGTACCAGGCTAAGAGGACCGCCACAAGTACGCACAGGGTGGGGGCGGGGGGGGGACTTCACCCTTCAGTACGTACGAGTGGGTCACTATAAATTGGCCGATCCGAAGACGACATACTACCACTTCTTCCCTCCGAAAAGCCCGAAGGGAAGTCCTCCATACCTTCGTAGTTCCTTTTAGCGCTCTCAGCTTATTTGGCAGAGTGGTGGCCTGCCACTCCATCTCCCAATGGGACACAACAAAATGCCACAGCTGAGAGCGAAAATCGCTGGCTGGAACTTTGTAATGCATCGGATCCATGTAACAGCCTACGTGGCAGCCGTATCACCTAACTCATTTCCCACATAAACGTGATTCTGGCACCGGCATCCGAACACCCGACCCGCAGTTCCTGGATCCGCTGCACCAGAGGGTTCCGAGGGAAACATACATCAATATATTTTAGAAATAATATTGCATATAATAAAATAATTGTAACGTTCCATTCATATTAAATTTCTAGACATAGATAACTTTTGACATTTTGACATTTTTTGTCATTTGTGACAAAAATAGGAAGGAAAAAATGGTACAGCTGATATTTTCTGTGGAACTGAAGTAGTACGCACTTTCTTCTATACCACGAATGTTCGATAAATGGAGGTATATTTAGCCTCCACGATCATTTCGAGATATCGAAGTGCGACTATATTCATGCTTTATTTCTTCGAAGCGTATGTCCTATTCACTTATATTATGCAGAATAATGTTCTATGATCTCTAGGAGAAGGTAGTGTTGGTCTGAAAATCTGTAGTTTTAATACCTAACTAACATTGGATAGTTTAAATCTGAAATCACCCACTGTAAATCCCACCATCTTTCGAAACTTTGCTTTGTCGAGGGTAGAAATAAGAAATCATCGGAATTCTCCTCCATATCGTCCTGCACATCCCATCCAACAGCGGCTGCTCTACAGCAAGAACTTGTATATGTCACATTGTTGCAATGGCTGGTGAATTGCTCGCTTATGAAGTGAAACCTCGCTTTGTAAGAGCAGCTCACCATCAGTTCACTTTCAGTTTAAGACAGAGGTCTGTCGTTACCCGTAACTATCTACATTCTTTGAAGGGTGACAAGTTGTTACCGCTCTCCAGACCTGAATTCTACTTAATTGCTATAATCTTACTCACTCCCTTAAACTTTATATACCACAATGTACCCCTTCAAAATCGAGACGAGAGTATTCCATTTATTTCATTCTGTAACATTACTAAGAAACTTGGAGTATTTGGCAAATAATTTGAAATCCGTGTCACATAATTAATTAAAGGTACAAGAAACGTAGCTGATGTGCACCGCAACACTGCCTGTTGGCACTCCTGGCGGTTGCCAGCCTAAACTGCGACACCGAAGAAAATATTGAGACAGACAAGTGACGAATTATGTTGTTCGTAGTAGACGCTATCATGGAGTCAGCATCAAACCGACTGTGGTGTTGCTCATTTCATGAGACATAGGAAAGAGAGCTGAAACTTTAATTCTTGTTCCCGGCCTTTTGAATTATCTTGCTTTGGGATGGGTTGCTCCGCTTATACATATAATTATTTTCATTGGTAAATATTATTTGTCCTGTGACAGTAATGTTTGGTCCATGGATCGAAACCACGCTCTGCTACCAAAAATTGATACTTAACCTACAGCTATTACTTTACGCACTCTTTTTTTAGAAATCGTCTCTGATTGATTGAACTCAGATTCGAACTAATGTAGAAACGGAGAAAGGTATTATGAATCACTGAACACAGTTAACCTTGATGAATTGTTCCAGGCCCTAACGTTACGCCTCTGGGTGGTGATTACATAAAATACCACTGGCCCGACGAAGCCATGTGCAGATTTAGCAACACCGCCTCGTTAAGCGCATTTGAATATTCACCCGCGAACCGATCTGACTGTCTAACACCAGCGGCTGATAAAATGACAATCGGGCGAGATACCTATGTATTATTTTCAAATTACCTACCACTATGCAGCAAGAAATTCTGCAACGAATGATACCCGGAAAGACAGGTGATGGCAACAGGAGACGAACCTCTACCGGGCGACTTGGTCGTGCGGTTAGCGGCGCGCAGCTATGAGCATGCATCCGGGAGATAGTGGGTTCGAACCCAATTGTCGTCAGCCCAAAAGACTGTTTTCCGTGGTTTCCCATTTTCACGACAGGCAAATGCTGGAGCTGTACCTTAATTAAGGCCACGTCTGCTTCCTTCCCACTCCTAGGCCTTTCCTTTCCAATCGTCGCCATAAGACGTATCTGTGTCGGTGCGACGTCAAAACAAATTTTTAAACAAACAATCAAACAAAAAAGACGAATATCCTAGCAAAAACAACTTCAGCGACAGGACTCAAGACATTGGCAGACTTATTCCAAGCGACTCGCAAGAGACAAAACACAGCCATGATGGCTGCCGACATCCGGAACGGACAGGAACTAGAAGAAAATAAAAATAAATAAGAAAAGAATAAAAATGAAAGATGATTGACGATAGTGAAGAGGAAGAAGAATAATAATTTGTGTTAATGCACTTTACCCGATTGAAATTCTACTCCTGAGACTTATCAAGAACACGCTATTTCTTAAAAATCAGTAATCAAAATTCCTGGTACGAATATTTAGTTATCACAAGTGAGTAGAGCCGAAAAAATCTTATAGGGCGGGGTGAAAAATGTCAAAAACTGGCTTAATGTTTTTTATCGCTAATCCACCCTATTCGGAATCATTACGACACTATGCGTGCCATAGCCTACATAACAGCGCGTCGTAGTTATACTCAATATAAATGCCTGTATTGGAGAAAACCGCTATCCATTGCGACATGAGATGTGTCTGCTGATAATTTGCGTACTTCAATTACCTTTACGCCGTCCGCCCTATCATCATTCCTTGGGGTGATGTTTTTTTCATTTCCAAAGTGTATGTGGCGTAGGTAATATGCCCAAAGCTATACCACTACATATGCATCAGGACTTAATTACTAATGAACAATGATGTTGAAAATGGATTAATTTAGAAAACAGTACGTCTTTTTTAAGCTTAATTACAATTCTAGCTGTTTCCTGTCCTATTTTATAGGAGAAATTACCTCACAATTCTGAGTTACAACTCAGACTAATGATCACCAACGGGCACATGAAATGTCCCGAGGACGTTATTTCTATAATTAAATGTTTAAGTTTTAATGACTGGTTGTTCTAATTTCATTTTTATTCTATGACAAAAATGATAGGGATTTCTAGTTTTTGAATTTATCTAACGAGGGAATCCACCAAGCATAACAACGCGATTTGCCAGAGCTTCGATCGATGAAAGAGGATCGAAATAAGTGAACACATGTTTCGTCTTATCCGTAGACACTCGAACGTTTCCGAGAAAATAACGGGCGTAGTTCCCGACGTGCTTTACGTAACTTTTAGAACACAACAAGTTCAACTGACGCACTGGCGCAGTGGCTATCTCCGCAGATTTACAATTTTGCACCCATGCTCAAACTCAGATTATTTATTTATTTATTTATTTATATATATATATATATATTTATTTATTTATTTATTTATTTATCTTCTTATGTCCATTCGCCCATTACTACACGAATGTTCCTTATAAAGTTAGTGGATACAAGGGCGTTATGTTGATTGTAAAATTAGAACTGGATTTCAAAATAAGTGTTATGTATTTATTATATTTATGGGATTACAATGTTTTGTAACTTGATTCTTATATTTACGCTTCAGGGAGATGCGGTCCATTTCATCAGATGATACCGATCGCAGAAACAATCGAAATATAGAAATTTCTCACATCCCTAGCACCTACTCCTAGTCCTTTCCTATCGCATCGTACAATATATATCTGTGTTGATGTGACGTAAAACAAATTTAAATTTTAAAAAGGTAATGGTCAGTGGCTCAAACTCTCGGACACGTGTCTGTTTATTTTTGACTCATTTAATCTCAAAATGTTTGAACGACATCAGCGGTTCGTTAGCTGTGGCCTTTGGATCAATGGATTCATGCAAATCCTTAAATCACTTTCATGGGTTTCCTCACAGTGTTTTGGAACAGAAAACAAGTGAACAACGTACTGTAATAATATTGCACCTCAGGATGACGACATGAATAGAGGTACGTTGTCTAACACCTCTTTCTTTTCTCCTACAGTTTGTTCCACGTCGCTCCGTCACAGACAGGTTATATGACGATCATGGGGTAGGAAAGGGCTAGAAAAGGGAAGGAAGCGATCATGTACAGCACCATCATTTTCCTGATACGAACATGGGAAAGCGCGTACTCACTCTCTCTCGGTCTCGTCTAACATTTCAAGGTGGAGACTTCAATGCGCGTTTGTGTCAAAGGTCGACCAATTATTATGTAGAGACGTGCCCATTTTTATTTTCTTTTAGTATAATAATTGAATAGGATACAATAGAACAGAATACCCCCATCCCTTTGTTCTGGTCACCTGACAATGGGGAGAGGCCATTCCTATATTGCAATTCAGTTTTTGTACATTCATGTGATCTTCTTTGATACATTTTGTAAACTTTTATCTGTTACTACATTAAACTGTACTTAAACTCAATTTTCTTTGTTACCACTACTATGTAGAGTATGTCTACAATTATTTAACACGTATATAGAAGAAGCCATAAAGGATTGTTTGGGTGCTAACATGATGACGAGGATGCTTGTTGTTTAAATGGGAGTATCATCTAGGTAATCGGCCCATAATGGTACAAAATGAGACGAAATATAATAATTTAAGAAACCAAAATCATCCAATGACCAGAATACAAAACGTGATGACGAAGAATGAATGAGTAAACATTAATTAATGAGTGGATCCGACCCGCAATACCCCACATTCTCAAACTATCGTAAAGCAATAGTATTACTGATCAAGGGACTGCTTTTAAAGCACAATCCTGAATCTATGATGCTTGTCTAAAGGGGTCCAAAATCCAGCTCATCGGCCCCACTTCGCTAGTAAAGTGAAACCATGGCATTTTGTCATATTGCGGTACTAATCAAAAGTGAAGTAGACTCACGGTATACCACACATTATGGTACTACTCACAGGTAATGTAATACGCTCATGTGTATTCCTCACATTGCGGCGCCACTTGCAGGCTACGCAAACCTATGGTGTTCATCACATAGGTCTACTTATCCCAGGCAACGCCCAGACCCGTGTTGTTTCTCACATAATGGTACTAATTACAGACAACGTAAGCCCGTGGTGTTCCGCATCTAGTGATACTAATCACGGGTACTGTAAATCCCACCATGATTCACACTCTGTTACTAATACTCACAAACCTATTGTGTACCTAACATAGTGGTACCACTCCCCGCGTGATTGTACAAATTACTAGGAATCGCATGATTCTAATTCGGTCATCCCTTGGTCGCCCCTTTTAGTCGCTTTTTACGACAGACAGGATATAACGTGGGTGTATTCTTCGCCTGCGTCCACCAACCGGGGGGTGTTTGGCTACTAATAATCATGACATACATCTCAATGGGATATAGATGATATAGCACTGATAACTTAAATGAAAAGGATATGGAAAATGCACTAAATCACATGAACGAATTGATGAAGAATAAGTGGGGCATGAGAATAAACAAAAGTAACACCCTGTACAAGGGATACTTACCAAATTGCCAATATGCTGATGGATGGAGTGAAACTAGGTCAAGTAAGGGAATTCAAATATCTAAGAAGTCTGATAATATCTGAAGAAACATGTACGAGAGAAGTAAACGTCTAGATTGCACAGGCGAAGAGAGCTTTCTCAAGAAAAGTAATGTTTACTAACATCTAAGAGCATCTGCATTGCGGTATGAGGATACCTTGTATTTGTAAGCTATGCTAAGAAGCATGGGCCCTGCAAAAAGTGGAAGTGATGAAACTGAAGGCCTTTGAGATGTGGTGCTGGCGTCACGAATACCTTGGACTGATAAGAATCACAAACGAGAACGGTCTCAAAAGAGCAAATGAGACACGTTCCTTTGTTGAAACCTTGAACAAAAGAAGAAATAACTTCGTTTCCCAACTCCTTCGTCATTCTGACTGTTTGAAGGGAAAATGGAAGGTAGAAGGACAAAAGGAAGACCTACAGTGCAATTTATACATGATATTAAAGGCAGGAACACCTACTGGCACTTGAAGCTGCTGGCCAAAGAATGAATATGCTTGGAAGACATGCATGGCACCCACCAAACTTAGGATTGACGAGAATAAGAAAAAGAGCTCTACTACTACTACTACTACTACTACTACTACTACTACTACTACTACTAATAATAATAATAATAATAATAATAATAATAATAATAATATTTGTTTTACGTCCCACTAACTACTCTTTTACGGTTTTCGGAGACGCCGAGGTGTCGGAATTTAGTCCCGCAGGAGTTCTTTTACGTGCCAGTAAATCTACCGACACGAGGCTGACGTATTTGAACACCTTCAAATACCACCGGACTGAGCCAGGATTGAACCTGCCAAGTTGGGGTCAGAAGGCCAGCGCCTCAACCGTCTGAGCCACTCAGCCCGGCAAAAGAGCTCTACTAGTGATTATTAGTTTGTTTCTGGGTGTTCAACAGAGTTATATATTCTAGGACAAGCATGTATCCCACCCTTATTTGATTTATTTAGTGCTAGTTTTGCTGGCTGAAATTACCTTCGCTCACATACTTTTCAGAAAACAAACATTTTGCTGTCCTTCCCGGTGCAATGCACTCATTATTTCTGTTACCGAGTTTTGGTGGTAGGTAGAGGTGTAAGAAGGTGCGGGCGTGAATGGGTCTCAAACTACGGAATCAAAGTTAATGTAAAAGTTAACAAGGTTATATTTCCTTTTCAATATTAAGTAATAACAAAGAACAGGTACTTAGTAGCCGAAACACAATTTGAAATGTACAATTACAGGGATTACAGAGTTTGGGCTTCGAGCCCTGAGTTCACAATTTTTGAGCAACTAGCCCAACTTTCCGATATACAAATTTTAACAAAGGGGCAGAAGACCCCAATCAAACCCTGGAGCACTTGCTCCAAATTACACAGAAAAGCCTCCGCGAGGCATACAACACTCCGTTTCCAAAAGAGCCACACACTCTTTAATTTAAGCCTCTCCTAGGCCACACCAAACTCCACCTTCAAGTTGTCCTCAACGGACATAAACACAGGGGTAAAATACCCAATCTACTGAGGTCTATTAAATGAAAAGCAGGTTAATTGAATGACCTCTAAAACAATTTGAGAGGAGGCGAACTTGCACTCCTAATACACTTTGATTTTAAAACCTACTTTGGCACTAGGCCGTTATTACAAGGGCTAATCCCATACTACAGAGGTGACTTAATAGCAATTTACATTACATTACGGAAGAATTGGTTGAGAGAATAAGTTCACCTCAAGACGATGTGAGTGGGAGCTCGAGAGGGTTAAGCACTCTCTATCCCGATATGTCGTTTTAAAATAGAATAGATACCAGTAGTTTTTACATTTTAGGAAAAGGTTACATGGTTGAACGCTTAGAACCCGCCCCGAAAGTTAAACTGCTGAGCAAGAAAAGAAAAAATTTATTAATCGGCCATTACCTTATTGTTGACCGCCGCCGAGGAAAGAGGCGCTTCCCGCCTCCTGCTATGTACTTAATACACTGAAAGATGGAACAGAAGTGGCTCGGAGACCCTAAAATCAGCAGTTTATATACTCTCGCGGAAGTTTCTAGGCGTTAGGGGAATGAAAACACCCGCCCACAATGTTTTTATTGGATAGGACCCCGCAACAGATACAAGTTGGGGGAAGATACACCAGATTGGTCAGAAATTACTAAAAGAAATTCGGGATTGGATAAATCTAAAACAAGGGGAAAAAGAGGGGTATACAGCCAACTTAAACAATAACAGAAAGAAATTTAACAAGAAACAAACTTTTGAAATAAAATTTTCTCCAACAAAATAGTTCTTTGACTCCGCACTAGGGTGCGCTATTGTTGATCTTCAGTAGTGTCCTCTAGAAGAGAAAGTTCACACTTCTTACTTCAAGCGAAACAAAAACACATCAAAAGTGATACAGTTCAAAAACTCAAAATTTTCCACGTGGTGACATCTTCTGAGAAAGTAGAGAATTAATAGAGTAGATAAAGTTCAACCTTCCTCCAGAAGAGGAGTTTCAACTGGCGCAACTTTTAAATAAACGGTGTAGAGGTGTACCGCCCGGTACAATTTCAATACATTTTTAAATTGAATGGACTTCTCTCTTTCTACCTTTACTTATATTCATTACCCAGATAGTTAACCCTAAGCGAATCAGTCTTCCTAAATGCTCTCAATTGATGAGCCTCTTAGATTGACTCACTACAGAATATATACCGATTTTCATCATGTTTCTCTCTTAGAAACTTATTCTTGTATTTGCCTGTTAACCACCACACCATTCCTCTAACTTCCTCATTCGTAAGCCTTTCTTTCTCAATTGACAACGTTTGGATAATTTCGCAGAATTCTACAGAATTCTAATGCCTAACGGGATTCTCAATCTATATAAAGCTCAAAGCACGGAAATTAATATTAATGGTACTACAAGAGGACCAAAAATTAGAAGAGTAGTACGACAAGGCTGTCAACATATCTCTTTACCCTGTGCATAGAAAATGCAATTAGAGAAATGAAGGGGTGAATTTTAATGGTATTCAGGTGCACAGTATCCGCTTCGGAGTTTATATTCCTATCTTAGCTTATTTTGAAGAGCATACGAGTAAGATGCCAAGAACATCCTGCAAATGCTTAGAAAAACTTATACTAAAATAAATATAAATAAAGTTCATGATAGTAGAAAAAAAGAAGCCTACTTGTAGAAAAAACTTAAAATTAAATAACAAAAAACAAGTCACCTATTTCGGTTTTGTAATTACCTATGATAAAAGGTCTCTTTCAGAAATCAATAAAAGCTAAAGAAGCCTTCCGGAATAAAAAAAAACGTATTGCTAAACAATCATCTCAGTTTGGAGACCAGTAAATTATTTTTCAAGACCTTTGTTTGGAGTGGCCAGCCCCGTGGTGTAGGGGTAGCGTACCTGCCTCTTACCCGGAGGCCCCGGGTTCGATTCCCGGCCAGGTCAGGGATTTTTACCTGGACCTGAGGGCTGGTTCGAGGTCCACTCAGCCTACGTGATTAGAATTGAGGAGCTATCTGACGGTGAGGTAGCGGCCCCGGTCTAGAAAGCCAAGAATAACGGCCGAGAGGATTCGTCGTGCTGACCACACAACACCTCGTAATCTGCAGGCCTTCGGGCTGAGCAGCGGTCGCTTGGTAGGCCATGGCCCTTCAAGGGCTGTAGTGCCATGGGGTTTGGTTTGGTTTGGTTTGTTTGGAGTGTGCTACTCTATGAATGCGAAACCTGGACATTAGGAAAACAGGAAGAAAAAACTTTAGGCAGCAGAAATGTGGTTTTGTAGAAGAACTACAAAACAAATTGGATGGATATGAACTTAAAGAACGTGAAGAAGGATCGGTGTTTATTAAATACAATGAAGAAGAGGAACGCAAAGTTCCTTGGATACGAAATGAGATATGACTCTTCTCCAAACTATCATTGAGAAGGAGACCCCAGCGACGACCAAGGATATCATACATCAGGAACTGGCAAGTGGTTCATATAGCAACATGAAGAGGCTATCAGAAGAGATGTGGCTACAGCAACAAGGCATTGCCTTTAGTAGATGATGGTGAAGAATGGGCTTCTGAGCCAGGAGTGTCCGAGAAAATCCTCGGTTCGCCAATTCTCTAGGTGCTTTTCTGGTACACCCCATTAGTGCGAGCTAAATGCACCGCTGTGTGAGGGTATTGTCTGTAAGTGTAATTGTACAGGATGAAGTAAGCGGCCGTGGTTTCGAGAAAGGTAGCCTTCTGATAATTTGACTGGAGCTGAAAACCATTTCGGCCGACGGCGGGGCTCGAACCTAGTTGTCTTCCCAGTACGCAGCTATGAACCATACCTGGTCGTACCCAAGCTAACATGATCGGTGTGCCGAATTTAGCACAGTGATGGAGAGAACAGCCTCTCACCTTTAAGTGCTCAGGCCGAGCGCTTCATGCGGGCACATCGATCTCTCATTCAGCTAGTAGCCGGATGACGGACGTTGTCAAACAAGAACGTCCGCCGTCCGAGATTATCCCCAGCTATGAGTCTGAGCAAACAGTTGTTAGTTTGGCTTTATTAGCGTGACGATGGTACACTGTGTTCCAAAGACGGGTGAGAATCTCGCAGATAGTTTGCTGGGATTTAACACACATACCACGAGACGCAGATCCAAATTATTTTCAGTTTATGCGACGACTCCTTGAAAGTGAAGTCACCAAACCGAGAAGTAGTATGTTTTACTATCCTATACATTTACTGAAATAGACCGATTATTTACTGTTCATCTAGAGTTCTCTCGTGTTTCACTTTTTCACTCGACTTAAGTTTTCACTCACGATCGTAACTAGAGCCCGTAGTTCTAGGTAGTATTAAGTTAGAACGAAAACTTACTGAAGCGAGAAACAAGTATAGCCTAACCTGCACAGCGATCATGCTATGAGTTTTGCATGAACATCAGTGTTACAGCCCATGAAATATTATAGTTACTCTTGCTACATTACGGAAGAGCAGGCTGGACAACACTTCCTAATAACCAAATTAGTTTACATTCTAACCTATTACTGTCTAAACATCCGGGGTACAATCATAACACACTGAAACACACACTCATTCGGACGATCACTCTGCACACCAGCGTCTCAAAATCCTGTACCCGATATGCCTTCTCACAGGGCAACACTGACAGAAGGGCAAACCTTGTCGATCTCCACCTAGCCGTCTGACGGACTCGCTTCCAGTGAATGACTCGACACGGACTTGCGACTGACGCACTGAAGAGGGACTCTCTCCAGAATGAATCCAGTCAGAGTGGTATGCGTTAGTTGCCCGCTTTATAACGGCCTATAGTGATTCTTGTAGTTCCTAATTTGAAATCAGTCTTGGTGTCGGGTCCTGTCTTAATCAATGCAGCTCGGAGTTTTAGGCAGAATTAGTTTAGACTGTAAATTTCATGAGGCGACTAACAAGTACACTCTAGTCTGCACAACGACTGTGTTATGAGGTTTGCATAAATCTTACGATTACTGACAATTAGAGACCCTAGAATTTGCGTTACTCTCGCCGCAGTACGAAAAAGCGGTCTATAAGACATTTCTTAATAACCAAAATAGTTTGCAACCTAACCTATTCCTGCCTAAAATCTAGTGTCTATTAAATCAACTTCCTACTTCTTCTAGGAACTTCCTTGTCGCAGACCTCAAAAATTCGCCGGTGCTATTGTTTCCTCGCTGCTGGCTTCATCCACGTTGTCATTGCTGCGCTCGTCTCTCGCAGGCATTTTTTCCTGCCGCCCCTAAATGTATGCAAACCTCATATCACAATCGTTCTGCGGGCAGAGCTACGGACGTGAAAATGGGAGTTTGTGGTGTGAATCATACTGGTGTTCGCTTGCACATTTTAGTTTTTTACTTACAATATGTTCAACACGTACAATATGTACGAAACGGGATGTAATATGTTTGAAGTTTATTTCTATTAGAGTATACTTGTTAGTCGCCTCAGTAATTTGCCATTCTAAACTATTCCTGCCTAGATATCCGGGCTGTACTGATTATGAAAAGACCAGGCACCCAGAATGATCCCCAATTAGAAACTACAAGACGTGTGATCCCGTATTTCTCTGCGTACAAGATTCGTTGCTTAATTCACGCGAAATATAACACGTTTATTCGTACTGTTACACGTTGGTCAATACATATAATTCCATCTTGTGGAGAGCTGACCACAGCTATGATAAGGTGGTTCTGTTTCCATGGTTACGAACTCTGCAATTCAACTACCTTAGGCCGACTACCTACTCTCATACGTGACCTAGTTCTCAAGTTACAGAATTTGAATTCGTTTAAAGCCATAAACTGTGTTCTTCTTGCATAATGCATGGATGAGTGGACTTTGTTTGCAAACTGCCTTGCTTTCAGGACATAACATACACGTTACATTACATTAGGTGTATAGGAACAATTTGAAATTGTACTGATGTATCAATTAACGAAGACACTTTGGTGACATATTACCGTTTTATACGAAGAAGCAGACTTGTGCAACACAAATAAAATATTCATTATTGAAGCTCTTTTACTCTGTACAAAATGAACATTTACTTACTTCTTTCTCTGAATGTAGATTAAATCCGTAATTTGAATAATCTTGAGGACGCCTTGGAAAAATGATACATACACACAAATCTAACATAATATGTACAATAAGTTTCTCATTGCCAGAACACAATCCAAATCAATATCCCTATAATTGACTGCCTAAGTTTATCATGAGGAGATTTCTAGCAGAAGACTATGCAAGTTTACAATCTTAACATGATTGATGTCAGTAAAGAAAAAATATCAAGTGATAGAGCCTTGCAAAGCAGATAGGTTGAGGCTAGGGAGTGAAACTTCCGGGCTAGGGTTAGTCCACCAGTTCGGTGCACATTTTCAAGTGGCGTGACCTCCGTGCCTGACTTGCGGTGTAGGCTTAGTCGTTGGACAGCTGCTATAAATTTGGTAATGTCTCTTAAATTATAGCAACCAAATATAGTTGTGAACTTAATTTTCAATCGAGTGGGCGCAGTCGTCGAATCGCTGTGTACAGACATCCATTTGCATCCAGCCATCACAATGCAATAGGGTAAATGGGGGTATTGATTAGTCGTAACGGGAATATTAGCCGTAAACACTCAATGGCCCGTTCAGCGCGAGTTAGCCAGTCCATTCAACAGTGACGTGAGGGACCTCTAGTGGAGAGGGCACGAACTATATTGTGAGTGGAACGAGTGACACAAATTAATGGCCACAATCAGACGCCTCTTCGAATGCAGTTCAACTGCATTCATTTATTCTTCTTCTTCTTATTATTATTATTATGATAGTCAACATTAACACATCTAATGTGAACTGACAAATGTTATTGCTTAATTCATCAAATGTTTTTTTTTAAATGATCAAGTTATAATGGTCGTTTAGGCGTTGATTCTGTAGTAGATCTGATACCGTGGTTATCTGGTTCGAGGTTCGATGGTGGAAAAATAAATCCTCAGACTGATAGCCGATAGTGTAGGAGAGACGTTGGTAAATGATTTTTAATCAGAAGACTGTGTGCCGAAAGCCAGGCTTTAATCCGAAGCCATCCGCAGTGTACATATGGAGTGAGGGCGTATGACGCTATGTATGGTGATGTGTCATTCGGTTGGGGATGTGAAGCCTTGGACCTTTGGTGTTCCTCAACAGGACTAAGTTATACGCCGACATCGGATTTCACCCTCTCTCTATCTTATTAGCCAACGGCCGTAGCAGCGTTGAAACACCGGATCCCGTGAGATCTCCGAAGTTAAGCAACATTGGGCGTGGTCAGGAGTTGGATGGGTTGCCACGAGCTGTTGGTGGTGGTAAGGGAATGGAGGAGCGGAAAGGAACTGGCTACTCTACCGCACGTAAACTCTGGCTCAGGAACACCTCTGCGGAGGTTCGGACCTGCCTTCGGGCAGAATAACCCTTACCTAACCTATCTTATTATCACGATCATCAACATTACTCGCTCAGAGGCGCAGGTCACCCAAGGTAGTCAAATAGAAAGACCTAGAAAAGGCCTCTCCGAAAGCAACACAACATCAATCAATAAATCAATCAATGGTAAAATAATACTGTAACAGCACAGATGCATGGCGTTCAAGATATCACCGAGGTACCAGTTGTATGCATAAGTCTTTTCCGGTATCAGTAACAGATGGCACCAGCGAATAGTACGCATAGTACGAATTTGAGTCCGCCAAATATTAGCGTCTGTGTTGTATCGTTCAGTGATCATGTCTACCATTGTTCTTGGAAAAGAAAATTTGCGGCACTCACTTGCTTTTCTTATATAAAGGCTGTGAAAAGTCATCGTTTGCTGTTAAAAACATGTTGTGAACGCGGTCTATCGATTAGAACATGTGAGACATCGTTTAAACATGGTGATTTCAATGTGAAAGGCAGTGCGTGCTCTGGTAGACCACAAAAGTGCGAAGACGAACAATTCCAGACGAAACCGTTAATGCACAACGCTATCGCCAACAAAAGATTAATTTAAATCACGTATTGATCGAAAGATGACCGGAATGGGCCAGAAGACATGGTCAAGTGAGTTTGTATCACACAGAAAAACCAATAAAAGACACATTGACATCGCTTGGATTCGACATCCTTCCGCACCCGCCGTACTTCCCTGACCTGGCACCATCTAATCACCTCTTTGCATTAATGGGGCACGCGCTCGCAGGGCAGCAATTCAGCAATTTCGCGGTAGTTGGAAAATGGCTCGACGAATGGTTTTCCGCAAAAGACAAGCAGTTTTTCCGGCTTGGTATTTATAACTTACCTGAAGGATGGGGGAAGTGTGTAGAAACCGATAGCCAGTATTAAAAATGAAATTCCCTTGAAAATTACGTAATTTATTTACCACAAAACCGGCATACACCTGATATTTGCACTTTGGTGCAATGAAGAGACACTTACAGCAGTTAAATTTCATATAACAGTTCATAATGTAAAAAAATCGACCGTTTTAAATATATTTACGGCTACTGAAAATATGTCAACTACAAAACTGTGTCTTCCGGAAGCTCAGTCTTATGGCTCTACATGCCACTGACCGGGCTCGAAATCCGTTACCCACGAACGTTTACGTCTTCATATACTACACTTGATCTTTATTATGTTCCACAATTACTTCTAAGCAAGTCATATTCCGACTTGTTTAAACAGAGCAGTGTTGTTATTCCTACCAATGCACGAGGCTATTTGAGATTCCCAGTGTGATGGGATCAGATACCAAGAAAAATGAATTATCTACAATCCGTAGAAAAATCGCCCTTCTGTGACAAGGAACGGAAGCAATATTCCGGAAAATCCGAGGCATGGTTGCAGTTTGTCCTCTCTCCTTTTCAGTGTTTATATAGAACATACGCTAACGGGAATTGAAGAGGATTTCGATGATGAAGATGATGATGCTTGTTGTTTAAAGGGCCTAACATCTAGGTCATCGGCCCCTAATGGTACGAAATGTAATGACAAATTAGAAGTCCAAAATCCTCCACTGACCGAAATTCAAAACGTGACAGCGAAGAGTGAATGTATGAATATGAATTTACAACAATTAGTGGACCCGTACCGCAATGCCACACATTCAGAGAAACTGACGTAAAACAATAGTATTACTGACCAAGGGACTGCTTCTAAAGCATAATATTGAATCAGTGATGCTTGTACTCTAACGGAGTCCAAAATCCAAGTCATCAGAACCTCATAATGGTACTTATCTCTAGTGAAGTAGAAGCATGGTGTTTGTCAAGTTGCGGTACTAATCAAAAGTAGCGTAGACTCACGGTATTCCACGCATTATGGTACTACGCACAGGTAATGAAATTCGCACATTTAATACAAACCTATGGTGTTCCGTACACTGCGGCGCCATTTACAGGCAGCGCAAACCTATGGTGTTCAGCATATACGTGTACTAATCACAGGTAATGTGAAAGCCGGCAACGCACTCTGTTGCTATAATCACAAATCTATTTTGCACTTAACATTGTGGTATACGCGCAAGTAAAAGCCACCCATGGTGTTCCCCGCGTGGTGGTATTAATCACAAGTAATTTGCTAGTGGCTTTACGTCGCACCGACACAGATAGGTCTTATGGCGACGATGGGAGAGGAAAGGCCCACAAGTTGGAAGGAAGCGGCCGTGGCCTTAATCAAGGTACAGCCCCACCATTTGCCTGGTGTGAAAATGGGAACCCACGGAAAACCATCTTCAGGACTGGCGACAGTGGGATTCGAACCCACTATCTCCCGGATGCAAGCGCACAGCCGCGCGCCTCTAACCGCACGGCCAACTCGTCCGGTCACACAAGTAGTTTCATGGTTCTAATACAATCATCCCTTGGTCGCCCCTTTTATTCTTACGACAGGCAAGAGATACCGTGGGTTTATTCTTCGTCTGCGTCCCCCACCCACAGGGGGTTGTGTGTTTGGTCCGTGAGACGTAATTTATTTTCCTCAAGTCCGCCGGCAAACCGGTTATGACCCCCCCCCCCGTCCGCCACCTGTGACGCGCCACGTGGGAGTATCACCTCTCTCCCCCCTGCTACGCCAGCGTAGTAGGATCGTGGAAGAGAAATTCGGAACTGAATCAGAATCCAAGGAGAGGAAATCAGAAATCTGAGATTTGCCTCTGGCATTGTTACTTTATTTGAGTCTGTAGAATATGTGCTAAATGATACGGACACAAACTTTAAACAGGAGTAAAAGATGAAAACAAATATTATAAAACATAAATATAAGAGTACTGTCAAACGAAGTCAGGTGATGCAGGAAATATTAGATTAGGAAATGAAGTATGAAAGGAAATAGATTATTATTATTACTTGGGTAGTAGATAACTAATGATGGAAGAAGAAAGGAAGACATGAAATGCCGGCCAGCACAATCGAGGAAAGCCTTTCTTAAGAACTTTTCTCACTTCGAAAACTGATATAGGATGGTTTGAAAAATTTCGTCTCGCGCGTGGCGATGTATGGAAGTGAAACATGGACAATACTTAGTTCAGAAAGAAAATAATCAATGTATAGGATGAAAATTATAGATTTCCATTTATTTACTACAAACAGAGAACTAGACTTAATTTGAGACACTGTGTTAGTTAACTTTGTTTATTAATCTCAGATAAATTTCTCACACAGTCTCTCGTTCCACTCACACAGATACCTTGCCGGAAGCACACAACGAGGAACTGCTATTGATTTATTGATTGATTGATTGATGTTTGTTGTTTAAAGGGGCCTAACATCGAGGTCATCGGCCCCTAATGGTACGAAATGAGACGAAATGAGATGACAAATTAAAAGTCCAAAATCCTCCACTGACCAGAATTCAAAGCGTGAGGACCAAGAATGAATGGATGGATGGATATGAATTTAAATCGATCAGCGGAATCGACCCACAGTGCCTCACAAACACAGAAGTCGGCACAAAGCAATACTAGTACTGACCTAGGGACTGCCTCTATAGCACGATACTGAAAAGATGATGCTTGTAGTCGAAAGGAGTCCAAAATCCAGGTCATCGGCCCCTCATATCGTTAGGAAAGTAGAACCATGGTATTTGTCATGTTGCGGTACTAATCAAGAGTAGCGTAGACTCGCGGTATTTCACACATTATGGTACTACTCAGAGGTAATGAAATTCGCACATGTACACATGTATTACAGACCTACTGTGTTTCGCACATTGCGGCACCATTGTCAGACAACGCAAACCTATGGTGTTCATCACGTAAGTGTACTAACCACAGGGACTCGTACTATCCCGTGGTGTTCCTTATATAGTGAGTACTACTCACAGGCAAGCCAGAACTATGGGTTCCCCCATCCCATGGTGTCGCACATATAGTGCTACTAATCACAAACGTAGAGTGTACCTAACATAGTGGTACTACCCGCAAGGTAAAGCGACCCATGGTGTTCCCCGCGTGGCGGTACTAATCACGAGTAGTTTTATGGTTCTAATTTGATCATCCCTTGGTCGCGCCATTAGTCGCCTCTTACGACCGGCAGGGGAAAACGTGGGTGTATTCTTCGTCTGCGTCCCCCACCCACAGGGGGGTGGAACTGCTACTAAGAGTATTTAAATGTACTCTTTTATACAGTATCATATGATTTTGAGGAGAGTATTCCATTATCCGGAAGCGGTGACAGTGAATGAACGATGATATATGGTTGTTCGGTGGACAGGTATTTCTAGGAGTGACATTGAACGATTGTTATGGACATGTAAAGAAGGTAGGTGACGAAAATTTCTGGAGAGATGGTCAGGAATGTCTTTCTAATGCCCCTGGCAGACAGAAGTATTTCCATGTAGTTTACGCCTGTCTTCTAATCTTGGCCAAGACAGTTGTTTGTAGTAGGGAGAAGCTCGAGCGTATTGTTTAAAACTTTATTCATTTGCTTTACTCGTATCTAACAACATATTTTCGTCGCACGAATTCCATTTCCTGTTCGATATCGTATGGGAGATTGTGGTCTGTCTTCTTTATTGAGACAGTTCTCAAATCTATGACGTGTGAAGATTCGTCCCATTAGCATATGTCACTTCCGAGTGTCGCAGTGCGGACTATAATTGGCAAAAGGTCAGAACCACAAAACACTTTCAACTTTATCACCATATGATATTAACGCTTTTCGATCTGTGCAAGACATTGTAGGAAGCGCAAACGTTGTGGTCACTTGTTCATAAACTTCAGAAAATTGGTCGCATTGCCCTACAGTAACAAAAACTCCTCCATATGGATTTACAGTTTTATGCGTTTGCTGTGGTAAGATAAGATTAAAATGACAGATTTATATAATACTATTTGATGAAAATGAGGGGCACCAACAGTGAGAAGCATGTGTAGTGTGGGGTGCAGTTATTTCAGGAATATTGGGATCACAAAGTACATCCAGCCTCGAGCCAAGTGAATAAGTGAATTGGCCTTACGAGATTAAAATCTAATCGGTAAGACAGTATCAGAACACTGAATATTCCGCCACGGAGTCAGAAGTTGTCAAGATTGGAAACTACCGACGATCACCTTAAAGATTATCAACGGTTGGAGTTTTCCTTCGCTTTTACGTAGATTATGGTTTAGAAAACGTAGTACGGCCAAAGCTGGTCTGAATAGCTCAGAGGATAGATCGCTGGTCTACGGAACTCTAGTTGGCGGGTTCAATACCCTCAGTTCTGTGGTATATGAAGGTAAACACAAGATTTACAAATAAAATCTCCTACAAACACTTTCCACTTCCAATATATTATTCTACACCTGTGTCATAGATATTAGAGGATGACTTTGTCAGCAAACAGTAGTGAAATTTTAGACATTAACACTGGAAATCTTATTCCGTGTCCTACAAAGAAGAACATTTATTGCGACCAAATGAATTACAAGATGTCAATGCATACAGGGATGATTATTACAAAACTTGAAAAATACCTCAGGAAAGCGGCCATTTCCAGATGTTTGTAAACTAATCTTTAAAAGGTTAACCATCACAAACACGTTGCCCATCAAAACTCCTTCCACTCCCACTTGTGACACCGCTAACATCGGTAAACTGTAAACTGAGCCGTCTTTGCTCGTAATGTTAGCTTTAAAAACCGAATGAATCTGTAAACACAATTCGTTCTGTGTGGAACCAACCCAATGACTACAAACACATACAGCCCCATTGCTAATATACTTCTGAATATTTCCCTTTCCATCAGCGCACCAATGATCGTGTTTATTTTTCCACAAATGTTTATTTGAATATGCTTGTTGACAGACGAGGGCAGTACCAACGAGTTTTAAAGGGGAAGCATGTTAAAGAAAAATGTTTTATGAATAACAGAGTGGGAAAACTGTGTTTCCAATTCAGTTCGTTTCTATTCTATATTGGAACAACATAGACTTCATGCATTTTTGTATGGTTTCTATGGTCCTCTATCCTGTAAGAAAGTTCTGCTGAGAGCCTTACTTACATATTGGGAGTTGGAGTGCTTCTACGGATGACGGACGCCATTTCTTTCGTTTTTTTTTCTACTTGCTTTACGTCGCAGCGACACAGATAGGTCTTATTGCGACGATGGGACAGGGAAGGGATAGGAGTGGGAAGGAAGCGGACGTGGCCTTAATAAAGGTACAGCCTCAGCATTTGCCTGGTGTGAAAAGGGGATACCGCGGAAAACCATCTTCAGGGCTGCCGACAGTGGGGTTAGAACCCACTATCTCCCGAATACTGGATACTGGCCGCACTTAAGATATTTCTTCCCTGCCAGGGATAAAGAGTATAAGACAAAAGTAGCTCCATTTCAGAATATAATGATGTCTGTCATTTAAAGGGTCCTAAAAACTAGGTCATGGGCCCCTAATGGTATGAGGGGCAAAGAAATGAAACGATAATTAAAACTTCAAAATATATCCACTGACTGAAATATAAAATGAATGATGGTGGAAAAATGACAATGAATGCAAAACAATCAGTGGATCCAATTCAAAAAGCCTCATATTCTTATATGATGCTTGTTGTCCAAAAGGGTCCAAATCCAGATCACCCGCCCCTCATTGGTACTGATGATTTTGTTTGTTGTTTAAAGGGGCCTAACATCTAGGTCATCGGCCCCTAATGGTACGAAATGAGACGAAATGGATTGACAAATTAAAAGTACAAAATCCTCCACTGACCAGAATTCGAAAACGTGAGGACGAAGCATGAATGGATGGATGTGAATTTAAAACAATCAGTGGATCCGACCCACAATGTCTCGCATTCACAGAAACTGACGGGCAATAATTGTATTACTTTCCGAGGGACTGCATCTATAGCATAATACTGAATCTATGAGGCTTTTAGTCTAAAGGGGTCCAAAATCCAAGTCATCAGTCCCTCATAATGGTATTTATCGCTAGAAAAGTTGATCCATGGTATTTGTCATGTTGCGTTACTAATCAACAGTAGTGTAGCCTCGCGGCTTTCCATAAAGTTTGGTACTACTCACAGGTAATGAAATTCGCACATGGAATACAGACCTATGGAGTTTCGCACATTTCGGCGCCATTTACAGGCAACGCAAACCTATGCTGTTCATCACATATGTGTACTAACCACAGGGACCCGCACAATCTCGTGGTGTTCCTCATATAGTGGGTAGTAATCATAGGCAAGCCAGAAACATGGTGTCGCTCCTAAAGTGGTACTAATCACAGGTACTGGAGAAGCCGACAACGCACTCTGTTGCTACTAATCACAAACCTGTTTGGTACCTAACATAGTGGTACTACGCGCGAGTAAAAGCGATCCATGGCGTTCCCCGCGTGGTGGTACTAATCAAAAGTAGTTTCATGGTTCTAATCAATCATCTCTTGCTCGCCCCTTTTAGTCGCCTCTTACGACAAGCAGGGGATATCGTGGATGTATTCCTCGTCTGCGTCACCCAACTACAGTAGGCTGTGTGTTTCCCTCAAGTCCACCAGCAAGCCGGTTAGGACTCCCCTATCAGCCACCTGGGACGCACCACGTGGGATTATCACCTCTCCCCCTGCTACGCGAGCGTAATTTGTTCGTGGCCTCATAGATACTAATCACTGGTAAAGCAGAACCATGGTGTTCCTCACATAAAATCGCTACTCACAGTCAACGCAGACCCATA
Organism: Anabrus simplex; assembly: GCF_040414725.1. NCBI lineage: Eukaryota > Metazoa > Arthropoda > Insecta > Orthoptera > Tettigoniidae > Anabrus > Anabrus simplex. The sequence continues at coordinate 21,226,378 of NC_090274.1, read as the reverse complement.
GTTGTACCAACCACGGGCAATGCACAATCCCGTTGTGTTTCGCACTTTGTAATATTAATCACAGGCAACGTAGAACCATGGTGTTCCTCATATAATGGTACCACTCACAGCTAACGCAGACGCGTTCTGAACACAGGGGAACCAACGCAATCCAGCGTGGCGCACGGCAGCTCCTCCCACACGAACGACAGTTCGTGATGCCGCGCGCCCACTCCCCTGCCAATAGACACGATGGTACAATCGCGATCAGAAGAATTATGGGTGGGAATGAAAACAGGTAACTTTTGGGTGGAGATTTTGGCCAACCCTGAGGATGAAGTGGAAGTAAGCGAGGCAACGACACATGTGTTCGTCTTCCAGGAGATGTGGCTTGTGATGTTTAAGCACTCACAGGTCACTCCCAGCACCATTATCTCGGGAACTGGTTAAGATGTTTATATGGTTAAACATTTTGGCTATACTGACCTTTCCTAATCAAGCTGCAATTTAATTCTCAAGAAATGTGCCCCAGTACGTATGGCATGTAGGTGTTTGATCAGCGCTGACAATAACTCCCTAGTAACGGTTTTTCAAACACCCTTGCATCTCCCATGATCATAATTATTTAATGCCAGGTTATTTATACTTTGACCGAGCTCGATAGCTTCAGTCGCTTAAGTGCGGCCAGTATCCAGTATTCGGGAGATAGTGGGTTCAAACCCCACTGTTGGCAGCCCTGAAGATGATTTTCCGTGGTTTCCCATTTTCACAGCAGGCAAATGCTGGGGCTGTACCTTAATTAAGACCACGGCCGCTTCCTTCCCACTCCTAGCCCTTCCCTGTCCCATCGTCGCCATAAGACCTATCTGTGTCGGTGCGACGTAAAGCCACTAGCAAATAAGAAGAAAATTTATACTTTGGTTGTTGAGGATAAAATATGATATCGCATTATAATTATTGTTTTAAGTAAAACTAGTGGACTGTTTATGATTATACTCTACTTCCCTTTTTTTTAAAAATGGGATAATTTTCGAGCGCAGGAATCGTTCATTTTATTTATTTATTTATTTATTTATTTATTTATTTATTTATTTATTTTCTTACAAAATGCACCCCTTTGTTTCTTTCAGGACAGTTTATTATGATATTACGAGAATAACTTACTTTTCTTCATTACAGCTCACCTATAATTATTCACATTTTTGAGATTGTGAAGAATTTTCATTTACAAGGCTTTGTAAATGGAAGCATTGTCTCTCGCTTTTCACATGTCAATTGTCTCATTTACATAATTTTATTAAGAGAAAATGATGGTATAATATTTCAGTAAAAGGGTAAGCTGTAGGTCATTAAATGAAACCGTTCTCTTCTTTCATCTTAATAATCTTGCGTTCCAATTTTATATCCAAGTACATTTCAGTGCAAAGTATATTACCTCTTCTTTTTACAGTGCTTGCAAGAGTATTAAAGTAGTTTAGTAGGGCCTATATTGACGAAAATAAGGGTCATTATTTCTTACAATGGTTGAGCGCGAAGCGATTTGATAATAAAGTCATGGTCGAGACCGCTAACTTCTCAGCCAGACTTCGCACACAAAAATTACAAAGAAACTAGAGAATTTGACCCTCAATGAGTTGGCATACACAGTACGTCTGTTACCTTGAAAGAGCCGTGTGGTTCTTCCTCTGAATCCCCTCTCTCTTCATTATCGAGCCAGGAGAATGCTCTCTCCACCTCCCCTCTCTCTTCAGAAGTGTGATTGTGTTGTGCGTCTAATAAATGTGACCAATGAGAGAGGGTGTGTAAGCAGGTACTGTGCTGTACTTATTTCTTACCTGAAATGAATATTTCTGGCCACGAGATACAAAAGATGTCGTGTATACTAATCACAGGCAATGCCCATAGCCATGGCTCACTTAATGATACTATTCACAAGTGATCTTATAGTTGAAATTCCTTCTCGATTGCCCCTCTTATGGCAGGCAGGGGATAGCGTGGGTGTATTCTTCATTTGAATACCCCACCCAAGGGGTTTTCAGAACATAGGTTTGAAGTTTTAAAAGCAGATTCAGTGCCTGGTGTGAAAATGGAAAACAACGGAATACCATCTTCAGGGGTGAGGCAGTGGGGTTCGATCCCATTATCTTCCGAATACAAGGCCGCAAACCAAACAGCCAAGTCGGTCAGTGACTATAACTGAACTCTGATTTATAAACGGCCAGCGCTGGCATGCGACGTTGACGGCTGAAGATCTACCGGCACCTTTCATGAACGTATCGGAGATGGTCTTATCACTGATTAGAAGCCATAAGACTGGAAGCCAAATTCTGTGATATGGTTCATTATTGGTCGCCGTCGCCCATACGTACTAAGACCCGGAAACCACTCTCGTCCGGCTCCATGGCTGAATGGTTAGCGTGCTGGCCTTTGGTCCAGAGGGTCCAAATTCGATTCCCGTCCGCGTCGGGTATTTTAATCTTAATTGGTTAATTCCAATGGTTCCGGGGGCTGGATGTGTGCGGCGTAATCTGCATTAGAAATCATCCTAGGTAGGGCCTTCATCTTCAGAGACATGCAGTTCGCCTAATAGGCCGTCTACTATAAAAAGACCTGCACCAGGCCTCTCCGGAGGCCAAACGCCATCATTATTGTTCCTACCTGCAACCATACGCTCCTGGAATTCTCTTCTATTTAGAGGGAGATGTTGTAAATGGTACATAGTATTCATTAATTAGTATATAATGTAATATTTCTTTATAGTTACTCTCAAAAATTTACCTTTTGTTTATAAGTATTTCTAAGTTCAATTTGATAATTAATTATATGTAATTAAGAAAGTTAAAGACTGTAGTTTGTATAGTATAGCACATATAAGATAATATATTATACTCGAGTCGAAAACATACAAATTTATAGTTAACGTAAAAGTACACAACATAACATGTGAGATCATATTACTAATGCCCAGTATTTTGCAATATTCAATACACTCTGAGTGGCTTGCAGGACATCATCGTCTGTGCAAGATGTTCGGCACAGAGGGGACTTTGTCTATTCTTATCCACATTTAGACCTTGTATCACTTGTGCTGAACCACCATTTCCTCAAGTTATCCCTCAATCTTCCCACTTCTGACCGTAGGCTGTTCAGAGACACCCATACCAGCCAGCTTTCACTATGTCCAGGTGGTAACTGATCTGCTGCTGGCATCCATTCTTGGAAGTGAGGGGTGTTCTTCTTCCACAGCTCCAGTCTTGCGTCGTGTGATGAGACAGTAAGAACTTATTGTAAATGTCCTCAGGAAGGTCTTCCAGGATCTCAGCATTTGCTAAGGACTATGCCCATGTAGCGCTGTTTGTGTTCCACTTTACGCCTCTCCCTGTTGGCAGCTCTTCTATCCGCACACAGGATGGCGCTATTGCAGCTTTAAGGAACCTGTAATCAATCTACAAGTTTCATTGTGAGCCACATCTACCTGTCTGGCATGAGACGAATTGTACCAGACTAGGGAAGCATATTCGGCAACAGAAAAACACAGTGCCACTGCTAAAGTTCGGATTGTTTGAGGATGAGAACACCATTGTTACCGTGCCAGTTTGCGAGTAAGATGGTTTCGTGCTGAGATTTTCATTATTACTAATACAATGGGTCTTGAACGTAAGAGCTTTATGCAGGCTCACCCCCAGTTTTTTTGGAGTTTGACAGTGCTGCAATTGGATACCTGACCATTCTAGACGTAACTCACGATAAGGTTCCCCATTCTTTAAATGGAAGGCACATACTTGTGTCTTAGAAGGATTGGGTCTAGTAACTTGACAGATTACTAAGAGCAGCTGTCAGATTTCTCTCCGAGGATTCAAAACTTGAGCCTTAAGCGCTAGATCATGTGCATATAAGAAGCTTCTTGTGTTTGACATAACAACAGGCTTCATCGCCTGAGCCACGCCACATGAAATAAATAAATTATAAGAAATGTTAATACATGAAAATAATATTTAGAAAAGTGTACTCCTGAATGACAATACGCATGCGCACGAACAATGGGGTGTTTAAAGGAGAGATCGGCCCAGTGCTTTTGTAACTATTCAAATGTTTTTCGGTATATATACCAGTTCTAGGGCTACTTATTGTAACATTGCTGACATACACATCATAACAGGTTCCACTTGAATGCTATCCATCGTAAAAGCAGTGCAGATGAGTGTGAGAGAGGGCCTATAGTCTTAACTTCACAACGAACAAACGTGTTTATCTATTTATCTATCTATTTATGGATAATTCATTAAAATAAGCAGCTGATCATATTTTAGCTTACAAACAACATCAGAAGAGAGACGATTCTTTCCTCCGGACTGGTATAACAGTACGTCGCAACTCAGAGTTAAATAGAAAGGAAGATGTCTTCGAAAATGGGACAGAGTAAATGCTCAAGGACATTCTTTGCATATGCTCACTGAACATAATCGCTAATCGAAACCCTTTCAGTACATGCCTTCCTTACTTCCTTTCCTCCTCTTCCGCTTCGAGGAACAATAACGGAAAAGAATCCGATTACATTTCCCATCCTCTTTGCTCGCATTCTTGTTCGCGACAGACAAAAGCTGCATCCTCTGGCTATAAACACAAATTGCATACTCGAGTAAAAATATTCTTTTTTTAAGAATTGTTCCTGCGTGTGCAGTAAAGAAAACTTATCAGGTGTAAGATACTGCAGCAGGTGGGAGTTACGTATCAATTGGAGCTCGATAGCTGCAGTCGCTTCAGTGCGGCCAGTATCCAGTAATCGGGAGATAGTGGGTTCGAACTCCACTGTCGGCAGTCCTGAAGATGGTTTTCCGTGGTTTCCCATTTTCACACCAGGCAAACACTGGGGCTGTACCTTAAGTAAGACCACGGCCGCTTCCTTCCAATTCCTAGGTGTTTCCTGTACCATCGTCGCCATAAGACCTATCTCTGTCGGTGCGACGTAAAGCAAATAACAAAAAAAGAGTTATATAAATAAATATGAATGTATGTATGAAAACTTGATTTACAAGACCCCTGTGGAATCTGAGGAAGAGTGCGGCGGATGTTGGAGGGCCAGGTATTGATGATCGTGGTACGAGAACATGATATATAGGTACCGTCCGTGTCTGTGTTGATGTCGGTGGTCGTCACATCGAGCCCCGCCTGTAGTTGGACCCAGACGACAAGCAGCAGAAGTCGGACAGAGTGCCGAAAATGCGGGAGCTGTGAAAGTGTGCCGTGGTGGGGTTTTGCGGGTTGCGGGAAGACGGTACGTTTCCGGACACAAATTCCTATGATAAAAACCGTCTTGGTCCCCGCTGCTTGCCCTCAAAGTATGTATGACCAGGAGTATACATTACAGCCTTCTAGACCAGGGTCAGCCAACTGCGTGTACGTGTGATGTCAGGTAACACGTCACACACTCTGCTCGGGCAGCGAAACGAGGTACTTAGTACTGTAACTGAGAAGTGACGGCTAGAGGGGCGAGGGGAATCACACCGTCATTCGTAGGGGGAGGCCCAAGGTCTGCAGGTACAATGCGGTATCTGTAGTACATATTTCTCTCTACATATTTTATTGTAACGTGACTTTGTTATGAAGTAGCATAAGAGTTATAAAGCAACTTTATTTCTACACATACAAACTAAACATTTAGCTGTAGCATTGCTATCATTTTCAACAAATAAATATAGATCTTCCCATAAAGATAAAATGATCGGAGGGGTAGGTAGCTTGTCGCACCGTGATGTGCCCGGTTCATCCATACGTACTGTAACACTACGTGTGGCACTGCACGTGTTTGCTACAAAGCGAGACTGTCTCTTCGTATCACTCTTCGACAACGTCTCCCCACCTTCTGCGCTCATACGTCACATGTGCTCTCCGACGTCACACGGGCCCTCTTACACCACACGCCAGCCAGTTGACTGACCCTGTTCTAGACGTATCCTGGGTAACGTTCCATAAAGAAAATATGCGTATTCTCTGTTTACCATGATAGTTACTTCAAAATGTAGGCATGACGGGATAATCGCACCGGATATTTAACTTTTAATGGCACTTCGGATGCTATTCCTTCAGTGAAAATTTATGAACTCTTAGTCAATGAGTTCTATTATAAAATTAATATTATTATATTATTTTATCCTTTTTGAGGGTACGTTGAATCAATGTGTGTTGTTCTTTCCTTAGTACCCAGTACTTCTCCATTCTTTCTGATCTTCGTTTCTTCTCGTCTTCCGAGATAACAAGTTTGGCTTTTATCCTGGAACCTTATACTTTCGTCTTTAGTTATTACTTTATCTGTTCGATCGAATAGTGAATTTTCTGTAATTTTTAATTCTAAAAGGTATTTTCAGTTTCTTTAAACCAGTTCGGTTTGGTTTTGCGCATATGGAAGAAGTTTGTTTGCTTAATCTATTAGAGTTAATTCTGAGAAAATTACCCTAAACATTTATCGTTTTCTGCATAATATCTGAGAGCTATTCAATTTTCTTGCAGAGTGTTTCATTCTTGTTATCATGAAATTTTGGTCTTACCTTTCTTAAAACTGTCTTTCCTTTTAGCTGAATTTTCTCCATCCGGGCGTTGAAATTCATGTTTCTGCTTCGTATAGTGCTTCTGGCTTAATCACTGTTTTTTTAATATTTAATTTTGCACCCCCATGGAAGGGATTTCTTCTTGTATGTATCCCTTGTTAGTTGGAAGGCCAGTTCAAGTTTATATTTCCTGGATTCCATTGCCTTGCATTCCACAGCATTCCAACTAATCCATTCTGCGAGATATTGGAATTATTTTACGCTTCCAATTTTTTGTTTTTGGAATTTACAGTTTGTTGATCTTCATAATTTTGTTTCTTCCAAAGGGATGCAGCGACCTTGTTTCTCTGGATGAAAAATTAAAATGTAAATAAAAAACTGATATTTTCTATTCATTTCCTGTACATGTCCCCTTTCAAAGAGATGATGATGATGATAATTGTTGTTTTAAGGGGCCTAACATCTAGGTCATCGGCCCCTGATGGTACGAAATGAGACTAAATGCAATGACAAAATAAAAATCCAAAATCCTCCACTGACCAAAGCGTGAGGAAGAAAAATGAACGGATGGATATGAAGTTAAAACAATCAGTGGAGACGACCCGCAATGCCTCACTCTCAGAAACTGACGGCAAACAATAGTAATACTGACCAAGAGACTGCTTCTATATCTCAATACTGAATCGATGATGCTTGCAAGCTAAAGGGGTCCAAATTTTGGTCATCGGCCTCTCATAATGGTACTTATCGCTTGGAAAGTAGAACCATGGTATTTGACATGGTGCGGTACTAATCAAAAGCATCGTAGACTCGCGGTATTCCACACATTATGGTACTACTCACAGGTAATGAAATTCGCACATGTAACACAGACCTATGGTGTTTCACACATAGCGGCGCCATTTAGAGGCAGCGCAAACCTATGGTTTTCATCACATAAGTGTACTAACCACAGGGACTCCTACTATCCCCTGGTGTTCCTTATGAAGTGCTACTAATCAAAAACCTATTTGGTACTTAACATAGTGGTATTACGCGCAAGTAATAGCGACCCGTGGTGTTCCCCGCGTGGTAGTACTAATCACAAGTAGTTTCATGGTTCTAATCCAATCATCCCTTGGTCGCCCCTTTTAGTCGCCTCTTATGACAGACAGGGGATACCGTGGGTGTATTCTTCGTCTGCGTACCCCACCCACAGGGGGTTGTGTGTATGGTCCGCGAGAGGTATTTTATTTCCCTCAAGTCCGTCCCCCCTATCCGCCACCTGGGACGCGCCACGTGGGAGTATCACCTCTCCTCCTGCTACGCCAGCGTAGTAGGTTCGTGGCTTTCAAAGAGAGAAGGACATCTTTGCACCTTCGTTCACTGCCGCCTCGTCTACTACACCGTAGCATAGCTACTGCGAATATACTTGTTCTTGTTAAATGTTGTTTCTTTAGACATCACTGGCGTTCTATTTTACATTTAATATAAATAATATAAGGCAAATAAGCAAGCTGGAACCATATAAACAATACACTGGACCTTCTCAAGGGACTGATGGACTGAACGAATGATTGATACCCTGAAAGCTACCTACCGTACAGGCGGGTGTTCAAGTAAGATCAGTTGAGCCATAAATTTGGCGCAAGCTGGACCAAACATGACTGTAACTTAAGCATGAAATTGCCAGTACATCATTTCAGACTGTGTGTGTAATTTATGGCCAGGAGATGGCGACTGGCGAAATTATGTTGCAAATCGTCAACCGGCACAGTCAGGATTGCCCAGTGGAACCATGGATAGGGAGTTCAATATACATCAGTGAGACTTTTATACAATTTCTTCGATCTGTTTACAAATACAATAGGGCTGTTATTCTTAGAAGAGCTCTCAAATAGTTGAGCTTACAGTGGAAATCAAGTTCCCACTGACCATAGAATTGCTTACACGTACTACGTCAGAATTCACTACTATGTTTTGTTTATTTTTTTAAATATTCTCTTTGGAAGCTAAATACTTGAGTAGTGATTGAGACAGAGTAGTCATTTCTCGTAGAGAAGGGAAAGATACTTCCAGGATATTTAACGGAGCAGTAGAAGAGACAAAGTGGTCAGTTGTAAGTCTGATAATCTTTTTCCTAATAGATCAGTCGAAATTAACCCCAAAACTGCCAGATATTGCGCTTGCGATGCATAGTACATGCATTTAAGACAAAGCTTGAAGTCTTTCATCACACATTCCTCACTAGCCGCACATGACTCAGGCTAGGTCAGAGTAGGTATAAAGTGAGCTACCCTTTCCTGATCACCCTGTGGTCTCATTTGCGATGTATCTTCGCGTTCAGCCGTTGTTGTTGTTGTTGTTGTTGTTGTTGTTGTTAGTTTCTGTGAATACATTTCGTTGTCTTTCGACCGGGTATTGAGTTTATTTTTATATTGTTTCTTTTGAAATGCAATTATGGGATGCAGCACTTCTGGAGACCTATTAGGGCTGAGAACTGCTCGGGGCCTGACGGAAGTGTGGGCAGCTGGGAACCCTTTTTTTTTTTTCACAACTGGCTTTACGTCGCAGCGACACACATAGGTCTTATGGCGACGAGGGGATAGGAAAGGCCTTGACCTTAATTAAGGTACATCCCCAACGTTTGCATGGTGAGAAATGGGAAACCACGGAAAACCATCTTCAGGGCTGCCGACAGTGGGCTTTAAACCCACTATCTCACGGATGAAAGCTCACAGCTGCTCGCCCCTAACCGCACGGCCAACTCGCCCGGTCGAAGCTTCTAATTATTTTCTGTTTTTGTTTCTGTGTTTTGAGTGTTTTGTATATAGTAATTTAAAAAAATGAGTATTTCTTATCCTGAATGGTGTGTTTGAAAATATGAAAAACAGAAACTTATTTAGTTTTCCAAAATGTTGATCATATTCTTTGCTCTGGCTTGGCTGAATTGTTAAAGACCCGTTAGTATAAAATGGTTTTAATCTAGAAATGAAAAAATGAAAACCTACAACCTGGTTGTCCAGTCTTTGACCGGGTCAGGGATGTAATGAATGAACCATATATAGACTGTTGTTACAATGGGGTCGCCACTCCCAAGGTGATTATTAATGACTGAAAAATGTGATGAAATGATAATGGAGAGTGTTCCTGGAATGAAGACAGGGAAAACCGGAGTACCGGAGAAAAACCTGTCCCGCCTCCACTTTGTCCAGCGCAAATCTCACATGGAGGGACCAGGATTTGAACCACGGTATCCAGCGGTGAGAGGCCGACACGCTGCCGTCTGAGCCACGCAGGCTCTAAATCTAGATATAATAATGTTTATTTATGTATTTGGTAAATGACAGTGAGCCGTCAAAACGTACAAAGTACGTTCATTAATAAATTGCAATTATTTGATAGTTTTATCACAGATGTTCTGCATTCGCTGGGCGGTCACTCATTGCCGAGATCCAGGTGTTGTTCGTGTCGTGACACGGCGTCGTAAAGTCGCTTAGAGTATGCGACGCTCTCCTTCTTAGACGCAATCCGCAGCTCAAAGAGTCAGGTAATCTGCTCTTATTCGACCGGTGAGTAAAGAATCGTGTTCCAAGTGCTCAAGGAAGGACAAAGCGAGATGTTTCTACACAGACAGAAAGAGACGTCTGTGTTCACACAGGAAATCTCAGACGCACTTTCATTAATGAAACACTACCTACATTACCTTCAGACATATGTGAACCGCACCACCTTAATCTACAAATATTGTTTGTGAGTTGACAGCCAGTAAGTTTCCCAGCACAGTTAACAATTTAACTCTGGTTTGATGGCTGTATCATTGAAAAGATATTTGAGAAGTGTTGCAGGTGCAAAAACTAATCTTGAGGCAAAACTACCTATTGTTTTCTGTAGTTACTTCACTACCAAGAATATGAGAAATCTCTGACATCCCAAATCCCCATGAATAGAAAGGTGTCAAGATTTAAAACTGACCATCCTATCCCACTTATAATAAACTACAGGGTGCCCCAAAAGTGTATTAACATTGGACGAGATAATACTTCATAGAATATTGGAAGTAGAAAGGTAATAATTGACACACCTTTTTGGCATGACATGGGACTTTATTGATATCAAAATAAAAGTACACAAAACGAACAGAAGATGACGCTACATACGACAAATAATAATAATAATAATAATAATAATAATAATAATAATAATAATAATAATAATAATAATAATAATAATAATAATAATAATAATAATAATAATAATGGCGTTTGGCCTCCGGAGAGGTCTGGTGCAGGTCTTTTTCTAGTAGACTGCCTATTAGACGACCTGCATGTCTGTCAAGATGAGGGGCCTACCTACGATGATTTCTAATGTTGAATACGCCACACACAACCAGCCCCCAAGCCATTGGAATTAACCAATTAAGACTCCTGTACGATATAAAAGGAGCTGTTGTGAGAGAGGGCGTCAGATGCGTCTGAAATCGCGGCATGTCCATGTAGGTCCAATCGAACCCAGGACCCTCTGAACTGAAGGCCAGTACTCTGACCATTCCGCCAACGAGTCGGGCATTAACATAATAATCAAGGTTTAGCAAAGGCGATGTTCTTTATAACACTTGCTCAAAATGTCGGCCGTCATTCATCAACAATACCTGTAGTCGAGGGACAAGATTGTGAACAGCACTGTGCAGCATATCACAAGGTATGGTGAGAAATTGCCGTCAGATGTTGTCTTTTAGCATCCCTTATGAGGTGGAACGATCGCGATAGACTTGCAACTTCAGGTAACACCACAACCAATAATCACACGGATTGAGGTCAGGAGACTCAGGAGGCCAAACATTACATGCTGTGATTGTAGACTCATCTGACGCCCTCTCTTACGACAGCTCCTTTTATATCGTACACGAGTCTCATGCGGCATCACAGATGTGTTGCTGTCCAGCGCCATCTGTTGGTCATTTTGTGCACTCGTTGTCAGTGTTAACAAAACCCCACTTCATGACAGACATGATTGGCCATTTGTACTTGACGTTCTGCTTTCCAGCGCCATCTGTTGGTCATTTTGTGCACTCGCTGTCAGTGTCAACCAAACTCCATTTCATGTCGGACATGTGTGGCCATTTGTACTTGACGTGTTGCTGTCCAGCGCCATCTGTTGGTAATTATGTGTACTTCATTTTGGTGTCAATAACAACTCCATGTCATGTGTGTGTTAATTATTACCTCTCTACTTCCAGTATTCCGTGAAGTATTGCCTCGTCAAATGTTAACGGACTTTTGGGGCACCCAGTACATTTAGAAATCTGCTGAGCGTAGGTCCAAGACTTGTAAATTGTTTCAAAACAGAACCGTTCTTAGAATTCATTTCAATATATCGTAGTCAGGGGAGCTGCCCACCTGGTGGCCTGACTATTAAGGCGTCTAGTCTATATGGTCTGACACCGTGGTTAGCCGGTTCGAGTCCCGTTGATCGAAAAGAATATTTCACCATCAGAATCGTGCTAAAATCATGGATTATATTCCAACCCTCAGTGCAGTGCTCACATAGAGTCAGGGTATTTGACGGAGTTGATGGTGATTCGTCCCTGGGGTGGGGACGTAAAGCATTGAGCAGACCCTTGGTGATATTCGCCACCCTGTTTCGCCCCTTCCCTTGCTACTATCATATATCACGCCATTAATTTCATCTCATTACCCCCGTGATGACGACGCCAGGAAGGGCATCCGGTCGTAGAAACTTGTCACGTCACATCATAACCGACCCCGCAGAGAAATGGAACAAAGGTTTGGGTTACACATAGTAGCCAGGAGAACATAAGGATAGCCCGGCTGCCAGGCGAGTGTTGTAGCTCGCTTAGCGACCTTGAGGGGTCATGTGTAATTTCACATTAGACCGGATGCCCTTCCTGACACCAACCTCAGTTGAGGAGGTAATGAAATGAATGTGAATGAAACTAGATAAGGAGGTGGAAGGAATCGCTTGTGGCATATTCATATGAACTATCCCGGCATTTGCCTGAAAGTGAAAAGGGAAACACCGGGCGAGTTAGCCGTGCGGTTAGGGGCGCTAGGCTGTGAGCATGCATCTGGTAGATAGTGGGTTCGAATCCCACTGTCGGCAGCCCTGAAGATGGTTTTCCGTGGTTTCCCATTTTCACACCACGCAAATGCTGGGACTGTACCTTAATGAAGGCCAGGACAGCTTCTTTCCCACTCCTACGCCTTTCCTGTCCCATCGTCGCCATAAGACCTATCTGTGTCAGTTCAACGTAAAGCAACTAGCAAAAAAAAAAGGGAAACCATAGACAATCATTGCCAGGACAGCCTACGTTCAACATCCGGGATAAAGGCATAAGAGTGTAAGCTTAACCTAACAGACTTCAAGTTCGACACCCGGACTAACTGCACAAAATTGCAGCCCGGGTATTTAACGTGAGTCTTTTATGTTAAGCTTGTATTCTTAGGCTTCGAACTAGGGTCTGTACGGTTATTATCCTTAGGCCTGGGGTCGAATGCGAGGTATGTAAGGATAAGCCTAGACGCATAGCCAGCATAAGGTCAAGCGAGGTTAAGAGCGCGCTCTTAGCCAACCACCCTACTTTTCAAATGAAGCCATGTAAGGTTAAGCATGCACTCTTAGTCAGTACATTCCGTGAAGCGGAGGTCTCTCTCCCAGGGGCGTGTGGAGGTGCGATGCCAGGACCGTCCAAAATTATACTACTGAGATGATACACACAAACAATTGAAGTCCGATATCCACGTATCTTCACGGGCAATGGTATTAGAGAAAATAGCATCAATCACTTTAACGAAGTGCCAGTTTCAATCCAATGATCGATCTATAAATGATAATACCATTCATTACGACTTACCTAAATATAAGTGTGTAAGGAAACAGCTTACCTGAAACAGATAAAATTATTGCTATTATTATTATTATTATTATTATTATTATTATTATTTTAATTATCTAATTACTTAAATATAATAGGTGTGATTTCATTTTTATTTATTTTACGCCGTACTCTGTACACTCCTACTGATTGCTACCTCCAGAAATACGAGGGTCAAGTCATAAGTCATGGCAACTACTTTTTCTTCTCGCGAACAGGAGACAACACCGAAAATCTAAGATATGCATTTGGAAATATAGGGCATGTACTTATGCATAGTACATGAAGACAAATTCTGACCAGGAGATTCTCGTAGGAAAGTGATAGAACACAGGCCATTGGTAAACATTGTTTTATTATGGTATAGACAGAAAATACACACGACCGGGCGAGTTGACCGTGCGCGTAGAGGCGCGCGGCTGTGAGCTTGCATCCGGAAGATCGTGGGTTCGAGCCCCACTGTCGGCAGCCCTGAAGATGGTTTTCCGTGTTTTCCCATTTTCACACCAGGCAAATGCTGGGGCTGTACCTTAATTATGACCACGGCCACTTTCTTTCAACTCCTAGGCCTTTCCTATCAATCGTCACCATAAGACCCATCTGTGTCGGTGCGACGTAAAGCAACTAGCAAAAAAACAACAAAAAACACACGACTACGTACAAAGGATAGGTCTCCACTGGATACAGACCTTCGAAATAATCACCCGAGGTTTCCACTGTGCGTTGCTAGCGGTGGGGCGGGCGCTGAATACCATTCACTGCATGTGTATCGCTAACGTGTTGACATCTCTCTCCGAAATGCTGTTACGATGTCCTCCTTGTTAGCAAATCGCAGCTCTGCATGGCGATGGCGTGCATTTCTGCCGTGGAGAACTGCTAATTTATTATACGATCGTTGCTCCTGCTTGTTGACTTCCAATTGTGACCCTCTCACTCACACACTGAACTTAGGGGTATGCTTAGACCCACACTGTTGTTTACATACACCATCTAGTGGCATCATACGCAAGTAGATACCGTACGTCTCCAAATGCATATCTGAGATTTTCCGTGTTGTCACCTGTTCGCGAGTAAAAATATAGTTGCCATGACTTATGACTCGACCTACTTACAACTTAACAGAAATAGACATTATTAGACATATGTTGGACGCGAGGGGTTCCATTGCAAAGTAATTAATTGGTAGGCACCATCAGACGTCACCGAATCCCTATCAACCGTTTACCTGTTCATTCGTTAAATGATTTCAAAAAGCTTGATAAATTACTATAATCCCGAGCTCTTCTTCCTATAAACGAATGTATGCCAAAATGTTTCCTCTTGAATTCCAATTTTATTTTCATATTATCATCTTTCGTACAATTAAAAGCTCCGCTCAAACTTATTCCCCTAATCATGTCATTCTACGTCATCGCACCACTGAAGGGTCGTAACGTACTGTTTAGTCTCCTTACTCCCAAGTCTTCCCAGCCCGAAGTCTATAAACGTTTTTGTAACACTACTCCTTTGTCGGAAATCTCCCAGAAACAGTCGTGCTGCTTTCCTTTGGATCTTTTCCGATTCACATATCAAGAAACCCTGGTGTGGGTCTTGTTGATTTAGTTGTAGTTGTTGCAGGGTAATTTTTTAAACTTATTTTATTACTGTATCACCTGTAATGTTAAGCTAGAAGTAATCTAAACTTATAGTATGATGAGCCGCAGTGTTAAGCACTGAAAATACTTAAGTTATCTGTGAATTTGTATATGATGATACAGGATTTAGAATCTTAAACTAGTACTATTCCTTGTAATATTTTCTCTCCATGGAATTACTTGTTGTACTTTTGTTATTATTGTTGTAGGGTAATTCTATTTTAATTTTACTCTACTACCACACTGCTGCAAGTGACCAGTGCCACCGGGATATTTTCCAATTACGATGTATTTCTTAACAAGAACAATAATAATTAAAAATACACTGGAACGATGCTTTAATTGGAATCCTACCAGAGATTTACACGGTATAACCTTTACATCCTGACTAAAAACCCCTATATACCCTTCGTAACTATACGAAGAAACGTGCAGAGTGTATTTACGATATTGTTGAGGCGAATTACCCCGTGATTTCCAAGTAATAAATAATGAAACAAACATCAGTTGGGGAGTACGCACTCTAAATGGATGCATCTCCATCTTATTACACCACCTCTACGCTCTTGTCACATAGTTTTCTGGACGAACACACTTCACATTATACGATTTTACCTGCAGTGTCACCAGGAATAAAGTGATGGAGTTAAGAACCTCTGACACGGAACAAGTAACAATGCTGTTATCGGTGAGGACAACAGATATGCTTCCAAAATAAATAAAAGGGATGCAATTTGTTAAACAAGATTCCCAAACCAAGAAAGTTAATTTAACAAGCAGGCATACGGGCTTGGAAACAAGGAAGGCTTTACAAAATTCCTTCGTTTGGACTTCTTCATTGCCGTGAAAGCTTTAGCTCGGCCTGACGCAGTAGAAATGTCGATATTGAGTAGGTTCAGCGGAACGAGCTGCAATTAAAAGAAATGAAATTATTCAAATCACGAATTATGATCAAAGGTATTATTATCATCATTATGATTAATTCTTAGAAGAGGCGAATGAAAAACGGACACTCATTAAACGGAGGAAAATAAAATTTGTATTTTATATTTTCACAATGCATATTAAAAACATGAAAAGTTCCGTATTCACAGATCCCAGGATACTTTTATGAAACACAACATACATACTAATCGTTGGGAAATGAAAACATTACATTAATTGTGGAAATTGCCTCTAGTCGTCGACCGCGCATGAGTATGCGGCTATGAAGCTGCTTCGGTAGTACAACTTCGTATCATAGTCGAATTATGTTCCGATAGTGTGTTGCTACCTGGTATTTTTTAATTAACCGCAAACACTGTGGAATGTGTTCCAACACTCTGCTAACGTTTGTAATACGTTGAAGCAGATATATAAGCACTAGAATTCAGCACCGTACGGCGTACCTCGCTCGTCTTCAAAGTGATACACCGAAGACTTGGTAGAGTACAGATACAAAGAAATGAAAATAGGGGATAAAGTTTGCAGTGAGAAGACTTCTAGGCCTTTAGTTACCGAGGATGATGATTATGACTAGGGCCCGGATTTTTATGCAGTAACCGTTTAGATTGCAAATTAATTTGGTTAGTAGGAAGTGTCGGCCACCCGCTCTTCCATAATGTAGCAAGAGTAACATAAATTATAGGGGTTTTGATGGGCCGTAACCCTATTGTTTATGCAAACCCCGTAGCATAGTCGTTGTGAAGGTAGACTATACTTGTTACTCGCTTCAGGAAGTTTGCATTGTAACCTATTACTGCATAAACATCCGGGCCCTAATTATGACGATTATAATTATGAAGTGGTTATTATTATTATTATTATTATTATTATTATTATTATTATTATTATTATTAATGATCTCTTATTATCATTATAAAGCAATGGATAACGTTTACATACACTACCTCTCGACTTCGTTGAAATTAGATTGCCACAAACTAAAACGCAGTAGGCAAAACTACAGCCAACTGCGCTGCGCATCCACTAGTCATAAAATCTATCGACGAACATTTAACAGAGTGCCACAATAAACTCGTTAACGATCAGACTGTAACAACACTGTATATCGCTGTGTAATATCCCAGGAGCAATTTGCGATTTATAGCGTTGTATTAAAGTCATTTTCATGGCAGCAAGATATAAAATTCGGATCTGGCTGCCTGACCCGCATTATGCTTTACCGTTCAATGTTTACTTGTAATGATTCTATTGTATGAATTATGAAGTAATCTATATTCCACATATTTTAAGAGAACAGTAAAAATTGGAAACTAAATGCTGTATTATACTCCCCATATATAGTTGCTGGATTCTTTCCCACGTCGAATATTCCAAGGCTGCTTCTCCAGAGTGAAAGAAAGAAGAGACAAGGGTTGGGGGAACCAATCATTACCCCCTGAATGTCACCACCCACTGGACGTAGAGGTCGTGTTGAGTTATGGTTAGCTGAATATGTTGTATGTTTACGCAGTTTCATATTCTCTTTACGAATGGTTTGAGGTAGTAGCAACGCAGACAGGTCATTTGTTGACGATAGGAAAGGTCTTACACTTGAAAGGAAGTAACCATGGCTTTAATTAAGGTACAGCCTATAACGTACTATCAAAGCCAAAGACAACATAGGGACAGGTAATGAAAGTAACGTTTTGTTATTATGCCACTTTATAATGCCGGTAGACCACAGACTGCTTTAATAGTTAATTTTTGAGCATTTAAAATTTTCCCCAAGTGCCAGTGGAAGATGTTGACACAGTCATTATTATTAATGGAGAATGCCTTAGCAATATTCGATATGGGGATGTTACACTAGTGTTTGCAAATAGTAGGGAGGGCTTGTAGATAGTAAGAGTTATCGAGAGACAAGGCAGAATTATGGGCACTCGATCAACATATAAAAGACAAATATCTGACAGTTTCGTCATCCTCCTATGTCAAGTTATGTATTCAGTACTAGGTGATACCCGACGAGCGCTGCTACACGTAATAAATAAAGTAAGTAAAGGTGTATTCTGCCCGAAGGCAGGTCCGAACCTCCCCAGAGGTGTGTCTAAGCCGGAGTTTACGTACGGTAGGATGGCCAGTTCCTTTTCGCTCCTCCATTCCCTTAGGCCCACCAACAGCGTGTGGCAACCCACCCAGATCTTTACCACGCCCTATGTTGCTTAACTGCGGAGATATCACGGGATTCGGTTTTTCAACACGGCTGTGGCCGTTGGCTAATAAATAAAAGGTGGGTTTTAATTAATTATTCTTAATGCCATTTTTATTAACATTTATCTTCATAATTTTTGGTTATTTTGTTTTGTATACATTGTTTTTACATTTTCTTATGATTTCACTAAGAAAACGAATACAGTAAATATGTTTTATTTTTTAGATGTCTATAAATTGGATCAAACTGTTTCTATTTGCTTACAAAATTGGTGATTTATTTGGTGCGAAAATGAACAGATTCGTTGGCAATGAGTTGCCTAGTTACATGAACGTACAACCGGAACACGGATTGCTATTTCCAAATAACAGGCAGTGAGTTGCCTAGTTACGAGAACCTCGTAGCAAGAAGGTAGTTCATAAAATATGGTGGCGTGTTCCCATCCTCCTATATACAACATTTCTTACCGGACTATCATAATACAGTCCGACTCGTTGGCTGAATTGTCAGTGCACTGGCCTTCCCTTCAAAGGGTCCCGGGTTCGATTCCAATGGCTCGGGGATGGGTGTGTGTGGCGTTTTCAGAATTAGAAATCATCTTAGGTAGGGCCCTCCCCTTCACAGAAATGCAGGTCGCCTGACAGGCCGCCTATGAGAAAAAGACCCCCACCAGGCCTCGCCTAGTGACGATCTATCCATCAAGGCCGATTCAAATCTTGATGCGGCTTTGTGATTAAACACATATATTTCCGTTCACTTTTCAAAAAATGCAAGATTTTTTCCTGTACCACTGAGACGATTTGGAAGATATTGGTACAAACCGCACCTTTTAACACCCTCTGTTTTAAGAGCTTGGGTTTTGTGAAACATACGCCTTAGCGTTATATACATATATAAAAACTGCATGCTTCTGCAGTGGGTGGCAGGGTTTTACGTTGTATACAGACGTGGATTAAGACAATCACTATCACCCACTCTCCGAGCTAGAGGAATCAACAAAACTCCTCGACCTGGCCAGGAATCAAAGCCGGGAACCTCTGAACCGAAAGCCACCATCTTGACCATTCAGTCAAGGAGATGAATTCTGTAACCGATGATATATGTAGTGTATTTGTGCGGAACTTTGATGCACTTAATAATAATAATAATAATAATAATAATAATAATAATAATAATAATAATAATAATAATAATAATAATAATAATAATAATAATAATAATAATAATATGGTTATTAGAAGTGTCATCTAACACACTCTTCCGTGATGTAGGCAGGGTAACAAATTCTATGGGTTCTGATGGGCCGAACCCCTACCGTTTATGCAAAAACTAAAAAGATAACATGTGCCCCTAATGTATATGCAAATTTCATAGGATAATCGTTGTGCAAGCTGCAGTATACGTGTTACTCGCTTCTATAAGCAGGCATTATTACCTATTACTGCACAAACATCTGAGTTCTAATAATAAATTTTATTTATTCATTCGTATTAGATTGCGCTGACTATTTAAAAGGAAACTCATACATATTTCATTATATCGATAGTCTTATTCTTCTTCTTCATGTGCCATGTCCTCGCAGAGCGTTGGCGTTCAGTATCATGATCTGTTGTTTGTTCATAGCTGTTCTGAACAGAGTAAGCTTTGTCACCACAAACCACTGGCTGAAGTTGCCGAGCCATGATATCCGGACCACGTTTTCCATTAATTTTCCCTTGGAGTATCACTTACAGAAGGCGGTATTTACTCTTCCGCATCATATGACCAAATAATTCTACCTTCCTTCTCTTGATGGTAGTGATAATTTCTGGTTCTTTGTTCATACGATGCAAAACGTCTATATTGGTCCAAGGTATCTTCAGCATCCTTCGGTACGTCCACATTTCAAATGCTTGCAAATTCTTGCACATGGTCTCAGTTAGTGTACATGCCTCAACGCCGTATAACAGAATGCTGAAAACATAGCACCGGAGTAGTCGTGTCCATAACGTCCTGGAAAGGTAACGGCGTGTCAGAAGCTTTCTGAGTCTCTGAAAAGAAGTTCTGTCCTGGCCAATTCTGCATCGGAACTCATGAGCAAGGTCCCAGTCATCATTGATCTGTCATCCCAGGTATCTAAACGTTGCCACTCTTGCGGTCTAGTCATTTGCTGCTGCGAGATTACCTCGAATGGCATCTTCTTTTCTACTTATAACCATCCACTTGGTCTTCTTTACATTAAACCCCAAGCCCATGGCGCTGCTGTAGATCATGGAGATTGGTTGCAAGTAGCACAGTGTCATCAGCATACGTGATGTTATTTATGATGAAACCATCAACCACAACTCCTTGAGTCTTTCCGTAAAGGTAGTCTTATACAAACTTCCAATTCATCTAAATATATTTCTAGTATTTGCTACTTGAAATGCTCACTATAATGTTGATAACGATAAAGAAGTTGATTCTAATTTGCCGAAGTGGTGTCGAATGTAATGGATTACAATCGGCAGCCATGTCCATACTATTTTACAGTATCATAATTCGATCGATCATCCATCAGTGATGGAGAGGCATTGCCGAACCTTCTTCAGAATAAAACAACATGAATAGGGGAATCCTTTCAAGAGATTTAATTACATTTATGTCAAATATTTAACTAATGAATCAATGACCAATTCGGTAAAGAATATTACGATGATCAACCAATCTAAGCCGGCTATCGACACAACGTCATCGTTTTGCTTCCATGACCTACATTTTATTACATCTAAGTACATTTCTTTTTATGTAAATTCGCCAGAAAAGATTAGCTTATGTGGCAGCGTGCCGAGTTCCGTGGTTCAAATCGCCATCACTACATGTGAGATTTGTGCTGGACAAAGTGAAGGTGGTACAGTCTTTCTCCGGGTACTCCGGTTTTCTCTGTCATCTTTCATTAGAGCAATACTCTTCAATACAATTTCATCTGTCAGTCATTACTCATTGACCCACAGGAGTGCGACAGGATTCGGCAGCCGTCACAATTCCTATCCTCGCCGCTAGATAGGGGCTTCGTTCTCTCCATTCCTGACCAGGTCGAATGACTTGGAAGAAGTTGTGAAATTTCATTTTCACCAACACAGCACAGTGAAGAAATCGTATTTTCTTTCGTCTAAAATCAATTGTCTTCAATAATAAATTATTTGTCTACAGAACGCACAGTCAACTTACCATTACACTGCCATATCGGTAAGCCTGCGGTCAGAATACTTCAAATGTAAAAATTAAACCGTATGTTTCTGTGCTGAAAGTGCAATTCTCTAAACGAATCAAATAATTGTGTTCTTTATTTTTTTCTACAGTAGTTCACTTTTATTACCATTACTTGAATTTAAAAATCAACAGCATGTTTCCAGTCATTTCACCGGATCAGGAATGGACTGAATGAAGCCCCATCTAGCGGCGAGGATAGGAACTGTGCCGGCTGCCCAAGCCTGTCGCACTCCTGTGGGGCAATGATTAATGAATGACAGATGAAATGAAGTGATAATGGAGATTGTTGCTGGAATGAAAGACGACTGTGAAAACTGGAGTGCCCGTAGAAAAACCTGTCCTGCCTCCACCTTATCCTGCACAAATCTCACATGGAGTGACCGGGATTTGAACCACGGAACCCAGTGGTGTGAGACTGACGCATTGCCACCTGAACCATTACTTGACCTCGGATGTTTATGCAGTAGTGTGTTTGTGTTACAATGTAAACTAATTTGGTTATTAGGAGGTGTCGCCTAGCCCGTTCTTCCGTAATGTAGCGAGGTCAACATAAATTCCAGGGGTTGTATTGCGCCATACCCCTACTGCTTATGCAAAACTCATTGCATAATGCAGTTTAGGGTGTACTTGTTATTCTCTTCAATAAATTTGCATACTAACCTGATACTGCCTTAAAAAAATGCGAGCTTTAACCATTACTTACTTAACTTTATATTTCTTCCTAAAGGCTCCAAATATATAAATAATCCAAACTCATCTTTTTTAAGGATAAATTCTGAAGATGTCGTTATATTAATATAGTTAAATGATACAGACAGTGAAATTATATTGACCGTGACATTCTGCAATGAGTTCTTACAAGATGCAAATGCTGAAAATGATCAAGCATTAAAAGTGAGTCACAATATACCTCTGTGAAATCTGAGCACAGGAGGGAACAGAGTTAACTCCGCACAAATAAGCAATTAATACGGCGACTACGAGTGTCTGGAGAGAGCTAGGAACACTGGCGCTTGTAATTGGACTTTCTCTACAGGAGCCAGTCCCCCGCTGCAGGGATTACTCTTAATTCGGTGTCGCGAGAGAACGGAGACTGAAAGAAAATACCATTCAATGGACATTTAATGCCTCATCTATATTAAGAGAGTTTTGTTCTATACATAAAGTGCTTTAGCAGTTCGCAGTTTCTTTTGAAGACGCTCAGGTGTCGCTTTACTACACCGACAGAAGAATATAACATATAGGACGTTCACTCTCCCGTCTTGCATCCGGGAAATAGTCGGTTCGAGCCCCACTATCGGCAGCCCTGAAGATGGTTTTCCGTGGTTTCCCATTTTCACTTCTCTAAATCTTCACGAACTTCCGTCGTTGTCTTCTTGTTCCGCAGGTAGTCGAATAACTGTTTGGTTAGTCGGCTTTTGTCCATTCTGTACAAATGTCCGAGAATTATAACCTTATCTTTTTCATGGTGTCCGAAATTTTCTCCACATTTTTGTAGATTTCATTGTTGTTCCGAAGTTTCTAGCTGGTTTCAGTCTGGATTGGGCCCAAGATTTTCCGTACTATTCTTCTTTCTAGGAACTCCATCTTCTCTAATTTGTAATTCTTCGAGAGGCATTCGTTGGCATAGAGACGTTCTGTTTTCACTACAGTGTTTAATGCCTTATTTTGGCATCCATGTGATGCATTTCTTGTTGTATAAGTTTTTATTCAGTCTATAAGCTCTCTCCATTTTTGAGATACGATCACCTATAACAGTTTTCTCTAGCCCGTTCCCTTATTACATGATTTCACCAAGGTATTTCAGCTTTTTATACCTCTGAATCCGTCCAATCTTTGTTTCAAGGAATTGTGGTCCATGTGTGTCGTTCATCATGAAGTTGGTCTTCTCTTTCGAGATCCTAAATCCCATATTGCTAGCAGTATTTTCTATGGGTTGATCCGTATGGCGGCTTCCCGTAGGTTTTCGGAAAGTAGCTGTTATTATTATTACTATTGTTTTGCTTTTGTCGAACATGGACCACCTTAATTGGAATTCAGCTTCATACGTTTCTTCCTCGTCCAGTACTCCATCCCTTCAGTCTGCTATCACCTTTCTTTTGTCGATGGTGCTTGGGTACGGGATATAACGTTTTTCTTGAAACTTCTTGCTCCTCGACTTGTAAGCATCCTTTTTTCTGAATTCTGTTCCTTGCATTCCAATTTCTTCCAGGTCCTTCCTCACCTCGTTATACCAGCACACCACAATTTTCCTGATCTCAAAAATTCTTATTATCTGATTGGTTAGTCTTCACGGGTTCATTCTGTAGAAATGTCCGAAAATGATTGATCTTTTTCGGACGGTATCTGAGATTTAATTATTAGTTTTCCTCCTTTCTGTATAATCCATCCTCTATTCTTTGGGGTCCCAGTATCTCCCTGAGAATCTTTCTCCCTACCAATTCAAACTTCTTCACCAATCCTGATTTTATCAGATTCGAACATTCAGGTGCATATAAAGCCTCCGGACGGATGAGTGTCTCGTAGTGTCTAAGTTTTGCATTGAGCGAGATAATCTTCTTGTTGTACGTGTTCATTGTTAGTTTATATGCCAAGTTCATCTTGTTGATTCTCGATAACAGTGTCTGTAATCATACTAGTAGTAGTGGTTATACAGTGTTATTTTACGTTCCAACGACTGATTTTACGATTTTCGGTGACGTTGTGTTGCCGGAATTTTGTCTTAAAGGTGCCCTTTTACGTGTCGGTAAATCTACTTACACAAGGATGACGTATTTATCACCTTCAAATACAATTCGGCGCAGGCGGGACCGATCCCCGACAGCTTCAGCTCAGAAGGCCAACGCCCTACCGCCTGAATTACTCATCCCGGCAAATATTAAAGTATTTCATGATAATAATAATAATAATAATAATAATAATAATAATAATAATAATAATTCACTTGACACAGCCATAATCCAAATAAATCAACTTCAAATGCAAGCAAGTAAGGCAGGTCTCCAGATTTTATTATTATTATTATTATTATTATTATTATTATTATTATTATTATTATTATTATTATTATTATTATTATTACTATTATTATTATCAACAAATTCATCGCCATTGGGAAAATACCCCCGTGTCAATGATCACCTAGAGTAGTGTGATAATAAAATAAAATTAAAACATAATTTGAAAAACTGCAATTCATAAACTCAAGATAGTTCCCAGAAATCTAGAAGCCAATCAGGGCAAAATAAAACGGGCAGAGAAATGCAAAGTACCTGGAAGAACAATTAGAAGCCAAATAAAGGGATATTCTAAGAAAGACTATAGGCCTAACAAAAGAAAATGGAGAATACATGAGAAGACACAATCATGAACTATATCTGCATATGGAGAAAATGACGAGACACTATTAGGAAAAGCAGCATTTTTTCTATGGTCATTTAATACAAATGAGACCAGAAATATTGTCCACACGATTATTTGCCTACTTTCTCAATAAGAAAATTTAAGAGGTCTCGTTCATCGAGGTGGAAAAGAATTTACAAAAACTGGGATCTTACGTGATGGTATCTTGCAACGTGAGCCTCTAAAGAAGAAACTTGATGGTCTACAGAGTTTTCGAACGAAATCTAAAATGAAGACAGGAAAGACTTGGAGAGACGAACGGAAGAAAGCTCACCGAAGAAGGATGCACGAGTAGGCTACTGGGCGGGTGCTAAATCTCAAAACAAAAAAACGTTGAAATAGCGTGGTCCATAACTATTCGAAATGAAAGAATAAATAATCTTGACTCATGCAGGACTCTTTTCAGTTAGATTTGTAGTATGTTTAGGCAGAAAGATACCGATATTATTTTATCAA
This sequence comes from Anabrus simplex, assembly GCF_040414725.1. Classification (NCBI taxonomy): domain Eukaryota; kingdom Metazoa; phylum Arthropoda; class Insecta; order Orthoptera; family Tettigoniidae; genus Anabrus; species Anabrus simplex. The sequence continues at coordinate 21,201,121 of NC_090274.1, read as the reverse complement.
AACAGATAAGTAGAGATGTGGTACGGTCGGTATTAACCATATCAGTACTTAAATTTTATGCATTTAACATTAAAAATGTAAAAAAAGAATATTTCTAAATCTGAGCATGTAATTACTCTCTCCGCCACGATCGTCAGGCTTCACGTTTGAAATATATTTTTCGTATGTCTTTATGGATACCATTACCTACGGATACTTTAAGGTTCTAAAAGGTCAGAGTTAAACTGATAGTCGTTTTTCTGTAGAGATGATCAAATATATATTTGTTCAACTTTATATCACCACATGAATTAATTAGTTCACATACTGCAACAAATGCACATTCTTGTAAACAATGCGGCGATATAAATACTTGCCCAGTAAGAAACAAGGAAAGGAAATTGTGATGATGATGCTTGTTTAAATGGGCCTAATATCTAGGTAATCGGTCCCTAACGGTACGAGGGGAAGAAAATTACATTATAATTAAAATTGTAAAATGTATCCACTGCTTAGAATTTAAAACAAGCTATGTTGAAAAATGGTTAGTTTAAAATACTCAGTTGATCTTATTCTTATTTTCTGATAAAATGATAAAAAATATGTATTACGGTAGATTAAGACATTGCCTTGGAATACAGTAATATATATTATTCAAATTAATATTTTTTAAACACATTAAAATATAAAAACACCAAGTAAAACAGAGTCAATAGAATAAAACTTAGTAAATACTAATATAAAGACTAATAGTAAATACAACGTTTATATATGATAAAACCGCCCACTATCCTTCATAAAACGGATGACGAGTTTTGCTGACTACTCGTCATCTCCTAGGATAACTGAGATGGTACTCGGGAGTTTTAGACTACGGCGCAGATCGGCCAGGTCCATACAATCCTTAAGGATATGTACCACGGTGAGATGACCACCGCAAGTACACACCGGAGGGGTTAGGGTGTTCTTCCTTACGAAAATATCAATGAATTGTCATAGACACTAGGTAATCGCCAGATAGAGACCATGTGCAATGTGTACACCTTAATTTTGTCTCTTGCAGGGTATTGTTACCAGGGGCCAGCATATGTCGTAAAGTATTGTTCAGAAAGTAGGACAGTAACTCAACAAGGAGAATATAATCAACTGAGCTCGCAATACCTAGGACCGAAAAATGTGTTCATAAAAATGGACATCATGTCTCAAAGAGGATATGGAGTGAAAACCCAGGTAACAAATTCTGAAAATTTACGAAGCGTTGGTTCGTTTATGTTAGGACATTTTAAAGTAATCTTGTTTCATAGCAAAGCAGGACAAAATATTTGGGGTGCACTTTACGATGTATCGTAAATGAAGAGAATGCCCTTTGTTGTCCGAACTACTTCCCTACACAATGACAAACATTCAAGCTGGGGTATCAGCCCTAAGCTGGGTCTCATCTCCACTATAAATGAAGTATTGAAAGGCAAGTGCTGTTGCTAGGTAGCTGGATACTAATGAAGTCGTCGTACGCCATGGGGAGAGGACAAAAACAAGAGATTGTTATCCGATCTACAGAATGACTCTGTTAGTTGAGAAACTCACGCAATAGCCTCTTATCACACTCATCAATCACAACAGATTCATAAACACTCGTCAATTAAATGTGCGAGCTGTAATCGTGGTAAAACACACGGTCTATATGCTTCCTTCATCAATGATTCACGAGTGCGTGTATGAGAACACATTTTACAGACACGGACGGGCACAAACGGAACAAATGCTAAATGGGAAGCATTACTCTTTTATATGAAAATCCCTTTCTTTTATTGTGAATAATGTCTCAAGTTCCTTTGCCAGACTGATCAGTGAATAGCAGAGAATTATTCCAGCTAACAATATAGAATTAAGCTCCTTTTCCTTATCATTTCTGCCTTACAACTATGCCCGCCGACAATCTAAAATGGCATCAATTCCGCGTGCATCATATTTTAGACTTTCTTTCTTTCTTTCTTTCTTTCTTTCTTTCTTTCTTTCTTTCTTTCTTTCAATCCGTATACCCTTTAGAGTTTGTTTTTCCGTCGGACTGAGCGAGAGATACCAACTCTACCGCCTCTAGGACAGTGTCCTGTAGCGTGAGACTTCGGGTCGGGGATACAATTAGAGAGGAGGGCAAATAACTCACTTGCTATGCTGAACAGGGGCCATATGGTGAGGGGGATGGGAACATCGGAAGGGAATAGGCAAGGAAAAGTGAAAGAGGCGGCCGTGACATTAAGTTAGGTAATATCCCGGCATTTTCCTGGAGGAGAAATGGGAAACTACGGAAAACCACTTCGAAGATGGATGAGGTGGGAATGGAACCACACTCTGCTCGGTTGACCTCGCGAGGCTGAGCACACCCAGTTCCAGCTCTCATACCACCTTTAAAATTTCGTGTCAGAGCTGGGAATCGAACCCGGAACTCCGGGAATGGCAGATAATCATATATACTAACCTCTACACCCCATAGGCATATATGTTTTATACACTTAGGGAAATAATCACAATTATTTTTATTTTTATAGTGGTTCGACGTTGCACTAACACATTGAATGTTTTGGACGACGACGACGACGCAATGATGGAGAAGGGCTAGGATTAGGAAGGTCTTAGTCTTAATTAAGGTACAGCCCCAACGTTTGTCCGGTGTGAATATGGAAAATGATGGAACATCATCTTCAGAGCTGCCGACGGTAGGGTGTGAACGCACCGCCTCCCATATGTAAGCTTGAAGTTACGCGGCCAACTCGCTCTTCATCGATCATTGTTGACAATCAAAGTTGTTTAGAATAAGCCAGATTTAGTTTTACATCATACAGCACCTATCTGCACATTGACCTGACTCAAGTCTCGAAATGGCACATCCGTCTCATCGACGTGTGTTCCCCCACCAGCTTACAAGCTGACACCTCAATATGTCAAAGAAAATACTCTGCTTTCTCTCCCAGTTTTTCAAACTTGTGAACTCTATGGGTGGGGGAAAAGAGAAAAATCGTCGGCTCGTTTCTTTTCCTTTTAACATTAAACTCTGATTTATGACTGCTGATCTTCAATGATCCCTGAATTCATTGCAAAGTTTGGGTTTATGCAGCTATCTTTTTTTTTTTTTTTTGAAACATAATGTATAGCTGTGATTACTACCACCGAGAATGCTTGCCACTATAGCGAACCGTCTTTATTGCCAATTCAGCCATATATCAGATACAAGCTCCATCTACACAAAGTACTTCAGAGATTCCGCGTTTCCAATCTTGAAGTATAAAGTAGTTTGGATCCATGCTGACTGATCATTTGAGGGATTACTTGAGTGTAGACAACCGGAAACACATCCGCGTTTGTCAGTGTCGCCATTCCCCCTGTCGAAAAACGGACAGGGTGTGCAGCACCTTGTCTTCATTTCATGGTGAGAAAATAGCAAGAGAAGCCAGTGATATGTTCTGACCTTAGATCTCTTTTGAACAACATAAGCTGTCTTCAAGATTTCCAAGATTAAAGTTATGTCAATAAGGAAGATACATAAGTGAACTGAATTCCAGGTTGGAAATACAAAACAGAACAGGTAATGGTAAAAGAAACTGAATTAAGTTGCAGCAAAGCTAATACAGGTGAGCTGAGAGTTGCGCTCAACATTATTCAGTATGAAGGAAGTCAGCTCCTGGACGATACTATATTTACACCAGTCTTTTTCCAGACCAGCTTTGCTTTACGCGAATGAAATCTGGAAGGAAACAGGATAGCTTATTCATAAGTTAGAAGTAACAGACATGAAATTAATAAGAATTGATGCTAATACAAGAAGGTGGGAACAATGCCAAGAGGACATTCAGAATGAGGAGGTAAAGTCTAGTTTATGTATGTAGCTTCGATGGTCGTGTCATACGAGGCGAATGGAGGAGAATAATGGACTTTATTATGGAGGTAAGGAAAGTAGAAGTGGACTAGGACGACGATGGTTAGACTCGGTTTCTAATGATTTAAGTATAATAAGTATGGAAGTAAACGAAGCTACAAAGATAGTTAAAACAGAGGTTAGTGGAGGCATTTAATAAATTCACAGCGGCTGGTAGACTAAGTGGTATGTTCCGAGCTGCCACTGGAGAGATGGCGTTGAATGAAATTAGTAGACAAAGGTTCAATTTAGTTTTTACGGTAGGAGTAGGAAAGATCACAATAGTCTCCTTTTCGTACCGCTTTCTCGCACACCCGTGGGGTCGTAGGTGCGAAATGCGTCGCGCATGTGGATTTGGCCCTGTTTTACGGCCGGATGACCTTCCTGATGCTAACTCTATGTGGAGGGATGTGAGCACTATTGCGTGTTTCTCTGGTGGTTGGTAGTGTGGTACGTTGTCTGAATATGACGAGGAGAGTGTTGGGACGGACACATACACCCGAGTCCCCGAGCCCAAAGAATTACTCAGAAGCGATTAAAACCCCGACCCGGCCAGAAATCGAACTCGGTACCCACTGAACCGAAGGCCAGTACGCTGATCATTCAGGCAACGAGTCAAAGAAGTAGGAAATATCATAATATGAAGATTAAGTTGGGATCCTAGAAACTGGGGATATTATTCGTTTATAGAAAGAGGGATGAGGAATTGGAATAATTTACAAGGGGAAATGCGCGACAAATTTTCAACTTCTTTCAAATAATTTAAGAAAAGTCAGACTGACAGACAATATGCTACCTGAACGACTGCAGATCATTGGTGATTGATTGATTGATTGATTGATTGATTGATTGATTGATTGATTGATATTTGTCTTGACGCCTTTTTATCATCGGTATTGAATCTCTGTCTCTCTCTCTCTGTCTCTCTCTCTCTCTCTCTCTCTCTCTCTCTCTCTCTCTCTCTCTCTCTCTCGCTAGTCATCAGCTGTAAGGCTGGATGGCAGCAGCTCTCCATTCTTTACGTTTCACTGCCTTCCTTTTCAGTGCATAGTAGAAATCGCATTTCATGCCATCTAATATTTGTGTCTAATCTTGGTCGTCCTCTATACTTTTCTCTCTCTACGGAACCCTCTATTATTTTCTTCAATAGAACATAATGTCTATGCATATGGCCTATTAGATGATCCCACCGTGCTTTTATTTGTGTCATAAAACATCTTCTCTTTTCTAAACCCCTCTTCATTCGTGTACATTGATTACTGGACGGAATTTTTCCTACACTCTGTATAAAGGTATAAAACTCTCTCAATGTGAAGCCTTCAATTCCTGTATTTTCTGTTACCCTAAATTATCAATTGTCCGCTAGATACCAAAGGAATTTTTCGAAGATCATGTGAGCTGATTTTGATGTATTGTGCTCGCAGCATGGATTCAACAAACCAAGTTCTCCAACTTTCAGTTTCAAAAGTTCGCAACAAGAAAGGCGACTCTTGTTACTCTTTAGAACTTTTACAGTAGTACTTTCCAAGTTTCATTCCTTTGAAGTAAGATGATATCCTAGCAGCAACTTTACTAACAATCTAACAATGGCAATTATTTGTACTTTAAAAGTATAAATCCTAGCAGTTAAAGGCATGTTATTGATGATATTAACAGTATTGATTACGTATGATATCTGCTTCACAATATTGAGTATACAAAAGTGCCGGATGAGAGAGCAAGGTAAGGAGAATGAAACAAACTGCATAACCGAATACGTGAGTCAGTCGTCTAAACGAACTATGGCGCGCGATGTTCTGGCAGGTCGGCTCGAATTTTAGAACCAATGGAGATGAGTGTAAAGTAATACTATCCGTATATATAACAGCAAGTCGGTCTGGAGCGATGTATAAGAAAATTTATAAAAATTTAAATAGACGTGAATTGATGAGGTACTTCCATAAATCTCAGAAATTTGACTTAGTACCGGAGGAGCTGATGACCCCAAGATTCCTAGAAAAATCGAAATTCTCAAAATTGCCTGAAGGGGCACGCTGGGAGGCCTCAAATGTTGGGCTCAGCATGAGAACGCAGTCGTATAATTTATACAAAGCGACAACCTGTAAGTTTCGTTGGCTTAAAAAAATTTCAGAAATTTTTAAATTTTCATCCCCCCTTTCCCCAAATCAAGATGGCGGCGCAAACTTCCAGACGAGGTAGAAATTTGAAATTTGGAGAAATTATAGCATTTAGCCCCTAACCGACGGAAAAATTCCAAGATGTTCAAATTTTTCACTTCTTATCCCCAAAGATATCGAGATATAGAGGCAATTTTAATGACAGTTCAGACATTCTTTTGAGGTATTTTTTGACTAAACGATAAGTCTATCACAACACAGATGTCCCAGTCTCTGTTCAATTTGGAGTGATCTACAGCTTTGGACCTATGCCTCTTCGTTGTATCTCTTTCCCTTATACCTTAGATTTGGCCGTATTTCTGGATTGTTCGTATATTTGGTGATTTTTACACGCATATTTCATTGTTTGACACACTTATAGGAAAGGGTCATCAAGTTTGGTGCGTGCATTGTCACAATAAAGGGCCATGTGTGAACTAAACTTCATGATTCTAGCTTATACATAAGTATTTAAAAGTAATGTGAAGCGTTAAAACTCTACCCAAAATTTCACCCTATTCAAATTTTCGGACAGAGTTTACCCCCTAAATATGGGAGACACGAGGAAATGCTTTAGTAATAAACATGTAGAAGGACAAAAGGGGCGTCTGATAGCGCAAACTGTTTGTTAATATCATATGACGTTTAGGAGTTGTGAATCTGTGGCGTTTAGGAGTTTTGAATCTCGAAGTGGAGGTCTGCACATTTAAACATGCTTATGCTTATCCGTCATCTACACAGTATACACTAGAGTCCCGTTAAACCGAACCCCGTTAATCCGAAAGTCGGGTTAATCCGAACTGAAATACTCAATTTAAAAAATTCTCCTTATTGAAATGAAAGAAAATATTATAGAATGAAGATTGCATTGTATTAGTCATATTTTACTAGAATAACTTAATGTAAACATAATTACACATCATAAACCATCAATCACTGGTCGTTTATCTTTACACAGTATGTTAGTTTCTTGTGCAGTAGTAATTGGGACCTACTCGAAGATGCAGTGTTAAACCAGCGTCTCATAAACATCACATCAGTGGGGGTAGCAGCGGTGTGTTACTCGACGTAGCGTACGGCAAGTTCTAAGGTGGCCGCGGCATCTGAATGTGACACTAGTTGTTCATTGTGGTCTTCTTCGTCGTCACTCTGTTCCTCATCAACTCCAGATTCTTTCTCCACCATAGCTACAATTTCCAGGACTGTTTATAATTGATGACAGTCAGCTTCCATCCACTCGCTAATGTCATTTTCATTGTCGTTTTCTCCTCTACGGGTTCTTAACTACCCTACTGTAATTTTATACAGTATTTTATTAATGCAACTGCTAAAGAATGTACATTTCAAATTACAGCATGTGCTGTACTGTATTGTAGAAAATATTTTCCTCAGACGTTTTAGGAGCTGGCCTTCCGACCCCAACTTGGCACGTTCGATCCTGGCGCAGTCCGGTCGTATTTGAAGATGCTCAAATACGCCAGCCTTATGTAAGTAGATTTACTGGCACGTAAAAGGACTCTTGCAGGAGAAAACCCTGGCACCTAGGCTTCTCCGGAAACCGTAAAAGTAGTAATAATATTATTTGTAGAAAATATTTTCCGGTTATTCCGAACAGACTCTGGTCCCAATTAGTTCGGATTAACGAGACTCTACTGTATATAAAAGCAAGTCGGTCTGGAGAGATGTATATATAATTATACTGTATAAAAATGAAAATATACGTTTATTAATGAGGCACTTCCAGAAATCTCAGAAATTTGAAACTTGGTACGGGAGAAGCTGATAACCCCATGATCCCTAGAAAAATCAAAAATTCTCAGAATTCCCTGAAGGGGCACGCTGGAGTGCTTCAGATTTTAGACTTAGCATAAGAACGCAGCTATTCAGTGCTATGCTATGCAACTTAATACCATCTCGCTCACAACGTGTACACTAGAATTCCGCATACAATGCAGAATTCCGTAGCGAAGCACGGGCACATCAGCTAGTAACGAATATAAATGAAATACAGAAGCCTTCGTGGCTCGGGTGGCAGCGTGTCGGCCTCTCACCACTGGGTTCCGTGGTACAAATCCCAGTCACCCCATGTGAGATTTGTGCTGGACAAAGCGGAGGCGGGACAGGCTTTCCTGCGGGTACTCCGGTTTTCCCTGTCATATTTTATTCCAGCAACACTGTCGAATATCATTTCATTTCATCTGTCAGTCAATCACTGCCCCAGAGAAGTGCGACACACTTCGGCAGCCGGCACAATTCCTATCTTCACCGCTAGATGGGGGCTTCATCATTCCATTCTTGACCCGGGCAAATGACTGGAAATAGGCTGTGGATTTTCATTTTCTGACGTATCCATTTTCAAAGTTGAAGTCTCTGACACCGCTTTGTCTATTTAATGACAATTAGAAAATCGAACAAGTTATTTTAAATATCTTTTTATAACTCAGAAAGGAAATTTGTAATTTACTTATCATTTTAGGTCGAATAATTAAATTGAAGTTGTTTACTAAGTTATGGAGATATAGCTAGAATATCAGAAATAATTTATCTTTATGATGTCTGTCTCTATGCTTGCCTGTTTAAACTTCTGGTCTAATTCCATAAAAATTTACACAATCATTCCCAGAGGAAACTGTCGCATGACTACGTTTTGTTTCAAAATATGAACTAAAACGTGTATTTTTGAAATTGTAAAACGCCAGGTGATGGCTAAAATGAAGATGATATTGTTTTTATCCGTCAATTTTGTCATTACAGCTGGACGAAATGAGCTTAAATGTGGTTTGCATAGGTCTCATATTTATTTCAAGCACAGGTCTATTCTAACTGTGCAATAATAATTTGATAATTATGTTTTACATGAGGAAATCAATTTTAAACTTGTATTTTTGCACTCTATATTGTGTTCCCCTTATTCATTCAGTAGAATGAATAGAAGATCTGATTCCGTTAAGTTGCAGTTACTTACTTATGCATGTTCTCTACTCTAAAATCCAAAATAAAGGTCATATTTTAAGCTCTACCACAAAAGAAAGCTTAGCGGGTTCACTTAAAATTCAATTTTCTCCAGAAAATTCCTAGACATTTTCATCGTAATGGTAATAGCTCCCGCAGAAATTACCCTCGGTAAGTTTTCAAGGAAGTATTCCCGAGCGCTCTCCACCCGAGCAGTTCTCGGCTAAGTTTTAGCCGTTTATTGGTACGTCCAGTTTATTCACTAGAAGAATATACAGTTTATACGTCGACCACGGGTTACTTCTGCTAATAAATAATCAGCAGTATGGTCTCGTGGTACGAGCCAAGCCTTTCTGAGATTGCCCCATAGTTAAACATATTAATATGCGTCAAAATTTCAGCTGTATCTAAATGTTTACGGCAGCCGTATTGTCCCTGTCTCATCGTACCAGGAAAGCTATCTGAATTTAAGTGACGTTAAAATGCTCACAAAGTAAACAAAAATGCGCATTTCTCTTCCTTCAGCCAAGCAACTCTATGCTGGAAACATCCTAGGGATATGAGCTACGAATTTTAGGTAAATAGAATATAATAAAGTATGGCAATCTCTATTTATTTTCGTAGATTACAAGCCTTTTCTTAATCATTATTATCCGGTCGATTAGATTAGCAGTTTACCTTTTTCTACCACTACGAGCGCTAATGTGAGTTATTATAGTTTTGTTTAAGCCCTTATAACTACATTCTGCATGGAATATTTAAAAAAATCAAATTAAAGCTTCAGGGTATTGAACCAAGGAACACATTACAGAAAGAATTATGTAAATACGTTAATTTTGCTAGAAGTTTAATAAAAACGAGTAATGAAACAAGAGATTTTAGGTCCTTTTCCGGAACTGCATTCAGGCCGGAAGTGATTTTCAAAATTTATTTTTAGAATCACAATTTGAAACCTTTCGTATTCCTGTAGCCTTTAAACTTCCAGCACAATTGAGGAAATTCCTTAATTTTTCGTTACTAAGAAATGTTTTCAACATTTTTTAAAACAAGAAAGGAAGGACTGTAACCACTTCCACAATCACCTTTGGAATTTATGGCATCCAAGTGAAGCTAGCCGAACACTACGGTATAAAGGGTTGCATAACCGACAAGGATTGAATGGATCCACATTTAATCTCCAATTTTCGATTAGTTAAAAGCATTCGAACAAGAATGTTGAATTACCCACATTTTTATTACTTCACCACAAAAATTATTACTGATCACGCTTACAGAAGTGGATTTGACTCACCTGCCACGCGAAATTTATAAAATGTACAGCCTCCCCCCCCCCTCTCCCCAGTGTGCCATGAGGAGGCTTTTAAGGGAGAACGGAAACGAGTGCTCTCCATTAAATGTAATTATGATACATTATCTCAACAGCAGGAGGGTGCTATTTCCGCGAGGCCGGAATAAAAATATCCTTTCAATTAATTCCATTAAGTTTCAGTGTTAATGTCCATAATACGTTTAAAAACAAAAAAGTACAACTCTTGAAAAAATGAACAGCCGATATTTCCATTATGGCGGACGTTAACACATTGGAATGTCGCGGGACAGCAATATGAAACTTAAGGCTAAGGTACTCTACCATCCCTCCAAATGTACGGAGTGTTTCCTGTGATAATACAAATATTCGCATGGTCTCATACCAAATTTACACAGGATGCAGGACACTGAGTTTGAAATGAATGACACAAAAGAAATGTCAAAATAAGAGGAGTTAGGTAAGGATGTCCTTTTTCTCTCCCTCTCCCTCTCTCTCTCTGTCATCTCCTCAATATGTTCACAATGTAGAAAGGGAGAACGAAACGTGATAACACTTCACGGAAAGGAATTAGGAGTATATTACTTTCGCTACCTAGGGATCACCTTATAGGAATATCCGCGACAGAACAGCTGCTGCTATACGAGGAATATATAGTACAATGGACCTTCGAAAACTCTCACTAACAACATAAATGGAAATATTCAGGGCAAAAAATAATGCCGATAGTTACATACGAGATTGGGCCAATATGGGAAAATCTTAAAACGTCAGAACTTACAGAAATAGACTCTGTCAAAGAAAGATATCTAAAGCTAACCTTGGGTATACCAAAATCAGCACATTCACGATTAGACTACGAGCTAGCAAAGGGAGACTTCTTTAGAGGGGACAAAAAAGAAGTTACTACCATCTACACCGCAGACAACAGAACATATCCTACAGAGATCCGAAATTATTGACGAATTCTACGCATCGGATGCATGATAAAAGTTGCATGGGTCTCAACCAGGAATTACGAAGCGTCATCACAGGAATGGTTGTGCACGTGTTTTACCGCATGTTCTGTGAGAATCCATACTTGCATCAAACGAACGAAAAATGTATTTGCAAATTATGACAAAGAAAATGTGAAAGATATCATCTTGAAAAGTGCAAACATCGTACAAAGTCTTTGAATGAATACAATAAAGGAAAGTACTGAACCTCCATAAACACCTCTTGTGTAGCTATTAAGCTGCAAGAAGAGTAGTATTATTCAACATATTCATTGAAAAAGTCCTCACAGTCTGGGATTAAAATTAATGGTAAACAAGTACATTCTATAAGATATGCAGATGATATTGCCATACTAGCAGCAACAGACAAAAGTATGAAGAGAATGATCAACATACTAGTAGAAACTTTGGGAAAATGGAATTTAAAAATGAAGGCAAGGATAAAAAGAACATGACAGTGCGTAAATCCAAGAAAACACCTATAACAAACATCAAAATTGGCCCTAAAAATAGTGAACAAGTGAAACAGTTTTGTTACCTAGGAACCATAATCGCGAGTGATAATCCGACCATGTCAGATGTCACGAAAAGAATAGCAGTGGCAAAGGGAGCCTTCGAAGATAATTAACATCTGCAGGACTACAAACATTCAGATATTCAAACTCGGAATCCCTTTGCAAAAACCTTTGTACGGTTGCGATAGCTGGACATTGGGAGAGCAAAAAAAGGTAAGACTAGAGGCAATTGAAATGTGGATCTGGAGAAGAAAGCAAAGGATAAGTTGGACTGAAATGAAGAGCAATTCCTTGGAGAGAGAGGAGAAAAACGGTATCTTGTAACTGAAATTGAAAACCGGAAAATAAAGTTTATTGGTCACAATCTGTGGTATGGGGAGTTCCTTTGTAACAACAGTGAAGGAAGAATTGCCGGGAAAAGAGGAAGAGGACGAACCAGAGCGCATTATTTGAAGAACCTGCTTCTAAGTTTGAACTACAAGGCCTACACTGAGTTGAAAAGAATGGCTCAAGATAGACACCTATGACTGCGGCGACAAGCCTTAGCCTTTAGAAGATTATGGCCTCATTTACTCTGCGCTAACATTTTTGCCTATTGACTGTCTGCAATTAAATTCCAATGATTAGTTTTGATCCTTTATATAGCAAAGAAACCTGAAGTTCTTAATTTGTTGGAAAAGTACCAAACTTATCACCATACAACATTAACAGGTCGACAGCGAACGGCATGGGAGTGTAGTGTGAATTCGCGAATACGATGACCACAGACAAGCTTGAGACCAAGGCCATGCGGTCAATATGCCAAACCTGTACTAACAATTCACAGAGAGAGATGTACAATACTAAAAGGTAAATTACTTGAAAGCAAATTCAATCTTTCATTTAAGGTACTAATTCGACAAGCAAGCTCGTCAATGGTAAACGGGCTGAAAATTCAGGTTTTAAGCACCAGGAGAGAAATCCTCTCAGTTTCAATTAATGTGTTGAAGGGGTGTCAGTAACTCATGGGGACCACTGTAAGTGCCTAGAAGTACAAGGGCATATCTTCATTGTGGTAATCACATAAACGTTATTGTAAATGAACGTTACAGATTTCTTCATAGTTATAACGGGCACTTAGGGATTGTTGTAAAGATGTAAATGTAAGGGCGTGTAAGTCACTGAAAAGACTGCAGTCAGAGAATGGTTCTAGAGTATAGCACCCTCACCATGATTACTTGATTTGAGAACTAGAATAGATCCAAAAGAAAGTAGCACGATTTGTTCAAGGTGATTGTCGTCAAACGCACAGGGTTAAGAAAATGTTGCAAACATTGGGCTGGGAAGACTTGGGAGTAATGAGACGAGCTGCTCGACTAAGCGGTATGTTCCTAGCTATCGGTAGTGGGATGACTTGGAACGAATTAAGTAGACTAATAAGCTTGAACGGAGGTTTTGAAAGTAGGAATGATCATAACATGAAAGTCAAGTTGAAATTCAAGAGTATGAATTGGGGGGAAAATACTCGTTTATAAGAAGAGGAATAATGGATTGGAATAATTTACCAATGTAGATGTTTTGAAAATTTCCAATTTCTTTGATGTTATTTAAGAAAAGTCTAGGTATACACACAATAGGGTGTCTGCTGTGAGGGCGACAGCACTAAGTGGCTGACTGATGATACTTCCCTGGTCATGCCACCTAAGGAAGGTAAAAAATAACGAGTGTTAACGTCACATGCAAGCTATTTGAATCGATTTATTGATGAAAGAGGCATTACTGTATCAGTTCCTTTGCACAGGCCAAAGTAAAGTGCAGTTTTTACCGATATGTCAGCATCATTTTCTGTACGACTGTGTCTCTATGGAAGCTACTAACTTATAAATTGTGCTGAGATATGAAATTAAGGGCACTAATATTGCATTTGGATGCGAGAGAAGGTGATTCTTACAGGGTTTATGGTGTTGCAGCACAGTGGCAAATTATCTCACTACTCATTTTGCCTAATATGCCACCATTTGAAACGCGGTCCGTTTTTGTGGGCATGAAGTGGAGAATGAACCCTTTTTTTCTGATATTTAATAGTTCAAAACATTTGTAAGTTTTGAAACTCCGAGTCTGATATTGTATTAATGATACAACGAGGAAATAGGGAAATTTCAAATTGTCAATGTAATTGTCACTCTGCGGGAAGCTACTCCATCTACTTACAGTTAATCAGTACTAATATTTACTTACAGAGTCCGGATTTTTAGGCAGTAACAGGCTGAAATGCAAAGTTAGTGAAGGAAGTAACAAGTATAGTCTAACCTGCGCAACGGTTATGCTATGAGGTTTGCATGAACAGTAGGGGTACAACCCATCAGAAACCCTAGCAGTTATATTACTCTCTATCCATTACGGAAGTACGGGCTAGACAACATTTCTTAACACCCAAATTAGTTTCCATCCTAATCTATTACTGGCTAAAACTCTTGGATCTATACAATTCTAGGCATACACGTTTCCGCTTGTTTACCGGACTCTTCAGCGCGTAATCATTTTGCTCAACAACCAATACAATAGTGCATTGCAGCCGTATATTAAAGATAAACCACTTTTCCCTAAGCTAAAATCAAATGATCATAAGTACGTCTCCCGGTCATGGCTATTCATCAACGGCTGATTATTTCAGATGGCAACCTGCCATAAGACATAACCTGCACGGTTGCTAGGTAACATTGTCTGACCGCCCATCCATACCTTATACCTTACTGCCTGCACGGTTGCTATTGTTACATTTTCGTCACACATTTTGTCGCGTCACTTTATATGAATTTAAGGATGACCCTCTACCGTAAGACATATATATGTCAACAACCAAATCAAAGAAATCTGAAATTACGTGTATTAATTTTATACCACGCTATTTTATGTATCATAGAGATATTCTATTTTGGTACTTGTTGATCATGCACTGAAGAAGTTTAAAACAATGTGAAACCTGTCTTCTTTTGCTACCGCATTTTTCCCATACCTGTGGGGTCGCGGGTGAGAACTGCGTCGCACACGTCAATTTGACGCTGTTTACGGCCGGATGCCCTTCCTGACACCAACCCTATATGGAGGGACGTAATCACTATTGAGTATTACTGTGCTGGTTGGTAGTATGGTGTGTTGTCTGATTAGGAAGAGGTGAGTGTTGGGATATACACGAACACCCAGTCCCGAAGCCGGAAGAATTAATCAGAGGCGATTAAAATCCCTGATACGGCCGGGAATCGAACCCGGGACCCTCTGAAACCGAAGGGAAGTACGCTGACCATTCAGCCAACGAGTCGGACAAGGTGAAACCTGTCTGCTTCATTAAATAATGTTTAAATAGTATTTATTAGCTGTAGGAATATTCTTTGTCTAAGAAAAGCTTAAACAATCCTCGCTAGTTTTATATTATTAGTCTTTATTTGTTTCTTTCCTTAATTAAATTTTCGTCATTTGTATGCACGTCTGTAAATTGGTGGGAGTGATATCGTAAATAAAGTATACATCTGAAGTCTAGAAATGTTATCCACCATTAATGTATTGTACAGTGGGAGGGTTCAACCCAACCTCATTCAGGTATTAGCTCCTGTAAACGTTCCAGGAAGGAACAACACGTGTATCCTCCTCTCGTATGGTCCTGCAGTATCGTAAACATAATTCTCTCTGAATTGCTTGTAATTACAACAGTCCTTGCTTTAACTCCTAATGTCCGTATTTATTGCGTTTGTTGTTTAGCACCGTGAGAAGGAGAGCGTGTGTTTACTGAGCGGGCAGTAGGAGATGAAATTTATATTTCCTCGCCTCCTTTTTAATGAATAAACGGAATGAGTTGGGACAAACAATATGTGCCTCATTGTACACAAAGTAGTATCGTCTTCCCTGGTTACTAGAATGATAACTCCGCCGCTAGCAGACAGCATGTATTTTCGAGCGCCAATCTCAAGTCTAGATGAAGGAGGCTGTTAGACGTCAGTCATCACAATAATTCGGACCAGATTTCCTATCCTATCATCCCATCACCCGAAGATATTCTTAACTTTATTTAACACATTTGTGAGGTCCAGGCTAGACTACGGCTCTATTAAGTGCAACCCAGAGACCAACAAGAACATCGTTCTTTCGAAAGCGCTGAAACCGACGTATAAAGTCGCAAGCAATTACCGAGCATTCATAAATTACTCAACTATACTTAAGAATCATGGTGTTAATAGATTGAGAAATTGCAAATATTGACCTGTATAAAATAATTAATCATACATTTTATGATTCAAGTATGTTGCAGTTAATATCTTTCTATCCAGCACAGAAACCAAGTCGTCCTAGAAACATCTTCAATATTTCAAAGGTTAAATCTGAAATGTATAAGAATTCCCCAATACCAGAGCAATGAGACTGTATAAAAACATTCATTACAACGTTGACATCATTAGTATGACCAAAGCTACATTCATTTCGTCATGTAACACTGTAATTGTCAGCATAACTGAAGAGTTATGAAGAAATTTAAGAATAAGCATAAGTATAAACGTTGTAAATCTTATTATTCAATTTATTACATTCCAAGTGAAATATCCTGTTTTATTAATTGTTTTTGTATTATATTAAAACTTAATTACTATTTATTAGTCTTGTAATGTAATATTAATAACATTATCCTTAATGATTCTTATATAAGTGTGACTCGTGTGTCACTGACAACTTAAGAATATTCTAGCTAATGTTTTAACTCTAAATACTTTAACAATTGTCATGATCATTATAACTGGGATTCGTAACCTCATATAATCACAAAAAACTAATAGTTGACACGGAGAAGGGAAATTACGCTAATGCTGGATGCCGAATGCTGGGGAATATTGCTCCTCAGCGTAACCTATTGATTATTAATCTACGATTTAAAATCAAGCCTCTTTTCAGCATCATCACAGCCAAATAATTTATTAAGCGTTGTAAAGTTCGTGATCAAGAGCAGTTTATTTACTACGGAGCCTTGTTTTCAATCGTAGAATGATGTCAGTTTACAAATACGATCAAAAGCGAAAGGATGTTGATGGGGTGACAATTCAGGGAACGTGTTGTGACAAACAAACCCTGTGGTGGAAGTTAAAGAAAAATTCTTTCATGTAATGTATCCAGACCAGGACTGAAAATGACTTACTTATGAGCTCATCTCACCCGTCAAACGAACGGTTGTAGATGCCAAGCCTCAGTATTGCAATGAAATACTAGAGCGTCTAGGTAAACCTGAAGGGAGAAATTAAGTGTAATTGTTAGCATTATTTTGTCATCGTGGAGCGATGAACATCAAGCATATTCTTGGATGTGAAGATATTTAGTTCTTCTGGGTTTAACGGTACATTTATTGTACATTCTGTACTGTTTTCCGACGTTTCCAACACATTGCACTAATCATCGTCAAGGTTACTGAAATACCGTGGTAATCCTGCTCCCAGGCAGCTATATCAACTACGAGTGTGGTCATTGTGCTTCGCGTTTAAATAGCCTTCTCGCTCTCTCTCTCTCCCTCTCTCTCTCTGGATGAGGTAAGATCCGCTGGGCGTTTCGAAAAGTCTGGAACGTGTATGTCACTTGCCAGGTAGCTGGGAATTGCTAGTGCAGTTACGTAACTTGATTTGTCCTATATGCTCATGCTGTTACCTGCGTTTTGTAATCAATGAATAATAGGCATGCAGGAATTGCCGATTTTGTATTCTTACTGTACATTCACATTGTTCGGGCTTTTCTTAATTTCGATAGCCTCTCTGCTTTTTCCTCCAAGATTTCAGGGTTTAGCTGCTAATATCTTGGTTCTGTCAAATTAAATTCCGTGTCTTGTTTCGCATGAATGCTTGGATACAGCTGAAATAGCGCTTTCTTGGTTCTTGCTATGACGGATACGTTCTTTAAGTGGGGTAGAAATCAGATGTTCCTGACTGTTGGCAGATGACGTGAGAACTTCCGGAGTGGTTTATAGATAGTCATTAGTTCATATTTGTTTAGTATCGTATCGTATCTTACCAATCCTTCTCTGTTCTCTTCCACGGCGGTCTTTACTTTGTATTCTGATAATTTTCTGAAAACTCGTCTGATGTTTGAGTAGCTATTTCTCCTTAGGGTTCCCGTGAAGTGTTTCTTCTCTTCTTGAAGGTCTTCTACGTCCTATATCGCTATGGCCCTATCAACAAGTGATTCTAGACAAGCCTGTTTTAGCGATGGGTGGTGGTGAGATATTTTGTTCACAAGAAAGGTGAAAATGATAGCCTCCTGCTAAAATCAAAGGATACACGCCAGTGTTGGGGTGATCACTTATCTACGATTTGCAACGAAGAATTTTAGCATGTAATAATTCCTTTTGGACATCTAATTTATGGTCCAGCACCGCCTATTACAACTGTTGATGTCATAACCACTGTAACTTCTTACGCCACGTTACCAATTACATTTAGAAGCACCAATAGAATTGTAAAAGAATTATTCTTATTTTTCTTTTTCCTCCTTTTTATTCTTACTATTCTTATCATCGTAACACAGATAGAAGTACAGGTTATCTCGATCACAAAGTCTTGTTCTGAAATCTATAACAAACACAGTCGCTCTACGAATCGATAGGGAAATCCTCCCACGCGGATGGAACGCAAAGGGAAATTATATTTCAATAGAAACTGAAACACAGCATGGCCTGGAGTAGACGGTAGCTGTACTATTAAAAATTCACAGAATTGTTTCTTATTCAACAAGATCATCCGTCTAGACTAATTCGATCAGAACACGATTCTATTCTACGTGAAAGTATAGAGAATAATTTCGTAAGCAGATGTCTTTATAAATTTTGGTCTTATGAAATATTTAGTGTCGTGTATTTGTTATTTGCCTTACAAAATATGTCAAAGCAAGTATCAAAGGAATCAGGGAGTATGTAACTTTCTCCCAAAAATGCCTGCTCATGGTTTGTAATCGCCATGATGTTACAGAAATATAAGCTCCTATTACCGTGAAAAATATTACTTGGAGGGCACATAAATCAGCTTGCATTGTAATCCACACAGCAGGAATATTCAGCCTAAGGATGCCACAACCCGCTCTTCAGCAGCGATAACACACTGTCCTTGCCCTGGAATGGCTAGGGGTTAAACCGGCAACTTGTCCGTCCACGCTGTTAAGTGGATAAGCCTACCTTTCAGGCGTTATAAATGACGATACGAAAAGACGAAAGTCATTATAATAGATAATCTGAATTAATAAACAGATAAAAACTGTGGATCTCTCTCCACGCACCCTATGTTTTGTCAAATTTCTTTCCAAAATTCGGCAGATAATGTTTGTGACATTTCAAAAAAATCGAAATTTTTAAAATTCTATATATCTCATACTATTTTCTGCAATGGTACTAATACCTATTACCGATAAGTTCGGAAATATTAGGCATATAAATACATCAATTTTCGCAATATTTTATTGCAGTGGTCATGTAATCGTTGATTCAACTAATGAACAAATGGGTAAGTTACAACGAACCATGGACTCCTGCATTAGATTAACATTATTTACCGGGCGAGTTGGCTGTGCGGTTGGGGACGCGCAGGTGTGAGCTCGCATCCGAGAGATACTGGGTCTGGACGCCACTGTCGGTAGCCCTAAGGATGGTTTTCACACCAGGCAAATGCTGAGGCTGTACCTTAATTAAAGCCACGGCTGTTTCCTTCCCACTGGTAGACCTTTCTTATACCATCGTCATCATAAGACCTACGGTACTTGTGTCTGTGTGACGCAAAGCCAGTTGAAAACAAAAATTAATCTGCTACGATAATCAGGTCACAACATACTATGTGAAATGTGCCTTCCAAAATCTCAACAGTAACTGAGAAATCTTCGTATAGCCTTCTTCGTGTTCAGATCCCTAACTGAGAGATATACCAATTACTTGTCCTCTTATCACCAGAAAAATACACGCCCTATTACGACCCTTTCAAAAGACACGCACCAGTAAACTAATACTTCGTTATCGTAGAAATTCTAAAGATCAACAAATAATGCAGACTATACAGGAAGAAAATAAGAAATAACCGTCTCATAATATTTGAATTCGAGTCTCTAGCTCACAAGGAGTAAAATACAATTCAACCAACGCTATTCAAAAGAGACTAAACAGATTAATACAGGGATAATGGCCTGGTGTTAATTCCAACCAAGGTAGTATTATTCAATGGAAACACATTGCAGTATCTCTGCAGCAATTCTGACTAGCCCCAGTTATGATAATGGCGGGTCACTTGCCTTCAATTGTTCATGTATTGTGACGGCAGCCAGATTGTAGAACTTCATTCAGAACAACATTCTCAAACTGAATTATTTACAGAGTCTCTTTTAGATAGTAAGCAGGTTCAGGATATAGAAAGTAAATGGGTGGCATACAGGGATGCTGTAGTAGAAACAGCAAGGGAATGCCTAGGAACAACTGTGTGTAAAGATGGGAAAAGGCGAACATCTTGGTGGAATGATGAAGTGAGAGCAGCCTGTAAACGTAAAAAGAAGGCTTAACAGAAATGGCTCCAGACAAGGGCCGAGGCAGACAGGGATTTGTACGTAGATGAAAGAAACAGAGCGAAACAAATAGTTGTTGAATCCAAAAAGAAGTCATGGGGAGATTTTGGTAATAACCTGGAAAGGCTAGGTCAAGCAGCAGGGAAACCTTTCTGGACAGTAATAAAAAATCTTAGGAAGGGAGGGAAAAAGGAAATGAACAGTGTTTTGAGTAATTCAGGTGAACTCATAACAGATCCCAGGGAATCACTGGAGAGGTGGAGGGAATATTTTGAACATCTTCTCAATGTAAAAGGAAATCATCATGGTGGTGTTGCAAACAGTCAAGCTCATGGGGAGGAGGAAAATGATGTTGGTGAAATTATGCTTGAGGAAGTGGAAAGGATAGTAAATAAACTCCATTGTCATAAGGCAGCAGGAATAGATGAAATTAGACCTGAAATGGTGAAGTATAGTGAGAAGGCAGGGATGAAATGGCTTCATAGAGTAGTCAAATTAGCGTGGAATGTTGGTAAGGTACCTTCAGATTGGACAAAAGCAGTAATTTCACCTATCTATAAGCAAGGGAACAGGAAGGATTGCAACAACTATCGAGGTATCTCATTGATTAGTATACCAGGCAAAGTATTCACAGGCATCTTGGAAGGGAGGGTGCGATCAGTCGTTGAGAGGAAGTTGGATGAAAACCAGTGTGGTTTCAGACCACAGAGAGGCTGTCAGGATCAGATTTTCAGTATGCGCCAGGTAATTGAAAAATGCTACGAGAGGAATAGGCAGTTATGTTTATGTTTCGTAGATCTAGAGAAAGCATATGACAGGGTACCGAGGGAAAAGATGTTCGCCATACTGGGGGACTATGGAATTAAAGGTAGATTATTAAAATCAATCAAAGGCATTTATGTTGACAATTGGGCTTCAGTGAGAATTGATGGTAGAATGAGTTCTTGGTTCAGGGTACTTACAGGAGTTAGACAAGGCTGTAATCTTTCACCTTTGCTGTTTGTAGTTTACATGGATCATCTGCTGAAAGGTATAAAATGGCAGGGAGGGATTCAGTTAGGTGGAAATGTAGTAAGCAGTTTGGCCTATGCTGACGACTTGGTCTTAATGGCAGACTGTGCCGAAAGCCTGCATTCTATCATCTTGGAACTTGAAAATAGGTGCAATGAGTATGGTATGAAAATTAGCCTCTCGAAGACTAAATTGATGTCAGTAGGTAAGAAATCCAACAGAATTGAATGTCAGATTGGTGATACAAAGCTAGAACAGGTCGATAATTTCAAGTATTTAGGTTGTGTGTTTTCCCAGGATGGTAATATAGTAAGTGAGATTGAACCAAGGTGTAGTAAAGCTAATGCAGTGAGCTCGTAGTTGCGATCAGCAGTATTCTGTAAGAAGGAAGTCAGCTCCCAGACGAAACTATCTTTACATCGGTCTGTTTTCAGACCAACTTTGCTTTATGGGAGTGAAAGCTGGGTGGACTCAGGATATCTTATTCATAAGTTAGAAGTAACATACATGAAAGTAGCAAGAATGATTGCTGGTACAAACAGGTGGGAACAATGGCAGGAGGGGACTCAGAATGAAGAGATAAAGGCTAATTTAGGAATGAACTCGATGGATGAAGCTGTACGCATAAACCGGCTTCGGTGGTGGGGTCATGTGAGGCGAATGGAGGAGGATAGGTTACCTAGGAGAATAATGGACTCTGTTATGGAGGGTAAGAGAAGTAGAGGGAGACCAAGACGACGATGGTTAGACTCTGTTTCTAACGATTTAAAGATAAGAGGTATAGAACTAAATGAGGCCACAACACTAGTTGCAAATCGAGGATTGTGGCGACGTTTAGTAAATTCTCAGAGGCTTGCAGACTGAACGCTGAAAGGCATAACAGTCTATAATGATAATGTATGTATGTATGTATGTATGTATGTATGTATGTATGTATGTATGTATGTATGTATGTATGTATGTATGTCTCTTTAGAGTTTTCATGTAGGGCTGAATAGCTCAGACGGTGGGGCGCTGGCCTTCTGATCCAAACTTGGCACTTGCTCATTCCGGTGAAAGTTTGAAGGTGCTCAAATACGTCAGCGTCGTGTCAGTAGATTTAATGGCAAATAGAAGAACTCCTGTGGGGCGGGAAAATATTTCGTAACCTCGGCGTTACGGAAAACCGCCAAAATAATTTATCGGGCCGTAGAAATCAATAATAATATTATTATTTTAAGTTTTCATACAGAAAGTACCTCTTATACGCCTAAACCATTAGAAGTGAATCGTTACGATGCAGCGGCGGGGAGTGTGTGAATTGGGTAATTACATTTCATAAATATTAGTTAATACGTATTTTATCTTCTGGTATGAATATATTACTGTAACGTCCTTCTTGTCTTATTATGTAAAATGTGGTATTATTCAAATTATTTTTCTCAATATTCAAAGATTTTTATTTATTATCGTAAAGAGATACGTGTAAGAGAGTCGTAACTTCGATAATACCAACGACAAGTAAATGAAGGTACAATATTTACTGGTCCAACAATATATGCAACCACCCATAAATCAGTATATTGGAAATTAGGAAATAGGAGGTTAGTATCGCGCAATATAAAATATTAATGTTTTCTAAGGTAGAAATCCTGCGAGTAGTCAAATTTATCTTATTATGAGAGTTCTGACTGAATTCATGACATTTATCAGCAAAACAGGAAGAGGATGCCCCATCTCTTTAAAACTAAGAAACAATTATCCTGAGATTTATTTCCGGAGATAAACACCGAGAGAAAAATTATAGGCTCATAAGTAATTTCAGATGTGCTGACGGTGCGAACTGTATGTAGGCAAAAGCGAAATATCTTCCATTTCCACCTCCATAAGTATCACTTTTGAAATCCACATAAAACAACCTAAATACAAAAATAATCTGTACTGTAAATGACAAGCACGTCTGGCTGACAATGACTGGAGCTCCTCTACCGGCAAGGGACTACAGGGAAGTCATCATGTGATGATGTGATGTTTGTTTCTGTTTTGTAACATCGCAGTATGGACATTTTCAAGAAATGCTTACTTTCGGCTCTCCACCTGTTTTCGTGCAGAAATACTCCTCTGTGCGTCAGCAGTCCTGAAGATGCTTTTCCGTGGTTTCCCATTTACACACCACACAAATACTGGGGCTGTACTTTAATTAAAGCCACGATTACTACCGCATTCCCTACTTCGCCGAAAATCTTCGGATATGACAATGCCACGTTAAACAAGTAGCCAGAAAATAGATCGGTCAATGTTCATCATTCCCATAATATTTTCCAGGGAGCGGACATTAATGCCATGATGATATTCCATTAACAATTCACTTGACGTTACACCTGATGTAGCCCACATCTAAGTTCTGTATATGGGAAGTAGCATACGTCGTAGACACCATGAAATAGTGTACCCCGTATATTTATGCAACTTTTTAAACAGGAACGTTTTGTGGCCTGGGCGACTCTTAGAATCGAATCTGTTTTAGCATACAATTCGTTCCCTGTATCACAGAATGCCCGCTCTCAGGTGTGGAGAGTAATAATAGGAGAATGCAGTACTGAGCAAAGAACTTCCGAGTCTCGCTATACTCCACTTGATCCGCTGCAATTCATTAAGCTCCTTGTTTTAACCGCTAAACAACGTCATTAGTGCTAGGATTTCTCCCTGCTCGCTGTAACAAAGACTTCATTTTTCTCGGCTACGTAATTTAAAAACAGAGCACGTTTCAAAGCGGAAATGTCCCCAAGTCATGGTAAAAAGGAACAAGAATAAATGACACATTTCAAATTAAGCCTATGATCTAACAGGCAACACGCACATCTCCCGGTACAGTGAGTGGCCTATATATTAGGGAGAGGAGCAGTATTAATTAAAGGAAGGAAAGCGGATGTACTTTTTATTATTATGCAGAATAAAGGTAAGTCAGCGAAATAAATTTTACTCTTTACGTGTGTTTCTTTAACAGCCACCTTGCATCTGAATAGGTCAATGGTAGAACATTAGTAATATTCTTGATGGGAGAGTAACTGTAAGTGATAGTGGTACAGTGTTTGAATTTATAGTTTCCCAAGGATAGTCACACGAGGGATTAAAATGAAATTAGACAAGGAATGAGTTCTAAATTCCACTCAGATCTAATTTTCTGCGTGAAGAGCCGTGTTGTAGAAATACATTTTATCCAAATAAATTTACTCATGTTAGTTGTTAAATAGTTTTGCTCCGGTATTCGAGAGATAGTAGGTTCGAACCCCACTATCGGCAGCCCTGAAGATGGTTTTTCGTGGTTTCCCCATTTTCACACCAGGCGAATGCTGGGGTTGTACCTTAATTAAGGCCACGGCCGCTTCCTTCCCACTCCTAGCCCTTTCCTGTCCCATCGTCGCCATAAGACCTATCTGTGTCGGTGCGACGTAAAGCAACTAGCAAAAAAAAAGTTTTGTTGAAGTACGAACAACAACAAAGTTGGGATCATATAGAACAAGATGTCACAAGAAAATAGCACAGGAACCCAGACATGGATCTGGAAACTTTTACATGAGACGCAATAATTGAAGGCGTCTACCTCTTTATTATGTATTTTTCAAAATAGGAATTATTTGTTACTTCATTGGTACGTAAGAGTTCACTGAGTTTTGGTGTTACGGGGTACAAATGCTCACCAATATGTAGGAAACAGAAGTTGATTTGGATGTAGGAGCTATTTGCATGTAAGTATATTATGTTAATTGCAAGCAGAATTATTGTTATCTTGTGTCAAGGAAAAAGTAAAGGACATTAAAAGCGTTAAAGCTCAGAATTTCAAAATTCAGCATTGCATGTAAAATCCAAATTCAAATCATGAAATGAATAATGAACGTTGGAAAAAATGTTAACATAAAATGGTTGGGCAGGGTACTGTTTTGTAATATATCAGAAAAATTTGTGTGATATTTATTAACTCTAGACAGAGAAAAACAAGAAGGATAGTCATCGTGCAGACGCAGGTTTATAATAAGATTTTCCAAACATTGTGTTTTGTCGTTCCGTAAAAATTTTTACTAACACTTAAGAAAGAAATTGTGAGAATATTAATGGTAATTGGTGTTTTTTAAATTCGAATTTTAAATAGTATTCGCATGAAATGGATAGAAAATACAGGTAAATATTTAGTGCGGTAAGATAAATAGTTTCTAACTTTTCTACTTCAATCACAGTTATCATTAATGCGATATAAGTTTCCTATACAATATCGTTCACTTCACACCATCCTGTCAACTTTCCCACGACTATGAAGCGCCAGATGCTTTTGTCTGAATTATAGTTTAGACTGATTCCCAGTAGCTAGTTTTGCGTGACTATTATCCAGGCAATTTCTCAACGCAAAATCTTGTTAGAAAATTAGGATGCGGTAGAGTGTAGAACTGCAGATTCGAATCTAGCGGGATAAAACCCCGAATATAAAGTCGTATTCTTAAAGTGAGAGGAATGGGGGAGAGAGTCATTCGACACTCCATATCGTACTATGTCGGCATGTGAAAGATTTTTGGTGGCGCATCTGCTGTTTACTTAAAACTGAGGCACAGAGCCCCAGTAGAGATCCAGTTAACCCTGCTCTATGGTAGAGTGAATCAGAGCGTGAAAATAGACGCACAGACAACCTAAATGGCGCTAAAATTTCTACAAATGGTAGCCGAGGCCATATTATTATTATTATTATTATTATTATTATTATTATTATTATTATTATTATTATTAGACTATGCAGCACCGGGCGAGTTGGCCGTGCGCGTAGAGGCGCGCGGCTGTGAGCTTGCATCCGGGAGATCGTGGGTTCGAATCCCACTCTTGGCAGCCCTGAAGATGGTTTTCCGTGGTTTCCCATTTTCACACCAAGCAAATGCTGGGGCTGTACCTTAATGAAGGCCACGGCTACTTCCTTCCAACTACTAGGCCTTTCCTATCCCATTGTCGCCATAAGACCTATCCGTGTCGGTGCGACGTAAAGCCCGTAGCAAAAAAAAAGACTATGCAGCCAGTGTCGTTGCATTCTCTCCCTGCCAGTCAGTCTCCTTTCTGCTGCCCAACCGCTGTTCCGGTGCTCTTCTTCGCAAAAGCCTGTGAAGTTATTGATCTGGTGTCGGTACTTGCTTCTGTTAACAATGTCTTCACGACTTAGTCCAGTTTTGTTACATGTGTTAGGTCTACTATCGAGTATGGTAACAATTTTCTTAGTCAGCCTCTTTTCATCCATAGACGACGATGATGATTATGATGCTTGTTGTTTAAAGGGGCCTAACATCGAGGTCATCGGCCCCTAATCTTACGAAATGAGAAGAAATGTTATGACATTTTAAAAATGCATAATCCTCCACTGAGCAGAATTCGAAAACGTAAGGTCGAACAGTGAATGGATGGATGGATGTATGTATGTTGGGTATTCAGCCCAAAGGCTGGTTTGATCCTCTGCAGCTCCGCCAACAGCTGTCATAAATAGCCTAGGCGTCACTGAAGAGGCTTAATAGGGAAATGAGGAGTGGGGTAGTTTCCCGTTGCTTTCCTCACCGATCCAGCCGTTGCTATTACATATCAGTCTGCCAAGCCCACTGAAATGCATGCACCAACCAATCCTATGAGCGATATGAAGTTAAAATAATCAGTGGATCCGACCAGCAATGCCCCACATTCCCAGAAACTAGCGTTAAACAATAGTATTACTAACCAACGGACTGCTTATAAAGCACAATACAGAAACGATTACGCTTGTAGTCGAAACGGGTCCAAAATCCAGGTCATCGGCCTCTCATAATGATCGCTAGGAAAATAGAACAATGCTATTTGTCATGTTGCGGTACTAATCAAAAGTAGCGTAGACTCGCGGTATTCCACACATTGTGGTACTACTCACAGGTAATGAAATTCGCACATGTAAACGCAGCCCTATGTTGTTTCGCACACTGCGGCGCTATATACAGGCAACGCAAACCTATGGCGTTCCTCAAATAAGTGGACTAACTACAGGGATCCGCACTATCCAGTGGTGTTCCTCACATAGTGGGTACTAAGCATAGGCAAGGCAGAACCATGGTGTCGCGCATATAGGGATACGAATCACAGGTATTCTAAAATGCATCCTCAGCCACACACTGTCGCTACTAATCACAAACCTATTGTGTACCTAGCATAATGATACTACGCGCAAGTAAAAGCGACCCATGGTGTTCCCTGCGTGATGGTACTAATTACCAGTAGTATCATGGTTCTAATTTGATCATCCCTTGGTCGCCCCTTTTAGTCGCCTGTTACGACAGGCAGGAGATACCGTGGGTGTATTCTTCGTCTGCGTCCCCCACCCACAGGGGGTTGTGCGTTTGTTCCGCGAGAGGTATTTTATTTCCCTCAAGTTCACCGGCAAGCCGATTAGGATCCCCCTATCTGCCACTTGGGACGCGCCACGTGGGAGTATCACCTCTCCCCCTGCTACGCCAGCGTAGTAGGTTCGTGGGTGGACATAGAACTTGAGCCGTCGCTTCTAGATAGATTCCATCAGTCGTTCCGTTTTCTAATATATTTTTTCTCATCCTCGCAACCTCCATTGTCAAGCCACAATTTTTAGGTCCCATTATCTTTCGAAAGATCTTCCTCTGAAAATTCTCAGCTTCTCTCAGACCATAGAAATATATTTTGAATATGAGAAGTAATTTATGAAATGCTGAATGACAGATGAAAACTTGTATTAACATTAATTTGATCACCAAAATTCTGTACAGAAGTATAGAGGTTCTACTGAAAAAAAGGGCGAGGCCCTACTACATATTACATTTTTCCCATATCTAGCGAATCAAACTCATTGCAATTTCAGAAATGTACATACTGGTTATTATGTTATGTTATTTAAACACAAACCCACGGGAAGTTTGACAATGTGGTCATGGCCTGTAGATATCCAGTTTCCCGTATTTATTTATTTACTTTTTATTTATTTATTTAACGCATGGTAAATATTTCATTACCATATCATTCAAAAATATCTATCTACTCCATCATATAACAATTAAATTATTACTGGAATTTAAACTGAAAAAAGTACTAAGTTAAAAGTAAATGTGTAAATTACAAACTTACTCGGATTCTTTCTGTTGTTAACAAGAATTCAATTAGATCATCTGGAATCGAGCTTGAAGGACACGACTGAATAATGTGCTGAATTGTTTCCCTACCTCTAAAATGGTCAAAGTTTGGTGGTGTTGTATGTCCCTATATATGCAAATTCCCTCCGTATCTGCCTTAGTTTATGCTATTACTATGAAAATCAGACTAGTATAGGCATTTTCTTCCACTAACAGTGGATTGGTTGTGATAATTATGTTCCTTGGACACGTAATGAGACATGACTCTTCTCCAAACAATCACTGAAGGTAAAGTACTGGGAACGAGACGCAAGTGACGACCAGGGACATCATACATCAGAAACTCTGTCGGTGAACTGTCATATGGTTCATATAGCAACATGAAGAGGCTAGCAGATGATCGTCAGATGTGGCTACAGCGACAAGGCATTGCCTTTAGTAGACGACGATGATGATGATGACCAGTGGAATGGTTGTCATAAATTACTTGATTATCCCACGCTATAATGAATATTCCTTTGTTTTCGTTATTTAATTTTGTGACAGGAGTCACGGATATTTTACCTTTACTACTAACCCTACTTACTTGGGGACAGGACTGGTGAGAAAGCAGGGTGCGCTGCATTAGCTGACTCTCAAGGCTGTTGTTCTGCATTCCATTCTCAACAATATCCCGATATATTTTTATTAGTACCTGCATATTATTGTAGGAAGGGTATTGAGCTTCCAGTCAAGTCTACAATTAATCCCAACTGCAGTTCTCAACCCAAATGAGGGGGAAACTAGGGTATAAATAAGTGAATGGTAGGCAAGTATTGAGGTTTGGAAATTACACCAATAAAACGACAGGCAATGGAATTCGAACCCAGGTCATTTCTCAGTTGTCCTCGAAATTGAGAATTTGTCTCCATGTGTCTCTCGTACATCGGTTTATAACCTCTGCAATTGAAGAAAAATTGATCGCACCTACAATTCAGAAATTATAACATAATTATTTTGAATATTCTAGTATGATCAATAAACCCCAGAGTTTTAGACAGTAATAGGTTAGAAATCAAATTCATTTGGTTAGTAGGAAATATCGTCTAACCCGTTCATCCGTAATGTAGCGAGAGTAGCAAATTCTAGGGATTTTGATGGGCCAAACCCCTAAGGTTGTGGACGATTATGATAATTGTTCATCGTTTCAGTAAGTTTAAATGCCTAAAACTCCGTGCTCTAATGATCAATATTATTTTTGCTACGTTTTTGTAAGATGAGAGTGAATTAAATCTATACTTTCATTAACTTTGTTTTATTCAAAATAAATAAAATAGATTTAATTATATTAGATTTTAAAAAGTCTCATTAATCAGTATATGTCCATAAATATTTTTTCTACAAATGACACGATTTCCATGTAGAATAGGCAGAATAATTCAAGGAGAGGTATGTAAAATATTGGGTATTACTTTTTAAAATTATAAATAACTCTTTCACATGGGTCAATAACGACCCACTCAACACACAGGTTATCATTAAACACACATCAATGAGCGATTTTCATTAAGTTAATTAAGTAATCAATTAGTTCATTCGTCTCTTGTGAATTTTCGGATATAAATTACAATCGCTGCTATTATTGAATAACGGTTAAAATCACTGTAGGTTCTCGTTGGAGGTACAGTACATCACTCAAGGTATAGTTGGAAGTA
The DNA here is from genome assembly GCF_040414725.1 of Anabrus simplex. NCBI lineage: Eukaryota > Metazoa > Arthropoda > Insecta > Orthoptera > Tettigoniidae > Anabrus > Anabrus simplex. The sequence continues at coordinate 21,170,932 of NC_090274.1, read as the reverse complement.
TTATTCATGCCGAGGCACCTCTCAAATCTTGAAGACTTTCGTGGTTTTGGTTTGACTTTTATAATATTTGACAGTTATATATTCAGCTTCGTGAACAAATGTCCAACGTGCGCGTCGTTTCACATTTGGAGTTCAAGGATGGTTAGATCTGAGCAAAGCCGTTCCGATTCTCCTAAACGAGAAGCAGTACTGCGTCTAAACTTAAGGGAGCCACTATTAATGCCGCATGATCTTGAGGAAATAGGAGCATTCTTCACTACAGCATCCAGAAACCATAACATGACAGATGTACCATCTTTTACCCCTGATTGAAATTCGATAGGTTGAAACGTTAGCATCCAGCTCATCGACACTACCAATGAAAAAAACATTATTTGTATTTCGCGTCATTCAATGACGATCTGCTCCAATTAGCCTCTGTATCCTCATTCCTCCTCAGATTTAAAACAATTTCTGCTCGAGCCAGGGGTGGCGAACCTACGACATGCATCACGTCAGACAACATACATATTTGAATGTTTTTAACCTGGGATATTTCAATATTACGCGTTAATAAGGAAGTATGTATCAATTATATGGCCCTATTTTTTACAAATTTTATTAGGTTAAAGCAAAAATTTACCTGTGTTTTAAAATAAATTCTCGGTGTTTGCAAAATACAATCATGAAACATTCAACGGAATACCTATTTATTTATTTATTTATCTATTTATTTATTTATTTATTTATTTATTTATTTATTTATTTATTTATTTATTTATTTATTTATTTATTTATTTATTTATTTATTTATTTATTTAGCATATGGCCCATACAATCAAATAAGTTATATATATATTTACGTAACAAGAAAACAATTAACAAAGAAAAGGCTCCTTACAACTGAATGTCAAAATCATTGATCCACTGTATTTCTTCTGGAGTTGCCATCAGAAAATCCACTTTGCTGCCTGTGTACGCCCGCGTTTCAATATGGTGTATGGTTTGTCGTGCAGCTCCACAACCACACGCGGGTGTCGGAATCTTGTTCCATTTAAGGGGATACGGAGCCGCCTATCTTACCAATGTTAAATTTGTTTCATTCATGTTCCTTTTTCTCAGGATCTAATCAAGTCATGAAAATGAAATTTATGTCACATTTGTTCAAAGCTTATTTGACATACTGACGGAGCGTTTTTGTAATTGGACTTAACGGGACTTAGATTGATATTTTTTAAACAGTCAATAAATATAATATTTTTTACTAAAAACAGCCAAATCTCAAACATTTTTATATAAATCAGGAAATCCCTCCGTTAAAATGTTAACCAATATGAGACAAACTAATGATAAAAATTACACATCTCTGTGATAAATAGTCACCTAGGAAAAGGAACATACATTTGAAAAAAATTCGAAACTGAGAAAACTGCAGTTAAAACTTTCCACACATATGATTTTCTCATTGTTAGTGCAAGTTTAAATTAAAATTGTGGCAACGTTTAATTGTTAAACTATAATGTATTATACATCATTTTAAAGAGCAGACTTCAGAGATTCATAAAATATAAAAAAATATAAAAAATTATATTTTTGACCATTTTAACCGTTCCGTATCCCCTTGAACAACATGCCTCTGCATCTGCCATGGCGTGTTCTTATTCTGTTCAGAGCAGTCCATCTTGGGGGTTTATGTTGCTCACGTCCGTAGGTTTAACCTCAAAATACCCTACACGTGCTTAGTGAGCAGCACTATATATTTGGTAGCCAGTCTATCACTGCGATCGCCTGGCAATTACATACAACGACATATCGAATACCTAAATGAACTGAAATGAGGGGGTTTTATGACGATTTTAAAGGAAAATAACCGGTGACACACTGGATAGTAAAAAGAAATAAACAAGACCTTCAAATGACACGCTAGTGCGTAAAGGTTTGCCATCCCTGTGCTAGAGCCTCTGGCTCAACTCACTGTCTGGGTAATTTCAGTCATCCTCTCTTTGTGCATTCCAACTTTATCTTCACAGAATTCGTCTACTTGCATCATGAGATGTGTGCTGCGGGTCAGTATTTCTTCAACAATACTATCACATAGCAGATTTCGCAGGAGCGATGTCGATACACGCCAGTCTCTCCTACATTATCCTCCGATGTAATACTTTCCAATTCCTCAAGAATTTGGAATAAGGTGAGATTATTTTGACCAAAGAAACATTGGATATTTTATTAGGACTGCATTCATAACAGAAGGCGTTTCAATGTTTAAATTGATTGATAAATAACATTATTTTGAATGATTTCAAGTTAATGTTAATTTTTCTGCTTAGCGCTGATTGTGCTCAGTCGGTAGTTAGTGACCTACTTGAAGTTCGACTCTAGATTTACAGCGTACATTGAGTATGTTTTAAAAATCCGATCAATATATTAAAAGGGGCTGCTTGGCCGAGGCGGTGAAGGTGTGTTCGGTTCTCCTGGAAGGAAATTGATTCTATTCCCGGTCAGGAAATGGAAACATTTAAGGAACGAGTTTTCCACTTCCGGAGGTAGACATGAGCCTGAGGTTCACTCAGCCTACATAACAAATGAGTAGCAGGTTAATTCCTGGAAGCAAAGGCGGCCGGGCGTAGGGCTAACCACTCTACCCCCACCAAGTACCGAGGTTACGGATTATATAAGCCTTTACCTTCCACCCTTGAATGTCCTGTATGGAGTTGTCCAAGATCCTGGATGTATTACCATCAGTATTGTCAGATTCACGCTTAAACATTAATGTTACTAACACCAGGATATTATTTGTGATTAAACATCCTGAACGAATTCACGCGAACATCAAGCTTACTGACAAGATAGTGGAACTAGTCACAAGTTTCCCTTAGCTAGGAAGCGTGATCGCCAGTGAACAGGTGCAGCAAAGAGATTAAAAGGCGAATAGTGCTTGACAAACAGGTGTTTATTAATAAGAAAAATATTTTAATCAGTGCAAATTTAGATTTTTAAATTAGGACGCAATTTGTGATTTATTTTGTATGGGTGTGCGAATCTTGGACAATCAGAGATTAGGATTGGAAACAACTGAAGCATTTGAGATGTGGGCCTGGAGACGAATGCTAAGCATTAAATAGGTCATCGGCCCCTGATGGTACGAAATGAGACGAAGTGCAATGAAAAAATAAAATCCAAAATCCTCCACTGACCAGAATTCAAAGCGTGAGGACGAAAAATGAACGGATGGATATGAATTTAAAACAATCAGTGGAGCCGACCCGTAATGCCTCAGTATCAGAAACTGACGGAAAACAATAGTAATACTGACCAACGGACTGCTTATAGAGCTCAATACTGAATCGGTGATGCTTGCAAGCTAAAGGGGTCCAAAATATAGGTTATCGGCCTCTCATAATGGTACTTATGACTTGGAAAGTAGAACCATGGTATTTGTCATGGTGCAGTACTAATCAAAAGTATCGTAGACTCGCGGTATTCCACACATGTAATACAGACCTATGTTGTTCCGCACATAGCGGCGCCATTTACAGGCAACGCAAACCTATGGTTTTCATCACATAAGTGAACTAACCACAGGGACTCGTACTATCCCGTGGTGTTACTTATATGGTGGGTACTAATCATAGTCAAGCCAGAACCCTGGTGTCGCTCATATAGTGCTACTAATCACAGGTACGGTAAAAGCCTGACCGCGCGGTGCTCCTGATTGCTATTAATCAAAAACCTATTTGGTACCTAACAAAGTGGTACTACGCGCAAGTAATAGCGACCCATGGTGTTCCCCGCGTGGTGGTACTAATCACAAGTAGTTTCATGGTTCTAATCCAATCATCCCTTAGTCGCCCCTTTTAGTCACCTCTTACGATTGGCAGAGGATACCGTGGGTGTATTCTTCGTCTGCGTCCCCCACCCACAGGGGGGTTGTGTGTTTGGTCCGCGAGAGGTATTTTATTTCCCTCAAGTCCACCGGCAAGCCGGTTAGGACTCCCATATGCGCCACCTGGGACCCGCCAAGTGGGAGTATTACCTTTTCCCCTGCTACGCCAGCGCAGTAGGTTCGTGGAAACAGAAAAGGGAAGAGAGAACTGATGCTAACGACGCAATGGAGAAGAGGCAAATTCACTGGGCATATCTTGCGACATAGCAGCTTCCTTACCAGTGGGCAAGAAATGTTGAGGACAGTAATGAATGGTTGCGAGGCATTGCCTTCGAACACTGATGATGATATCTTACATAAACAAAGTTGTTTTCAGAAAGTATGAGTGGTTAAGAACATTCATTAATAATGCAGTATCACCAGATTCAAATCAAGTCCAAACAAAAGCGTCAAGAATAAGAATAGTTGTGCCTACGAGTCCAGTGACGAATTTCATCAGGAAAGAAAATGTTATGAACACACTATTGTTAATGAAATTTGATTTTTAATTATATCATTGAAGTTAATGGGTCGACAAAGACCCACTGGACATAGAGTTTGTATTTAATTTCAAGTATAAATATTCATGTTGCTAGGAGCATGCATATGATTCTATTTTTTTCAGTTTGTTCAAATTACAAACCGCGGTGTATAAATCATTGCACAGATTTCAGTGAAAATTCATGGTCAACTTTCCTCTTTGTCATTAATTTCACGTTTATGCTCATCATCTCATTAAAAATGTATCCGTAACTGATTCTGTGTTGTAAGAAGGATAAATGATAACGGAAGCAAAAATTATAACACAATTAAAAAATTCTGTAAAGATTCTTCCTCTTCTTTTCCTACCCGTTTTTCCCACACTTGTGGGGTCTCGGTTGCGAACTGCGTCGCACATGTGGATTTGGCGCTGTTTTACGGAGTGTTGGGGCGGACACAAACACCAAGTCCCAGAGAAGCAATTAAAATCCCCGACCCGGCCGAAAATCGAACCTGGGACCCTCTAAACCGAAGTCCAATACGCTGACCATTCAGCGAACGAATCGGACAATGATGTAAAGATAATTTCCAATATTATATGTAGCCACCTAGGCAGGAGCGAGTAATTCTAACCCACCAATACAGGCAGTATTCTTACAGAGATAGGTAGAAAAATAAATCGATAGACTAGATCGATACATGAATCGATAGATAGAATAATGAAGTGTATATTATTTCTGTTCGGTGACTCATTTACTTGTAAGTATTGTAGGATTGAAGAGAATGACATTGCAAGGATGTTTTTCAGTTTTATGCTTAAAATTAAATTAGAATCATATTACGTTCTGATATAAATAAATGATATAATTATCACTAGTTTATATTTCAAACACAGTATTTAAATTATTCCTTACAAGTGAGTTAAGTATTCCATTAGTCAATCAAATAAAATTATTGAACAAAACGTTTATCTCTTTGAACAAGGAATGGTAGAAAAATAAGTATATTCTACATTTATGTTTACTGTTTTTGAAATCAAGTTGAAAAAGTTATAAATGGCTCAAACAAATCTACGCCCAAGTTTCATACAAGAAGAGCTTTGTAGCCAATGGTTTTATTGTTTTATGTTTTGCACTCCAACTAAGCCTCATTCATAAAAAAATGGAAGCATGTTTTGAGGTACTCCACACTCTTTAGGCATTGGTGTACTTCATGCATTTCTTCCCTCTCTCTTAAATGAACACATATTGCACTTATTGTGAAAATAAATAAAAAATATATATTTCCAGGTTACTCGATTTTACCACGTGGTTACGATGTAACTAGAGGTTATTCTGTAATACTGAAGCATGCTATAACAAGATCTTCAGCTTATCATACGAGTTATGTTAGAATATTCCACCCTGTGGAGAGCCAGGTACCATAATATCTCTCCTATTCACACCACTGGTAGGACACTATAACCCTCGAACAAAATCTCAAGGTCTTGAAGCCTCTAAGACGATAACGCCTAGAGAGTTGGCATAAATCACAGGGAATTCAGAGTGACTGTACTCCGTCTTGCTCAATACCTTCAACAGAAAGTTTCTGTGGGTTGTATAGACTTGAAAACTTCCAACGTTACCACTACGAGTGAATGGCATCTATGCCTTACTTTCTTAACCATGCAGATTCAGTGTACTTCTATCAAACGATTCAAATCTGTTTGCAATTATAAATTGGTTTATACGTGTTTGTAGACTTCTTGCGATTCAGTAATTAACATGTGAACGAAGTAAAACGAAAATATGCATGAATAGCAGTTTTTGGACATGCTGATGTGTCACTGACATCTGTGCAATTTTTAGGCAGCTAACTCATACTCTGTTGCTCCGTCTGAATTGCCAAGAACCGGCAAAATATTCAGCCGAACAGCGCTCGACCACTTATGGATATGTGATATACAAAATATAAATTACTACCAAGAGAACTATTGTTAAGAACAGAATGTTAAACAGAAATGAGGCGCGTTAATAGCATGATAAAACACAGACGTTTTATGCACCACGCACAGTAAACACGCACCTTGAAGGCACATAGTTCTTCATAGTTTTCCTCACTTGTTCGAAAGCAATATTTCGCATGTACTTCGAACTTGGGATATTTCTCCATTGTGTTGTGAACCACGAATAATTAAACATGTCACTGAACAGTGGGGAAGGAATTTGAAAATGAATGAAGAATTGCATTTTCAATAGGCTCTTTCTCTGATAAAAAAACCAGGTAGATGTCTTCACAATGAGGCATACTGTATGTTGAACGGCGATAAAGCCTTCCATTACCGGAAAAATAACTCATCCAAAGGCTGTTTTTTCCCTGTAGAGCCGGGAGAAATTTGGAGAATTTCTATTCTGTTACCTGGAGGAATGTCTCCAAGACAGCTTTTATCACTAGAAGTAGTCCAGGAATCATTTGTCTTCCCTGAATGGTGAGAAGGTCGCCGCTAGATGGGGCTACATTCATTCCATCCCTGATCCGCTCAAATGACTTGGAAACAGGCTGTGGATTTTTTTCGAATAGTAAGAAGGCTTCTTTAAACCAATACTTCAATTCCATTTTCTCCCACATTCTCTGATTTAGTGGCTGTTACAATTATTTTCAGGAGAATGTATTACTTATGCACTCGGACCGAAAGTTCCAGTTGCCTCCTGCAGCATAATAAATAATTTCTGGTAGAGAGTACCGGCTGTACTAACTGTAGGTATAACCGTGTACTGACTGATAAACGGTTTTGTATGTTTCTTTCCAACAAACGATGGAGTCCTTTTTGGCCTTTTGCGCATGAAACCAATCTACTCTGTATTGTGTATTGAGGAAAGGCTCTAGCTGTTACCATAAATTCATTTTCAGCTTTATCTTTTTGCTTTTCTTGCAGATACGCACGGAAAAACTATTTCGCGATTTTTCTACCTTTGAATGTGTTCTTTTCCTTGAAATGACCCTACCAACCAGTAGATGCACTGAAATTACTTCGTCCTGTTAAATTCTCTTGAAATCTCAATTGAGGTTGGTGTCAGGAAGGGCATCTGGCCGTAAATGCATAGGATTCAAATTCATGTCACCTCATCCCCGAACTCGTATCGAGAAACGAGAATAAAGGATATATTAAGGAAATCATTTTTATCCTTACGTAACGCCAAATTTCATCAAAATATATCAGCTTGTTAGGAAACAAATTCTAGCCTGAAAGGGTTGAGTAATACGCATCATCTTCTTCAGATACTACCGGTCATTTTCTGGAGTGTGTTCGAAGTCACGACAAGAGACTTTAATGAAAGAAGAGTTGCAGACAATGAAACAGCTGGCGATAAGAGGCCACACCCAGTCTCACAATGTAGATACTGCCTGTCCCTCACGTAGCAGTGGGTACATTAACAGTCAGTTTTACGAGTTCGACTGTGCCGGTAATAAAACGGCACTTCATCAGTCGAAGAGCTCGAGGCCCATTACTGACAGGTTGCCATTCACGTTCACACTCTTCACCTCCATCTCCCCAATCACAGGTAAGTGCTCCGTGAATAGAAAGAACGAATTGTTTAATTTTTCTAGTAGTAATTATGAGACACCAGAATTTTAGGTAGTAGTAGGTTAAAATGGTTACAGGAAGTGTGTCTGTCATACAGCCCACCTGCTCTTCTGTAATGTAGGGAGAATAACATAAGTTTTAGGGGTTGTGATGGGCCATACCCTTAATTTACTCATGCCTTCTATGTTAATTTGAAGGACTCTTAACACAGGGCCCAAGGGTTTGGTTTATTGGCTCTGAAAAGAGCTTCTGTGAGCTGTCATTTGTTTGTGTACCATTGGTCAGGCGATCTCAAGAGACAGTCTGACCGCCAAGTGCTGATGTTTAGTTCAGTAATGGAAATTTAATTCCAACTACCTTAGCAGGAGTTTATTTGTGCTTCTGACGGGGTTGTACAATGATTGGGCAGTTTAGATTTTAGTTTGTGATCTGTTCCTGAGATTGGTTGATCGTTTGAAGTATTATATTGTTTGTTATATTTTTTAATGTTTGTATGTAGAGTTATGTACTAGCCATAAAATAAATCTATATATATAAAATAAGAGTTTTGTCTGTACATTGCTCAGAATTTGAAAATAATGGTATTTCTGTATCGATTATGTCCACAGTAACAAGAAAATGCAGTTTTTACTTTTCCGTAATGTCTGTCTGTCTGTCTGTCTGTCTGTCTGTCTGTCTGTCTGTCTGTCTGTCTCTCTGTCTGTATGTATGTATGTACACGCATCACGGAAAAACGGCTGTATAAAATTTAATAAAAACCGGTATGTAAAGTCGCTTGGTGAGCCGCTACAATCTAGGCTATAAATCATTTTATTCACGTTGAGTGAACTGGTAGTTTAGGGGAAGGCCTAAAATTATTTCTCAAATTTTTATATTATTAGTGGTCATATCGATAAATACTACATAACTAAAGTTATATAGAATTAAACTTCCGATCATTTACGCCTTATCTATTTTTACCGTACCGACTATGATAACACAGATATTCATGAATTTGGATTTTTGTTGCTAAGTCCATATCAACGCCGAGCCCCGAGAAAATGGGTAAACAGAATTTAATGAACATCCGTATATAGAGTCAGCGAATAAGAAACTACAGTTTAAACTATAAACAATGTTATTCACCTTGGGTGAAATGGTAGTTTAGGGGAGGACACCTAAAATTTAATTTTTAAATACCTATGTTCTTGGTCCTATGGAAAAGTACTACATAACAAAAGTTACAGGGAATACAATTTCCTATCACTTATGTTTTATTCAGTTTTACCGTACCGACTATGATAAGAGTGGTATTTCAGGACCGGAAGACAATTAATAATGTGAAGGCCTACAACGTCGAAAGCGCGTAACATTGATCAACAATAACATTACACTGACCGTTGTTTGTTGACATGTTATTTGTCTCTTATGCTGACATTCAACGCCGATAGATGGGATTACTGCTGCACACCGGGTATAACAGCCTAACTGAGTACTGGCGGGAAATAGCTGAGGAGTTAGATAACTTTCTTCTTTAGCATGCCAGTCCTCTGGTTCATACATTTTCTGATACTGCTGGTACGTAACACACTGGTTCATCATAGTATTCCAGCTATTCGATACCTACTTTGACGCGCAGTTTTGAATGAGCACTGTGCGCACTTAAGTCAGAGGCTCAGTTAGTAGTAGTAGTAGTAGTAGTATTATGAACTGGTCTAGAATTACAATTTAGGCTTATTCCAAATTATAGTACCACAATTCAATAAATAACTCAAAAATCAACCCTGAAAAGAGACGTTTCTTAAGAAAAGCTTCTTCCTCTTCACTTTTATTAAATCTACATTCATTTTATTCCAAATTAGCAGCGGAGATGTGGTTTCTTCTCTGGCTTGGAGGAAAAATTGCCTCCACGTCTGATAGTTCTTCCCCGCCCCCCCGCCCCAGTGTAGTGAATTGAGATTTTCCGACTCATCGGTTACTCCCAGGAAACAGATAAGTAAACAGGCGTAGTTTTTGCCCTGGGACTATCCACTATTCGAACCCCCCCCATCGGAAAAAGGACGAAGATTGTTCACGGATCACGGATGTCTGCGACTTGGTGATTCCAGCTCTGTAGCTTTGGACTGTTAGTTCGGCAGCGTAGTACTGTTCGTTAAAAGTGAGAAAATGTGTGTTTTTTCATTTGATCGAGTATTTCATATGAAAGCATTGCTTTTAATCGCGCCATTCCTAATGACGTCATTGTAATGACTCATGTTCATTTCAGTTGGGAAAACCACTAAGAGAGTCTTTCTGAGAATCTATAAAGACAGGCGGAGAGTGAGTGACTGCCATTATAATGAAAACTCCCCAACTTGATTGTGACTGACGGTAGGCAAGCTGGCCTACCATTACAATGAAATTTCCCTAACCCAGTCTTCATACGAGAACAGACGTTGGTGACTTCCCCGTCGTGTTTCTACGGCAACGTTAAGAGCTAAGTAAATACAATCTTGCTCACAACGTTTACACTACCTAACCTAGAATTCTGTATACAATTTAGAATTCCGTAGCGAAGCACGGGTACATAAATAAATAAATAAATAAATAAATAAATAAATAAATAAATAAATAAATAAATAAATAAATAAATAAATAAATAAATAAATAAATAAATAAATAAATAAATAAATAAATAAATAAATAAATAAATAAATAAATAAATAAATAAATAAATAAATAAATAAATAAATAAATAAATAAATAAATAAATAAATAAATAAATAAATAAATAAATAAATAAATAAATAAATAAATAAATAAATAAATAAATAAATAAATAAATAAATAAATAAATAAATAAATAAATAAATAAATAAATAAATAAATAAATAAATAAATAAATAAATAAATAAATAAATAAATAAATAAATAAATAAATAAATAAATAAATAAATAAATAAATAAATAAATAAATAAATAAATAAATAAATAAATAAATAAATAAATAAATAAATAAATAAATAAATAAATAAATAAATAAATAAATAAATAAATAAATAAATAAATAAATAAATAAATAAATAAATAAATAAATAAATAAATAAATAAATAAATAAATAAATAAATAAATAAATAAATAAATAAATAAATAAATAAATAAATAAATAAATAAATAAATAAATAAATAAATAAATAAATAAATAAATAAATAAATAAATAAATAAATAAATAAATAAATAAATAAATAAATAAATAAATAAATAAATAAATAAATAAATAAATAAATAAATAAATAAATAAATAAATAAATAAATAAATAAATAAATAAATAAATAAATAAATAAATAAATAAATAAATAAATAAATAAATAAATAAATAAATAAATAAATAAATAAATAAATAAATAAATAAATAAATAAATAAATAAATAAATAAATAAATAAATAAATAAATAAATAAATAAATAAATAAATAAATAAATAAATAAATAAATAAATAAATAAATAAATAAATAAATAAATAAATAAATAAATAAATAAATAAATAAATAAATAAATAAATAAATAAATAAATAAATAAATAAATAAATAAATAAATAAATAAATAAATAAATAAATAAATAAATAAATAAATAAATAAATAAATAAATAAATAAATAAATAAATAAATAAATAAATAAATAAATAAATAAATAAATAAATAAATAAATAAATAAATAAATAAATAAATAAATAAATAAATAAATAAATAAATAAATAAATAAATAAATAAATAAATAAATAAATAAATAAATAAATAAATAAATAAATAAATAAATAAATAAATAAATAAATAAATAAATAAATAAATAAATAAATAAATAAATAAATAAATAAATACCCTTAATGCCTATGCAAAACTCATAGCATGTCCGTTGTGCAGGTTAGAGCATACTTATTACTCGCTTCAGTAAGTTTGCCTAAAGATCCGGACTCTACCAATGTAATGGACTCCAGACATCCTGTGCATGAGTTTCGTATACACCTACTTACTATGTCTTCAGTATCTTAAAAAATAAACGTAGCTTTCCGTGCTATAAGTTAATGATTATAATATTAACCTGCATTTTTTTCAGTTTGTCAACATGTTGTACACATTCGAGGCATATTTACATGACCGCCAATTTGTATCCTTAGTAACTCTCATGCCCAACACGAGCAGCAGCTCGACTGACTGGGAATGGCTCAATTAGATGTTGGCTGGTGGTCACGGGTATTTGGAGCTATACTGCCCGCACTGCATCCCAAAACTGCTTGAGTGTGAATTACCGATGATCTATAGAGCTAGCACGAAAAATAGTTCAAGTCTGGTGAATAATGCGGCCATGGAAAGTGCTCGGAATTTTTTTATCGCGCTCCTCCTACCACTGTCAGACATTTAGGTCGTGTGGCATGTCGCATTGTCTAGCTGCGGTAACAATTAGACTACATGTTTGTACATGGTCTGCAAGAATAGACTCTTAAACAAAAATCTCATGTGTGTATTTCGAATGGATAAATGGTCCAGGATAATGCCACGAAAGCCATTATCGAAATCATAATTCTACAGCCACGACGCGGTGTTGCCTAGCAACAGTACCTTGAGACTTCACAGACCATGGATCTGTATGTCATGGCCAATCATCACAGCCTGTACGGTTGCTAGGTAACATCACCTCACACATTTTATTGAAAGACATATCCCAAGCATGGGATGGAATATCAGACTGGTTTGAAAAAATGAGGGAAGTCCAGCACGGAAGTGCCTTGTCACTATTCCTATTCATCATTATCACGGATCGGATCATAATATCCATCAAAGGACAGAACACTATTATTTACATTTTATGTCTCATTTGGGAAGAAATGAAGCAAACGAACAGTTATAACTAAATGTTTGGAGTGACAAATTTAAGGATTATGAACTAAAAGTCTGGACAACACAAACCGATGAAATAACTATCAACATGTAAGGCATAGATACAAAAAAATTCTAGGGGGAACTGGGTTATAATCTTTTTATAACTGAAAATACCTTGAAAATATCACTTCCAACGATAACACAATAAAACATGAAATACTTAAGAGGACTTAAAATGCTCCTCAGTTTTATTTTCAAGAGAGAAATATACTGCGGGAGGATAAAATGCCACATAAAAGAAAACTGCCCATGCATCTTTTCTACTCCATTCCAATTCTAACCTATGGACTTGAAACACGTAGGCTACACAAAAAAGGTTAGTCCAAAAATCAAACCACATAGCGTAACAGCCCCGAAGGGCTATGGCCTACCGATCGACCACTGCTCAGCCCGAAGGCGTGCAGATCATAACGTGACACGTGGTCAGTACGCCGAATCCCCTTGCAGTAACTTTTGGCTTTAGAGGTCGAGGCCGTAATCTCGGCCTCAGATAGCTCCTCTATTGTAATCACATGCTGAGTGGACCTCGAACCAACCCAGCTAAATAATAATCACTAACCCGTTCTGGAACTGAACCCGAGTTCGGGCAAGAGACAGCCACGCTAATAGCAAAATCCGGTTAACAAATGAAATTCATCAGAACAATGAAGCGAAGGACCAATAAAGGTAGGAATAAGAATGAAGCAAAGAGGAAGGAGGCTGCCATCAAAATACCTGGTACCGAGCTTTTAGGAAGACGCAAGCTACAGTGGTTTGGATATGTAATGGTGATGGGCAGAAGGAGAACAGCAATAAATTACTTTGACAGAGAATTTGGAAGGAAGAGACAAATAGGGAGGCCAAGCAATTGTGGATACACACAATGAAATCGGAGGTCGGCAAAAGGAATATCAAATGGGAGAACAGATACCATATTCTGACAGCAACATGTGAGGAGCGCTTGTACACATATGCAGAGAAATGGTGTTCCGATGTAAACAAAGCACGGCGTCCCCTTTCACCTCCTCGCAGGTAGACCGCCCGCTACAAGACTGTTGCGATTGAAATTAACACAGTGGTGGATGCATCACATTAGCGCTCGTAGTAGTAGAAAAAGGCAAAATGCTAATCTAATTGACCTAATAAGGATGATTAAGAAAAGAATTATAATTTTTAGGAATAAATGTAGAAGATATTCTCATAGATTATTACATTTTATTTACCTAACATTCGTAGCTCATATCCCAAGGATATTTTCAACATTCCAACATTGTGTTGCCTGCCTAAAGGGCTAGAATTGTGAAATTTTTGATAATCCTTCGTATACCCACATCGTCGGTTTAAGTCACACGATTCCCTTCATGGAATTCGCGCTGCCGACAGGAAATGTAGGAAGTGATTACAATATTCCGATTCCACTATGTCTTAAGCTACCGAATTTTGGCACAGTATGATAGAAAATAAATATTTTAATTGAATATCTGAAGTGTGTTTATTAATATATCTGGAAGGTCATAACAAGGCACAATGATGCTGAACGTGAATGCCAGTTCTCCGTTACATCGGCTGGCAAATTGACAGCGTAATGGTCGGTCTCTAATCTCGGAGGCTCAGCGCCGTGAATTAGTGCGACTCTTGGCCTCGCTCACAGAGGTCGGTACAGAATTTACTGAACTGTAGCCATAACTCAACCGAGAACAGGTGCTTTGTTTAGGGACAGGGATATCTCCAAGTCTGAACGTATAACACATTCTCAGAAGGACCGCCATTTATCTGAACAATACTAAAATACACTTATTCATGTCTGTAAAGTGTAAAAAGCTAGTTCTTTTACTCTGCGTACTCTAGAAAGTTTGTGAGATAGCCATATGTACCAGTTATGAACCCCTATAAGGATTCATTCACTGGTTGGCGTAAGGATTTATTCGTTCCCGCAAGTTAATACATTAATTATATACTGTACTACTCAGTGTAATGAAAATGTTGCAAACTTTAGAATGGGAAGACTTAGGAGTAAGGAGAATAGGTGCTTGACTAAGCATTCGCAACCATCACTGGAGAAATGGCATAAAATGACATCAGTAGACGAATAAGTCTGAGTGGATATTTTAAACTTAGGAAAGATAAAATGGAGATAAATATGGATATCAAGAGGACAAACTGAGGACCCGTGCTACTAGTGCGACAGGCTTCGGCAGCCGGCACATTTCCTATACTCGCCGCTAGATGGGGCTTCATTCATTCCATTCCTGACCCGGTCGAATGACTGGAAACCAGCTGTGGATTTTCATTTTTATTTACACCCGTGCTGCTACACAGAATTTCTTATAAGTAAGTTAGATAACACGTATTTTCATGCCTGTCATAGCCATATTGTTTTACCTGCCCTTTTAACGTGGTTTTATGAACGTTTTAAAACAGGTGCATAATAATATTATATAATATTTATATTAATTATATATTATATAATAACATTCATTTATAGGAAGGGGAATTAGGGATTGCATAACTTACCAAGGGAGATGTTCAATAAATTTCCTATTTCTTTGAAATCATTTAAGAAAAGGCTAGGAAAACAACAGATAGGGAATGTCCCACCTGGGCGACTGCCCTAAATGCAGATAAGTATTCATTGATTGAACTGATTCATTCGTAATTTAGTTTACAATACATCTTTGCATTCAATATTGTCTGTGCTTCGACCATTCGGTCGTATCTGGATCTTAACATTTCCATTTGCCCGAGATAGTGCAACAACCAATTGGCCTTGGATGAATACTGTGTCGGATAATTAGACTGCACACTTCCTCAAACGTTTGTTCCTGCGTTTTATTAATGGTCATACAGAGGGCTAGTCGACTTGATACCTTCCAGTCTGTGCTTACACAGAATGTTTCCTCTTAACTGCATGTAACTTATTAGGAACGTTCTGCCATCTGTTGAGTAAATTCAGAAGCTGGGGAAGGTCAGAGAATCAAAGACTATCTAGCAAAGTAGTGTGTTAGTCGCTTAGCAACCAGCTAAGTACCGAATGTATTGTGGGTTAGGCTAATCCTTCGCCTGCAATTGTTGGAGTGATCATTTGATGATTTGATCTTTAAAATATATTTTCGTTGATATTTAATAAAATGCAAGATTTTCCTCCAGTATTGAGATGATTTAGGAGATTTTGGTACAAACCGCATTGGTTTACTACCTTGAGTTTTGTGAAATAGACACGTTAGCGTTTTATACAGATAGATAGGAAGATAAATTAAAGAATTGTGTAATTTATCAAAAGAAATGTTCTATAAATTTCAAATTTTTCTGACATAATTTCAGAAAATGCTAGGCAAACTAATGACAGGGACTCTGCCACTAAGGCGACAGTTCTAAATGCAGATCAATAACGATGGATTGATTAAATCGATCACCGTTGTGTAGGAATATAAAGAAACCAGGAAATAAAGGTTTGCAGGCCAGTCAAGGGATTTTAATTCTGGACAACCGGCTGGAATGCTCTTCATTCAGCTTTGAGAAGCTAACTGATAAGAGATGTAGTGGAATCGGTCAGGAAATCCAAGTAATACGGATGAGGATGTTTCTAATTTTGTATAAAGTTTGTTTTACGTCGTACCGACACAGATAGGTATTATGGTGACGATTGGACAGGTATGTCAAGTAGTGGCAAGCAAGGGACCGTAGCCTTAATTGAGGTGCAGTCCCAGCATTTGCCGGGTGTGAAAATGGGAGACTGGGGAAAACCATCTTTAGGGCTGCCGACAATGGAGCTCGTACCCACTATCTCCCGAATGCAAGATCATAGCTGCGCGCCCCTAACCAAACGGCCACCTCGCGCGGTTTTACTGCTATTATTATAATTATTATCATCGATAATATATACGGTATTTACGCGAATAAACCCCGCCACCAAATAATCCCCGCACCCTAAGATTAGGAAGGCTGATTTTGAAAAAATGCCAACATTGACGCTTCGTGCCTCAATTTTTTTTAATGCGGGTATTATTCGCGTAAATACGATATACATATATATATGACAAACTGCTTTACGTCGCACAGACACAGATAGGTATTATGGACACGATGGGATGTGAAAGGGCTAGGAGTGGAAAGGAAGCGGCGGAGGCGTAGTGTGAAAATGGGAAACTACGAAAATCCGTCCTCATGGCTGCCGACATCAGGATTCGTGGCCCGATCCTAACCAAATGGCCATGTTGCTCGGTTATTTTACTGTGCGATGCTCAGCCGAAATATTATAATAAAAATGGAACTTAAAATATATTTCAGATTGGTTTAGCAGATCTCCACTGAGCAATGTTTTCTTTAAAGAAGACAACTAGTGATCTATTTGACTAATCGCATTAGCCTGAGAGAGCTGTGCAATTCACTAACTAGCTATGCGCATGGGTCGTAATGAAGTGATACCTCTTCAATTAACAACAACACAGTGGATTAATTTACTCTGCCTCTGAGTGGGGAGATACACATAGTATTACACATACCGTAGGAGCAAAACGAACAAAATTATTATTAAGCCAGTATGAAATGGGCTGAAGTGAGAATTGATGGTGGAATTATTTCTTGGCTTTAGGCTCTTAAAGGGGTTTGACAAGGGTGTACACCTTTGTTGTCCCTAGTTTACATGGATCATCTGCTGAAAGGCATTAAAGGGTTCCAGTGTCATGTATCTTTCCCAAGCAAATTTTACAAAGTTCATTGCACTTTTTCTCATAAACCAAGCATGGTGAATTTATATAAAACTACGGTTGGCCCATGATAATACTTTAACACAGGGATTTCTAAAATGTATCAATTCGTTTCCCAGAATTTTTTGTCTCAGAATTACTCCATTGTTTTGAACCTTGTAAGGTGCTCTCCATTCCATAATTAACTAAGTACGAGGTGTAATACAATATCCCTATGTTAAAATAGTCACAGACATGTACTTTCAAAGATGTAATAAAGCAAAGTCAGGCCATAAAGGCCCTTGGAGGAGTGGAAGGTAAAGGCTTCCACCATTGTTAACCTCGGCTCGTGATGGGGTAGAGTGGTTAGCTCTACGCCCGGTCGCCTTTGCGCCCAGGAATTAACCTGGTACTCATTGTTGGTGTAGGCTGAGTGAACCTCAGGGCCATATGCACCTCCGGAAGTGGAAATCTCGTTTCTGAAATTTTACGACTTCCTGACGGGGATTCGAACCCACGTCCTTCCGGCCGAACCGAGCACGCCTTTACCGCCTCGGCCAGGCAGCCCCTTCAAAGATGTAATAATTTAAGCAAATTCATGTAACTAGTTTTCAAGAAAAGGTAAAAAGTCTCAAATAATGAACATACAGGAAACTGCTGTCAAAGATTCAGTGCATTCCAGCACCATAACTTGGATCATCTGGATCGTACTTCTAAGATTTTTCAGACATTCTCTTTAGTTTTCTTCTCTTTCTTCCTGCATTTTATTTAACTTCCTTGAATGCTTCTTCTCGCCGCCTCTGTGGTGTAGTGGTTAGCGTGATTCCCGGCTCTGCCACGAAATTTGAAAAGTGGTACGAGGGCTGGAACGGGGTCCACTCAGCCTCGGGAGGTCCACTGAGTAGAGGTGGGTTCGATTCCCACCTCAGCCATCCTGGAAGTGGTTTTCCGTGGTTTCCCACTTCACCTCCAGGCGAATGCCGGGATGGTACCTAACTTACGGCCACGGCCGCTTCATTCCCTCATCCTTGCCTATCCCTTCCAATCTTCCCATCCCCCTCCAAGGCCCCTGTTCACCATGGCAGGTGAGGCCGCCTGGGCGAGGTACTGGTCATACTCCCCAGTTGTATCCCCCGACCAAGAGTCTGAAGCTCCAGAACACTGTCCTTGAGGCGGTAGAGGTGGGATCCCTTGCTGAGTCCGAGGGAAAAGCCGAACCTGGAGGGTAAACCGATGATGATGATGATGATGATGAATGCTTCTTCTCACACCCTTTTACGGTGTGATATTCGATGGTGTGAAGATTGCCACGCCCACACACGCATCCTTATAAATAATTTATTATGGGTATTTAAAGGTAACAAAGCTGTATGTGTTATACACCAAATTAAGGAGGACAACTCAAAGGTCACGATTCAGCACATTAAGTGGCAGAGAGGGATTCAGTTAGCATTTTAGCTTATGCTGACGAATTTGTCTTAATGGCAGATGGTGCCGAAATCCTGCAGTCTAATATCTTGGAGCTTGAAAATAGGTGCAGGGTTTATGGCATAAAAAGGTTTTTTTTTTTTTTGGAAGCACTAGAAGGAAAAGAGAAGGGCATCGTTTTTAACTTAATCACAATAAATAATCTGCACTGTTCTGCTTGTAACAAGTCCTGAAACTGTGCTGACGTTACTAAAATGTGAGGTCGAACACAGTAGTGCAGCAGGTCTGCGTTTAAACACGAAAAAGACCAAAGTAATGGTCATAAGCTAACATATCATTCAACCTGTTAACTTGATAAAAGCTGGCTTATCACTGGAGCAAGTCCAGCGCTTTAAGTATCTCGGCAGCGTAGTGAAACAATGCAGCTCAAATTAGACCCTGGATTGTACAGTCAAAAACTGCATTCAAGAGAACGAGCAAACTTCTCTGTAAAAGGGTATTTAAGATCAATCTCCGTCTTCTTCGATATTACGTAATTTCTGTCTTACCTTATGGTGCTGCGACTTGTGCGCTAACAGAGGACACCACCAAAAACACTTCGATCCTTTGAGATGTGGTGTTACCATCGCCTGCTCAGAATATCACAGGTTGACAGAATACGTAACGCTGAAATACTCCAACGCCTGGACAAAGACCTAGAGGTAGTGCACAACATCAAAAAGGAAGAAACTTTAGTACTTCGGTCAAATCATTCGAAATGATAAATATTGACTCCTTCAGCTTATCTTGCAAGGTAAAAATGAAGGAATTGAAGATTGGGGATACAAAGCTGGAACAGGTATTTAGGATGTGTGTGCTCCCAGGACCGTAGCATAGTGAGTGCGATTGCATGAAGCTTTAGTAAAGCCAATGCAGTGAGCTCGCAGTTGCTTTCAACAGGAAGTCAGCTCCCGGGAGAAACTATCTTTACACTGGTCTGTTTTCAGGTCAACTTTACGTGAGTGAAAGTTGGGTGGACTCAGGACATCACATTCATAAGTTAGAAGTAACAGACATGAAATTAGCGGGATGATCGCTGGTACGAACAGGAGGGAAACAAAGCCTGGAGGGTACTCGAAATGAGGAGATAAAGGTTAAGTTAGAAATGAACTCGATTGAGGAAACTGTACCCATAAACTGGCTTTGGTGGTGGGATCATGTGAGGAGAATGGAGGAGGATAGGTTACCTAGGAATATAATGAACTCGATCATGAAGGGTAAGATAAGTAGAGGGAGACCAAGAAGTTTATGGTTAAGACTCAGTTTCTACAGATTTAAAACTGTATAGATCTAAACGAGGCCACAGAACTAGTTACAAATAGAGGATTATGGCAGTGATTAGTAAATTCACGGAGTCTTGCAGACTGAACGATCAATGTATAATGTCTATAATGAAGATTTATGTATATATGTGTGTGTAAAATAGGCTATTGACAAGAAAATATTACTAGCCTATCCCAGGACAGATGACAGTTGCAGAATATTTAGCAGCTGGATGTCATGAAGACTGGTCTGTCTGGACGGAGGTCAGGAGTGGACAGATCAAATGTCAACCTAGCAAGATGGGGCTATATCCATGCTAGCGACATCAAATGGGACTGTCGCGAAGAACAAACTATGCAACACATGCTCTAACGTTTATCGTTTCCATCTTACTGCACAGAAGATGTTTTTCAACAGAATGCACTTGTTGTTGACAGGTTCTGGTCGATATTGGTGTGAAGCGCTTTGATTTTTATCTGAGTTATAGTTTGTTATATAGTTTAGATGATGATGATGATGATGATTATTATTATTATTATTATTATTATTATTATTATTATTATTATTATTATTCTTTAATGGGCCCCTAATGATACGCAAGGAGACGAAATGGAATGACAAATTAAAAGACCAAAATCCTCCACTGACCAGAATTCAGAACGTGAAGATGAAGAATGAATGGATTGTCATGAATTTAAAGCAATCAATGGATTCGACCCGCAATGTCTCGCATTCACAGAAACTGACGTAAAACAACAGTATTACTGAACAAGGGACTGCGTCTATAGCATAATACTGAATCGATGATGCTTGTAGTCTAAAGGAGTCCAAAATCCAAGTCATCGGCCCCTCATAATGGTACTTATCGCTAGGAAAGTAGAACCATGGTATTCGTCATGTTGCGGTACTAATCAAAAGTAGCGTAGACTCGCGGCATTCCAAACAGTATGGTACTACTCACAGGTAATGAAATTCACACATGGAATACAGACCTATGGTGTTTCGCACATTGCGGCGCCATTTACATGCAACGCAAACCTATGGTGTTCCTCACACACGTGTGCTAACCACAGGGACTATACCGTGGTGTTCCTCACATAGTGGATACTAATCATAGGCAAGCCAGAACCATGGTGTGGCTCCTAAAGTGGTACTAATCACAAGTAGTTTCATGGTTCTAATACAATCATCCATTGGTTGCCCCTTTTTAGTCACCTCATACGACAGGCAGGGGATACCGTGGGTGTATTCTTCGTCTGCGTCCCTCACCCAAAGGGAGTGTATAGTTTAGGATACATATTTAAACTGTGTAAATGATATTCATGATACGATGTTAATAATAATAATAATAACAACAACAATAATAATCGTTTTGTCAACTGACATTTCCATCATGCTAACATGATCATAGTGGGGAGATCAATCTAAGTCGGTCTCAGAGTTAAAACTAAGACTTAGAGGTTGCTTCAAGATGTTTCCTGAGTGTTATTTTACGGCTTAAAGCTAACAATAGGCGAAAAAAGAAAATACTAAATCTCGCAGTATCTCTAAAAATTTACAACTGGCCTACAGAAATAAACAGAGATCTTCAGGAAATTGGTACAAATGAATAAATCTTGCAAGACAGGAAATAAATTCAGAAATCTCATAAACTAACACAAATTTGACGGTCAACCGAAAAGACAAGCTACAGGATGGACGGAAGAACGCAAAAAGCAACACAGTGAAAGGATGAAGAGATTTTGGGAAGAGAAGAAGAAACGTTGTGCTAAATAAGTTCACATGCGCTCCTTAGCTGGGCATTTCCAATCAAAATAATACTACTACTACTACTACTACTACTACTACTACTACTACTACTAATAATAATAATAACTAGAAGACCCGAGCTGCTCCATAGCATTCGTAGCAGCATGTAAGTTGTTAGGAACGCTGTGCCATCTGTTGAATATATTTGGAAGCTGGTAAAGATTAGGAAATCAAAGAGTATCTAGCATTGAATAGTATTCTTCCGTGATCAGAAGAAGTGTATACTCTCTGGCATACCAGGTAGTAATCAAACATGACTGCACGCAATGACATTACTAAGGATGAAAATCACATTGTCAGAATATTAATGAAAGTTGCAGTCGCTTAGCAACCTACCTGCTGAGTACAGAATATCTTGCGGGTTAGGGTACCCCTTCCCCTGCAATTATTAGAGTGATTATTTTATGATTTCGTTTAATGATTACTCACAGTTGGCTGAACGTAGAGACCTCTTAATGTATCATGATTCCCCGGCAGGTAATTTCGGAGGGAATATAACAAAAATTGGTCAAATAGAAAGGACGGGAGGATTTATCAAACTGTTTCTTGTGAATTCTTAATGCATGTTATTATTATTATTATTATTATTATTATTATTATCATTATTATTATTATTATTATTATTATTAACAAATACATTGCAAATGGGAAATATCCCGATGGCAATGGTCATTTACAGAAATGTAATAATAAAGTAAAGTTAACATAATTACCAAAAAACAACAAACAAACAAACAAACAAACAAACAAACAAGAGTACAACAAACAAATCCATGGAAAGAAAATATTACAAGAATTACTACTTGTTTAACATTCTAAATTCAGTTATTTTAAATCCAGTTAATAATAATAATAATAATAATAATAATAATAATAATAATAATAATAATGTTTTTGCTAGTTGCTTTACGTCGCACCGACACAGATAGGCCTTATGGTGACGATGGGGCAGGAAATGCATAGGAATAGGAAAGAAGTGACCGTGGCCTTAATTAAGGTACAACCCTAGCATTTGACTGGCGTGAAAATGGTAAACCACGGAAAACCATCTTCAGGGCTGCCGAAAGTAGGGTTCGAACCCACTATCTCCCGGATGCGAGCTCACAGCTGCGCGCTCCTAACCGCACGGCCAATTCACCCGGTAATAACAATAATATAGTCGAATTGAACCTTTTCATGTAGCATCTCTCATCGCATAATGAAAAGCGTGCCTAGTAAGTATACTTCAGACAGCTTTACAATGGCTAGCCCAGTGTTACTACTGCTATTATCGACCTGGACCATGTTGTGTTACAAGGCAAACTTTACCTGCATTATGTACATGCCCTCGGACCTGCTGTTGTATTGCGCCGGGAGAGCATCGGCGCTCGACGATACAATCAACCTTAACAGCATACTGTTACATCTAATAATGTAGTGGAGATAGAAAATATGTAGTCATATTTAAGGTACCAGCGTTCTTGGGGTCACTGCCGTATGGAAAATCCCTTGTTTTAATGTTGACTGGTCCAAACCTTTTGAGATTCCGAAGGTTATTTTGAATCATGAAGACGACACATACACACAGACCCCGTGCCATAGAAATTAACCGATTATGGTTAAAATTCCCGACCCTGCCAGGAATCGAACCCGGGACCCCTGTGACCAAAGGCCAGAACGCTAACCATTTAGCCATGGAGCCGAACAGTATATGCAGTGAGAGCCTCCGTGGCTCAGGCCGCAGCGCGCCAGCCTCTCACCGCTGGGTACCGTGGTTCAAATCCCGGTCACTCTATGTGAGAATTGTGCTGGACAAAGCGGAGACGGGACAGGATTTTCTCCGAGTACTCCAGTTTTCCCTGTCATCCATTCCAGCAAAACCGTCCAACATCATTTCATCCGTCATTCATTAATCATTGCCCCAGCAGAGTGCGACAGGCTTCGGCAGGCGGCACAATTCCTACCCTCGCCGCTAGATGGCGGCTTCATTCATTGCATTCCTGACACGTTCGAATGACTGGAAACAGGCTGTGGATTTTCAATAATATCCAGTGCTTAACATTACGGCTTAAAATACTATAGATAGAGCTTAATACTCGCTTAACATTACAACTACCCAACAACACCGCTACAACAACTAGAGTACAACAAGCAATTCCATGGAAAGAAAATACCACAATAAATACTAATAGTTTAACATTTGAAATCCAGCATAATATACTTTCTTAACTGTATTATTTTCGTCCTTAATTACGCCGTATGTACGCGAGTGCTACAAACTACTGGATGTATTTCCACCAAGACTCATATTTAGAATACACCTGTCCTTGATAGGTTTTAGGGCAAATATTGTTTCTAAATCCCTGAACTGACTGGGGGTTTATACGAAACCGAAACAGTGATTTTGCACTTCCACAAAATATACACAACCAACGTTAATTTAAATCTACCTGCCTTGGTAGAAATTAATTTCTAAACCTTTTTTCTCATGTGCATCATTTCGATACGAGGATTAATAAGGGAGATATCATTAACGGACCGTTTGTTTGTACAAGTCCCATCGGACTTAACTCACGAATTCACACACAACTTGTAACCAACCTGCAGGTTTCATTGAGAGCCGTCTGGCATAAGCTGAACTGTACCTGACTGGGGGGAGCATATTCAGTAGCAGAAAAAGACCGTTCCATTGTTTAAGCTCGGATTGCTTGAGGGTAATAATAAAGCTGAAAGTACAATTCAAAGTAGCCGTTGACGTCGCCGGAAAATTACGTCACAAAAAGTTACCGGCAAAGTATCCAGCTGGACTGACTCCAATTACAAAGCGTTACAGCACATCGCACTATTTTCTGGACTAACAAGGAGAGAGAACGAACTACAGCACATCTTAATTCAAATAAATTCTAATTTTTAAGTATAAACAAAATTTAGACATTAGAAATCCTACATTTCTAAAACATTTTCATCAATTAAAAAAGTGTGATTTGATAGAATCTGATGATCTTTTAAGAACAAAACATGTCATCTTTTGTTTAATATGCCATTTTTGCAGGTATGTTATGGCTGTGATATTTAGTGTTCGACGTACTATTTTTTTTTTTGCTAGGGGCTTTACGTCGCACCGACACAGATAGGTCTTATGGCGACGATGGGATAAGAAAGGCCTAGGAGTTGGAAGGAAGCGGCCGTGGCCTTAATTAAGGTACAGCCCCAGCATTTGCCTGGTGTGAAAATGGGAAACCACGGAAAACCATTTTCAGGGCTGCCGATAGTGGGATTCGAACCTACTATCTCCCGGATGCAAGCTCACAGCCGCGCGCTTCTACGCGCACGGCCAACTCGCCCGGTCGACGTACTATAAAAGTTTAAGTTACACCAACTGAGTTGACACTAACAAATATTACTGCCTTTTTAACGAGTGACATTTTTACGTGAATGTTAATAGTTTCAAAATTTCATACTAAATTCACAGAAACTTCACGCTGAATTTGATGAAAATGTTCCTTGGTAGACTTGAACAAGACGAACATTAAATCGAATTAGGAATTTGGAATATTACACAGGTGCAGGAGGAGGAGAAGGAAGAAATATTTCCTTCACTCCTGCTGAAGCACTTTAATGCGCTAATGTGATTTCATGAGGAATCTTCTTAGCACCCACCACTCGTCCTCAACAAGATTACGCCGAGCACACCTCCAGTAATCGTTCTACTAACGCGATGATAAATTGTGAGTTAATGCCAGCCTCAGGCTACAATGTGATGGAGAAATTTAAAGTTGTTAAAACTAAACTATGTGATTACGGGAAACTGTGTAAGGAACGGGCACACACTTGATAACTACAAAATGGATAAGTTATTCTCTTGTTGTGATATGAATAAATAAACAAATACAGTATATATCCCTTCTCCTATCCTTTGCTTACCCGCTGCGCCGAATTAAGCTTGAAAGTATCACGCACTTAAAATATTTTTCTTAGATATCCTACGCATTTACGTTATGACGGATAGAGTTTCCCATACTAAAAATAAATGTCTAGGCTACGACCTCAGCCATCCTTGAAGTGGTTTTCCGTAGCTTCACACTTCTCCTCCAGGGAAATGCCGGGATGGTACCTACCTTAAGACCATGGTCGCTTTCTTCTACCCCTCCTATCTCTTCAAATATTCCCATCCTCCCACAAGGCTCCTGATCAGCATAGCAGATGAGGCTGCCTGAGTGAGGAACTGGTCCTTCGTCGTAGTTGTATACTCGACATAAAGTCTCTCGCTCCAGAACAGTGTCATTGAGGTGGCAGAGGTAGGATACCTCAGTCCTAGTCCTTCAGGCAAGCAAACAATGTTGTAAGCATCCTAGGGATATGAGCTACGAATGTTATGCAAATGAAATATAATAAATTTTCTGAATATATTCTTTATTTATTCCTAAAAATACAATGATTTCCCTTAATCATAGCTATCCGGCCGATTAGATTAGCAGCTTTCTATTACTGTGAGTGCTGATAGGCGTTAATGCAGATTTTCACTTAAGCCCTTATAAATACACCCGGTGTGTACATTTTTCAAAAGTAAAGAATCGCATGAGGGTATTGAATCTCACACATTACAGTAGTAATTATGTAAATAAGTTCATTTGGCTAGGATTTGAATAAAAAAAAGAAAACTAGTAAAGAAACAAGCTCTTTTAGGCTCTGTTCCCGGAACTGCATTTAGGTCGGACGTGATTTCCGAAATTTATTTGTTGAATTTGGTAGAGCTATCTAAGACTGAGAATTTGCAATCTTTCCAGGCCAACTTTTGGCACAATTGAGGAAACTACTTAATTTTGCGTTTCTCGTAGTATGAGAAACCCTACTTTGTTTGTTAAGATATACTTACAACATTAAAACAACCCCGGACGGTAAACGGAATAAGGAAGAAGAAAGAAAGAAAGAAAGAAAGAAAGAAAGAAAGAAAGAAAGGAAATAAAAAAGAAATAAAGGAAAGAAAGAAAGAAAGAAAGAAAGAAAGAAAGAAAGAAAGAAACACAATTCACCACAATAATAAATAAAATATTGTACACAACACACAATACAGTGTAAGGTACATTAGTCGGATCGAGATTCCACCCGAGCCACTTGCAGACGGTGGGATTAGAACCCACCATCTCCCGAATGGAAGCTTACAGCTATGGGACACTTAACCACGAGGCCAACTCTCTCTGTAAAACAGCCTAAGTTCTTCCAAACAGTACCGAGGGCGACAACCTATGAATTTTAACTATTTAAAATGTTGCAAATGAAATAATTTATCTACGAGAGGTCAGACCATGGAAATCCTATTTTCATGACTTTTCAATTTCCATTTTGAGTAGTGTGTTTAGGAGTACTATTACTGAACAAATTCTCATTTATATCAACTGATCTCGGCATAACGCGCGCTTTAAATGCAAATAACTGTGCAATATGAATATCGAAATGGACTGTGAACAAAGAGAGAGAAGTTGATTCGCTCGAGCGAATATTTACCTGTCTGATCGATCACCGCAGAGCGCTGTGGAGTTCGCCTAGTTTCAGATGAATATAGATACTGTGCATTTATGTGAGTATACGTTCACTTTGCA
Source organism: Anabrus simplex (assembly GCF_040414725.1). Classification (NCBI taxonomy): domain Eukaryota; kingdom Metazoa; phylum Arthropoda; class Insecta; order Orthoptera; family Tettigoniidae; genus Anabrus; species Anabrus simplex. The sequence continues at coordinate 21,143,301 of NC_090274.1, read as the reverse complement.
AATGAGAGATAACTGGTGTTATTTACGGCAGTAATAAAGATGTATATGGATAAAAGGTAGTGTTTGTTATAGAACCTTACACAAGAAAATATCAGCCTGAAATCAGAAGAAATTTAGAAACACGTGAATGAATCGTAACTTTAAATCTCATCTTAGAGGATAGAATTCAGAAAGACACGGAATTTGTAGATCTAGAAAAGGCATTCCGTATAATGTTGATTGGACCATGTTATTTGAGATTCTGAAGGTGATCTGGATCAGATACGGAGAAAGAATGAATTAAGCTCACCGGAAAAAATTAGTCACCTTAGTGCGCACACGAACAGATAGATTGTCAAGCCTGTACAAATGGCGCAGCGAACGAGTCACGTGCTCAACCGCACGAGCACTGCCTCTGCGTGAGGATAAGGCAGTATATTGATGTTTCAAGCGGACAGTGTAGGTCAACATGGGTAGATGTAAGGATGTGACAGAGTAGCAGGAAGGTGCAATCGTGTTCGGCCGTGCCAATGGCCATACGATGCGTGAAGTTATTGGATTTCTTGGTGTTTCGGAGCGAACTGTTCAACGTGTCTACAAGCACGTGGCCACGAAACACGCTGTCCGAATTGTGATCGGAGAAAGATCATGACAGATGGACCAGAGACGCTTCCAAACCCGCCAGGAATCGCCGCAGTCAGTAAATGAAGGTCCCCTTCAATTTAACAGAGAGTGAACGTTGCGAAGGGAACTGCATGCAATAAATACTTGGGGTGTGTAACCTCGCAAAAGGCCATCGCTCACGTCTTCAATGGGTTCAAATTCACAGAACGTGAACAGTAGTTGACTGCCGGAACGTAATCTGGCCTGACGAATTAAGTTTTTGCCTATATCGCAAAGAAGCACCGAAGGCCAAATGAAGTATTTCACCCTGGATGTGTGCAAGATCGGCTACAGTACAGAAGTGGTGTCAGTGATATTTTGGGGGTGTTTTCGGTATCATGGCTGGACCCGCTCAAGGAGGTGACCACTAACATGAACCAGAATATTTATTTAAACATTCTGGAAGATCAGGTGTTGCCTTTCGGTCAACATCCGCATCATGAGTATGCTATTGATACCCCGATTTTTTAAGATGACAACAGCAAGGTTCATCGGTCTGCACGCATATGTGACTATTCTTATGATCATTCCGCCGCTCTATTACATCTCGACTGGCCTACAAAATCACCTGACTTGAACCTCATTGAAACTGTTAGAACATTGAGTAAAATGCCGACATCAGCATCACTGCAATTTAGCGGAATTCTGTGACCAAATCCTCAGCGAGCGGCTTCACCCGGGTACTACGTACCTGCACAGATTGATCAATTCTTGAGGCAGAGTTACAATGTATTAAATTGTGCTTGTAATGGTTCTCTTGTGTGCGCTGAGTTTATCTACAATCTGTACAAAAGTCAGTGCGCCGTGGTAGGAATCGAAGGCTAAGAAGAAGAGGAAAAAGCAATCCAGATAGGAGTAAAACGAATTGTATATGGAATAGGCGGCGAAGGAAATTAAAGAAAAATTCGAAAACGAATTCACAATCGAAGGAGAGGAAATAAAAACCCTCAGATTTACCGATGATAGTTATTTTATCCGAGTCCGGAGAAGATCAGGAGAAATTTCTGAAGGGCATGGACACAGTCTTGGTAAATGTGAACATGATGGCAATAAAGGAATCCAAACAAAAGTAATAGAGTGCAGTCGAACGAAGTCAGGTGACGCAAGAAATATTAAATTAGGAAAATATATCGTAAAGGAAGTAGATGAATGTTTTTATTTGGATAGCAAAATAACCAACGATGGCAGAAGTAAGGACGATATAAAATGCAGACCAGCATTGCTCACTTTGAACACTGATATAGGAATTAGAAGGATGATTTTGAAGAGTTTCGTCTGGAGCATTGGGTCGTATGAAAGTGAAACATGGACGATAACTAGTTGAGAAATAAAGAGGATAGAAGCCTCTGAAAGGTGGTGTTACACACCTAGGTACTATAAAAGTCGTAAACTGAAAGGACTTCTCCTCTAGGTGAAGCTTACAACCTGACTTCCCCCACGCCCATTTACTGATGCACCATTGTCTGCTGTCCATCTTAACTATTGGGTTCATTTTTCAGTCGCTCACAATCTTTTAACTTATTTATCAGTCTGTACAATATAACATCATCCAAAAAAATGCCTTGTCTCTGGTTCCAGTTCTTCACTCATATCATTTATACAACCTGTGACAAAGTTCGATGTATGAACTCAGAACGGTCGATCCGGCAACACTGGCGACACACAATGCTGCACCTGCGTAGCAGCAGGTTTTGACCACCTGCTCCCAACGTTGTTCAGCTGAGCATCGTGCGTGTGTGTCGTGTAAGACCTGTTTGACACAGTGCGTGTTTAGTGCGTTGGTTCTGAGCTGCGAACAAGGACATGAACGACCAAAAGATCATTGTACACTTTTCTTTTAAACTTGGCAAGACACCGAAAGGAACGCATGCGATGCTGGTACGTGTTTATAAAGATCCAAGCACTGTCCTTAAAGTGTGTGTACGAGTGGTTCGCCCGTTTCCGAGGAGGCCGGGAAAGCGTTTCTGACAACCCCCGTGGCGGAAGACCGGCGACCTCCGTCAATGACGAAAACATTGAGAAGGTGAGGATATTAATCACGAACGATCGGCGATTGATTGCGCATGATAGCGGATGAACTTCAGATTAACTGTGAATCCGTGCGACAAATCGTAACACAGAAGTTAAGGAAGAGGAAAATGAAAACGTGTTCTCGTCTTGTGCCACATCACTTGACTGACGATCAGAAGCAAGCACATTTAGAGGCTTCACAGGATTTTGTCAAAACGGCGGATGCGATACCCACGTCGGAAAAAGGTCAGAGCAGAAAAGTCACGACTCAAACTCGCTTTCAAAGGAAAGAGATTTGACGGTATTCCTGAGATCCAACGAAATGTGACGAGGCGTTTGAACACCGCAGCAAGCCTTCTTGAAAAGGTTCCATGACATGTATCGCCGATCTCAGCAGTGCATAGTTATGGGAGGGGACTATTTCGTAGGACAGTAAGGTCACTGTCGTGTACTGTTCATCTATGTTGATAGTACAGGGCTATTCAGCGAACTTTATTGTCGCAGGTTGTGTATGTAAAGTATCCGTTGGTTCTTTATACTGTATAATAAAACCCATCCTCTTTAACCAATTTATGATATTCGTAGTTCTTACGGATCCCACACCGAGTTGGAGTGTGGAGTACTTGTGGAGTTCGGATTACTAAAACGAATTTATCAAGTGTGATGTCTAATAATAAAAGCTAAGGTGTTCGTGTTATGACACATGGAAACTCGGCACATCGCGTGAGTTGTGACGGCTTTATCGACCGCGTGAGTCCACTAGCACAGACATCTCAATATACAGTATTGTCGGTATAGCTAACAGCCCTAAACCGGATCATGACTGATTTCCGCCCATAAAAAGTCTGTCACAGGGTGATCGGAAACAACATGAACTGGGAATATGAGCGTTAGATGGTTGGTCATACTGATATATTCCTTTTAATAATTCAATATCTTGCAACATCTTCACTTCTCCAGTTGCTGAAGTTAGCCAATCAGTTCACTTCGCGAGTGACTTGAAACGGGCTTTGCGAGCACATATGGAAGAAAAGCTTCGCCAGGCGAGGGATTTGAACCCGGACCCCGCACCGTAGCAAGTACGCTAAATTGGTATATTTGTATTTGACGCTGAATTCTTTCGCTTTGTAGGCGGTATTAACCCTACACTGCATATTGCAGCGATTTCGCTTACATATTATTATTTTCCTTTTAGTTCAGTCACATGCTAAAAGATGACAAAACTCCAGAAATGATGCTGGAGGAGGCTGTGGGCAATAAGTTTCTCCATCTATGTGATATGTTATCTTTTCCTGAGCAAGTGGAGATGTGTCATGGCAGCTATATAGGTATGAGTAGCATTGAAATATATTTCTAGGTGATTGGCTGATGGTTGAAGTTTAACAAAAATAATGCTCTGTCCATAACGTATTTATATTTTAGAATGAATGTCTAATAATGTTCATATTACAATATTTGTTACTAAAAAGTAATGAAATATGAATTTAGGGTTCTCGATACATCACGCAGATAAGGAATTTATTTTCAGATGCATCTTTGAAGGTTAATGCTGCAAGACTTAAACACTGTTCTTACCGACTACACTTCCCTCAAAAACCACCTGCAAAAGTCCCGGGTGTCTTAATATGTGCCCTATCATTTTGCCTCCTCTTCTGGTCAAATTTAGCCAAGTCGGTCTCCTCTCACCAATTCTATTTAGTATCTCTTCATTCGTGATTCTATCAACCCATCTCACCTTCAGCAAACTTCTGTAACACCACATTTCAAGAGCTTCCACTCTATTCGTTTCTGAGGCTGTTATCGTCCATGTTTCACTTCCATACAATGCCACGCTCCAGACGGAAGTCTTCCAAAACGTATTTCTAATTCTTATATCAATGTACGAGGTGAATCAATTATCTTCTTTTCTTAAGAAAGGCCTCCCTTACTTGTGCTAGCCTGCATTTTATGTCCTCCTTACTTCTACCAACATTAGTTATTTTTCAAATTAAGTAACAATATTTATATACTTCCTTTAGGTCTTAATTTACTAATCCAATATTTCCTACACCACCTGATCTTGTTCGACCGCAGTCCATTACATTTGTTTTGGGACAATATGGATGGTAAATTAATGAATGAAATCTCCAGTCAGGCAAATCAAAAAATATGTATGTTGTGAGTATCCACAAGGATTGTACATACTCGGAAGTTTAATTCTAATTATTATAAATATTGCACTTAAGTGTTTAATGAGATAAAATATTCAATATCGTGCCCTCACTCATTTTTGAGCGACTGTACATTTAAAAATTGAGAATTAAACTGAACCAAATTTTACGAAAATATACTTCGTTGCTTACATGTTATGAATTTGGTATCAGGTAAGGCTGTTTTTCCTATATTTAGACGACTAATATATGTGAAGAAGGGAAAAATTCATTTCATGGAACGTCGTTTTCTGGAGAGTGTCGTGGTTAAAATGTGACAATTATGTCGTGAAATGTCAGAAAGTTATTAACGTCCTATTACTGTAGGTACAAGTCCGAGCCTGTCAGTTATGCAATGTATCATACAACGGAGTACCTACAGGAAAGAATGTATTCTCCTTATAAATCGTAAAATATCCTTCACGAGGTTTAATACTTCATTTGTCATAATAATGTATACTATGAATTGAATCATTATGAGAAACTGCTGAAGTATGCCGTAGTAAAAGTGATCTCCAGTGTGACAAACAGCGAACTCATTCATAGAATACATCGGCGCGACGTCTTGTCTTGCAGATCGAATTCTTCGACCTCGATCATAACATTCACATTTTATTTTCAATTTCCTGCTACTTCCATTCCCAGCAATGCCAGCAGTACTTCATTCTGACTGAAGCGAGAGAGTTAAATGACCCGAAAACGCCGCAGACTCCCTTCATTCTGAATATGAAATGATCGGGGAACTCTCGTTCCAGAATAGACACCATGAATATTATCGTGGACTCCTCCCTCCATTTCTCTTGTTAGCGGCGTTAAGAAAATAAAATTCTGCATAGAGATGCGTGCAAGGTTTGTTTACGTTTATGAGCTTCAAAGCAGCATGGAATGCACAGTGAAATAGTAGTAATAATAATAATAATAATAATAGACATATTACTCGATAGACAGATACTTTTCCGTGTACTGGAATATTTCAAAGTAGTCAGATAAACAAGGGAATTAATCATGTAAACACTAACAGGCTCAATTTCAAAGGTTACATATTTAGAGGAATTGTCAGAAACATTTGATGTTAAAACAAGTATCCGACAAGGAGATAGGTTTGTTTAATTTTTTTTTTGGAAAAAAACTTAAAGGAATAACCCTTGGAAGATTACGTGAAAACAAAGTTAATTTACATTGCTTGGTCTTCGCTGATGACTTAGGAGTTTTGTCCAATAGCAGACAGGAAGCGATTCCTTCCACACAAAAGGTCCATGAAATTGCATCAGGCACAGGACTGCAGTTCTCATACCAGTAAACTCACTACCGGTACATGGAAGGATCTCTTCAGTACCTAGATGGACAACGTATTAAAACCCGTATGGCGAAATACCCCAAGTGTCTGAATTGAAATGCCTGGCATAAGTCAACCAACCTTCAGGACGGAATCGTGAAGAAACCAAAGATAGGACTTCCAAACTACGATATCATCCAAACTCACATGGAACAAATATATTAAGAAATCCATATTCAAAAATACAAAAAACAACCAGTTTTGCAGCCAGTGACCGGGTCACGGATGGGATGAATGAAGCCTCCATCTTGCGGCGAGGATAGGAATTGTGCCGGCTGCCGAAGCCTGTCGCACTCCTCTGGGGCAATGCCTAATGACTGACGGATGAAATGAAATAATATTGGAGAGTGTTGCTGGAATGAAAGATGACAGGAAAAACTGGAGTACCCGGAGTAAAACATGTCCCGGCTCCGCTTTGTCCAGCACAAATCTCATATGGAGGGACCGGGATTTGAATCACGGAATCCAGCGGTGAGATGTCGACGCGCTGACGTCTGACCCGCGGAGGCTTTAGAAAATTTAGGTATTACAACACTTTCATCAAGCCTGAAGCACTAAATGCATCTGAAACACTGGTCATTGGTGGCAGATCATTTATTCAAGTTGTAGAAAAGCAAGGAAGAAGAATATTAAAAGAAAATTTGGACCAGTCTGTACAGGAGGAATCTGGATGAGAAAATCCCATACAAGAACATTTTCTCAGAATGAATCAGAGACTGACCAAAAAAATTCTGAACCTACCTCTACCAATGAAAGTAAAATAGAAAAAAAGAATTGTCTGATCGGAGTTGGAAAAGATCTTCAGGAAAGCATTATAGATGACACTATATTAGACAGATCTAAGCTCAGAATATTAGTTGACAATCACCGCTTTACATACCATCCAAACACTGCCACCAACAAAACCTGGAAAGAAGATCGCAAGAAAAGTCACAACGAGATGATGGAGAGATTTTGGGAGAAGAAAAAGGCAACATCAGCTAAATAAGTTCAATCTCAATCCTTAGTAGGGCATAACGAAGAACTATTAATAATAATAATAAACCACGAATAAATTAGATTGGTACCTCTTTTCTTGGTCTGTCCTAAGAGACAGATGCAAAAACGCGACATTGATCTAAGTATGGCAATAGGCAGGGAAAATCAGAAGCAATAAAAGCTACCCTTAGTTATGAATAATAGGACAAGTACACGCTCCGTGCATTCACATTAACTTACAAACTGATAGCTGAATAGAACAACTTAATGTAATAAAAATTATTTGTGCATTTAGACCTATGGAGAAAAAATAACTACAATAACGTCAAAAATGTTATGATTGAATACTCTGCATATATAGGGATCTAGCGCTCTGTTTGTGAATGATTTTTCTGCTCAGTACGATGTGCATGAGGGAGGGTGGAGGATGGACATAATCAAAACCTGAACACGATTTTTATCCACATATATATTAGCTCATTTAAAACCTCATTTCAATAGCTGTCAGTTGGGATAATCCCACTGACAAAGTGAGATGACTCCCAGCGCACCCAGCGAACACTTGATAGGGTGGGTGGGGAGCGCTGAAGTGGAATGTGCGCCTATGGTCCGCGTTGTGACGTGCCTGTTGACAGCATAAAACGTGGAGTAAAGCCTGGAAAAATATTTTGGATAACGAATACTTCAAATATAACCTAGTATAATTTCATTAAATTCCGTTTTATTTATTTATTTATTTATTTATTTATTTATTTATTTATTTATTTATTTATTTATTTATTTATTTATTTATTTATTTATTTATTTATTTATTTATTTATTTCACACATGGAAAACATTGTGACAAAGATCGAGATTGCGGCCGGGAATGGGAGACGTTATATTTCTGGCAACAGGCAACAATGTAGGCGGAGCGGCGGTAATATGAGTAACGTCAGCTGCGAGAAAAACTGTAACCCCGGCGGAATGTTGATATTAATTTGTGTTTGAAGAAGCTGACTAATAATCAAGAAGGCGACCAGAATGATCTGGAGGTGGAAATTGCGAGGATCATCCACTGATTTATATAAAGAACAAAGTCTTGAGAGAGTGAGTCTTCAGTTATTTCACGCGGGTATTAAAAATTGGGAAAGAGAGTTGAAGAAAATATCAGACTCCTTGGCTGAATGGTCAGCGTTCAGGCCTTCTTCGCCAGTTGCTACATAACCCTGAGAACAGCGTAATTTCTCTCACCTGCCTAATTTGGTGGTCGCGGCTATAGTTGGCCATAGTACTGAACTACCACTGCCTTCTATTTCAACACACACTATTTATACAAATCTACATCCCGTGCACTTCTCAAGGTCACTGTCGCTAGGTAAAACATTGTGTTAAGTCACTTCTGTTACACAATCGTCCGACTTATTGCCTTCAGTTCTGAGGGACCCGAGTTCGATTCCTGGCCGGGTCGGGGATATAAATCTCGTCTGAATTATACTTCTGGCTTGGGGATTGGCTGTTCGTGTTTGTCCCAACACACTACTTTTCATATTCAGAAGCGCTCCACACCACCAACCACTAGAGAAATACGCAATAGTGATTAGATCCCTCCATAAATTGTTGGAGTCACTAAGGGCATCCGGTCGTAAAACATGTCCAAATCCACATATGTGGCGCAGATGTAGAAGAAGAGTTCAGGAAAATATTATAAGTAATATATTTCACCCTAGAACGGTAGCACTCGCCTCCGCGACGAACACGTGATACACTTAAGCTGCCCCCGATTCTCCCCTTTATTCTATCCATACTTACGTCTGGCAGTGCACAGCGCAATGTTTAGCCTCCTTCCTACAAATAGAGAGAGTGGACGGAAGGTTGAGGTAAGTATTGTTTACGATCAGTTCTCTCTATATATTTTATTTACAAGTTGGTTTACGTCGCACCAATTCAGATAGACCTTATGTCGACGATGTGACACCCTCTTAAATCGACAATGAAAAATAACACATCATAAAAACTAGTAAATGTGTACGAGTCGTCGCACCGAAGAAACGTTACCGATAACAACATTGCGAGTAGTGCTACCGTTCTAGGGTTAAATACTCAGTAACTATGGATTACGTCATTATAGATAGGCTAATACATAGATTAATAACTAAAGTATGTAAGAAGAAAGAAATCTACCAATATTCTAGGTCACTTGTATAAATAAGTAAATAAACTAAATAAGAAGACTTGATATAACCAGCCCTACAGCCTAGAGATAGCGAATCTCTTTCTACCGGGAAGTACCAACTTCTATTCCTGGCTAGGTCTGAGATAATTTTCTTGATATGAGAGCTGATTATAACTCTTCTATGACAACGTGACAACATTTGAAGATCAATATGACAGTGGTATAGGATCTCTGGGTCTGAAATACCCTCCTTTCCAAAAATTTGCCAAGTTGATTCATCATCGCCTTCGGGCTGAACACCGAACTCTTGACCGGTAAATGCGTTACAGAGTTGAAGCAGGATGGAGTTATGTTTGGTTTTGTTTAGGTTTAAGTATGACACATGCTACTGCGTCCCCAATACTTTCATTTCAGTATTCGGGAGATAGTAGGCTCGAACCCCACTGTCGGCAACCCTGAAGATGGTTTTCCGTGGTTTCCCATTTTCACACCAGGCAAATGCTGGGGCTGTACCTTGATTAAGGCCACGGCCGCTTCCTTCCCACTACTAGCCCTTCCCTGTCCCATCGTCGCCATAAGACCTATCTGTGTCGGTGCGACGTAAAGCAACTAGCAAGCAAATACTTTCATTTGACACAATTTAGGCTACCTGCACGTCAATTTTGAGGTCCCGAGACCCAAATACTGATAGGTGATCTATGCTTGAGTTCTAAATAATTTTGTTGCTTGATCACCAAGTATGTAACCAGATCTCGTTTACATGCAGGTTATCGAGTGTCAAATTTCTATTCCCCCCCGTCAAAATCCTCACAGCCTCTACTGGACTTTAACCGACGATTTTGGGATTCAACCACTGATTCGCAAAAGGAATACATTACCATATTAATTGAGTTCTGTTGTTAAAAATAAAATCGAAATACTTCTGATTACCTGAACGTAAAATACAAACTTCATATCGTGATAATAGCCGCAGGACGTCCCGTTTCATATGTAATCTCACACATAAGAATGTGAGTTTTCATTTAAACAATCCAACACGAATTGCCTGTAATTGGAACCAGGCTTACCTGAGCGTCACACGGTTCATGACAGTATATTCGCACTCCAAAATGTAGCATTTCTGATTTATTATAATATCCCTATAAAACCACTATAATGCACAGAATTTAACGTAGCATTAATGTAGCGAAAACAGCGTAACATTATTTTATGGCTTAGTTGACGCACCCAGTGCGAGAAACAGTGAGGCAGCGGCCGCCTAGCGCATCTGCAATCAGCGGTGCATGGTTGTTCCCCGCTTTGCATATGTCACAGGCGTTTATGAGCTACTGCGTTTGCATAGCGTAGCCCAAGATAAAACACCGAGAGAGAGCGAGAGAGAGAGAGAGAGAGAGAGAGAGAGAGAGAGAGATATTATAACCTCAGTACTGTGTGTGTTTAAAGTACTGGAATTCAAGCCCACTTCACGTAGCGCAAAGATTCGTAGATACAGGTCATGAAGTTCGAAATTACTATATTGTTTTCAAAACGTTTTTCATAGGAGATTCGATGAGCAATATAAGAAGATATTTTACAGGTTTAATATTACCGACACGAGCAGCTATAACACCATTATCCCACACGGACTTATCTCGTTTTGATAACCATCTTTTTGACATGAATGTGTCATCTGAACATTTGTGTGACGTGACAAAATCTGTAACGGAAGTCTGTGTCGCGAGTGGATTTTGCCCTGTTTCACGATCGGATGTCCTTCCTGACGCCAAACCTATAAGGAGGTATGTAATCACTATTGCGTGTTTCTGTGGTGGTTGGTACAGTAGTGTGTTGTGTGAATGTGAAGTGGAAAGTGTCGGGACGAAGAAAAAAACCTATTGCCACGGACAAAATACTCGTAATTAACCAGACGCAATTAAAATCGCCTAACCAGCCGGGAATCGAACCCGGGAACCTCTGAACCGAAGGCAATGAGTCGGACGAGTGTCTAACGGAAGTGACGTCACAAAATGATTTACGTAGCAACAGTGTTTAAATAGAAGGCACAAGCAATACCACGGCCAACTAGATCTACGCTGCATCAAGTCGGCCGTGGTAATACTAACTTTCAGATCCATGGCCTTCCTCTTACGGTGCTCAGTGTAGAGCTAATATGTAAATCCACAGCCTTCTCTTATGGGCGGCGGTCATCTGAAATTAGCAGCTGTTGATGTTTTATTTAGCAACAGTGACCTCGAGAGGTGCACGGGCTGTAGATTTCTATAAATAGATTTTGTTGAAATAGAGAGAACTATTGTAGTACAGAAGAAACTATGAGACAAGGAGGAGGTCCGCATGAATGTTGTGTGTAGTAATTACTTATTTTATCGAGGAACTGTGACATAAATAGGTGCAGGGGCTGTTATCAATATTTGAGTTTTATTTATTTAAAAACATATGAATATCTTTATTTAAACAATGGAAACTTTTCTGATTGCAGAAAGCTAAAGTGTTTCAGATTGTTTATAAATGTATGTATTCAATAACTAGTTTGGGCAGACTGAAAAAAACTAACTTTAACTGAGACTAAAATGAAAAGGGATAGCTTTAAATATCTGAATGTATATTTTGTGTAGTGGCGTCGCAAACAATCCTAGCATGAAACCGGTCATGCAAGGTAAACAAAAACAAGCGACGTGTATAAGACCTACCGGGCGAGCTGGTCATGCGGTTAGGGGCGTGCAGCTGTGAGCTTGCATGCGGTAAGTAGCGGGTTCGAACCCCACTGTCGGCAGCCCCGATTATGGTTTTCCGTGCTTTCCCAGTTTGACACCAGGCAAATGCTGGGGCTGTAACATTATTAAGGCCATGGCAGCTTCCTTTCCATTCCTAGGCCTTTCCTATACCATCGTGCCAATAAGACCTATCTGTGTCGGTGCTACGTAATGCAAATTGTAAAACAGGAAAATGGTCGCATCAAGTCACGGATGGCAAACCTTTACGGACTAATTAAGGTCCTCTGTATTATTTTTAATGTCTAGTGTGCCATCGGTTATTTTCCCTCAAAACCATAATGAAACCCCTCATTTGACTTTATTTATGTGTTATATTGCATTACATATAAAACTGAATGTTTCATTAATTTATTTTGGAAAACTCACTGAAAATTACATTTTAAAAACAGGTACATTTTAAGAATACATATTTTTTTGCTTTAACCTAATAACATTTGTATAAAATATGGCCATAGAATTTGTACCGGGCGGTACACCTCCACTCCGCTAATTTAAAATGTGCGCCAGTTGAAACTCCTCTGCTGGAGGAACTCTGAACTTTATCTACGCTATTAATTCTCTACTTTCTCAGAAGATGTCACCACGTGGAAAATTTTGAGTTTTTGAACTGTGTCATTTTTGATGTGGTTTTGTTTCACTTGAAGTAAGAAGTGTGAACTTTCTCTTCTAGAGGACACTACTGAAGATCAACAATAGTGCAACCTAGTGAGGAGTCAAAGAACTATTTTTTTGGAGAAAATTTAATTTCAAGAGTTTGTTCTTTGTTAAATTTCTTTCTGTCATTGTTTAAGTTGGCAATATTTACCCCTTTCTTCCCCTTGTTATGAATGTAACCAATCCCGAATTTCTTTAATTAATTTCTGACCAATCAGGGGTATCTTCCCCCAACTTGAATCTGTTGCGGGGTCCTATCCAATAAAATAATTGTGGGCGGGTGTTTTCATTCCCCTAACGCCTAGAACCTTCCACGAGAGGATATAAACTGTTGATTTTTGGGTCTCCGGGCCACTTCTGTTCGATCTTTCAGTGTATTAAGTACATAGCAGGAGGCGGGAAGCGCCTCTTTCTTCGGCAGCGGTCAACAATAAGGTAATGGCCGATTAATAAATTCATTCTTTTCTTGCTCAGCAGTTTAACTTTCGGGGCGGGTGCGAAGCGTTCTACCATGTAACCTTTTCCTAAAATGTAACTACTCTTTTCCTCTATTCTCTTGTAAAGCTACATACTGGGATAGAGAGTGCTAACCCTCTCGAGCTCCCACTCATATTGTTTTGAGGTGAACTTATTTTTCTCAACCTATTCTTCGATAACGTAAAACAAATTGTTCTTTTCTAAGTCACCTCTGTAGTATGGGATTAGCCCTTGCATCAGTGGCCTAAGAGCCAAAGTAGGTCTTAAAATCAAAGTGTATTAGGAGTGCAAGTTCGCCTCCTCTCAAATTGTTTTAGAGGTCATTTAATTAAACCGCTTTTCATTTAATAGACCTCAGTAGATTGGGTATTTTACCCCTGTGTTTATGTCCGTTGAGGACAACTTGAAGGTGGAGTTTGGTGTGGCCTGGGAGAGGCTTAAATTAAAGAGCGAGTGGCTCTTTTGGAAACGGAGTGTTGTGTGCCTCGAGGAGGCTTTACTGTGTAATTTGGAGCAAGTGCTCCAGGGTTTGATTGGGGTCTTCTGCCCCTTTGTTAAAATTTGTATATCGGAAAGTTGGGCTAGTTGCTCAAGAATTGTCAACTCAGGGCTCGAAGCCCAAACTCTGTAACCCCTGTAATTGTACATTTCAAATTGTGTTTCGGCTACTAAGTACCTGTTCTTTGTTATTACTTAATCTTGAAAAGAAAATATAACCTTGTTAAATTTTACATTAACTTTGATTCCGTAGTTTGAGACCCATTCACGCCCGCACCTTCTTACACCTCTACCTACCACCAAAATACGGTAACAAGTGGTAGCAGAGCGTGGTTGAATGGGTCTCAATTTAGCCCCTTTTGACGGCTACACATTGTTTTGATCCGAACTCTAACCATTTTCTCAGTTGCTGGAATTTTTTTGACTTGTTCAAAATTGTTCTGTTATCATGCCAGGCCCTCGCGATGTTCTCCATCTTAATTATTTGCGCAAAGAGGAGTTGATCTATGAATTAACTATCAGAAATGTGCAATCTGGAGGCACGGTTGCAGTAGACACTAACAAGCTTAGAGAGTCCCTTGATTTGCCCATTTCCATCCCCAATTTGGGAGAGAAAGAAATTGATGACTCTCTTTCCACGATCGTCGAGAATATTACTGGGCTAGCTTCTGTAGTTAGTTTTTTGATGAAAATGATCCGCTTCCTAATCAAATTAAGCGTGTGCAAGGCAGGCTATATCATTTTTCGAATAGGGTTAACGATCTGTTGTCTCTAAAACTGAATGACGTTCAGAGGAAGGAAGCTAGTACGCTCCTGGAAAATATTTCCGAATTATCTAACAAGGTCACTCAATTGTTAACGGGGGAGTTTCCTCCCAAAACTGATCAACCCGTCACGGTGAATGTAGGGTAGCGAGGAAGAACCTGCTAAGGGAGAAGTAAATAGGAAAACCATCGCTGCTCAAACTATCTCTGCCCCATTGGACAACGAGTCTGAACGCCGTGCATCGTTGAGTAACATCCGTTCTGAGTTAACTTCCTTGCCATTGAAACCTTTACCTACTATGTCACCTGGGTTTAGCAGCTTGCCTCATCCATTGGCAATGTTGCTCAGAGGCATTTCTAAGTTTTCTGTTAATACCACCAGTGATGTAATTTCATTTTTAAGATTTCTAGTTGAATTTCAGGATCATGCACTTGTGTTTTCTCTTTCTCCATGTCAAATTTTGCAAATTATTTATCCGTATGCTATTGGTATTCTCTCAGATAAAATCGTAAGAGCCATTGCCGAGCAATCATCTATTGAGGATTTCCATGCCCATTTGCTAGCTAATTTCATCCCGGCTAGGGCCAGGTCCTCCCTTATTCAGAAGTACTATTATCGTGTACAGCGCTTGGATGAAAACTTGGCTGATTTCATACAGGACATTAAGTTTTACACTAGGGTGTTTGCCCTTCATTTTCCTGAAGATCAAATTGTACAGGCTATTGTAGAGGGAATTTCACCTCCCTATAGGTCATATTTGTGTTTCGCGGCGTGCCCGCAAACTTTCTCTGAACTTGAAGCATTGGCCGTTTCAGCGGAAGGAGTTAGATACGCCGATTCTTTGCGTGTCGCGAAAGAACCCCCGCCTTCCTTTAGTAACACTCGGCCTCCACCTCGCCGACCAGTCAATCCCCGTAAATGTTATGCTTGCGGGTCGCCTGATCATCTGCGCAACAAGTGTCCACTGATCAAGTCAAGTGGGACGAGGAATGGAGCCGGGTCATCACCAGGCTGTTTTAAGTGTGGGGCCTTCTCACATATCGCCAAGAATTGCCCAAACTCGAATAGCACCCCCTCCTGCTCAACTTCTGGTGCAAATTCCACCTACGCCAATAACAAAAAGTGACTAGTGGCTTCGGCTGAGTCGACTAATCCATCTTCCCGAGACTCAGCCCCTGGCAAACAGGTTGTAAATTCATAGGACGATCAGCCTTCAAATTCATCTTTTGAATGCCCTAAAGAATGTCTTAGGATTGCGGCGGATACCCCCGCACCTGTTCCTTTTCTTAAGATTGAGTTAAATAACGAGCCTATAACAGCTCTCTTAGATTCAGGCAGTGTTTGTTCGATTATTTCGGCTGAATGGTATTCTAAATTGAAAACGGTTTGTAAACTTCCTGACTATGTCTCTTCTCCTGTTCAATACGTTTCGGCTAATTCATCTCCATTAGAAATTCTAGGTTCCTTACTGGTCAAAATTCGTGTTTTTAAGTTTACATGGAAAGTTAAATTGTTTGTGGCCAAGCAATTGTCTTGCCCCATTATATTGGGAGCGGACTTTATTTCTCACACTGGTCTTGTGCTCGATCTCCAGTCTAGGTCGTGCACATTCAAATTTGCTTCTAATTGTAAAATCCCACTATTAAAGTGTAATTCTGTGTCATGTTCTTCTATTTCGCCTACCCAGGATGAGATGTTGTTAGACCTTAGACATCTACCTGAGGAGCAGGCTGATAGTATTCGCAAACTGTGTCAGTCGTTTCCCGAGGTGTTCTCTGAGACTCTTGGTGTTACTGACCTTATTGAATACAAAATTGAGGTCACGGATTCGATTCCTGTCCGTTTTCCACCTTATAGGCTATCTCCTCCTAAAATGAAGGCTCTGAAAGAAATTATCGATCAGATGTTGAAGGATGGTATTATTAGGCCCTCTAAGTCGGCGTATTCATCGCCTATTTTTCTAGTCCCGAAACCCCAAGGAGGCTTCAGGCCTGTCATTGATTACAGGGCTCTCAATCGGAAGGTGGTGTTGCAATCTGTGCCCCTTCCTGACCTTCATTCTTGTTTTTCATGGTTTCGTAAGGCCAAGTTCTTCACCATCTTGGACTTGAATCAGGCCTATAATCAAATTCCCCTTGCCGAAGA
The DNA here is from genome assembly GCF_040414725.1 of Anabrus simplex. NCBI lineage: Eukaryota > Metazoa > Arthropoda > Insecta > Orthoptera > Tettigoniidae > Anabrus > Anabrus simplex. The sequence goes on along the minus strand of NC_090274.1, from coordinate 21,126,681 downwards.
GTCTAAACATCTTACAGCGTTTGCTACGGACTGGAATTTATACGAATACAACCGCGTGCCTTTCGGGCTCCCCACCGGAGCAGCTGTACTCACTAGGCTACTAGATAGGGTCTTCTCCGACATCAAATTTGAGTACTTATATCACTACTTGGATGATGTCGTCGTATTTTCAGAGACTTTTGAAGAACAACTAGATCATCTGCGAGAAGTTCTCGATCGCCTTCGTAAGGCTGGGTTAACGGTTAAGTTGTCCAAGGTTGCCTTTGCTAAGCCCTCTATGTCTTTCCTAGGGCATATTGTGTCACCTGATGGTGTAGCAGTCGATCATTCTAGAACACAGGCCATTCGTGATTTTAAACCTCCCAAGGACATTAAAGGTATCGCCAGGTTCATTGGTATGGTGAATTTCTTCAGGAAGTTTATTCCTAACTTCGCTAATAGAGCGGCGCCCTTAAACCTTCTTCGTAGGAAAGGCATCAAATTCGAGTGGGGACCCTCTCAACAAGCCGCTTTTGAAGACCTTAAATTAGCACTTTGTAATGCCCCTGTACTTGCTATGCCTGATTTCTCGAAGAAATTCATCGTCCAAACCGACGCATCGTCGTCAGCAGTAGCTGCAGTCCTTCTTCAAGAGACTGAACTAGGGAGGCGACCCATCGCCTATGCATCTAGGACTTTGTCGGCTCAAGAAGCCAAGTATTCCATCTATGAGCTCGAAGGTTTGGCAGTCTTATTCGCCTTAGAGAAGTTCCGTCTCTATCTGGAACATGTTAAATTCGACCTGGAGACCGATAATCAAGCCTTAAGCTGGGTCTTAGGTAGGCCGCGTCGTACTGGTCGTATAGCCCGTTGGGCCATCCGTATTTCTGCCTTCCAATTCGATGTCAGGCATATCAGAGGTACTGAAAATGTTGTTGCTGATGGACTCAGCCGTATGTTTTCAGACGACGTTGATAACCATGAACAGGTCGACAGTTCATCACCTCCCGAGTCCATGCTATCTGAGGTTAATGCCATCCTAACAGATGCTCCCATGCTTTTTAGGGATATCGAGAAATACCAACATGAAGATCCGACGCTGGCTCCGATAATGGAAACCCTTTCTTCTGGGGAACATGTCGTCCCTTATGTTCTGAGGAATGGTGTTTTATGTTGCCCTTCGAGGCATGACAAGATGATGAAAGTTGTCGTTCCAGCGGTTCTGGTGCCTATGATCTTCAAATACTATCATGAGACCCCATTAGGGGGGCATCTTGGAATCTTTAAAACCCGTGAAAAGATTCGTGAAAGGTTCATCTGGAAAGGTATGGACGGTGAAATTCGTGAACTTGTAAAAGCTTGTAAATCGTGTTTGCTCAGTAAACCCACCATGTCCACTAAAGTAGGCCTTTTGTCTTCTCATCAAGCGTCGCGCCCCATGGAACGCCTGTATATTGATTATGTAGGACCCTTCCCCCAGTCGAAGGGAAATGCCAACAAATTCATCCTTGTATGTGTAGATGGTTTTACCAGATTTTCTTGGTTATTTCCGACTAAGCTGGCTACCGCTCAGTCCACCATTACCTGTCTAAATTCTATTTTTGCTTCTTTTGGTCCGTGCCAATATATTGTATCTGATAATGCTAAGGCGTTCACATCAAATCTTTTTCGTAAATTCTGTTTTGACTTGTCCATCTCTCATGTAACCACTTCTGCTTATTACCCTCAACCATCTCTGGCTGAACGGGTTAATCGTAATCTCAGGTCCGCACTTATCGCCTATCATCATGAAGATCCTTCCAGGTGGGACACGTCCCTGCATTGGTTAGCTTTTGCTTTGAATTCGGCGGTTCATGAATCTCATAAGTTCACTCCAGCTTCCTTGATGTTCAAGTTTGTTCCCAACACGCCGCTCTCTAACCTCTGGTCTCTGAGTGACATTCTACCCGAGACAATAGATCCGGATAATATTAAAGATCTTTGGAAGAAGGCTAAAGCCAATCTTCTGGTATCTCATGAAAAGGTTAGGGAAAAGTATGATCGTGGACGGAGACCCTCCCCTTTGAAGGTAGGTGACCAGGTGATGGTCAAGAATTTTGTTCCCGCGGGCAAGCTTGCCCCCAGATTTCATGGGCCTTCTATCATTCTCGATTTTCTTACGCCAGTTACGTTGTTAGTAAGCAATCCAGCCACCGAGAGGATATTTAGGGTTCACCTGTCACAGGTGAAACCAGTGTAAATTTTGTGTCAACTTGCTTCATATAATTTGAAAGGAATATGAGGGTTATATTTTTTTTTTGAGTTCCACTCTTAAGGCATTCTGCTCCTTCTATTTTATTTTATATGTAAGCATTTCTTGTAAACCTCCCCCGATTGTTAAACTGCCATCCTGTCCTTGTCACGGCCATTACCACGCTCGCGTCTCCTGCTCCACTACACACAGTGGCTGGCTTAGATGAAACGCCATGGATATCTCCACGCCGCTGGCCCCTCAATCTCTCTACATGCCTGTGCCCTCAAAAGATACATGATGGTCCAACACAATTCTGCCGCCTAGTTTTAATGTTTCAGTGCCCCCGCAGCCGCGCGGCGCCGTGCAGCAACTGGGCCCGAGGACGGGCCCCCTCGGCCCCAGCGAGGACGACATGTGCACGGCGAGCCGGAACTCTCCTCCCGGCCAAGGCTGATGTGCGGCGCACGACCTGCTACTTGCCCGCAGCCTGTATATGTTCACCGCGGGCGCGGCGTGTTTCAACACCTCTGCTCCCCTCATAGTGCGGGCGAGCGGTATCTCAGGGTACTTGAGGGGTCCGAGCGGCTTCCTTTGGACGCAAGCTGTAACGGCCGGTCTGGCCATCCAACTTAGCCTACATCAACTACATAGACATTCCTGTTCAACCTTAATACCGTTTCATGGGAATTCAACAGCAATATTTGGTGGACATTGCAAAATTTTTCATCACTTTTAAGTATTAAAAGTTTATCCTCTGAATTCTACTTCTACAAACTTAAAAACTATTCTTCATCTGCAACAACAAAATTTTGAAACTAGAACAAACCAAATTAAGAAAATATCATAAATGCTTCTGCAATCTATCTTCATATTCACATCATAACTTGGAACTTGTTTCAAACTGACTTCATGTGTCATCCCTGGAGGAACTTTTGGGGGGGGGAGGTCTGTACCGGGCGGTACACCTCCACTCCGCTAATTTAAAATGTGCGCCAGTTGAAACTCCTCTGCTGGAGGAACTCTGAACTTTATCTACGCTATTAATTCTCTACTTTCTCAGAAGATGTCACCACGTGGAAAATTTTGAGTTTTTGAACTGTGTCATTTTTGATGTGGTTTTGTTTCACTTGAAGTAAGAAGTGTGAACTTTCTCTTCTAGAGGACACTACTGAAGATCAACAATAGTGCAACCTAGTGAGGAGTCAAAGAACTATTTTTTTGGAGAAAATTTAATTTCAAGAGTTTGTTCTTTGTTAAATTTCTTTCTGTCATTGTTTAAGTTGGCAATATTTACCCCTTTCTTCCCCTTGTTATGAATGTAACCAATCCCGAATTTCTTTAATTAATTTCTGACCAATCAGGGGTATCTTCCCCCAACTTGAATCTGTTGCGGGGTCCTATCCAATAAAATAATTGTGGGCGGGTGTTTTCATTCCCCTAACGCCTAGAACCTTCCACGAGAGGATATAAACTGCTGATTTTTGGGTCTCCGGGCCACTTCTGTTCGATCTTTCAGTGTATTAAGTACATAGCAGGAGGCGGGAAGCGCCTCTTTCTTCGGCAGCGGTCAACAATAAGGTAATGGCCGATTAATAAATTCATTCTTTTCTTGCTCAGCAGTTTAACTTTCGGGGCGGGTGCGAAGCGTTCTACCATGTAACCTTTTCCTAAAATGTAACTACTCTTTTCCTCTATTCTCTTGTAAAGCTACATACTGGGATAGAGAGTGCTAACCCTCTCGAGCTCCCACTCATATTGTTTTGAGGTGAACTTATTTTTCTCAACCTATTCTTCGATAACGTAAAACAAATTGTTCTTTTCTAAGTCACCTCTGTAGTATGGGATTAGCCCTTGCATCAGTGGCCTAAGAGCCAAAGTAGGTCTTAAAATCAAAGTGTATTAGGAGTGCAAGTTCGCCTCCTCTCAAATTGTTTTAGAGGTCATTTAATTAAACCGCTTTTCATTTAATAGACCTCAGTAGATTGGGTATTTTACCCCTGTGTTTATGTCCGTTGAGGACAACTTGAAGGTGGAGTTTGGTGTGGCCTGGGAGAGGCTTAAATTAAAGAGCGAGTGGCTCTTTTGGAAACGGAGTGTTGTGTGCCTCGAGGAGGCTTTACTGTGTAATTTGGAGCAAGTGCTCCAGGGTTTGTTTGGGGTCTTCTGCCCCTTTGTTAAAATTTGTATATCGGAAAGTTGGGCTAGTTGCTCAAGAATTGTCAACTCAGGGCTCGAAGCCCAAACTCTGTAACCCCTGTAATTGTACATTTCAAATTGTGTTTCGGCTACTAAGTACCTGTTCTTTGTTATTACTTAATCTTGAAAAGAAAATATAACCTTGTTAAATTTTACATTAACTTTGATTCCGTAGTTTGAGACCCATTCACGCCCGCACCTTCTTACACCTCTACCTACCACCAAAATACGGTAACAGAATTAATTGACAAAGCATAATGTTTACATATGCTATGTTACTAAATTTTCGACCTATTTATTACATGTTAAATTCTTTCAAATATGTCAGTATTTGTGCGGCGCATCACAAAAGTCGTGTTTTTCGTATTATGGTACTAATGAAAAGTAATCATATGGTTCTAGTATAATCATCACTTGAGCGCCCCCTTTAGACGCCTCTTACGACAGGCTAGGGATACCGTGGGTATATTTTTCGCCTGCACCACCCCACTCACAGGTGGTTGTGTATTTGGTCCGCGAGAGCTATTTTATTTCGCTCAAGTCCGCCGACAAGCCGGTTAGGACCCGACTATCAGCTACCTGGGAGTATCATCTCTCCCCCTGCTACGCAATGTTCGTGGATTCCTGATTTCTTCCAACTGGTTGAATAATTTCACTTAGATACATACATCTATCTATTTGGATGATTTTTATGAATTATTACTATTATTAAATCAATCACCACTAATGTGCATTTACCGCAGTCATCGAGTTGGCAGATTTCCTATCAGCTTTTACTTGGTCTTTCTAATTTAAAAGAAGTTGGACATTTATCGCATATATCTACTATAGTTGGGCCCACGAGAGTTGAACTCTGAATTTGAGCGGCGAAAGCGGCAACTACGAAGTACGCTGCGTTGTCATAGTTACCTCAACCTGCGGCATATCACCCTTTTATAGAGGCTGAATATTTGATCTACTATGTTGGCTTAATACAATTCAATAACTTTTGACCCCTTCCTAAGCTCGTGCTAATAATTTAGGTATTTAAGACAGAAAACGTCATTGCCGATAAATATGAGATTTTATATTCACTAAACTGCCAACAACCTCAAGAAATGCACATGCTAAATAGAACTGTACAGCTAGCCACTGATTCTTCTTCTTCTTCTTTTCCTGCCGCTTTTTCCCACACCTGTGGGGTCGCGGGTGCGAACTGCATCGCACATGTGGATTTGGCCCTGTTTTTACAGCCGGATGCCCTTCCTGACGCCAACCCTCTATGGAGGGATGTAAGCACTATTGCGTGTTTCTGTGGTGATTGGTAGTGTAGTGTGTTGTCTGAATATGATGAGGAGAGTGTTGGGACGGACATATACACCCAGTCCCCGAGCCAGAAGAATTAATCAGAAGCGATTAAAATCCCCGACCCGGCCGGGAATCGAACCCGGGACCCTCTGAACCGAAGGCCAGTACGCTGACCATTCAGCCAACGAGTCGGACAGCTAGCCACTGATTAACTTACAAAAATATCCTTACAACGAATATAATATTCAGTAAACAAACACTTAAATTATTACATAAACCAGAGACAACTAACAGCGACACATTCCTTAAATGTGGCATCGCGGTTATCGTTGCCATAGCAACACACCATTTTCGAGCAACGCTAGTCAATTTTTTTCGCGGGTGGCACTAAACGTCAGGCTTCAATTCCCGTGGGCCCAACTGTAGTAAACTATTACAATACCGAATTCCTCTAGACTGATCCATGTCCAAATGTGTCACCAGAGATCTTTTACATACTACATCGCACATGTAGTGTGACATGGCCTGTATTACAGTACACTGTTCAAAAATTCGACTACATCTTCCGGGTTTGAACCCGCTACCTTGGGATCCAGAAGGTGACACTACAACACTGGTCCACAGAGGAAGTTTCAACCCAGCCGAATCCCTGTGCCGTTTAAGCCTAGACGGTGAAAAATTAGCAGAATTAGTTGTTTCCTTTGTAAAAACACACTTCTGGATTTCGGATTGCGGTGTTAGTTGGATTAACAATTTGAATAGATGTTCTAAAATCAGTGATTGATACGTGACACAGTACACGGTAACAAGATCCTAGTAGCATGATAATATAGGAAGAGCAGTTGAGGAAGTGGGTTAATATGTCCATGCAGCGATGGATTACAGGGCGCAAGGGCTGAACGTGACGTACTAATAGCCAACATCCGTCCAGGGTGAATTGCTAGTTAATTATAGTGACGTCAACCCTGTCGCCTTGTCGTAAATCACGTTTGACTCGCTCCGTCTCCCGTACCAGCACAGTATCGACCTAAAACATGGAAAATGTTGTACACAACCAGAGAATGAGCTTTTACTCGAAGAATAATAACAACATGTCTGTACACTTCTTGACACAAACTGAGGGGAATCTGGGACATAACTGTCAATGACGTTTGCGCCATCACTCCAAATGGTTGTTTGATGCAGCATCCTATCCTGTGCTAATCTTTTCATTTCTACTCCATTCTACATCTACTTTAGTCTGTTTGTCATGTTCACATATTGGTCTACCTCTACAGTTCCTACACCCTACACTTCCCTCAAAAAGCAACGGAAAATGTCCTGCGTGTCCTAAGATGTGTCCTATAATTCTACACTTTCATCTTATCAAATTTAATCAAATCGATCTCGTCTCACCAATTAGATCCAGTATCTCTTCATTCGTGATCCGATCTACCCATCTCACCTTCAGCATTCTTCTGTAACACCACATTTCAAAAGCTTTCACTCTATTTCTTTCTGAAATAGTTATCGTCCATATCTCACATCCATTCAATGCCATGCTCCAGACAAAATTCATCAAAAACATCTTTCTAACTCCTATATCAGTGTTCGTAGTGAGCACATTTCTTAAGAAAGATTTCCTTACTTGTGCTAGTCTGCATTTTATGTCCTGCTTACCTCTGCCATTGTTAGTTATTTTACTACACAAGTAACAACATTCGCCTACTTCCTTTCAGAATCCACTTCCTAATCTAATATTTCTTTCATCAACTGCCTTTGTTGACTGCACTCCATTACTTTTTGTTTTGGACTTCATCTTGTAAGGTAAATGAACCAGCCTTGCCTCACTTCTTTCTAGGTGCCTGCTGCTTTTTCAAAGCCCTCGGTTCTTATCACTTCAGACTGATTCTTAGACAAATGGTAGATAATTCTAATCCCGATCACCTTCAGAATCTCAAATAGCTTGGTCCATTCAACATTATCCAATGCCTTTTCTAGATCTAAGAATGCCATGTGCGTGGGTTTGCCCTTAATTGGTTCTTCTAAGTTCAAACGTGAAGTGAGGATTGCTGCACGTGTTCCTACTTTACTTCTGAAGCCAAAATTATCTTCTCCCAACGCAGTTTGAACTTGTTTTCCCATTCTTCTGTAAATAGTACGTGTTTAAATTTTGGATCAAATCTTATATATTTCGTCCCGCGCTTTGGTCCTCCTTTCTAACACCCATATGTGGAAGTCGAACTATAGGTTTTAACCTTCTTCTTCCTTTAGTCATAATTACAAATTTTCAACATACTTCTGTCTTTTGTATTCGTAAGATTATAATGTGAGAATCTCAATGCACATTAAAATAGTGGCAATGAGACAACGATATGGTCCTTCGCCTTCAACAGTTGCTTAGTGCTTAGTTCCTTGTGCTTGATTCCTTTTCGTCGCACCGACACAGATAGATCTTATTGTGACGATGGGATAGAAAATGGATAGAAGTGGGAAAGAAGCGACCATGGCCTTATTTAAGGTACAGCCCCAGCGTTTTCCTGGGGTGAAAATGAGGAATCATAGGAAACCTTATTTAGGGCTGCCGAAAGTGGGGTTCGAACACACTGTCTCCTAAACGCAAGCTAGCATACGTGACCGAAACCACGCAACCACTTGCTCAGTGCATCCCATGTACAAATACCTTTTGCCACCATAGCAACTCCAAGATATCACTGTCTAGACATTGGCTGAAAACTGGTTGATGTAAATAGAGACCTTCTCGTCCCTTGACGTTTCTTAAATTATGTTATTTGCTTTACGTCCCACTAACTGTTTCTTTCGCAGACACCGAGGTGTCGGAATTTTGTCGCGCCGGAGTTCTTAGTAAATCTACCTAAACAAGGTTGACATATCTGAGCACCTTCAAACACCACCGGAATGGACCAGGATAGAACATGCCAAGTTGCTTGAGGTTTATTGATCGTGATAAAATATGCTAAACGAATTGGAAATGTATGTCTCTTGGAAGAAAATAGCAGTGTTTTATCAGATGTTGTGAAGCTCATTCGAGGGTTTAGAGCTCTATATCCTGATTTATCTCCACTTATGATTTTCAAATCTAAACAACTTTCATACAAACTTCTTAAAATTAGGCCTGGTTCCGTTTAAGAGCCGTTGGAAAACGTTCCGATTTATAAGGAGCATAACTATGGCTCCAGTTTCTAGAATAAGAATATTTGGAGGCAAACCATGCATTCCAAGGAATATATGAATTGTGTAGCAAATTGAAGTAGCTAGCTTTCATCTTTAGTGTTAATCTGTTGACGCTAGTATATGATTTTGAACTACCGAGTATGAGTCTAACTAGTCTCAAATTAATTAAGAATGGCAACTTTCCAGAAAATGATGTCATCTTTCGCAGAAGTGAGCATTTTCCTAAAAAATTCCAATCACGATACCATCATCTTGTAAGATTCTGGCTGGCTGTTCAATAACACTTGATCCGTCACCGGACGAACCTCCCCGTGTTAATATCTGCCGGTTGCTTCCGAGTGAAGTGGAGGCAGGACTTTTGGATCCTCAAATTTTCATTTCTTCAGATGAGGCCGTTTCCATCATCTTCTGTGATGTTCATTAACAAGAGTCAATCCAGCGTCAGGCTTACTGTGAATATTCTCCGGACCAATTCAATTTTTCCTACCCTGTAAATAAGTGCCAGTGCACTTCTTAGTTGCGCATAAGGAATCAAGAATACGAAACAAAGTCCAATGTGCTGTAGTCTTGTGAAGCATTGGCTCACAAAGCGATCGTTGCTCAGCCAGAAGGCCTGCAGATTATAAGTAACGCGTGGTCAACGCAATGAATATTGTGGACTGTTATTCTTAGTTTTCCAGACCGGGGCCGCTATTTCACCGTCGGATAGCTCCTCTATTGAAACCCTCCAGCTGGGAGTTAAGCTTGGTTCTTTGCAATACACAGCACTCGATAATAATTCTGATAAAGCAGTTCACACTAAAATTCTTATACAATTAATAATAGAATTGAGACAGAGAAGGCAAGAGAATAGTAGTCACGCGCTTAAGTCAGTGGCTTATGATCACTCCTGAGAGCTCTAAGTTCTCCCTCTCTCTTCCCATTGTCTGTTCAAGAATCCGATATTGTGCTGAAGTCTATTTTCTTTTTATGTTCCCTCCCCGGTACGAGCACAAAGGCTGGACAAAACACCGAGTAAGAAGAAATTGAAACACGATAAACCTAGTGACGTCAGCAGTATAAACCTCCTTGGAATGAGTAGGAAATATAGTTGTGCAATAGCCAAGACATCTAGAGAAGAACCGGTATGGATGCAATGTTGAAAGTCAAATCAGGAAAACTTACTGAAGCTAACTAAAGTGTAATAATACGGCAATTATTTCATCACAATCGAATCGCACAAGAATAACTGTGTGGAACTCAATTTTCGGGCCCTCGGTCAGACTTTGCTCTACGAGAGTGAAAGCTGGGTGGACTCGGGATATCTTATTCATAAGATAGAGAAGTAACAGACAGAGTGGTGTAGGGTGATAACATTACAAGCTTGAAAATACGGGACACTTACACTGCCGTTGATTATTAGGCCCTATTCAAAATTAGAATATAATACAAGCCAGACTTCACAAATATAATTTATTTACAGAAAACAACTAATTATTATTATTATTATTATTATTATTATTATTATTATTATTATTATTATTATTATTATTATTATTATATCTGTTTCACCCAATTCGGGGTTCGATAGATCTATCAATGGTTAGTGAGTCGTGTTTTCCTGTCCGCCCAGTACTTTTTCATCTTTTCAGATCTTGCCTTCCTCGCTTCTTCAGAATTTCTGTATAGTCGTTTGGGCTTCACCCTGTCCTGAAACCTCTTTATTTTGTTTTCTTCGCGGATCCATCTACAAGCATCTCTTCTGTAACTTCGAGCTCTAGTAGGTCCTTCTCAGTTTCCTCAAACCAGTTTGGCTTGGTTTACTTACTGCGGAAATAGTCGAAGATTCTTTTAGTTATCCTTTTCGGATCCATTCTTAAGGATGTGGCCATAGAAGTCAATTCTCCTTTTCCTTATTGTGTCGACAATCCTTTCTGATTTCCTATATAGGATTTCATTGCTGATGTATGGAAGTTCGTTATTATGGAATTTGGGGCCTAGGATTTTTCGTAGTAATTTCCTTTCCTTGATCTCCAACTTTTCCATTGGACCATATGTAGTTATAGACAGTGTTTCTGCAGCGTAAAGGGCTTCAAGCTTGACTACTCTATTACAATGTGTGATCTTGGAATTCCAGAGGAGGGATTTTTTTGTTATAGGCGTCTTTCGTAACCTGGATGGCTGTTTCTATTTTGGTTCGTCGAGATTCCATTGTTTTCTTCTCCAGACCATTCCGACTGATCCACTCACCAAGGTATTTGAAATCCCTGACGATCTCTATTTGTTGTTACTCCATTTTCAAACATTTTGGAACATATTCAACCTTGGTTATTATTCTGGTCTCTCCAAAGCGATTTCGAGAGACCTCTTTCTTCTTCAGCAGTTCGATGCAATTCTCCTTGAATTCCTCCCACGTCTCAGCTAGTATTATTATTAATATCATAATTCTTAAAATGGAAGTGGTGCAATTCTATTACATAACGTGTTGGAAAATTTACAACTTTCCCTATGCAAAAAGCTAATGATCATGAGTAAGTGTTTCAATAAATGAAGCTCAAATATTGATAAAGAACGATTTATTTGCATCATATCACACAGCATCTTTGGCGACCAAGGCCTACGGTAACGATTAAAGTGACGTCACTGACGGTACACATTTTGCCACGTTACACAAATTTTTGGATGACCCCAGACATTAGATACATTCATGTCAAAACAATGTCCACTATGCAGGATTACAAGTTGCCATTGTTACATGTTATGTCAGTCTTTCTCATTGGTTTGTTACATTTAGTGCCACCATACAAACTGTTATTACTTTACACATACATCAGAGCTTTGTGATAAATAAAGTTTAAAATATATGGGACGGTTCACGTAAAACAGGAAAAAAATACATCTCATATATTTTTTGCCGGAACAACCTTAGAGAAGGCAATCCCGTAAAATAAGGGCCTTGTGGTCACCCTAAAGTAGTGAGACGGATTGTTGGTACAAACAGGTAAGGAGAAAGGCAGTAGATACTCGAAAGGAGATAAAAGTTAGGTTATGAAGGAAGTCGATGGATGGAGCTGTTCCGCATCAGCCGTCGTCAGCGGTGGGTCATGTGAGTCGAATGGAGGAGAATGGATTATCTAGGAGAAGGGTAAGGGTAAGAGAAGTACAGGAAGACCAAAGCCAAAATGGTGTGATTCTGTTTTTAATTATAAGAGATGTGAAATAATAGTTACATTGTGTTATGATTTGTTTGAAGTTCTTCACTGAAACTACAATATTTCCGAAATTATTTTTTAAAATCTCGCAACCGTTAAAATAAGAGGTAATCACTTCAGTCCTTTCTCAGTTACACCTGATCTACTGAACTAATAAAGCTGAAATTTGGTGTAAAATACCTCAATTACCCAGTTTCTACATAAGCCAATTCTAACTGTTTAATACATAACCTTCTCTAAACGAGTCATTAATTAGCAGGTATTTACGGACCTTGGGCGTGTATTATCCTCCATAATGTACCAGTAAAAGAGCCCGACTCTCAGATTAAATTTTCAAGTAGCATGAATATAGTTCTCAGGGCGAAAAACTGGATTAATTGTAGCTAGGGCTCGGTACAGGAGGTAGGTCCTATCTACAGAAAAACTTTGACTCTGATTGCACAAGAGTTTATTCAAATAAGTCATGAATTGGCACATCACCTCTAAGTAGAAATGGATTGTCTTCCTCGTATTCCAATAGTATGGCTCGGGTTCTCCAGCTCACCAAGCCAAGCTGGTTGAAGCACGTTCCAGAAGACTCCAGGGATTGCAGGGACTCCAGATACTCCAGACAGAGGCAGCTGGACTGTCTGGATTGACGGCAAGTAGAGATGTCTCGAACTCTGAGGCCCGGGTCGAACCCCGGTGATCCAGGCGATGAGGCAATGAGACTGAGAGGATTGATGTTCCCAAGGTCACTAGTAGCACTGAGTCCATGAAAACTTTGGATGATCAACTTATAAGCAGAGTTCTTGATAATTGTACATCAAGACTTCCAACACTCCTAAAACGATATGAGTGGTATTAATAATTTTAGAGTTCATCACTAGGAAAATTCCCTTCCCTGAATAACCTTTGGCAACGAAAAATACAAGTCCCTTCTTGTGAAATTATAGTTAAACTCAAAGTTCATTACTGGCGAAGGTGCAAGTCTTTGCCTAAACTCCAATGAAAACACACGTCCATTCACTTGGAGGTTTGAATTTATTTAAAGTTAATCACTGGTGAAATTCATAAAGTCTTTGAGTGACCACTGACTGAAACACAAGTCCTTCCACATAAATAAATTCACTGACGAAATTTATAAGTCTTTTAAACTAACACTGGCAAATGTGCAAGTCTTTGAGTAAATGCAAGTGAAATCCTAACTTTGTTTAGAGTCGTTGGAAAGTTAAAGTTCATCACTAGCAATGTTAATCAATCGCTGACTATTAGAAGGATGAGATCATCAACAGTCGCAAATATTCCACGTAAATAATACAAGTCCATTTCACGAACACTTAGAAAAATTCCGATCTCGAATACTCGAAAATAATACAAGTCCATTCAATGATCACGTAGAAAATTTCTGGTCTCGAACACATGAAAATAATACAAGTCCATTCAGTGAACACTTAGAAAAATTCCAGCTTCGAAGACGCGTAAATAATACAAGTCCATTTAGTGAACACTTACAAGAATTCTGGTCTCGAACCCATGTAAATAATACAAGTCCATTTCACGAACACTTAGAAAAATTCCAGCTACGAAGACACGTAAATAATACAAGTCCAAACACTTAAAAAAGTTTCAGTCTCGAAGGCACGTAAATAATACAAGTCCATTTAATTAACACTTGTAAATATTCTAAGTTCATTTACGAAGACTTAGAAAATTTTCTACAAACTCGAAGTCTTACGAGTCCACTTACAGTACTTGGAAGAATAGTCTTCCCACACTTGTATAACGACAGAGTTCCACGATGATAGTAACAGCAAGAGTGTCCCCGCTGACTACTCAGCTGAGACTGTGTGAATAGGCTACAGTAGGTCCTCCTTTTATTCAATCCGGGATGTCTACGACATAATACGGTTTGATTGAATATCTCCCGAATCCCTCGATGGATTTGCTTGAAACTCGAGCATTGGGACGTTTAGGTGATCCCAAACAAGATGACATATCGCTCGATTCGCTAGCATCATTATTATAGAAATTTCAAAATTTTCTCCATCGAACTCTCTAGAACAAGTGACGTGGAATCCAGAAAATACCAGTCAAGGCTGGTAACACGTGTTGAGACGAGCGGACGGTCTAGCTAGCCCCTGTGGCTACGTCACAGCTCACAGTCGTCATACACTCGCTAGCTGGTCCTCGCTGCTGGTAAACAAACCAGGCGCGCTCGGAACATTACGCGTGGTAAATAAACGTAACTTATGCTCAAAAAATACTTATGTACAGGTCGTAACCGGTACAATAAGTAAAAAATGGAAAAATGTTGAGACCTAACGCCAAATACAGCCCAAAAATGTGTATTTAAGCTTTAAATAAGAAAAGTATTTAAGGAATTATTTGTCAAAATAAATATGTTTTTATGTTTGGATCAGTCAAATTGTTAAGAGTTTTCAAAGCTGTACGATTACTGTGCCTGCCACCACATTTCAATCTTAAGGATGTCCTTGCTCACGAATTTTCTGAGGTAAACAGTTTATTTGTATTACGTTAAATGTTTAAAGTTAACACTTCGCTCCAGCTGATTAGCAAGAAAAGTTATAAAATAAGAGATTGTTCATTTTTAATACAGTAATGACCCCTAGCGAGTTCGTCTGCAAGGTAAAAGTAAATGAACACTTGTAAACTCGTCAAGTAGATATAACAGCAAGTAAATTCTCTGCAATGCTGTGCATTTAAGGGTTAACACTTGGTGTTCTATATGAAAGTCAAATGCATTTCTTATAACTACTTGTTCTCCACGAAATTCGGTTTCATGTTTTAAACACGCGTTCCAGAGCGTACGCTGTTCGGCTGGGTATTTTACAGGTTCTTGGAAGGTCCTACTCATTCAGATTGGTCACCAGCGTGTGCTAAGCTCGCTGATTAGAAATAACATTAACACAAAGGGTGAAAAGAGAAGTCATAGACCTCAACCATTGGCCTGTAAACGGCGTGTAGGTACGTTTTGCTATTTATACAGTGTGTACTAATAAGGTAGGCAAAACATTCGTAAACATTAACATCATTTCACACATACATAAATGTTGTTCATTTCCGTGTTAACAATATTTCTGTTCCTATAACACAATTTTCCTACAATTACATTCAAGTTACATATTTCCTCAATTACGTAAATCATGCCAGTATAGCGGTTGTACACCCCTAATGTTAACAAAAAGGAAATATATTCAAGTTGTAACATTTTATGTTATGTGAAAATAACTATTTTAAATGTGTGCAAGTTCCTGTGATGTTTAAAACGATCATAAACATTAATTAGAGTCTACTTGTAAAAATGGCCTACCCAATGGTGAAAGGGTAGTGAACATCACTGTTACTGGGTAGTCTCGCGTTCGATTCCCGGCCACATCAGGGATTTTAACCTGGATATGAGTCTTATTTCTAGATCCACACAGTGTAGGTGAGAAAATTTGAGAGGCTATGTGACAGTGATGTTTGCTGCCTCTGTCTGGAAAGTCAACAATATCCACCGAGAGGAGTAGTTGCGCTGGCCAGGCATCACATCGTAATCCGCAAGAGCGGTTGCTATGCAGATCGAGGCAAAAAAAAAAGTGTCATAGAGTTTTTCGGTCAGGGAATTATTCACCGGTGTTTTCTTGTATTCAGTTGAGTTTTAAACAGCTGAAAACGTGTGAACGGTTTTATATAAATGAAATTTTATCAATGATTAGCTTCTATCTGTGAATTCTGTACGTTTGGAAGACAACCAACACGGGAGAGATTAATAAGGAATGTAAGACAAAATCACTCACCAATAGAGCAGACGTGATCAAATGGACACTCACCTGAAAAAAAATAAAATAATGAATGTCACAATTTCTCCTTGGCAAAAATTTAACATTCGCAAGTAACAGCCTACAGCGGTTGTAGATACAAACCCGCAGCACACAGCACACACACTGAATGTATAAGAATTCCGTACCCATTTTTGTTGAAACTGTGTCCATCAATCGTAATTTTTGAAAGATCACAAACAATGTTTTGTTAAAAGTATAATAATAAAAATCAGTAGAATTACATAGCGTACATAGCGATAATTGAATCATATGTATCTACGGGTTTATAATAAATACAGTATTTTTTTTACAGTATTTAAAAACATACTAACAAACTCTTACTTTAAGACATCGCTTTAATTATGAACGTTATTGAAGTAACATTTTAGAAGATACATACAGTAGTGGAACAAGAAACATACCTCCGTTAACACCTTTGGGAAAAAGATCATTAGTCTCTTCTGTTTTTTACTGTTTCGCTCCTTTTCTTTCATATACTTTTCAATAACTTTTATTGCTGGGAGAAATACTACCATTGATATTCGACTCATTCTGTATGCAGGTTCGAAACCAAGCAGCCAAGCTTCGTAACTGGAACTTGTCATCCACTATTTCCGGGGTTGCTTTCGTACGTGACCGGTAATGAATCCACAGCCGAAAAACAACGAGGCTTCGGCGATTTTCCGATCACTAGAAGTTTGTTTTTAGGTTTCCGTCATATTAGCTCCCAGCATCACTGTAACCCTTTCTTTACTTGTTAACTGTTCCTCACGAACTACAAATGCTGTATTGCACAGTCAATGTTGTACAAAATTCCAGGAAGGAGATCTTTGCTTCGAGAAATCGAGAGATTCGTTTAACAAAATTTCACGTAATAGATAAATAAATAAACTTGAAAAATAGGACAAACGACAGGGAAATTTTGTTACTTCGGGATACTGAAAATTCGAGTAGTGAAGGTTCGAGATATCGATGCTCCACTGTATTTAAAACAATTATTTTTATGAGAACTGAAAATGGAGTTTAAAATGTTCGTCTTCTTCAGTAAATATCGGTATCTTTCAAAAACTCTTCTTCTACCGCTGTCCTCACACCTATGGGTCGAGGGTGCGAACTGTGCCACACATGGGGAATTGTCCATGTTTTACGGCTGGATGCCCTTCCCGACGTCAAACATCTGTGTATGGATGGAAGTATTTATTCACCATTGCGTATTACTGTGGTGGTTGGTAATGTGGTGTGATGTATGAATATAAGGATATGGCCGGGAAACGAACCGGGGACTCTCTGAACCGAAGGCCTCGATGCTGACCATTCAGCCAAGCAGCCGGAAATTTTAGTATCTCCCTTTCTTCCATATTTAAATAAACTACAGTTTCCTTGCTGATAAATCGTAGGGAATGTTTGTGGGAGAGGTATACATATAGACGAATTTTCATAACGGATTTGTTATCGCTTATTTTAAGTTTGCAAGTTTATGTGAATGTTACCTACAAATGGCAGATGCCGCCCACCCTCATCGGAAGGTCTGCCTTACAAGGGCTGCACTCGGCTAGAAATAGCCACACGAAATTATATTATTACAGTATGGTCTCCAAACAGAGTGGTATAAGGATCACCATCAGTGAACATATGTTCTTAATTGTTAATCCCGCTGTGAGAGTGTGAACTCACCTTATTTAACTACCTTAATAGTTGAGACTAGTGAGGTAACAGGTACGTGTTACTTCAGATTGTCAGCTTGCTCAAATTTCGAGTGATTTATATTTTATTCTCTAATAATATAACTCTGCTCAAACAGCATCATTTTAAAGTTGACGAGTTCTAATTCAGAGTATAAAAAATACAATTCAGTCATTTCTCATGTTACTACTACGAAACAGTTTGGCCTATAATTTAAAGATCCTTACCACGTTTCTAGACTCTGTCTTGCATCATTAATATCTCCTTCCTCAAAATTTCTGAGTTAATGTAATAAATAAGTACAGTAATTAATAAAGTCAAAGAGTAATTAAGGAAATACGTAAAAAAGGCAAATTAATAAATTACTAAGTTAATGCATAGTAACACCAAATAATCTGAATGAGACGAATATTTCCGGGATTTCACGATATTAATACACGGAAAAGTAAAACGAAAGCATCCTTTTCCACAGTTATGAGCTAAAATATGGATACGAACACTAATGTCAGAAAGTCTACTTGGTGTTAAATCAAGTGAAGAATAGAACTCTGTGATCACAAGTGAGCGAATGAGTTTCGAAATATTGGCTATTGGATTATGCATGAACCTTAATTCTGATCTAGAAATTTGGAAAAATTTCGGAATAGCTAGAGTACCTTTAGGGAAAATTAACGTAACATTTTCTTGAATGTAAAATTATAACACTTGTATTAGGTAATCATGGTAGACTTGCGACTTCAGGTAACCTCACAACCAATAATCACACGGATTGAGGTCGGGAGACCGCGGAGGCCATGACGGAAGTGGCGGCTCATCACGCGATCCTCACCAAATGATCTGCGCAAGAGATCTTTCACAATGGTAGCAATATGGGGTGGAGCGCCATCCTGCATAAACGTCGTACCTTCCAGCAGGTGTTTCTCGGCCAGGCTAGGGATGATGCGAATCTGTTGATGTCAATAAAACACAATGACTTGTCAAACATTTGTGCTCATTTGTACCTGTTGTGTTGCTATCTAGCGCCATCTGTTGGCCAGGTTGTGTACTTTATTTTAGTGTCAATAAAACCCCATGTCATAGAAATCATGCGTGTCAATTATTACCCCCCTACCTCCAATATTCCATGAATTATTGCCTCGTCAAATGTGAACGGATTTTTGGGTCACTCTGTATGTGGACTAATCACTTTTTGGAAGTGGAAATAGCACCTTTCGAGCAGACACGCTTCAATTATTATCCGGTATAGTGAAATATGCTAGCACCGCCCCAATTGCTAAGTCAGTAAGAAGAGAAATCTTGATAAACTTGAAATAAATACGCTCTTAGCGGTTTAAGAACTTAGAAACCTGTCAGATTACCCCAGAGCCTATTTCCAACTCAGTGAACTCAGCTGTTGTGTGCGTGTGTGCTTGATGTCTTTCTCTGCCATTAATACCCTCTACGAGAAGGAAAGTGCCGAGGCGGAAGACGTCGGATGACGTGACGTATTGGGACGTCATTGCAGGCGGCGCACGTCGTTAATCGATGTCCACAAGAGAGACGGGTAGAAACTGGAACCGTCATGGGAGAGCAAAGTAGGAAATTGCGATGTCGCAGTCCGTGAAATATGTGGAAAGAGACTCTATAAATATTAAGTGGAAACTAATTGGACTGAGTACAAATTTACGCCATTGTAGAGAATAATATTTTCAGAATTACCGGTTTAACTTTCATCCGGTCGCGCGAACGGCAACTTTGCCGCCCATCAAGTTTTATCATTTTTATTAAATGTCCGACTCGTTGTCTGAACGGTCAGCGAACTGGCCTTCAGTTCAGAGGGTCCCGGGTTCGATTCCCGGCAGGGTCGGGGATTTTAATCTTCATTGGATAATTCCACTGGCCCGGGGGCTGGGTGTTTGCGCTGTCCCCAACATCCCTGCAACTCACACACCACGCATAACACTATCCTCCACCACAATAACACGCAGTTACCTATACATGGCAGATGCCGCCCACCCTCAGCGGAGGGTCTGCCTTACAAGGGCTGCACTCGGCTAGAAATAGCCACACGAAATTAAAAATTTTCATTAAATTTTCCCACTTCAACCACACCGCTCCTAAATAATCAGGACTGCAATTGTGAAAATTCTTTACAAGCACAGCTTGACCAAAGAAATGTATTAAATAATTCACATAAATATTCCGCAGAAATCTTCAAAATGAATATATTTCTTCTCATATTGTTCAAAAATTTAATAACTCGGAAACAAAATTACCGAAGATGTAAGAAGCAAGAAGGAAATGAAAAGTAGAATTTTACAAGCCAAATCACAATTTCACAAAAATAAAGTTACATTCATTACAAATTCCATTAATCTTAAAACAAGGAAAGGTTATTGAAAACGTATGTGTAGAGTGGACAGTTGGAAAACAAGAGTAAAGGAGGTTAAACTCTTTTGAAGACCGGTGTTATAGAAGAATGCTAAAGACGAGCTGGACATAAAAATAACGAATGCTGAAGTATTTAAGAAGGTGGAGGAAAATTATACCTTATGGAAAAATATAAAAAAGAGGACGGATAGGAGCTATTTTGAGACACGATAGCCTGTTGAAAACGGTATTGGAGGGAATGGTTGAAGGCAAAAGATGTTGAGGAAGACCGCGCCTACAGTATGTACAGCAAATCATGTCTGATGTAGGATGCAAAAGCTATGAAGTGATGACAAGGAAAGCTATGAATAGAGCTGACTCGAGATCTACCGCAGACCAAACCATGGATTGAATACTTAAGAAGAAAAATATTTTGGTTAATAAAATGATAATATATTTTCAGTCCTTCAATTTTATTTTATATACTACTTTACTCAAAAAGTAGGTCTATGTAGAAGAAACATAATACATAAAGCAAAAAAGAGGTTTCCGTTTATTTATGTACATGATTTACATTTTTCATTTAACGTAATAACACAAATCTAGAACTGTTACTCCTTCTTTCTCCTTCCCCAGTTACTCCTATATTCAAATAATATCTTCGGAATCGGTGTATCGTCGAGCCCTTAACGAAATAGTAGGTGACAATGTCGGTAAACTCATCGTCAGTATTTTCTGGCAAAAATATACGAAATTACTTTTCGACGAAAAAAAATGTATGCCACAGTAGTTTACCGAAAGAATAATATAATTCCGAAATACTAGCATAAATAAGTAAATATTTACTTACATTTTCTGTTGAGGAATGGGGAAAAAAAAATCGTAAGAATTCAGTCTGGCCTTCACCGTCAGCTTTCGGACTGTACTGAGATGGTAGAGAGTGGTGGACGGGCTGAAATTGAACTCCGGCTAGCGACGAGATGGCTAACTAAGGAATACCTGCCCCTGCCAGAACTTTCTCAACTCTCTGGCGAGAAATGTGCGACATAATACGAAACTGCGGCCAACCTGCCGTCTGCGCGAGGGGATGAAGATTAAAGAGAGATGCTCTTTTATGGATCAAAAAATGGCATTTCTCAGTATAATTTGTATCTTTCAGGTTGTTCTTTATGTCAAAACTAACTTATGAAATTATAAAAAATAAAATACCTGAACAAACCAAGCATATAACAACAGATTAACTTGTATCTTATTCATGTATTTTAAATTTTATTTGTTCATGAAATAGTTTCAGCAGACTGATGATAAGAAATGGTTTGCACTGCAACAAAAAATTCTGCTTTTCTTGTCGAATATAGTTTCTTTTCTAAGCTAGAGTAAAATATTTTCTCCACAACTTCCGGGCAAAATTCTGAGATGAAACATTTCACAGGAGCAAATACGATATGTACATACAA
Organism: Anabrus simplex; assembly: GCF_040414725.1. Lineage (NCBI taxonomy): Eukaryota > Metazoa > Arthropoda > Insecta > Orthoptera > Tettigoniidae > Anabrus > Anabrus simplex. Next base: position 21,105,326 of record NC_090274.1, on the reverse strand, counting down.
TCTCAATATGTGCCAACATTTAGCAAGCGAGATCAATGTTTTCACTCCTCATTGAATCAGATGTTTGTGTCTGTTGGATTAACCAGCATGAGATTTATAAATAAATATTTTAATTTTTACACGTTTTGCAATATTTTGGTGACATTTCGTCTTTAACCACTTACGTTTTAATTAAACGTGACAATTCTCCATTATGTAAGAAGAATTCTGCAAAATAAGTGTATTAGAAATATGAGGTCAAATAGCATTCTAGATTAAATATTGCAACTCATACAACAAACGTCATGAGAGATAAAGACCAATGTTGCTCTGATATTCCACTTTGAATGGAGCTTACTCTACAATAAAAACCAATGGGAAAACTTTCATGAAAACTAGCAGATTCAAAAGGAAATATGATTTATCAAATGAACCTTAAAGTAGAATTGCATATTGTTTGAACAGATGTACGGAAAGAAGTGGATAGATAACGTTTCCTTGTCATTACTGTTTTCCTTCTAATACATTTTCCACAGCTGGACTGAGTGGCTCAGACGGTTGAGGCGCTAGCCTTCTGACCCCAACTTGGCAGGTTCGATCCTGGCACAGTCCGGTGGTATTTGAAGGAGCTGAAATACGTCAGCCTCGTGTCTGGAGATTTACTGGCACGCAAAATAACTCTTGCGGGACTAAATTCCGGCACATCGGCATCTTCGAAAATCGTAAAGGTAGTTAGTTGACGGAAAGCAAAATCATTATTATTATTACTTTTCCCACACATGTGGATTTGGCTCTGTTTCACGGCTGGATGTCCATCCCTATGCCAACCCTGTATGGAGGGATATAATCACTAACGCGTGTTTCTGTAGTGCTTGGTAGTGTAGTGTAGTGTGTTGTCTGAATATGGAACAAAAATAAACAACCAGTCCCCGACCCGCAAGAATTAATCAGACGTGATTAAAATCCCCAACCCTGCTGGAAATCGAACCCGCGACCCTCTAAGCCAAAGGCCTCAACGCCTGAGATTGAGCCAAGGAGTCTGCCAAGTGGACAGATAACGTAATATCTAATATTTTAATGAAAATATACGGACTTGCCATATCACTAGACACAATTTATGCAATGTTATCAATAATAATATCTAACAAGGAAAACTTATGCTACATATATGATTGCAAAACTGTGTCATGAAAATCTCAGACCCTCTTCTCACTGGAGTTTCATTCAAACTATCAATCAAAGAGGAGAAAGGGATTTTATGACTGGGAGGAGGATGACGAACTTTATGAAAACAAAGAAATAACGTGTATTTTCTCAAATAGAATAGAGTTCCGTTACCGAGAAACGGTAAGCCTTCCTTAGCATTCAGATTTAAGGTAAGTGCTGTGGGTTGCATTATGTAGGAGCGAGCTGCAGATAGTCGTAAAGAGGAGCTCAAGGGAAATGTTATTGTGTGCATTATGTAGTAAGACATCTTGCGTCCTCCAATATTAGCCAACGTCACTGCTCGCCATAAACGTATACAGAATTCCCTACGATAAGGAAACAGAAATTCGTCTCTGTCGACTTAAAAATATCACAAATAGACAACCTGCATAGCTATTAATCCATATGGATCATATGGTCGCTGGCTGCATTGCTGCAACTAAACCATACAAAGCGTTCTGGATTGTGAAGTAAAGTTCCTTTTATTATCATAATACGGAACAGATCTGTCGCAGGTTCACGTTTAGCTTTCACTCCAATTTCTCATTAAACATTTTTCAAAGGAAGTAAACAGTGTTTTAAAGTAGCGGTACTCAGAGAGTGGGAAGGTCAAACTCTACAGTATCCACACAATTTTTCTGCCTTCCTCTCTGTATCCCTTCATCTGCTTTACTGAGATGTATAAATACATGTAGTGTGATGATCGTCTCAGCAACTATACGATCTATCCTAGATTAAAACCTGAAATAATAATAATAAAAGTAATTTTAAGTTCAAAAGAGAAGACCAAGTTCATGATGAACGACAAACATAGACCACAATTCCTTGAAATAGAGAATGGACGGATTCATAGGGTTAAATAGTTCAAATACCTTGGTAAAATCATACAAGAGAACGGACTAGAGACAGCTTCTGTATACGATCGTATCTAAAAAATGGAGAGAGCTTACATGCCGACTGAAAACATCTACAACAAGAAATTCATCTCATGGAATGCCAAAATAAGGTATTACAACACTGTAGTAAAAACAGAATGTCTGTATGCCGGCAAATTTCTCGTCGAATTACAAAGCTGGAGATCCTAGAAAGAATACTCTAGAAAATCTTGGGCCTAATTCAGACTGAAACCGTCTGAAAACTTTCGAACAACAATAAAGTCTTCAAAAATGTGGAGAAAACTTCAGAGACCATGAAAAAGAGACATTTGCACAGAATGGACAAAACCAGACTAACCAAAATGGTATTCGACCACCTGTGGAACAAGAAGACAACGACAGTATGGATTAAGGAAGTTCGTAAAGATCTAGAGGAGTCCAACATCCATGAAGTACAGATGTTAGACAAGAAAATATTTCGGACTATGATTCAAAATTTGGAAGTGTTTAAAGTCGAAAGAACTTCAAAGACGGAAAGAGCCTGGACGGATGAACAGAAGAAACAGCATAGCGCCAATATGAAGGAGTATAATGGAGGAAGAGGAAACTTTACACGAAGAAAAATTAAATTTTAGCGTGATCATCAGTAGTCAATTCGCAAATAAAAATAATAAACTTGACGCCAAAGAAAGGGAGATTTGGAGAAAGATTTTATGACCCATCAAGGACAATGAGGAGTACAGAAGAGGGTATAACGACGAACTATACACCCACGTAGAGAAGATTACCGATACCATCCGGAAAATAAGAATTACCTGTTATGCGCATGTGACACGAATGCACGAAACAAGCCTGACCAAGCGCATCATTACCTTCTTTCAGCAGACGGAAACCAAACGGGATTGGTTCATTCAGGAGTCAGAGATCTTGAACAAATAGGAATCACACGTAACGACATCCAGGAGCGTGTACCGCTTAAGAAAAATATTCAAGCGTTTCGGAGTTTCCGACACAAGCCAAAATTAAAGGACATCGAGAACGCATGCGGAAGTACTGGGCAGACATCAAAGCCGGAAGTAGCCAGTTGAAATGATGTAGTCCAAAGTTGGCCGATATGACATGGATAATTGAATTATTTAATTAATTCATTAATTAGTAATACTTACAGTGGAGTCTCGATTATCCGAGTCTCGAATAACCGAGGTTGCATGCTTTCTAAGGCCGATAAGAATATTAAATGGCGACTGTATTTCCATCAGAACCAAACAATTCAATTGTTTCATGGCTAGAGTCTAACTGCTCTCTTGTAATCGATATAGGAGTGAGCGCAACGCAACGGCTCCATTGTTTCGCAGGCTCGAGTCATTTGTCACGAAACGCAGTTCAATTGCTTGCTGGCGGCTTGATTTCGTCAGTACTCTAATCACTAATTTGGCTGCCAGTTAAGCGAGTGGACTTAATCCCGAGGCGATGGAGCACTTTTCAGGAACATACAACAATAGAGGTAAAACGCATGACAGCGCTCCTGCCGCTTTGAAATCTTTGGCAGTACCGGGAATCGAACCCGGCTCCCCGAGAAGGGTAGTTAATAATACTGGCCGTTTCGCTATGGAGGTGGACTGACTGTTGGTAAAATAAATGGCAAAACAAGGCATGTGATGTTGTGAGGTACAGAGTGACGAGGTCTTTTTTCAGCCTGGTATTCCAAGGTCCAAATAATGTCCAAGCAAGTTGGCCATGCGGTTAGCGTCAAGTAACTTTGAGCTTGCAGTCGGGAGATGGTGGGTTCTAGTCCCAACGTCGGAAGTGCAAAGGATGGTTTTCTATGGTTTCCCATTTTCAAACCAGCCAAATGCTGGGATTGTACCTTAATTAAGGCCATGGCCGCTAGCTTCGAAATCCTAGCCTTCGATTTGTTTCTGCGACATTAAACATGTAGCAATAAAAAATTCAAAATGATGATCAATGAGATGACGGCCTAACTTATGTAGGCCTAGAAAGCAAATATCAGTTATACTGACGGTTTGAATGTGATAGACAAACACTGCTCTACACAAAACAGCTGGATGGCATATCTACGGTGGGCATTATGATTAGACTCCGAATTTTAGGCAGTAATACGTTTGAATGCAAACGAATTTGGTTATTAGAAAGTTGACTGTGTTTCTATTAATGTATACGCATTATATACTATAATTATTTATAAATAATTTGTTTAATATCATAAATAAAGGCTAATTTTTAAAAAATGGCACTTTAAAATGCAATAAGCAAAACTGAATGAGTTGCTAAAAGTACTTAAGTCAGTGCATTTTAAACATAAAAATTGTATAAAAAATGAACTCATATTCAAATTTTGGAGTTTTATAGGTCGGTCAAAGCCAAACTTATTACAAGAGGTGCTTGCTTCCTTAATGCAATAACGCAGGACACACACACTTTTTCTCAGTTTTTTCAGAACTAGGTTCAATGGACTTACGCCCTTTTAAGAATTCATTATTCAAATGTGTCCTGAAACTTTGATCTACATTATTGTTACAACCTGTATAATTTTTATTAACTTACGGTTTCTTCTCTCTGTTTGTCTGAGGACTCTGACATTCCTAGACTTGTGGTTTCACTCTAGGAATTGCTCCGTAAATCAGACCTGAGATTACGTCCTATTCCTCACAGCTCATAAAACTAGAAAACCTCACCATCCTCATATGCTATGACAGTCGCCGTGGTAATTACATGAGTGAATCACTCTGAGTTCGCTCTCTGCAGACAAATTTATCTTTGTAATCCTAAGAGATTCACTCGTAAAATCTAATTTTCTACTCTCTAGTGTTTCTGTTTTCTGTGAAGGACTTTTATAGTCTCAACCTTGAAGCACAAAATGTATTTCAAACCTTCTACATTAAGCCCTACCCCACAAATAAAATCACGAGTGTTATGACTAACAAGAAATAATATTTCAGATACGAAATAACGTATTTAAACGTTTTTAACTTTACTTTTTCTTGTAAATACTGAATTATATTACGTATGGAATACTCTTCCCCAGTGTAATACAATAATACGAAAAACTAAATATATGACTGAAATAAAAATGCACCACGAGAACTTATCATTAGCACTAACAAAATCTCGAGGGTGAATGCATTCAAATTGGATTACAGAAAATTGTAATGAAAGGAAATCCATAGCTTCAAGAATTCAGAAGATCGGAAACTGCTTTCCAACTAACACGAAGCTGTTACAATAAACAATGTATTTAATGTAACAATAAGATACGACATTACAATGCAGTAGTTAAACCAGAAGCACTCTACGCTACGAAAACTCTCAACCTACAACAAAAGGGATTAAAGGAACAATTAGAAATTTAAAAAAAAACATGATAAAAATCATAGGACCAAGAATTATAAACAGAACTCATTGCCCTAAACCTCAGTGAAATGTACAAGCACATTATTTTCCCAAATGTCCGACTCGTTGGCTGAACGGTCAGCGTACTGGCCTTCGGTTCAGAGGGTCCCGGGTTCGATTCCCGGCCAGGCCTGGGATTTTAACCTTAATTGGTTAATTCCAATGGCACGGGGGCTGGGTGTATGTGTTGTCTTCATCATCGCTTCATCCTGATCACGATGCGCAGGTCACCTACGGGTGCCAAATAGAAAGACCTACACCTGGCGAGCCGAACCCGTCCTGGGATATCTCGGCACTAAATGCCATACGACATTTCATTTCATTTTCCCAAATTACAGATGCAATTGGAATGTGACGAATCCAATTTTCAGGGCATTTGGAATGAATGAATCCTAACAGACTTTCACATCAAATTTATAAGTTTCTACAAAACAAGGCCACTAGACCAAAGTGGTACAAGTTATTTCATAAATACCTTACTGAATTAGGATCGCCAAATCTACAAGATCGAAAGGAAATACAAAACATCATTCAAACACGGGGATTTGAGGAACATGAAAGGAAACCCACACGATCGGCATGGTCGGAGGACCAGAGACGTGCACAATCATTGAAGATGTAGAACCACTGGGCAAAAGAGGAGGCCAAAAAATGTTGATTCCACCTGGTCCTAGGTGACCTATTTGCGAATAAGAAGAAGAAAAATAGGAAGGTTAGAATAGTTCAGATATTAGGTCGTTAGGCTAAGTTGAAACTCGTTGACAAACACATGTAAGTAATTTCCACTGTAACTGGGACTAGGAATCCTATAGTACGAAATAAATAAATAAATAAATAAATAAATAAATAAATAAATAAATAAATAAATAAATAAATAAATAAATAAATAAATAAACTTAAATAGAATTGCTCTTAAATAGTATTTTGATTTTCATCTACACAGTAAAGGTGGACGTAGCACATAATGAGACCTGTTACAACATCAGAGGCAGCCTACTGTCCACGCCTTAGGTTAAATTGCATTGCTTTGCTGGAATTGCACTTCTTGACATCTGTGAAGAGCGATAAGGCAAAAGCTATCCCATTTGAAGCTCACCCTCTGTATGTCCACCATCCAGCATGCCCTTACCTAGCTTCTAGAAATTTTTTCTTCAGAATAACAGATTCTTGGCGATTTGACGAGAACATGCGCGGAACTTCCTCTTAGTTGTACAGTATGATGGTTGACATGAAAAGTGCTCCAAAGACAACGCTTAGGTGTTGCCAGATGAAAATCTAACTTGTTGAAGGGGGGTTTTCAAGTAGATTCAATGTTATGTGAATGTGGGTCACCGCAGACAAAACCTTATCATCTTCTTCAATGCAGACTGTGCACAAAAACATGCGCAATGCTTGTTGTTTACAGGAACCTAACATTTAAGTCATTGGCTCCTAATGGCACGAAATGAAACGAAATGTAATGACAATTTAAAAGTCTAAACTTCATCCACTGACCAAAATTCAAAACGTGATGATGAAGAATGAATGGATCCAACTCACAATCCTGAATGTTGAACATAATTCCAAAATCGATCCAATGACTAGAATTAAAGAAATGTGAGCAATGATAAGGGCCTTAAAAACACTCTTTAGATCCGACCCGCAATGCCCCACCTCCACAGAAATGATCTTGAAACAATAGTCTTCTGACAAATAGACTGTTTCCAGAGCACAATTCTGAATCGATGTTATTTGTTGCCTAAACGGGTCCAAAATGCAGGTCAACGGACCCTCATAATGGTACCTATAGCTAGTAAAGTAGAACCATTGTAATGCCACGTTGCGTTATTAATCAAAAGTGCCGTAGACTCACAGTGTTCTACACATTATAGTACTACTCACAAGGATTGTACGTCGCACAGGTAACGCAGACCTATGCTGTTTCTCACATAATGGCGCCACACAAAGGCGAAGCATACCCGTGGTGTTCCCCATATACGTGCACTAATCACAGGCAACGTAAGCCCGCGGTGTTCTGCATGTAGCGGTACTAAGCACGGGTACTGTAAACTCAAAGTGAACCACGCTCTGCTGCTACTAATCACAAATCTATTGTGTACTTAACATAGTGGTACTACTCGCAAGTAAAGGCGACCCATGGTGTTCCCCGCGTGATGGTACTAATCACAAGTAATTTCATGGTTCTAATTCAATCATCCCTTGTTCTCCCCTTTTAGTTGCCTATTACGACAGGCAGGGAATACCGTTGGTGAGGATGGAATTTCTTATATGAATGCAACATCGGACTGTCTGAATGACGCTATTAGAGGTGAAAAGTGAATACTACGACAAACGGAAGTAGGAATGTAGAAGAAAAGGATGAAAGTTGTGACAGAGAAAAGGATGACGAAAAAAGGAAAGTAGGAGAAACGCTGAAAATTTAGAATGTGGTACGGATAATGCAACTATAAGCTTGCTTCTGGAGGAACAGGGTTAAATCCTCACTGACGGTAACTCTGAAAACAGTTTTCCACGGTATTTGCGTTTCACTCCATGCAAATGCTATAGCTTACATAAGGCCACAGCCACTACCGACAAAGTTTCATCCCATCGCCCCCGATAATTATAGCACAGATTTTAAGCAGTAACAGTTTGGTATGCAAATTTACTGAAGAGAATAACAAGTGTCATGCGCAATATTTATGCTACGAGATTTGCATAAAGGTAGGGGTACGGCCCATCATAACCCCTAGAATTATATTACTCTTGCTACAGTGTGTTGGATGACATTTCCTACTAAAAAAATTAAATTGCATTACAGTTATTACTGTCTAAACATCTAAGGTCTGCCGATAAACTCTCTGTTAGCGGACGTTCAAACGTAGCAAATAATAGAAGATAAGAAAGAAAAGAGTGCTAAACGGAGGAAGGAAAGAGATGAAGTATAAGAAGACAATAAGAAGAAACAGATTACTTTTTCCTCAAGTTCTTTAACGTTATACGAACTCGAATTTTCGGTGACGATAGGATAGGAAAGATCTAGGATGGGAGAAAGAAGCAGCTGTGGCCTTAATGTACAGTCCGGCTGAAAATGGGAAACCACGAAAATGTATCTTTCTAGAATGGAAACTATAATCATTAGAAAATAGAAGTACTAGAGAAGAGGAAGACAAGGATGAAAAGGCAAGAAAAGAAGGAGGAATGAGCAAGAATATGAGTTATGAAAACGGAGATTATGATCACGGTGGACAGGAGGAAGAGAGAAATTAAGAAAATAATAAGGAATTGAAATAGAAGGAAGGAGGGAAAGAAGAGGAGAGATAAATAGGTGACAAAGAGATGATGGACCAGGAGAGGGGGACGAAATATTGTCGGAAGTATAACAAGAGTAAAGACAATGAGATATCAGGAAGTAATTGTTGTGGACTGTTGGTACATCGTGAACAGTTAGGTGCATCACATAACATGCCAGCCCCTCCCAGTGCTACACTAACACTCGCACAATTGAGAGTGCTGGCTGAGAGATCCCAGGACAGTTGGAGGGGAAATTACCCGGGGATCGAAGGGGAATAAAGCAGTAAGGCTCTGCCACACAACTCCCGTTCAATGACAGACAAAGCGTTTTCTGTATCAGAATCAAGTACTGCACTTTCATGATGGCAATTTACTTAAACATACAACACAAAGCCAGGTGAACACTTATAGTTATATTTAAGGAGAATCTTACTTCAGAATATTGTACATCATTCAGCGCCAATATGATGAGCCTGGCATATTTTATCCGTACTGGATTTAACACACACTAAATTTGTGTAATATTTAGGCAACTCAATTAGTATCAGCAATATTGCTCTAATTGTCTTTAGGTTGAATCTATGGCGTTGTGTGCTCACCAGTCGCTAGATGGCACCGTTGTCTACGTCTGTGGTAGGTTTCAGCATTATCGGGTCATACCTGTTAGGTGACCCTCTCCCAGACCGATTCTGATGATGCCCTTAGCTTCTTTTTCGAATGCTAGTACTGTACCGCGTACGGTGAGCCATCTGGTGACGAATGAGCGTACAACCTACACTTCTGTTACTAACGTCTAAATTCAAACTTTCATTCTTCTTTAAGTCCTCCTCGCGAACACTCAAGATTTTCTTTCTGAAGACACACAGCGATGTTCTCTTCGAAACGTTAAGAATTTCACCGTAACTTCTCGACGCGTCATAAGCCCAAAACGCTTGTACCATGTCTGTAAGTACGGGCCGTGGAAGCATCAATGGTAGCATTATTATTATTATTGTTATTATTATTATTATTGCTATTATTATTTCTATTAACGTGTAATAAATGCTGCAATAGATTTTTGGAAACTGTTAACTAACGTACCAAATGTAAGTTTACTAACACAACTATATAAACAGAATATTGTAGGTCAGAACGAACATTTTGTCAAAGAATAAAGTCGGTAAGATGTCATATAAACATTTAAGGAAGGATATTCGTGAAGGATGAAGATGGAAGAATGTAGCCTACCATGGATTCCATAAGAAACATGGAGCGTACTCATAAATTCTCTGTTACACCTCATATTTGTAACTGTTGCATTGCTAAAACTTGTATTTAATATGTAATGCGGCTGGTCTGGCTAAACCTTCCACTACTGTTCGTCTAGCATTGCAATGCATGAGCGAAGGGTGTAATAGGATCTTTCCCCTCCTGTTCGAGACGCAAATGTACGCGGTCCAGTTTGCCTCATTGTCCCGGGTTCCCCATGCGAGGGAGCAGCAGGAAGTGAAGTGCACACGGCGGTAAGAATGGCACTTCACATGCTCTCAACAAAGCCAGGAGAATAGATGTGAGCATTTCATATGGCAAGTGGTTTGGTTAGGGATACGATAGCAGGACCTACGCCGCGCAAAGCTGAGTGCATCGAACAGTAAATGGAGAGTAAATAAGTCCACATCGTTGTATGTACTTCTGAAGCCCTCAAAATAAAATGAAACAAAGTAAGTTAGTCAATTAATTGAGCTAAACAACTCCATTTACATAGATCTCAGGAACATTCAGGGTTTAATTTTTTATTTTGGACATAGATTACAACTCGCCAGAATGATCTGACAAGATTTCTTAAAATAATTTAAATGATAACATCTTCGTCACTATACATCGCACGTTAGCACCACACGCATTTCTTCTCTCGGCAGGAGTGCTCTTTTATTTTAGCCCGCTCTCATTCACCTGTGAAGTCGTCCGGCATTAACCCTTAAATCGGCAGAGAAAGAGAATGTTGTACACAAGTGGTTTTATCCTTTTTATATAGATGTTTAAGAAAAGTGGGGAAATTATTTTTAAAATGTTTCGAATTCCATAGACGTAGGTTTGAATCCCCGTCAGGAAGTCGTTAAATTTAAGAAACGACATTTCCAGTTCCGGAGGTGCATATGGCCCTGAGGTTCACTCAGCTTACACCAAAATGAGTACCAGGTTAATTCCTGGGGGCAAAGGGGGCTGGGCGTAGAGCTAACCACTCTACCCCATCACGTGCCGAGGTTAACAATGGTGGAAGCCTTTACCTTCCACTCCTCCAAGGGCCTTCATGGTCTGTACGGAGGTGTCTTTGCTTTGCTTTGGCTTTGAATTCCTTAATTTGTGTGTGAATTTGTGTATGATGATGCCGGGTTTAAAATGTTAAACTAGTGGTATTCCTTGTAATTATGTTTTAACTTTATTATCACACTGCTGTAAGTTATCATTGCCACCGGGATATTTCGCAGTTGCGAAGTATTAATTGTTATTATTAACAGTGAAAAACACCACAGAGGAAGTATGTCAGTTCCTATAATGTATTGATGTCCATCATGACTCTGTTGCACACTTCCCAGTTTTCACAACGAGGAAAGCAATCCAGTGTACCACGGGCGTCCCATACATAAAGACTCGTGTACGTCACAAAACCGAAGGGAAGCAGCAGGGGCAAAGACTGCCGATCATTCTCTCACACCGTAGCTGTGACCACAGGGAATACTTGATGGCATGGTTGTAAAGAAAACATATGCTTCGTAACTTAACCTACAGATGAAGTTATAGAAATTAATGAAATATCAAAAGAAAAAAGAAAGTTTAGAGATATCGCCACGACCTCGATTCCGGAGTAAAGTAAAGCAAGGGGAACACATTCCTTCACACAGGTATGTTACCCCTTGTGAAGGGGTTGCATATAATTGGAAAGCGCGAGAAGGGTTTGCAACTAGAATGAAGGGAAGGGAGAAAATTTAAGAAGTTTTCATATCAGTAGGAAAAGGAGGGACTTAACTATTTTAATGAAAACCTTTGAAGATTTATCTCCCGCCATATTCCCCACATATACGAACTCCCCCTTGCAATGGAGGCAGGGAGCTTCTACCTGCACTATTCTGGGGAAGGGACTCTTCAAAGAACTTCCTTAGGGATAACAAAATCCCAGAAATACACTCCATATTTTCAAACTACTTCTCTATTCCATGCCGTTGAAAAGTAGTATTTCCTTCAGTAGGTTTTCGGCGTTTCTAATAAGGAAGTCGTGCAAAAAGCATTATTATTATTATTATTATTATTATTATTATTATTATTATTATTATTATTATTATTATTATTATTATTATTATTCTCGTTTTGGCCATCTGAGGAGCATGTCAATTCGTATTAACTTCGTTTCTTCTTGTACCGGTACAATATTCTTTCTTACATTCCCATACTTCGCAAACTTCTTCTGTCCATGACTTTGTTCTGGGCCTAGTTCTCTTCTGAAAACCTGTGCAAGTCTGAATTCTTTATTTAAAATCAGTCTGTTGTATATCTCTGATTCCTGCATTCCCATTTCTTCCAGTTCCCTTTGTACCTCTTGGATCCAGCGTACTTTGATTCTCTTGTTCACAAAACCTATTATTTGCAGTGTTAAATGCACGTTTCCATCTTGGCCAGTATTTCTAACGATCTAGTAAGAATTTACCAACAGTTCTAAGTATGGTTTCACGAGGCTTTTCACACACTTATAGCTCATTTCACCTTAAGGAAACAGTATTGCTTTTATGGACGTATTATACGCACACATTTTCGTGATGGATTTTTGTTCTGGGTTGAGTAGTACAGAGGAAGCACTGCTGGTTCCGGTGATACTGCCAACTGTATGGAAATGAAATCTGAATTGAATCTATAATAAATCTATCGATATACATTTTCTAAATCTTTATTATCTTAAGCCAACAAATATGTCACACACACATTATATAACATTTCTCGATGTGAATCTTGTTCCTAGCATGAATTATAGAGTCTGGCTTTGCTGTGTAAATAACAACGGTACGAGTACTTAAAGCGTACGCCAGATGTCGCACAGCGATGCATAAGCGATACTTAGTTTGTGTTTCAAAGATTGCCAGTACGAATCTCGAAGATAACCGAGGTCGGCTGATTCAGCACTAGGGTGTTCATCTATTACAACACAAGGAGTGAACACACACCCTCTGAGACACCCCTAATTCCTCGCGATTAAGGGATATTATATTGTACGTTGTAATGTATTATGAAAGATGGATAAAAAAGGATGACGCATTTTTTGCCCGTGAGTTATTAAAATAACTACATAACATTTATTTTCCATAAATACTTTCGTTGGGAGGAAGCACAATTGCGGCAACAGGCATCGCTTCGTCGCATTCCTCAATTTTCCTTCTTCTGTGTTGCTCTGGTACAAGCCTCGTGTAGTCCTTGATTCTATGAACCGCCGACAGCTCACTTCTGTAGTGAAGCCATCTACAGTATTTACTTGTTGCGTGTGTGTGTTTCAAGCTTTAAATCAGCGCGTAATTTTCTTGTGATGAGTGAGAGTTATGTGATAAGCCTACATGTGTGATTTGTTTCTTTTGTTTTGGCTAGTTTCTTTACGTCACGAGTTGGCCGTGTAGCTGTGAGCTCGCATCCGGGAGATAGTGGGTTCGAACCCCACTGTCGGCAGTCCTGAAGACGGTTCTCCGTGGTTTCCCATTTTCACGCCAGACAAATGCTAGGGCTGTACTTTATTTAAGGCCACGGCCGCTTCCTTCCCAGTCCTAAGCCTTTACTATCCCATCGTCGCCATAAGACCTATCTGTGTCGGTGCAACGTAAAGCAAACAGCAAACAAAAACTTAAATTTCGAATGGGCATAAACATGACGTAGGTCCTAAAATATGAATGGTTTCTTCATCTGCCATCGCGGTCCTACACAGCGAACGTCGCTGCCCTGAGTGGAGATTTGTTCGTGATAAATGGCCTCCATATTTTGAAACAGTTGAAGTTACCACTACCTCCTTCCCTTGATCCTCGTCGTTAGTCACGATCCCACAGGAGTTATGGCTTGTAATGAATCACACCGCCGCTGCATCTGCTTAGCGCTTCATGCGACCACTTGTCACATATGAGGCGTTCATTTTCCATAAGCGTAATGGAAACCTTTTACTGATTATGCAAGACATGTATTTCACACACCTGTAGAATAGTCCACTGGGAATGCACGGGTTAAAAGTTTAAACACATTTCACCATTTGGTACATTAATTAATCAATTAATTAATTTAAACGTTACCATTTACAGAGGTTACTACCAATTACAAAAGTCAGTACATAGTACATACACAGAGTATTTCAAAACAACACGAAAATTTAAGGTTAGAAATAGAATAAAATACAAGAGAACAGAACAAAACAAAGTAAATAAAATTAGTGTCTCGCTGACAAACAAACCACCTTCGTGTACAATGATAATCAGTTTTTAAGTTATAATAACTGCATTAATCAATATTATCAGTGAAAAAGAACTACAGTAATATGATATACTCTACTAATAAGACAACGTTTTCAATGAGAATGTGCAGTATAGAGGGTGATTCAGTAAGTTGTCCACCTCAAATATATTTCTATTCATCAAAGATATAGACATCCTGTTTCCAAATTCTTAAATTATATTAAGAGGATCACAAAATACTGTCCTAATCCTTTCGATCACATACGCTATGACCGAGAATCTGGTAGAAACTTTCTTCTTTTAAATGGGAACATACTAATTTCACCGAATAATAATGTCACCCATCCCATCGTACGTATAGCCTATATATTGTTCATTCATAACATCCCGGACCCGATCAAAGACTGGAAAACAGGTTGTAGGTTTTCATTTTCAATAATGTCACCCAATTAATAATAGAGCAACAAATTCAGGGATGTGCTTACTTTACAAATTGGACGAGTACTTATGGAAATATTTAAGGGTTTCAAATGTGTAGACATTAGACAGAAAGAGATGAGCTACTCGCCTTGATGTCGGACGCGTAGTTCTCGTGTTTGACTCACGCTGTGTTGATAACACACATCTCGCCAACATCTCGATGGGGGCCGGAGTAAAAAGCAGTTTGATGCAGGCCTACAGCATTTCGGAGTTACAAAGCGTTTCTTTCATTGCCTTTTAATCAGAAAAAAAACAGATAACACAGTGAAATTGTAATAATTTAAGTGCTTTATTGTCCATCCCATGAGTACTGTATATAATACATGATATGAAATCGAGAACTTCAAAATCCAACGAATGACAGTCATTGGGAAGAATGGATACACATTTAATGGACAACGTTATGTTTGCTCTCATTTGTCCTCATCAAATCCAGCACATAAGATAGATGTACGTTAGCAACAGACAGTGGTCGAGGTTAAATAATAAGCACTGTACTCTTTCAGTATTGGCGAACCTGAGAAAAATTCATTTAATTTACACATTAAAATTTCAAACAAAACTCGCGCACTTAGCTTCTTGTGAACGCCATCAAACATTTTGACTGCACAATTCCATCACAATATGCTATGTATGTGTGTCTATCAATAAAGCATGAGTCATGCAGGAGGACAATACACTGGACATCACAGCGAGTGGCGCATAGCATTCCGTCTAATACCCACACATTTTAAACCATTCAATATGTACAAAACTACTCGTTTCATTCGCAAAGTAATCACATGACCAAATTTGTCACTGTGTTATTAATTGTTCTATTGGGTGACATTGGTAGAGTCCCATTAAAGAAACTAAGTTGCTGCAAGTTTATCGGTAATTACGTATGTGGTGGAGAGCGACAGGGTAGTACTTTATGAGCCCCATGATACAATGTAAGAATTTGAAAGCAGAATGTCTATATCTTTAATGGATCAGAAGATATTTGAGGTGGACAACTTAGGCGAATCACAGTGTATAGTTTTTAAACTGTAATAAGTCCATTAATTTATACTAACACTGCATAAGAACTTCATTAATAGGAGATACTCTACTCGTAAGACAAAATTTACACTGAAGTTGTGCACAGTATATTTAGTAAGGACAGCTCAATAATAATAATAATAATAATAATAATAATAATAATAATAATAATAATAATAATAATAATAATAATAATAATAATTTTTGCTAGTTGTTTTACGTCGCACCGACACAGATAGGTCTTACGGCGACGATGGGACAGGAAAGGGCTAGGAGTGGGAAGGAAGCGGCCGTGGCCTTAATTAAGGTACAGCCCCAGCATTTGCCTGGTGTGAAATTGGGAAACCACGGAAAACCATTTTCAGGGCTGCCGACAGTGGGGTTCGAACCTACTATCTCCCGAATACTGGATACTGGCCGCACTTAAGCGACTGCAGCTATCGAGCTCGGTAATAATAATAATGATAAGAAGAAGAAGAAGAAGAAGAAGAAGAAGAATAGTAATAATAATGTTATTTGCTTTACGTCCCACTAACTACTTTTACGGTCTTCGGAGACGCCGAGGTGCCGGAATTTAGCCCCACAGGAGTTCTGTTTACGTGCCAGTAAATCTACCGACACGAGGCTTCGTATTTGAGTACCTTCAAATACCACCGGACTGAGCCAGGATCGAACCTGCCAAGTTGGGGTTATAAGGCCAGCGCCTTAACCATCTGAGCTACTCAGCCCGGCAATACTAACCATAAAGAAACTTCACAAATCAGATATGTGTAAAACAATGTGACACAGAAATTCGCAAACTGGCAACGCAGAATCAATATTATTAACATTCAAGTCTATTTGATTGAACAGTTCACATATTCTAGTCAATGGTGAATTTCGCTGACTAATGGACATGGAACGTCCGCAGTTGAATGGTTGCTCTGTTTGATTAGGCGACAACTGCGGAGAGGTTTGGAATTTAATCCAGGCTTTTGGCACCTGATCTAGTGATTAAAAATTATATACCACCTCCTCTCCCACCCTGCCGGCCAACTTTCTGATGGTGAAATATTTTTTCGACCAACGGGACTCGAACTGGCTAACTAGGGTGTCAGAGCGTATATACGATGATGCCCACCCCGATGCAGTATATTCTCTGTGTTTGAAACATCTTTGCCTGTAACAGAAGTGTAACTGGGGACCATATGGCACATCCTAGTTCACATTCTCTTTTTGCATAAAGAAGTGGTTCTTCCTCAACACAGATACATGACCGTCCTTCACTCCAGCACGACTCTCGGTCGTCAGTGCAACGACGGTGTGGAATGTAATTAAACCAGCTCGACGTCAAATGAGGTCACATTCGCCTGGTGAAGGATCTGTCTACTTGCCTGCCTGTCTGTCAGTCTGTCGGTCTGGTTCGCGTAATGCGATAGATAGCATAACATTTCTAACGCAGTCTCGGTAGGTTATGTGTCACGGACTGGGCCAGGGAGGAGATGTAACATTCCACACGAACTTGACCAACCCCCTCCCCTTCGTCTCTCTGTTCAGATGTCCCTACTGCCACTAAGTAACAGGATTAATTGATATTCATAATGATGTTCTTGATTTATACAATAAATAGTTTACTAAATGTGAGAATGTCCATATCTTTAACGCATCAGAATATATTTAAGGTGAACAACTTAGGTGAATTATCCTGTATAGATTTTAAATTATAATAAATGCATTAATGAACACTAACAGTGAAAAAGAACTAAAGTATTATGAGATACTCTACTCATAAAACAAAATTTACAGTGAAGTTATGTAGAGTAATGTGAATATTTAGTAAGGACACCTTAATACTAACCATAAAGAAACTTCACTAATCCTATGTGTAAACCAATGTGATAAAGAAATTCAAGAACTGGCAATGAAAAATCAATATTACAAATATAAGGTTTCCAAAAGGAAATCATAATTTAATTTCAACGATTGCAAATGCTAATTCATTTAAGCTCTTTAGGCTTTTTCAATCGTGAAATTACCAAGCGTTTCGCCCCAGTGTAGCGGTGGACTCATCAGTTGGATTGCCACACCTTTCCAAGGCTCTGGCTCTAGTGCGTCGTTGAGACACCACTGCAAGCCTCCTATGTAGGGCAATGCAGTGATGGTGCACTAGGGGAAGAATGTGCCTCCACTTGTATAAATTCCTGCCTTTGGCCATTATATCAAAAATAAGGTTCCCATATGGAAACTATAATTTAATTTCATCGATTCCGAATGTTAATAACAGTGTAGCTACACTGGAGTAAAACGCTGGTAATTTCACGATTGAGAAACCATGAAGAACTTTAATGTTTTATTAACATTAAAGTCTATTTCATCAAACTGTTCACATATTCTAACCAAGGGTGAATTTCTTTGAGTAACCTAATTTTGAGTAACCTAAAGACCAAATTGGAAAACATTCATGTTCTGAGTAACAGTGATTCAAAGTTTAAAAATCGAATGATATTAAACTGAAATTTTCTAATGGAATTTGCCTTTAAAATATTTCATAAAACAAAACGAATAGTATACCTGCTTAATTAAAGCTGAATTTATCCGTCCGCTAGGCAAATAATACGCAAATAGCGTCAAATGATTTTATTCCAGTTATATTTACAGCATAATAATTAATAGCACAGAATTATAAATATAAATTATTCTACCTACTGTAGTTCTGAAGTGCTACCCATATTTATCCATTAAGAACTTTTTAGTCCGTCTCTGTGGTATAGTGGTTAGCGTGATTAGCTGCCATCCTCGGAGGTCCGGGTTCGATTCCCGGCTCTGCCACGAAATTTTTTGAAAAGTGGTACGAGGGCTGGAACGGGGTCCACTCAGCCTTGGGAGGTCAACTGAGTAGAGGTGGGTTCGATTCCCACCTCAGCCATCCTCGAAGTGGTTTTCTGTGGTTTCCCATTTCTCCTCCAGGCAAATGCCGGGATGGTACCTAACTTAAGGCCACGGCCGCTTCCTTCCCTCTTCCTTGCCTATCACTTCCAGTCTTCCCATCCCTCCACAAGGCCCCTGTTCAGCATAGCAGGTGAGGCCGCCTGAGCGAGGTACTGGTCATTCTCCCCAGTTGTATCCCCCGACCAAGTGTCTGAAGCTCCAGGACACTGCCCTTGAGGCGGTAGAGGTGGGATCCCTCGCTAAGTCCGAGGGAAAAACCGAATCTGGAGGTAAACAGATGATGATGATGAACTTTTTAAAGGAACCTGCCTTTCTATAAGCCACAACCAAAACATACAATATTGTTATTCCAGGTAAATGTAGACAACTATGAATACACTATCTCTTAATACGGGAGCTACATATACATACGAGGCGTATCCGTGTTGATGTTACATACTTTCAAGGATGATGGGGACGGCAAATGGATCAATTAGAGATAAAGAACCATATTCCGGAAACGATTGAGTCAAAAGCTAAGCAAAATTCTACTCATTTATGCCTATTCTGCTCGTCGGGATTGTCTGTCGTATTGTACTCTTAGCCCATGTAGTGTGCAGTACAGTCGAAGGTTTCAGACCGATTTTTGCTTTAACTTTTGATTTTTTTTTTTTTTTTTTTTTTTTTGCTAGGGGCTTTACGTCGCACCGACACAGATAGGTCTTATGGCGACGATTAACTTTTGATGACGGCCGCAGTGGTGTAGTGGATACTGCGTTGGTCTACTAATCCCAAGTTGACGGATTCAAACCCGACTGAGGTAGGTGGCTTTTAAGCGTGTTTAAAGGTGACAATCCCATGTACACAAAAACCTCGTATATCCGGGCTTCATTTATCCGGATCGAAAATAATAAAAAATTGTTTTTAATTGTACAGTACAGTATTTCTTTCATTCTTCTTCAATGTCTTTTCCGCCAAGGATACCTACGGACATGAATTGGAAGTAAGACGGCCGCGGTCTATCAAAGATACAGTCCCGGCATTTGACTGGAATTGAGAATGGGAAACCGTGGACTCTTCTGAGTTATTTGACACATTTGCACGCATTCCCGGATGCTTGGACGTAGATGTGAACGATGTAAATGACTGGTTGAAAAATGACTGTGATTGAGGCTACCGCATAATGATAGATGAATAAATTATTGCCTCTTCTTCCTCGGGTGGTAATGACGAGAATGATAGTGAATTCTAAAATGAAACCGACCCTCCATCAGAAGAAACAATTACTCATGGAGAGGCAACGATGCAGCTGGACAAACTGATGGCCTATTTAGAATCCCAGACTGTAACCACACCGGCAGAACTAACACTATACAAATGTAAAACAGAAAAGGCTCACGCATTATTTTAGTGTATAAAACAGAGTCGTAAATGTAAGAAAAGTGTTCTTATAATTTTTTGTACTACTAAAAAATGATATTACTATACAACTTATGTTAATACATTATATAACATGTATTGTACTAGTTTCTTAGTTTTTCCTGATAATTCGGATTTTCGATAATCCGGATCAGTTCCGGTCCCACTTAATCCGGATAATTGAGATTCTTGTATACTTATCTTTCGGCAGGTTAAAGAACTCTTGTGGGACGAAATTCCGACACCCAGGCGTTTGTTAAGAACTGAGGGACGTTAAACGAATTGGATTATTGATAACTGTTGAGTCGAATGTTTCCGGACTAGGGTTCCTTATCTCAAATTGATCCATTTGCCGTCGTCCATCAGCCCTGAAAGTTGGTACCATCATCATGGGTATATCCCATATTATTAACTTAAACTGAGATTTACGGTTTATAGCTAAGCACATGGAAATTTTTCACGAGAAAAATTTACCGTGTTGACTGGTGTGATGTTATACTTTACAGAGTAACAAATAAGTTAGAAGACTGTGAACAACTGCAAAAAGACCTCGACAATATTGTGAGATGGACAGCAGGCAATGGTATGATTATAAACGGGGTTGAAAGTCAGGTTGTGAGTTTCTCTAATAGAAAAAATTCCTCCCAGGTTTAACTACAGCGTTGATGGTGTGAAATTTCCTTGTGGGGATCACTGTAAATGTGTACGTGTTAATATATGACCTTAATTGGAGTAATCACGTAAACGGTATTTTAATAAAGGGTACAGATCTCTGCACATGATTATGAGGGTGTGGCAAGGATGGAAAACAGAGGGCGTATAAGTCTCTGGAATGACCCTAACTAGAGTATGGTTCCAGTGTATGGGACCCTCACCAGGATTACTTGATTCAAGAACTGGAAACCGTCCACACAAAATCAGCTCGATTTGATCTGGGTGATTTTATAAAAAAGAGTAGCGTTCCGAAAAATTTGCAAAGTTAGGGCTGGGAAGTCTTGGGAGAAAGAAGACGAGCTGCTAGACTAAGTGGTATGTTCCGAGATGTCAGTGGAGAGATGGCGTGGAATGTCATCCGTATACGAATAAGTTTCAATGGTGTTTTTAAAAGTAGGAAAGATCACAATAAGAAGAAAAAGTTGGAATTCAAGAAGACAAATCGGCGCATATATTCGTTTATAGGAAGAGCAGTTAGGGACTGAAGTATTTTACCAAGGGAGATGTTCAACACATTTCTAAGTTCTTTGCAATTATTTAAGAAAATGCTTGGCAAGAAACAGATAGGGAAGCTACTACCTGGGTGGCTGCCCTAAATACAGATCAGTGATGATTGATTGATTGATTTATTGACTGTATATAAAGACTTCGTAGAATGCTACCAGAAACCAAACAAAACAGAAATTAAAACATATTCGTTACTGCCTTTCAAAACATTCATCAACCGATCAACACCCGTCTGTCAAAGATCATCCAACTCTTCTGGTTATTATTTTTCACAATTTGCATTACGTCGCACTGGCACTGATAGGTCATACGAGGACGATCAAGGAGGACAGGGCTAGGAGTTGAAAGAAAGTGACGGTGGACTTACTTAAGGTAAGGCCCCGGCATTTGCCTGCTGTGAAAATGTGAAACGATGGAAAACCACTTTCAGAGCAGCCAACAGTGGGGTACGAACCCAGTATAGCTAAGTGATCGAAATTGGGCAGTCACTTGCTCGTTTCTGGAAATTGTCAGCAAAGGTCTGTTTAGGAATCAATCGCAGAACGGTTGTCAGACGGTCGATTTGACGGTCTGATGCAGATCGCTCCATTATCGACAATAGAGGCACGTATTTCGTTAAAAAAAATCACCACGTGGTTACTAGGAGGCTTCTTGAAGCAAGTGGCTTACAGTTCTATTCATACCGGGCGGAATGGCCGTGCGGTAAGGGAGCCGCAGCTGTGATCTTCCATCCGGGAGATAGTGGGTTCGAACCACACTGTCGGCAGCCTTGAAGATGATTTTCCGTGGTTTCCCCACTTTTACACCAGCCAAATGCTGTGCCTGTACCGTAATTAAGGCCATGGCCGCTTCCTTCCCAGTCCTAGCCCTTTCCTGTCCCATCGTCGCTGTAAAACCTATCTGTGTCGGTGCGACGTAAAGCCAAAGCAAAAAAAAATCACCACCACCACCTGAGGGGAGAAATACTGACCCGCACTACATGTATTGCATAATGCTATACATGATGAAACTCTGAACCTTAGATGAAAGAACATTTTTGGACAGAGTTCTAAGCTGAAATATGGCGTTATTTTCCTAGCAGCAGCAACGAAATATAAACCAGGGCCTTTAAAACGCCCAAAATATCATGTGTGCAAACCGAGGCGCAGAGATTCTGTGCACCGTGCATCGGTCTGACTCGGTTATGTTCGGACCAGCGTTTTGTCTCTGTGCAACTCGGCTAAGTTTGGATCAACTCTCCTTGGATGATGGAGCGCTACAGAGAAAATGAGGAAGGAGGGGACAGGCAGAGCGAGCGTGACAGTTGTAGGGAAAGAGAGAAACAGCGATATTTCTTAAATCCCAGGAATGGAGGTTCTGCCCTCTGGTCAACCTAGCGAAATCTTCTCTTGCACCTTACGCTACGCAATTCACCGGTGCATGCAACCTGAGAGGCCCTGGTATGAACATTGCGAGCAGTAACGTCCCCCCCAAAAAAGCGAAACAAAAAGGAGAATGAAATTGGGAAAATACTAGTCCCTTGATCTATATTCCATGAAAAGAGCAGCTCATCAGAATTCCTGAGAATAATTCCCTTTTTGATAACATTGACCACGGCAAGACCACGGAATGGAAGTCGAAGCAAACAGATGTCCCACAGGGATCTGTCCCTGGACCTCTTCTGTTTACTCTATATTATATCAATGATACATCTTCTCATTTCAGTAACTGTAAGTATCATTTATATGCAGATGATCTACAAATATATTATAACTGTAAAGCTGGTGATATTGAGTTTGGAATTCATCCGATGAATTCTATTTTATATCTAATTAGCTCCTATTCTAATAAGAACTGTTTATTAATTAATCCTAAAAGGACACAAGCTATTATAATAGGGCAACAAAGGTAGGTAGATATCCTTCATAAGAAGTTATTGCCTTCACTTTTGCTCTGTGGTATAGCTATAACATTTCAGAAGTTGGTAAAATATCTTGGGATTACCATAAGTGACACACTAGATTGGAGTGAGCACATAACAAGCACCTGTAGGAAAATTCACTCGTCACTTCACCCTCTCAAAAATCGCCAATCACTTCTTCCAATAAGCATGAAAATTAAACTAATCCAGGCCCTCATATTTCCCATAATTAATTCTTGTGATATTGTAATGATAGATGCCACCATGGAACAAACATTAAAATTACAGAGGGCAATGAACTCATGCATTAGGTTTATATTTTCAATTAAATTTTCAACTCATATCTCCCCTATCATAAAATTCTCTCCTGGTTAAAAATCGATGAACTACCATATCTTCACATTGCAACTCTCGTATTTCGTCTGTTTAATGAATCTAAATCCGAGCATTTATCCTCAAAGTTTAATTTATTCTCCTCCCCTCATGAACATAACACACGATCGACTACTACACTTCAATTCCCGTGCATCGCTCAACTTCATTTAACCACTCCTTTCAAGTGTCTGGTACAAGGCTATGAAATTCCCTTCCAGTCAGTGTTAGGAATTGCACTTCTTTAGCTTCCTTCAAGCGGTCTTGCCGAGATTACCTATTAAATGTATAACCAGCTTGTATGAATGACAGTATGAATGGAAGGATGAATGAGGTTAGGATTTATATTTTGCTGTATTATTTCATTATTATGTCTTACGAAGTTTATTTTAGATAATATGTGGTTACGTTTAAGAGAGTGCAGTGAGCCTTAACTTCGCCATAAATAAATAAATAACAAATAAATAAATAAATAAATAAATAAATAAATAAATAAATAAATAAGCCGAAAAATGTTCTAGGTTAGTTTCTTGATGAATAATTTCGACAAGGCGCGTGCAATGAAGCGAAGAAGTATGTGAATACTTGCTTGGATATTGACTAGGGCTCACTTCGCTTCTGCTGGTCCTGCGATGTAAGGGCCGTGGTCTACAAAGCGACCACTGCTCAGCCCAAAGTTTTGCAGATTACGAGGTGTCATGTGGTCGGCCCAACGAATCATAATCATTTTGTTGGCTTTACGACGCACATACTGATTTTATGGGTTTTGAAACCACCAAGGTGCCGGAATTTAGTCCCGCAGGAGTTCTTTTTACGTGCCAGTAAATCTACCGACACCAGCCTGACGTATTTGAGCACCTTCAAATACCATTGAACTGAGCCAGGATTGAACCTGCCTAGCAGGGTCAGAAAGCGAGCGGCTCAACCGTCTGAGCCACTCAGCCCGGCGGGACGACGAACCCTCTCGGCCGTTATTCTTGGGTCGCTGTCATAAAGTCAGATAACTGCTCAAATCGTAATCACGCTGGTTGAGTTGACCTCGAACCAGCAATCAGATTGAGGTAAAAATCCCTGAGTTAGCTGGGAATCAAACCTGAGACCTCCATGTAAGACACAAGCACGTTGCCCGTACATCGCGGGGCCTACTTCAACAGCTCCACTGAAGCTTATTTTCCACTCATGTCATTCCACGTCATCTGAGTGCTGAACAGACAATCCATTACTTCTGTCGGACTGAAACACAGGACTTCGAGATCCAGAGGTCAGCACACTATCCGAGATCCACAAGTTCTACAGCCTGTTTCCAGTCAATCGATTGGGTCAGGAATGGAATGGAATGAATGAAGCCTCGATCTTGCGGACAGGGCAGGGATTGTGCCGGCTGCCGAAGGCTGTCGCACTCCTCTGGGGCTATGATTAATGACTGACAGAGGAAATGATATTGGAGAGGTTTTCTGGAATGAAAGATGACCCGCATAATAACCTGTCCCGCTTCCGCTTTGTCCAGCACAAATCTCACATGGAGTGACCGGGATTTGAACCAGGGAACCCAGTGGTGAGAGGCCACTGCGCTGCCACCAGAGACACGGAGGCTAGGGATGCACAAGATATGTCTTGCATTTCGGATCATCATCATTACCGCCAGGTTATCCACACAAATTCTCGCGTGAGCTTACATTTTCCGGGCTTCTGGATATGGTACACGCACAGGACAACTGCGCAATCCAGTACACCACAGTGAACACAGTGAACGCCTGCCATCGTAGTGACGCAACCCACCGAACTCCTCTCCTCCAGCGAGGTCAACACATCACCAAGCCCCGTGTGTTATATATCAGTATTTCACCCTCCCTGACACTGACCTCTTTGATGTCGTCGTATAGGATACACACGGACTATAAATATAAAAATGTACGAGTCATATTTAATCATCCACATATATTAAAAATAACTGACAAGGGTGCGCGCCACGTGGGTAGACAGATACACTCTGCGTTTGAATAATTGATACAGCTGAGCAGGGATGAGCTTTACAGCTGCCGTCCTGCCTCTCTCATAGACATGAGCAAATAGAACGCAGCATCTCAGATGCACCATCACACTGCTGACTGGTATGCTCGTTGATATAGTTGTCGTCTAGAACCTAGTGTCCAGTATCTTCACCGTCCTGCACAGGACATTTTAGTGTCGAAAACCAGGTGGTGGCCATGATCGCTAAGGAGTTAAGTAAATATTGTGTGACACGATGGTTAGTCGGTTCGATTCCCGTTGGTGGAAAAAATTCAGAATATTGAGCGGCAAGATGGAAGAGGTGGTGGTATACAATTGTTTAACCACTAGATTGCGTGCCAAAATATGGATTCAATTCGGAAACTCTCCGGAGTGTTCGCATTGGATGAGGAGCTATGATACTGTTGATGGTGATTCGTCCGTCGGATGGGAACGTTAAGCCTTGAGCAGATTTATTTGTATTTTAAGTTATCACGTCATTCATTTCATCTCATTTACCTCTCTGATGAGGGTGACGTCAAGAAGGTCATCAGGTCGTGAAAACTTCCCACGAAAATCATCTGACTTTATATTCGACCCAGTAGAGAAACTGGATAACGTTTGGATACCCGCAAATGTTAGGTGGCAGGATAGGAAAAAGGGTGATACCAAGTGAATGCGTAAGTTTTTGCTGGTTTCTGTGGTAAAGAAAACGCGTAATTTTAAAGAGAAATTCATTTCTTGTTTATTCAAATCATTGGCCATCTGCTTCTACATGCTTTGTCCATCTTTCAGGTAAGTTATGAATACCATGCCAGAAAAACTGCTTGTCTGTTGCGGCAAACAATTCTTCAAACCATTTTCCAACTTCCTCGAAATCGCTGAAGTGCTGCTCTGCGAGCGCGTGCCCCATTAATGCGGAGAGGTGATGTTCAAATGGCGCCAGATCGGGGCAGTACGGCGGGTGCGTAAGATGTACTTCACTGGTTTTGCTGTGTGAAATGGCGCATTGTTACGAAGGAAAATCACTTCACTATGTCCTCTAGCCCATTCCGGTCGTCTTTCGATCAATGGGTGATTTAAATTAATCATCTGTTGGCGACAGTCTTGTGCATTAACGGTTTCGCCTACAAGTGCTTGTCTTCGCACTTTTTCGTCTACCAGAGCGCGCACTGTATTTCACATTGAAATCACCACATTTAAATTGTCGAAACCATGTCTCACGTGCTCCAATCGATGGAGAGTGTTCCCCATATGTTTCTACCAGCAAACGATGACTTTCCACAGCCTTTTCCTTTTGCTTAAATAAGAAAAGCAATGCGTGCCGCAAATGTTCTTTTTCAGGCACAAACGTCGACATGATTACTGAACGATAAACGCAGACGCTAGTGTTTGGCGGACTCAACTTGTTTGTGTTTGTAGGTTAATGTAGACGAAGAAACTGACGTATATGTCAAATTCATACGCTGCGAACTGTTCGCTGGCGCCATCTCTTAGCGAAACCGGAAAATTACTTAAGCATACACCAGGTATACAATTTCTAATCCGTAAAATACGTGCCAAAATCCTGCACTATATTCCAAACCTGACCGTAGTGTTCATATGGTCTAAACGCACATTACAATGTCCATGGCGATGCGTCCGGCGGATGGAAACTCCATACTGTTATGGTACAGAAGTAGGCTATGTGCCGATACCGGGTTTCACACTATCCCTATCTAATTATCACCATCACCATCACCATCACCATCACCATCACCATCATAATACAATATCCAGACGCGCAAGACGGTTATGAGGACCTAATGGAAAGACCTCCACAAGGCGAATTAAACATGTCCTAGGACACTATCGGGACAGCAGGTCGGTCTACACGTCGTAATAACCAAATTACTTTGTTACGTCATCACGTAGTTGCTATAGGGAGCCGATGTTACTTGCTCCGCTCGGGACGGCTGTCAGTCACGTGACAAGAGAGCAGCAGTCAGGCGGGTTGCATACCGTGGCCGTACTGTACTTGCGCCACTGGCCTTCAGTACATACTACGTCATGCACTTCCCCTACTTCTTCCCCTACTTGCCCGCTAAGGTGCTCTCGTTCCTCGAGAGCGGGGAGCAAACTGGCTCCGAAGGCATTTCGCTCTCGACTGACGATGCCTGTTATAAGCTATTACTGCCTAAAATTTCAAGATCTGCACGTGAGACTTCACCGCGCACGAACGTGTTTCAAATATCAGGTTACAGTGGCACACAAGAGGCTTCAATTTCAGAAACGTACTTCTTGCGATAATGGTCCAAGTTTTGATTTTTGAAGAACTGTGAAAATTATTAGACTCTAAGGAGAGAAACATGTCTTAATTCCCTCCTTCTAATTTATACCACGAGACTCCCTGTCTATCAGTCAACCAACTAAATGTGAGGGTTACAATGTTATTAGATTTTTAATATTACTTTGAAATTAAGACTTTCTGTTTGATCTGATGACAATACAAGAACACCACTTTCCAAGAGTTTGGCTAGTAAACAGTACAAAAAACAGTGACAGCAAAATAGCACAAAGACATGTCCTTCAATTCCGTTGTATGCTATTACATTTAAAATAGAAATTTAAAATCATGAACAATGGAGTTTAATATTCATATAGGAGCGTAAATTACCTAGAATATAATATCTGATGTAACTCAAAGAAAATATAACTTATGTTCTACAATTTATTTTAAACAGACAAGTAATACGGGAATGAGATCCATTGCAAGAGCAAAAAAAAGGATTTATGATCGACGATGCCGAAAAATTAGTATTATATGTTAGAAAACTGAATCTTAATGAGGATGAGGCTCATTATAATTCAAGTTTCATTATGATACAACTGTTTAACCAATTAGGTAAGGATAGCAAAAGCGAACATGTCGGACACTCATGTTAACATCATTGCACTTTCTACTTCTACTATCCCTCATCCACACGGCGCATTCCCACAAAATTCATTTCACCAACTGTACAATAAGCAATTTTTATTTGAAATAAGGCTAGATTACGATAACCGTCTATCAAACCTTTGAAATCATATGACATTGTGAATGTCTCTGATCCAATCACGGAAAATCAATTACCCGAGCGCATGCGCTCTGCGCCTGTTCAGTAAACTCAACTGCCAAGCGACATCTCGACAGAAATTTATTAATATTTAAAAATAGAGTTATAATTAAAGTCCGGATTATTAGGTACTAATAGGTTAGAGAGCAAACTTACTTAAGCCAGTAACAAGTATACCCTACACTGTACAACGTTGATGCTATGAGATTTGCATAGATATTAGGGGTACAGCTAATAGAACTCCCTGAATTTATGCTACTCTTCCTACATTATGGTACAACGGGTTGCATAACACTTCCTACAAACCAAATTACTTTGCATTATGGCCTATTACCACCTACAAATCCGAGGTATAGTTATAATTATCGTCGAGCATAATCAGTCGTATGCAAAAATCGTATAATAATTTCACTCGTTTTATAAACATAGTCCTGTCTTAATTATTGCCATTGTAGGCTTGTTGCGTAATGTACTATTATGCTCATGTTTATGGGTAGGGAGCATATCTTCAACGGAGATAATCGAAACTAAACGCTGAATATAACAATTTTCATATCTCTGTACATCCAAACTAACAAGGCGGCATTCCCTACTCGTCACCACCGATTTCGCTCAAATTTATAGAATGTGCAGGGCTTGGCTACAAATTCAAGTACCCGACGTGGGAACTCCAGATGGCTAAGCGTATAGAAAAAAATCATAATGTTGACGCGGTTCTCGCACCGTATAAGCCACTTACGTTACTGCGCACGCCGAGCAGTTGTTGGCGTAGCGGTAAGAGCTCGGACTGGTAATTCGATGTTCGTGGGTTCAACTCCCCGTGTTGGGACTGTTTTCTTTTCTGTCAACTTTTATATTATTCATTTTCCAATTAAGCAAAGAGGTGAATAATTCATTTTATTTATTTATACGCAAAAGACATAGAAAAGGTAAAAAAATGGGGGATTTAATTGTCAGACTTTTTTCAGCCTGCGCCAAGAATCTATTGTTTGTGTACAGCCGCCAGGACCAACCTTCACTTGTCAGGTGGAAACTAATCCTACAGCGAAACGACTATTCACGTTTATGGCACATTCCCCAAGGAGGGGAGATAGCCAACAAAGGATAAAAAAGAAGAATTTGTTTGAACACGTTGGGAAAGTTCGCAACTCCAAATTTTCTACAATTGTGCGCTCATTAAAAAAATAGCGTCCTATATGTCTTTTTCATACAAATAAATAAAATAAATTAAAATAAATAAATAATATAAAAATTGAAGAAGTATTCTCCACAGGCGGAGTCGAACTCCCGACCATCGAATTACTAGTACAAGCTCTTACCACTAGCGCAACTACTAGTCGGCGTGCGCACTAACGTAAGTGGGTTATACGGAGCGAGAGTCGCGTCAATATTATTATTTTTATTTTTATTTTCTATACGCTTGGCCATCTGGAGTTCCCACTTTGGGTACTTTAATTTCTGGCAAAGCCCTGCATGTTCTAAAAATTTGAGCGAAATCGGTGGTGACGAGTAGGGAATGCCCCCTTTGTAAGTATTTGAAATGTGACGCCCTTTCAATGGACTTACTCGCTCACTCACTCATTGATGACATTGAAAAGGAATTGAAGTACTTTAAATTATAAACAAGTATCACATTGCAACCTTCACAGAGGGTAGCGTTCACTTGCTTCGTGTTGCACGTTAATGAATTTATGAACCTCATCAAGAAAATTCGAAATATAGCTTCGGAGTTCAAGTCAAAAATGACTTGTCTCACATCTTTTCGTATGTTGATCCCTCGAGTAATCTTAACGCCTTTACTACTGGGGTCGTTTCATTATGGAAGTGACTGATAATAGATTTCGAAGTTAAAGAAAAAAATAAAGACACATAAATCAATACACATCAAAATGGACCATTTTCCGGAACAAGCTTATTGTAACTCAGAAATGAGGAGTACAGGGATCCATAATTATAAACGTTGATGGCAGTGAACATTTCGGAGGCAATAGTTGGTGTCAAACTGCTAGACGTACTTGGTGTTGTGGCGAGGTCATCGCAAGGTTGTCGCCAAATCTGCGAGTAGTCGACTTCTTTCATCTGTATTCTTAATGAAATCCAATAAAGCAGATGGAAAGGAGGGCGAGGAGATAAAACTGTGGAGTTAACGACACAGAAGATTAAAGCGTAAATTAGCGAGCTTTAAGCTCGAATGGATTCTAATTAACTAAAAACAGTTCCTTTAAATTAAACGGCAAGACATATAGATATAAAAAAAAACTTGCCTGGCAGGTTGACTAATTGGTGAGTGCGCCTTCCACGCAGTATCGATTAATCGAACGGGATGATGGTGGTCGCAAGGATTAGCTTCTTTGTGTGTACACACGGATTTAAAAAATTGTATCTGCAGCCTGGAAGTTTTCCCTTCACTTATCTGCAAGCTGGCTAATATTTCAAAGTGATATGCTCACAATGCCCCTGAATAGCAAACGGACTTCTCGACTTACGAGAAAACTGCTTGGGTTGGATCCGATAGATTCAACAAACCTTAAGTGAACGATCACCAGACTCCTTATTTTCTGGCAACAATAGCTTGGACTTCAAAATAATTTAGTAATTGGAAAGTGTCGTCTAGTCCTCTCTTATTCAATGCAGCTAAAGTGACACAAATTCTAGGGGTTCTGATGGACCACGCCCCTAATACTTATGCAAATCCCATAACATAATCGTTGGACAAGCCAGTGTATACCTGCTATTCACTTAAGTAAGTTTGCATTCTAACTTATTACTGTATAAAATCCGGGCTCTTACGACCAATTAACGAACGGTTGCCAGTAGAACAGTCAGGTGATGCAGGAAATATTACATTAGGAAATGAAGTCTTAAAGGAAGTAGATGAATATGGTTACTTGGGTAGTAAAATAAATAACGATGGCAGAATTAAGGGGGACCTAAAATGCAGACTAGCGCAAGCAAAGAAGGCCTTTCTTAAGAAAATGTTTTGATCACTTCGAACATTTATATAGGAATTATGAAGATGTCAGGGGGGTGGTATTGTATGGAAGTGAAACATGGACGATAACTGGTTCACAAAGAAACAGAATAGAAGCTTTTGCAGTGTTGTGTTACCGAAGAGTGCTGAAGGTGAGATGGATAGATCCAATCACGAAGGAAGATATACTGAACCGAACTGGTGAAAGGAGATCGATTTGGCTACGTTTGATAAGAAGAAGGGATAGATTGATAGGACTTTTGAAGTTGGTTTTTGAGGGAAGTTTATGTGACAAGAACGGTAGGAGTAGACCAGTGCATGCATATGACAAGCAGATTGGAGCAGATGTAGGATGCAATAGTTACGTAGTTTCGTCGTCAGCGGACATTGATTTGATACAACCAATTATTCAACTCAGTCAAGAGGTCAACACAAGCCAGCCTTTAGTGAATGCTCCATCACATCTGCAGCAACAAACAACTCAAGAGCAGCAGCAATTACAAAGACGAGAACAACATCATGTAATTTTATAACTTATTAATCAATATTCTGTATCTTTAGCCCTTTCACAACCAAATGAACTTACAGAACATAAACGTGCGCACGAAACTATTGCTTCTCGCAGTCCTCAATTAAAACAAGGCGATGATTTTAACACTGCATGCATCGATGATTCCTCATTAACACCTAAAGTGAATGTGACACCAATCTTTCTCCACGAAGAAAACAATTATCAGCAAATTATTAGAGACATATATACTGTAACAAGCAGTGATTACACTACACTAGAGCGCGGCAAAGTTCTCAAAATAAATACTACCAGTATCAGTGATTATCCTTCTGCAACCAAATTTCTATAAGAATCTGAATTTCAATTTCAAACGTTCCACGACCCTACAACCAGAAAACTTTAAGTAATAATTCATAATGTTTCATACTTTCTTAATGGCTCGGAATTTTACTCAGAGTTAAAAGAGATTAATTTACTCGTATGTAAAGTTACTCGCCTTATTTTCAAAGACATGCAGCCCATGCCCCTCTGCGCCGTTGAATTGGACAACACAGAAATTAAAGAAATAATTTTTGAATTAACACACATTCAACGTGTCATTATTTTTGTCGAACTTCGTCACAAAGCACAAGATATCTGACAATGTACCTGATGTCAAAGGTTTGGTCACACTAAAAACTTCTGCAGGTTAAGTCCACGCTGCGTCAAATGTCCTGAAATGATCAGTACTCAGCATGCAGTAAACCAAGACAGTCTAAATATGAAGAACAAAATCAGGCGTAGATGTACTCCTTTTTTAAACGCTGTTGTTCAATAGCACCAACTTCAGCAGTATCGCCTCTCCACCACCAACTAATAATGCCACAAACTTTCCTTTGCGGCCATCTCATCCTTCACTAGTTCAAACCCCACTAAACAATCGCCACGACAACGCCCAGTTTTTCAATTTATCTGCATACTCCAGTATATCCTGCTCAGAATCAAGAGCATAATTCTTCTCAATCTGAAATATCTTCCAGCATTGTCCAATAGGTTACAGAATTCCTTAAGCCATTCATTTTCCAACGAAATCATTCATCATAAAATTACTGCCAGAACTTCTTAATAAAGGCTGTTAGCTCCAATCTTCTGTTTCCCCATCTTACGTTTCTAAACTGAAATGATAACAGTTTGAAGGTTTGAATCAGATTAGAAGCGATTGAGGGTACTTATCTTATTCTTCGCAGGATCAGGGTATTTCTTGAAATCCATACGCCTACTAATTGAAAGTGCATTATACAAACAATTTTTACTAGTTATTTCCTTTATTTTATTTACACATTATGTGATGGTTTCCATAACTTTCCTTGTAAATTACGTTTACTAGATATTCCATACAATTTTGACAACTCGTTAATTTGGAGTAACACAAGAAATACAGTATTCCTATTTAATCTCAACGTCAGACGTGTTGCATATCTCTCAGGAGAAATGAGTCCGTCAGATTCACTTGTCTCGGCTAGTATAAAAGATCAAGTGATAGTTACACGAAAATTAGGCTGCTCGCGAAGGAGTTTTGAATGCCAAATTAAAATGCTAATGGTGTAACATTTTTCTTGCCTGTCGAGAACTTCTTGATGAAGAAGTAAGGCAGGAGATTAATCTCGGTAGGAATTGAATTAATGTTTTGCGAGAATTAGAAAGAGAGTAAAGGAAAAGATTGAGTGTGCATTTACAATTGATATAAATAAAATAACCTGTGCTATTTTGGAATAAATTTACTGTAACTTCACTTCTGATCTCTACTTCTACATAACACGAAAGTGGATGAAAACACAGTGTTTTCGTCACTGTTCTGCTAAGAGTAACTCTAATGAAATTCCTGTATTCTTCCAGAAATATTCCAAGAAACTATGGGAGATGCAAGCTTGTTATTTTTATCTTTGAGATTGTGGTTTTATTTATTTATTAAATTTATTTATTTGTGTATTTGATTTATTGTTCAACAGGCGCTTCTGTCCACTTACAGAAAATTTCCATTTCTTATTTCTAATGAAACCTAATATCATACTTATGAGCTGTAGACAGTGGTAAGTCCGTGTTTTAACTTAATATTTTAATTACCTGGCGAATTGGTCATATGGCTAGGGCCGCGCAGCTGTGAGCTTGCATCCGGGAGAGAGTGGGTTCAAACCCCAAATGTCGGTAGCCCTGAAGATGGTTTTCCGTGGTTTCCTGTGGTTTTCGGTGGTTTCTGATTTTAACACCAGGACTTAATTAAGACCACGGCCGCTTCCTTCCAACTCCTACCCCTTTCCTATCTCATGGTCGCCATAAGACCACTCTGTGTCAGTGTGACGTAAAGGAAATTGTAAAGAAATACATTTTTAGTTTAAATTTAAGGACTAAACTATTCATGATACACAAGTAGCGTACTCTATTTCATTTTTGTCTTCTCTCTGTGTGAGTTCCCTTCTGACTGACCTTAAGGAGACACTCTGGACATGAAATATGCCAACGTTTGGCATTGTATTAATTGACTGACATATGCTGTTTAATGGTGAATTCATATGGTGAGTTGTGTGTGAAATTTTAATAAGGAAAGTGAAATTATTTATGTAACTTCCAAATAGTGCATACAGGTTTATTTCATTGTCGTAACATTCAAATGAGTTGACAATAATAAATTGCACATTGTCACTTTAATGCAATTCACAGGTTGCCGAGATCATTCGTGGGTATCTTTTCGTATTTGATCTTGCGAAGTAGGTGTGCGTTTGAATTGGATTGGCACGAATACGTTTGAGATTATTGGATTCAAAATGACACATCGACAAATTTATTTTGCAAGGTCAAGATTGATCTCAGAGGGATTACAGACTTAACATTTGTGGGCAACCGCTGAGTAATTTTAATTGGAAATTCTTGAACTTTAATTCCTACGATAGACATTTTAGAAATTAAAGATACAATACTAATGCACAGATTAAAGATTAGCCCACTGCAGAGATATACATGTTGCATTCAACAAGGCTAAGAACTGAGCGCTCACAAAATTGAAACCTGAACACTGAGGGGAAAATTTGAGGGAAGTAAGCAGAAAAGTTTTCACTTCCGTGTAGTGCTAACAGGGATCAAAATATGGGATTAACAAGAGCTCACGTTACAAGGCTTTGACTCTCGGTAAGTACATACAGACTATAGTGTGATATCTCAATCCAATTATATCTATATAAATCGTAACTACGGATACTTCCGCGTTTATTTAAGTACCTACACCGTCCTCTCTTTGCAACTAGCTCTGTGGCCATGATTAGCTCCATATCACCTTTCTTAAAATCATGAAGAACAGATTACACCTACCGTCACCCTTGATCTCCCTCTGCTTGTCTTACCCTCCTTGGTCGACTCCAGTATTCTCCAAGGTACCCAATTCCCTTTTAACCAACTCACAGAGACCTACCATCGAAGACAGTATATGGGGACAGCCTCATCTATTGATGTAACTCCTAATATAGTCATACATCCTCCTTGAGACTACCCTACAGCCATTGTTCTCACCTGTGCGAATTAGCAATTATTGTTACTACTTCTATCTATGAAACCTCCAATTAATTGATAACGTACCCTGATTCTAGACAGATTTCACTGCCATACAAAACCGATAATCTTATTTGTATGAAATCAAATATTTTCGTGTAATATAACACACTGCAATTCTAGGTATCAAATAAGGATTGTAAAATACAGCACAAATAAGGATATAAAATCTCAAAATAAAACTATCTGAACCATAAATATGCCAATAGGTCAAAATCTTGATGGATGACCAATTCACATTCACATACTTGTCTTGTAGTACTATGTTATGTGACGGATGGTCTCTGTCAGCTCAACAGTTGCATTTTGACAGCGTTATTTTACTCCATTTGCAGAGGGAATATGCCATGATTATACCCGTAATAAGAAAAGAAGCATTCTGACAGATAGGATTAGAGGGAGGAAGATCGCACATGCCACTGCACCGTGTTGCTACATTCCTTTCTCCTTCCCCTCACTTGTTCGTTCGTTCCGCTGTATTCTGCTATAACTTAACACATGGGTGACGGGCCCCGAGAAATCTCGTAGTACGCTCGCCAGCGGTAGGTGACGGGCCCCGAGAAATCTCGGTTTTATTCACGACATTGTTTTCGGTCTTACTGTGACATCTCTTGACCGTATCTTGAACTATTTTGGACGTGCACATTGAGTAGAATAAATCGTCGATGTATATCTGCCACTTTTATTCTATTCACGGCCTCTTTTATTATTTGATTTAGTTTCGAAACGTCGACTTTCTTTCTGCCGGTTCAGTCAATTACAAGATGGAGCGCCCGCGGAATGCGGTGTTAGCTGACGACGATATTTTAGAAGAATTATATGGCAATGATCGTTCAATTGGAAATAGTGTAATGAATTAGTGGAAACTGAATGTGAGAGTGATAGCGGAAGTGATATTCAAGCCTCTACAGGCCGTAATTTACCTAGTGTACTTTTTTCCAAGTGATTCTGACGACGACAACGATGTAAACATTAATGATGTGTTAGGAATTGACGCTGAATATGGTTTTGTAAAGGCAGATCCACTATTACTAGGGGCATTGGAGAGTACCCATACCAACTTTAAAGATAAAATATTGACTGGTTTAATATTTGTTTACGTTTTTATAATCAAGTGCACCCTAGTATGCTTAGTAGAAAAATGTCCGGTCCACAAGGTATGTGACAAGCTCAAGCATCCGGTCAGCAATGTGTAAAGTCAGAGGTTCGGCAACTCCAAGCAACACCCGGTGCCCAACAGGTTTATCTCCATGGCAACCGCAGTGGACCCACCCAGGTTTTCATGGCAAACATACCCTACTCGTTTATTCCCACCCACCCAGGCAGGCTGTAAACGGACCTCCTCCTAAGAACTGTAAAAATGCTTATTCTGGTATTACGGCCTTAGTATGTATTCTGTTTCGGGCTGACCAGATTCTGCGGAAGATCGAAGGCAGATAGTTAACTTAATCATGCATCTCTTTTCTAATGGTTTAACGTTGTACCAATTACATCGAAGGCTAGAATTGGAAAAGTAGCAGCTGTGACCCCAACTAAGGTCCACCAGGTGTGAAAATGGTAGACCAAGGAAAACCATCTTCAGGGCTGCCGATGGTGGGACTCTAACTGAACGTCCCAAGAATGCAAACTCACACCCAGGCGGCCCTAACCGCATGTCCATCTCGCTCCTTATTAAGAATGTTCATGGACATTCAAACATACAAAGCGTGTTGTAATACGAATCTTGATGTATCTGTCGCGGCTTCTTTATCAACTGTGTAGACAATCTTCATCGAGGCATGAGAAGTCATCCCACGTTAGACAGCCGACAGACTATTTGCAGGGTGCATCAGAATTATAACGATAAAAAACCAGGGAAGCTCTTCATGTTATGACGAGGACGATGGCGTAATCGGATTGGCTGAGAAAATGAGGTTAATTTGTTACTTGCAGGCACGCGATTGTCCTTGACGAACTTGGCGAATTTGTTATGCCAGCCACTGCCTTGCTGTGCGTCAGAATTGGGAAGTGAAGGGAGGGTAAGTGTGAAGTGGGAGATAGGGGTAATGTACGACTCACCACACATCCTAGAGAGAGTCGAAAGGTCGCTACTACACGGTTGTGACCTGTGCATCGAAGTAGGAGTGGGGGAAGGGCGGCAGCGTTGCATCTTTGAGCATGTTGAATAAAAACAGACCAGAGGGAAAACGATCTGGTGCTTTCCTTGACTAAGACGTGTGCCTTAATTACGGTGTATTCTTGCACTGTGAGGGCAGTTACGGCTGTTTAACAAACGAACTGTGGACATTGCCTGTAAGACACAAGAACAGCCCTGTGTGAGTCGACGAGGAAACTTGTGCAACGCGCGGAACATTATCCCTGTCTCCATCATACACCCCACTTTCCCTCCCTCCCCTTCTCACCTATGAAGCACGCCAGCGGCTTGTGCTCTAGCATAGCAACCACGACAAATACGTACGCGTACCCTAAATTAACAAAGTAATCACTAAAACCTTTATAATGAGGTGGATTTGGTTAGTAGGAAGTGTCAGCCACCCGCTCTTCCATTATGAAGCAAGCGTAACATAAATTACAGGGGTTCTGATGAGCCGTACCCCTAATATTTATGCAAACCCCATAGCATAATTTGTTGTGAAGGTAGACTATACTTGCTACTCGCTTCAGTAAGTTTGCATTCTAACCTATTAATTCTCGAAATGAAAACATTTTCTCCGCCAATCCAATTGTACCATCATTCTTAATGTAACACGAAGAGCATCCCGGATTCCTTTTGTTGGTAATAGTTCTGATACATCCCGTATATGGTACATCAATCATGCAGCAAAAAGGACACTAAGAAAAGAGGTAGAGAGATAAATCACTTATTTATCCTGACAAAATTCAGACCATCTGTCTCTTTCTTACACTTATATGGCAACAGAATTAAATCGATAAATAATTGCATACTTTAAAAATTAAGCACTCAATCTCATACTACGTAGAATTACTGAATTACAACTAAGGGTACGGGTGTATTCTGACCGAAGGCAGGTCCGAACCTCCGCAGAGGTGTGCCTGAGCCCGAGTTTACGTACGGTAGGGTGGCCAGTTCCTTTCTAATCCTCCATTCCCTAACCCCCCACCATCAGCGCGTGGCAACCCATCCAAATCTTGACCACGCCCAATGTTGCTTAACTTAGGAGATCTCACGGGATCCGGTGTTTCAACACGGCTACGTCCGTTGGCAATTACAGCTAACAGTAACTATTTACACATTAAAACAGACTAATTTGTGCTTACATTTCTCATCTTCTAAGCTAAGTACACATGGTAAATGTCAAAATATTTGAGCATCGTGTACTTGAATGCTTTTATCAGTACACACAGTTACTGGTCCATCTCCTATTAGTGTTTCAATCCTTAATCGGCAAACTACGATGAAAGGGTGGGCAGAATGCGACATCTCAGGAAAAATACTCACTTCAATTACAACTACTGCATTTAATATTTGAGTTAACACATTGATGCAGTATTAAACGATAAAATATATACTGCTCGCCGTGCTGATTGATATGTCATTCTGTTTAATACTCCCGCTTCATTTACTATTCCACATTTAATTAATTGACTTCGTATTCCAATATCGTATACAATCAATATCAGTATTGAATCAATAATCGTTCAGTTTGATTTTCCATTGGTGTGTTCACGGCAAAATTATCTTCCTGTCTCTCAGTCCAATCCTAGGTAAGAGTATAGCGGCATCATGGAGATCCATGGTGATTGACGGCGTATGTCCAGGCCTGTCTGCTTTATGCATAGCGATTTATTTTCTATAGCCTCACCTCTATTAGTCCCTTTATCTAATCAGTCCATTGTGATGCGCCAAGTCCTTCAGGTTTTCGGCTGTAAAATGCACACCCTAAGGCGAATATTTCGATCGTCTTTGCTCTCCTGCTAACGTCACCACAGTACCTGAACTTTCCCAGATCGCTAATTCAAAAATGGAACAGATAGCTCATTTTAAGAACTTAGGATGTGTGTTCTAAATAATGATTTTTACGTTCCACTGACTACTTTGTACGGTTTTAGGAGACGTCGAGATGCCGGTATTTAGGCCCTCAGGAGTTCCTTAACGTGGAAGTAGATCTATAGACACGAGGCTGACCCACAGGACTGAGCCAAGGTGGTGTCAGGAGGCGAGCGCAACAATGACCCACTCAGCACGGCGATTTCTGTTCTGTAGTAAGTAGTATACTGTAGTATGTGATACTGAGTAGTAAGTAAGCTCCCTGACTAAACTATCCTTACACTGGTCTATTTTCAGACCAACTTTACGGGAGTGAAATATGGTTTTACTCAATATGTATGTATGTGTATGCCAACAGCCGTAGCCGTGTTGAAACACCGGATCCTGTGAGATCTCCGAAGTTAAGCAACATTGGGCATGGTCAGAAGTTGGATGGGTTGCCACGCGCTGTTGCTGGGGGGATAAGGGAATGGAGGAGGGGAAAGGAACTGGCCACCCTACCGCACGTAAACTCCGGCTCAGGAACACCTCTGCGGAGGTTCAGACCTGCCTTCGGGCAGAATAACCCTTACCTTACCAATATGTATTACTTTTAAGTTACTCTTCGGAGCTCACTTAATTGCTAGGCTGACAAATGTGATCTCCGAAAACGCAGAGTCAGTCAGTCTGACTGAAGCATAGGCTCATATTTATTCTCCGCCATTAGTAACAACAGGTCCTAGGCCTGCTCGCTTAGTAGACCAATGCCGGATGATTCGTGGACCATGGATTGCGTTATCAGGTCAAGGGTCCTCGGCTACCCGAATTTTCCTAGCTGTCAGATTTCTCAATTACCATTATTCCAAAAGGGGCAGATATTAACAGGAATTTTCTAGTAACGGTAAATTTATTGTGTAAAATCAAAATCAATGTCAGGATAAGGAATATGATAATGGCGTATGGCCTCCGGAGGAGACCGGTAAAGGTCTTGGGAACTGGCGCCTACAGACGATTTGCGCCTCAGTGAGGAAGCGGCTCTACCTATCATTAATTCTACTGCTGAAGACGAGAGAGAGAGATACCATTCCAGAGTAACTGAATCTCTTATGCCAGAAACGTTTTTGGACAAAATATTTTTTATGCACATATGTTAACATTTCATGTTCAGCAGAACCTCTGTTAACCGAAAAAAAGGGGGAGGAAGGTGGCTTCGGATAATGAACATTTCGTATAGTAATTAAATATTTTTAATAGTTAAGGAACATTTTTGTTGTTTTAGATTAAACTACCATGAAGACAATACAATGCTAACAAAGCATTTCAATAAACCCTGACTAATGTATATTTTTACAACAAACTTCCTTCCATAGTGCTTATACTGTACATATAGCACTATTTTTCTGAAAATGTCTTCTACTTTCTTTCGATTTTTTCCGAGTACTTTTCTAGCCGCTATGTAACACCATCGTTTCATTATCAGAACGTCAGAAGGCTTTGATTCGTCTCATCACTAGAGTCCGGTTTATTAGGTACTGATAGGTTAGAATGCAAATTTACTAGCCAACAGCAAGTATACCCTACACTGTACAACGGTTATGCAATAAGATTTGCATAGATATTAGGGGTACAGCCTATAGAACTCCCTGAATTTATGCTACTCCTCCTACATTATGGTACAACGGGTTGCATGACACTTCCTACAAACCAAATTACTTTGCATTCTAACGTATTACCACCTACAAATCCGAGGTATACTCATCACAAACTGAGTTCGAAATAGAGAAGGGAAGGAAGCAGTCAAGGTCAGAATCCACGCATTCCATTGCTTATCTCCTTTGTCATAACATGAATATAACCTAACAATGTCCCTTCAATTCGTTTTTACCAAAAATATTTATTTTCGGTCGTTTAGGATAAACGGTATTTCGGTTAAAATTGTTCCGGATAACAGGCATTCTACTGTATTCCCATTTTCATACAGGAATCTTACATCAACCTTAACCTCATGGCCTTGGCTTACCAAGCGACCGCTGCTCAGCCCGAAGGCCTGCAGATTACGAGGTGTCGTGTGGTCAGCACGACGAATCCTCTCGGCCATTATTCTTGGCTTCCTAGACCGGGTCCGCTATCTCACCGTCAGATAGCTCCTCAATTCTAATCACGTAGGCTGAGTGGACCTCGAGCCAGCCCTCAGGTCTAGGTAAAAATTTCTGACCTGGCCGGGAATCGAACCTGGGGTCTCCGTGTAAGAGGCAGGGGCGCTACCCCTACACCACGGGGCCGGCAGAAAGCGTACATATCCACCTCATTATAAAGGTTTTACTAGGAGCTTCATAATTTCCTCCTGGCCTGCTGTTAATAGGCAGGACATATCTGAGGAATTTGAATAAGATGAATGACAAGACATTCTTTTGGCGTTATTGCTAACAGAGAGGATGTGCCTTTTTAAATGTAATAAGAGATATGGGAAAGACGGACAATTTTGTAAAATGTTCTGAATGATTCATTTAATGTTGTATGAACGGAAAATTGAGGATGAAACATAATTACATAATTAAAGTGTTATTAAATTTTGGTAAGCATTCAATAACCTTATTTTGCAATGTTTTTTCTATCAAGACTGTATTTCCTTGAAAAATCACACATGACTAGTAACTTTCAGTCCCCATATCGTTATTTATTTGGAAACTTATTTTTAAATTATCATAAATATTACAAAAGAACTGATTAACTATTGGTGTAAAAAACAGACACAAATTCCGAACACTGGAGGCTGTGGGCAGTTTTTTTTCCACCTTTCCCAAAACTAGTAGTAGTGGGCATGTGTGCTTTCTCAAGTAACAGATTCAGTTAAGCAGGTAATATTAAAATTGCCGAACTGGCGGGGAATATAAACCGGGATCCTTGTACCACACAGCCACTGATCCGGACATGCGGAATGTGATATGCTCTGATATAATCTTGAGAAATATCTCTTTATTATATTTTCAGTACAATGTTCTACCGTCCCACAAAACCACTACATGTAATCGCATGAAAATGCTCTTACCTGCTGGTATGTCCCACTTTGTTATTTCACCAGTACATGACTCTACTATACATTTAACGCCTCCAGAGTTACAAAGCTTTTGCCTTACTGACCAGCGCTGGCATATGGCAACTTCACTGCACCAACCTTCCGGGGATTTATGTATTTTGAATTTCATGTTGTCATTTTTGTAATAACATAACATACGCCTGTTTGGACTCACTGTGTGTTGGACTTAGTTGTTTTATAATCTCTTCGCATGAATGATTCAATATACCAGGTACGCCCCAGTGCCATACTTCCTACTTATGAATGTTCTGCATACACCTATGATAAACGGAATGTCTACTACGTGATTTTCAAAGGGACACTACTGCCAGGAGGCAGGTTACGTCAGAATATGAAGATATAACAACCAGATGGTCGCTCGCAGCATGTTCCTCCGCGCTACCCGTCTAGTCCATCCCCTCGCAGTAGTAAACCTGTTTTTGTCCGCATAGGACTACACTGGTATATGGTACAGAAGCAACAAAATGCTAAAGAATTACAACAACGAATTTGCGAGGCTTGTGCTGCAGTGATAACTGTAATGTTGAGATGTGTTCAGCATTGCCTGCACCATTAGGGACATATTTTAGAGTATATCTATTGTGAGTGGCTGTAGACAGAAACGTTCTCTTAGATCCAACCGTGACATTTTACGTCTCAACTTTGAAGCTGTAATAATATGTATTAGTTTCTGTTTCATACAGACAAGTCTGTTATACAGTGGAATGTCGGCACGTGGTGTATAGGTGAATACGTTATTACATATTCTCTTCTGCATCCTTGGTGTATTTACAAATGCATCCTGTTACAAAAGGTGTGTAGTAAAATGACTACCATTTGTTTCACAACATACGAAATACAGCACCTTGTAGCGCTCCTTTGAAAACAAGTGATTAGGCATCCCATGCATCACTAGTGCATGCGGGACATTTGTAAATAGGAAGTAAGTGTAGATTATGGCAAGAGAATAAGGAGGGGAAGAGGTAAGTAAATGAAAGGAAGGAGGAGGTGGTCCACGTCAAGATCGATACCTTCTTAATCAATCTACGCAGTTCATAATGTGTCCTCCTCCTCTATCAACATTAGCCTCTCAAGTTCCCAACACGATCGATCAAAGTGTCCGGACGCAGTAAGATTACCATGCTTCACCGCCTGTGTTGGGATACAAGTCTTCCAGCCGGCTTCACACTATGACATATTGTTAGGGAGGGAAACGCAGTGTGTTATTGGAAGTCATAACAAGGAATTCAAGCTATATCGAAACAAAAGATTGTGAATAGACTTATGGCTGTCAGAATTACAACCTCCATTCAACAATCAGATCTCGTAGCCTCGGTCCGTCAAATGTTAATTACTTTTAACGACGAATCAAGTTTTCTTAATAGCCCTTAAATGTTTT
The DNA here is from genome assembly GCF_040414725.1 of Anabrus simplex. Taxonomy (NCBI): domain Eukaryota; kingdom Metazoa; phylum Arthropoda; class Insecta; order Orthoptera; family Tettigoniidae; genus Anabrus; species Anabrus simplex. The sequence goes on along the minus strand of NC_090274.1, from coordinate 21,061,202 downwards.
GAATGCTGAAAACTGATTACGTCCATCCTCCAAGAAATATTACAACTACCTGTCTAAAAAAGAGAGAAGAAATTAGGGTTATTTAGGTCACAGTGGTAGACAATTTTACAGCAGATAAATGCTCTGAGGTTGCTCAGGAATGATGAAAACGATTTTGTTTTGAACACCAGGAACCTCGAGAACGCTACTGAACCTACAACCTGATGCCAGCACATTCAATTCCAGGAACAATTATCTCAATTACAGGAGAATCAGAGCACCACTCAGAGGCCAAGAATTTCGAAAGTGGTGTAACATCCCCTACAGGGGCAAAGGTGTCATTTTGTTCAAAGAACATCCGATTTCCAACAGATGGATCAGCAATCATTGTGGGCTGTCATGCAGTGAGTTGGGAGATGCTCTAGAAATAACCGGAAACATAGCATCAGTTCGTGCTGTGCCCAGCAGGACTAAGGACGGCAACCGTTTTTTTAGGCATTGCCGTAACAGGACCGAAACGCTTAAACATGGTCACTGGGAGCACAGTCAGACTCTGCGTAAAGACACCACACGATAAGATGATGATGATGATGATGATGATGATGATGATGATGATGATGATGATGTTGTTTGTAGTTTAAAGGGGCCTAACATCTAGGTCATCGCCCACTAATTGTACGAAATGAGACGAAATGGTATGACAATTTTAAAATCCATAATCCTCCACTAACCAGAATTCGAAAACGTGAGGACGAAGAATAAATGGTTGGATATGAAGTTAAAACAATCAGTGGATCCGACCCGCAATGCCCCACATTCCCAGAAATTGAGCGTTAATCTATAGTATTACCGACCAAGGGACTGTTTCTAAAGCACAGTACTGACTAGATGATGCTTGTAGTCGAAACGGATCCAAAATCCAGGTCATCGGTCTCTCATAATGGTACTTATGGCTAGGAAAATATAACCATGCTATGCGTCATATTGCGGTACTAATCAAAAGTAGCGCAGACTCGCGGTATTCCACACATTATGGCACTATGCACAGGTAATGAAATTCGCACAGACCTATGGTGTTTCGCACACTGCGGCACTAATTACAGGCAACGAAAACCTATGGCGTTCCTCACATAATGGACTAAATATAGGAACTCACACTATCCCGTTGTGTTCCTTACAGAGTGGTTACTAAGCATAGGCAAGACAGAACCATGGTGTCGCTAATCCGATGGTTTTGCACATATAGGTGTACGAAGCACAGGTACTGTAAAAGCCGCCAACGCACTCTATTGCCACTAATCACAAACCTATTGTGTACCTAACATAGTGCTACTACGCGCAGGTATAAGCGACCGATCGTCTTCCTCGCGTGGTGGTACTAATTTCAAGTAGTATGATGGTTCTAATTATATCATCCCTTGGTCGCCCATTTTACTCGCCTTTTACGGCAGGCAGGGGATACCGTGGATGTATTCTTAGTCTGCGTCCTTCACCCACAGGGGGTCCAAAAGATAAGATCTTCGATAGCTCAGGTCTTGAGAGCAACAGGCTTTAGTGTGCATGAAGAAACCCACGGTCTGACTCATACAGGAAATACTCGTCGGATTGGTATCTTGACCTACAAGGACATCACAGGCTACATAATTCGAATCCTGTACTAACCAGCCCGACCTCGTTGATCAGTAACAGGAAACACATTTACCAGCCAACTATTCCGTTCTACAAGAATTCTTATTGCTTGCAAATGATCGAAGTTACTGATCTGCTACTTGGAGCCAAGGACACAATATCAAGGAAATTTCTTACATCCTGCCATACTTTCCAACTTCCCAACTCGCTGGTGAATGAAGTGGCGCTGACTGCTTTAAAGCTCTCATTCAACATTCTATGCGACTTCCTTAGCTTAGACGCTTTTTCGTTTTAGATTCCATTCTAATCCTTTGGACATTCTTAAATATTATACTTGATTTTCAACATTCAACTTTGCCTTTAGGCAGCCCTCATGTGGGGAACGTGTTTGCTAAATTCCTGTAGTAAATATATATTTACTATTTTTCTACTTCTCGACAACTTTACAGTTGCTTTTGGGTCAGGTCTGCATGTGGATTTGGCACAGTATTTCATTTAGATCCCCTACCTGACGCCTACCATGGTTGGAGGGATGTATTCACTTTGTATGTTATAGTGTTGCTGATTCGTGATTTGTCGTATGTAAGATTTGTGTTAAGACAAGTAAAACACCCTCCTCCGTGCCGGAGGAATTAACTGAACACCCTTGACCTTTAGGGCACTAGACGTACCATTCAGTCAAGGAGCTGTACTATTATATCATATAATTTAATAATAACTGAATTTTCATGCTTTTGGGAGAGATCTCACAATAATTTAAAATCGGTGTTAGAATGGGCGACGGACTTACTCAGATTATCTTCAACAGCGTCTTGAAAAATGTAGTAAAGGTGTGGAAGGCGGAACTCAAAGGCAGAGGATTACATCGCCAGGTCAGACAGCGATCAAAATTCAAGAATCATTAAGTTTATCTAGTGTCGCTGTAATGCACTACAGAGGAGAGTTTGAACCACAGAGCTGACGTGACAGTCATTCGCTAGTCCCAACAGGACAGTATTGCAAAGGGTAGTTGAATGTCAATGACGGAATTTGAAAAAATATCGTACTTTCAGCAACTGGAGAATTTCAGATTCTACCGACTATTAGACAAAAATTCGCTAGCGAAATATTTGAGATGATCAAATCGAAATCGCCGGAATCACCACGACAAATAAAAGACGCGAAAAAGCAGATCAGAATACTATGTGATCCTCGAACTGCTTGCGCCACACCACGAACATATTGACTGCACTAAGTACACAGGTGTACATGGTGTTGCCTGCACTGTAGGCACCGGTCACAAACATACTGACTGCTTGGCTTACGATGACGAAATCGCAACCTTTTCCAGAAGTATAGAGGCACATCAGAAAATCTCAACCTTCTGAACGAAGTCGGGAGGAAATTTGGAAATCAAGTATCTTTTGAAAAGTACAAGTTCATGATCAACATCAGCAACGCACTTACAGTGTTAAGAATGGAAGATGGAAAAACCGACGAAGTAGACAAATTCGAGTACTTACGTGAACTAATTCGAACTAATGTACTAGACAAGAAAACCAACAAAACAAGAGCGAACAAAACTGACCTAGTGTACGAACTGTCTATGGATATCTTCAAACAAAACTAAAATTAGGTATTGCAATACACTAATAAAACTCCAGTCAGTGTCTAGGCTAAGGAATCTCTTTTTTCTCCTTCCTTAATCCGTGGAGTCTCGGGTGCGAACTGTGTCGCACATGTGTATTTGACCATTTTTTGCGGCCGGATGCCCTTTCTGACGCCAACGTCATATGGAAGGATGTAAGCACTATTGCGTGTTTCCGTGGTAGTTGGTAGTGTAGTGTGTTGTCGGAATAAGAAGAGGAAAGTGTTACAACAAACAAAAACACCCAGAAGAATTAAACGTGAAAAAATTGCCCGATCCGGCTGGGAATGGAACCCGGGACCCTCTGAACCGAAGGCCTCAACGCTGACCAATGAGTCGGACTACGATAAGGAATGCATGTTCGCTATAAAATCAGGAGAAATTGAATATACAGGAAAAAACGAGAGGAAGACTGATTATAAAATCAGGGTCCACAGAAAAAGAAGAGTTTTAGTACTAGAAGTACGAATATCTCTGTAAGAGTAAAAAAATGCAAGAGGATGTCTGATCAAATCAAAAATACTAGAGTTAAATGTGTTGTCCAGATAATGAGGATGAACTACAGAGGTCTCGCTAAACAAATTTCTAAACATGCTTATAGGAGTAAGAGTGGGTTATAGGGATAGAGCTTGCTTGTTATTTAAATGGGCCTAAAATTTAGGACATCGGCCCCTAATGGTACGAAATGAGACGAAACGTAATGACAATTTAAAAGTCCAAACTCATCCACTGGCCAGAATTCAAAACGTGATGATGAAAAATGAATGGATGAATTCATTCATTCATATCCTAAAGGCAAGGCCTTGTCGCTGAAACCACATATTCATGGTTGCATTACGAGGGATAATAATACAGTGGTTTCCCGTTGCCTTCTGCATCCGAATGCCGTTGACCAAAATAAGTAGGTTCATCCACCTTTAGGGGCAACTTCTCACCCCATGGGCAATAGGGTGCCCGTAACCTCCACCCGCTCATCCACCCCACGAAGAGTGTGTTAGCACTTGGCGAATTTAAAATAATTAGCAGATCCAGCTCACAATATTGAAAGTTAAAAATAATTCCAAAATCAATCCACTGACTAGAATTCAAAAATGGGTGAACGACGAACAATGATTAAAAGTTAAAACAATGAGTGGATTCAACCCGCAATGCCTTATCTTCCCATAAACTATCTTAAATATTTGATAAAGTTTGTGTTGGCCAAGGGGCTACTTCCAAAGCACAATCCTGAATCGATGATACTTGTTGTCTAACGGGGTCCAGAATCCAGGTCAGTGTCACCACATAATGATATTTATCGCTAGGAAAGTAACAACCAAGGTATTTCTCATGCAGTGGTACTAATTATTAGTGACAGTTTGGTACTACTCACAGATAATGTAATACGCACAGATAACGCAGACCTCTGGTGTTTCCTACAACAGGGCGCCACTCATTGGCAACGCAAACCCAAGGTGTTCCTCACACAGGTGTACTTATCACAGGGACTCGTAATATCCCGCGGTGTTTATTACATACTGGGTACTAATCATAGGGACCGCAGACGCACAGTGTCGCTCATACAGTAGTAATAACATCAGGTAACGCAGTCCTATGGTGTTCCTCACATAGGTGTGCTAATCACAGGAACTCGTACTATCTAGCGGTGTTCCTCACATAGTGGGTACTAACCACAGAAAACCCAAACCCATGGTGCCATTCATATAGTGGTACTAATCACAGGTACTATAAACCCGTAATGAACCACGCTCTGCTACTACAAATCACAAACCCATTGTGTACCTACCATACTGGTGGTACTCGCAAGTAAATGCGATACATGGTGTTCCTCGCGTGATGGTGCTAATCATGGTTCTAATTCGCTCCTTTTAGTCGCCTCATAAGGCAAGCAAGGGATACGGTGGGTGTATTTTTCGCCTGCATCCCCAACCCACAGAGGGTGAAGGTATACAGAAATGGGGATATTAGAAGACATAAGGCAGGACCGAACAACATTTAGGAAACTAATACAAGATTAAATGAGCAAGAAAGTAAGTTACATCTGACGGAAGTGCGGTTCAAACAACAAAGCGAAAGAATTAAGAATTATTCGTGAGCAAGAAAAGGACCAGGAATTAAGTAACGAAAATAAGTGCAATGAGATACCAAATTCCAAAACGGAAGAAGATAAATTTTATCACGATATGGTATTATTATTATTATTATTATTATTATTATTATTATTATTATTATTATTATTATTATTATTATTATTGAAGTATTCGGCTAATTATAGACCGCTTCATACCTAAGACAATGGTACAGTATTTTTCTTTTCTTCCCAGAACTTCTTCATACTTCGGCTGATTGCCAGCGTCTGTTCCTCCGATAACACTCCGATAACACTCCGAAATTGACGACGAATTTGCAAAAGCGAAAAATCCGCAGAAGTGATCTGTCACCGGAAGGACACTCTGTTATTTATTATGTCACAAGCGATCTTCAGTCTTTGTAGATCCCTTCGTATCTCTCCCAGCCAACGGGTAGCCTGTTTTAAATTGGAGATATTCTGAAAAGTTTTCATCGTCTGTCGTTCATTCTGTCAAAACTGTAGTCTTCGTCTTTTCGTTGTGTCTGTAATTTTCTTTATAATGTAGTAGGGGTATTTATTTTCTATTTTCATCAAGATATCTCTAACCTTTTGGGGGTTTCAAAATTTTGTTAAATATTTACCTTTCTTCCTTTTCCTTTCTTCTTGTTCACCTCTTTCGTTCAACTTTAAACATTCTGGTCCATATAATACCTCCAGTTTATTTAGAGTTTCACAGTGCCTGATTTTCGCCTGGAACGATAAGCATTATTATTTTTATTATTATTATTATTATTATTATTATTATTATTATTATTATTATTATTATTATTATTATTATTATTAGACAAATTCTAAACAATACGGTCCAAAATTAGGCAGTAACTTGGAAAACAAAAACCGTGCAAGACTCGTCCTTCTATCGTATAACTAATAAATCCCACTTGCATCAATATTTCCTCTTGCGACCCCTCCGTCATCAATCACAGTCTCCAGACGTCATGCAATTATGACGCCTCGCTGACTGGGGAAGCAGCACCACGTGTTTTCTAGTTGAGCGCGCATAAAAGACAGACACTCAAATATCGGAAGTAATAGCGAGGATGTCAATCAACGACGGGTTTTTGTAGAGTAATACGTTGGTCCCCAATCTTAATTAATGAGTTGTCAAGGCACTATTGTCCACAATGTAGTGCTGTAAATTGACTTGAATGAAGAGTAGAGCATGGCCTTCTAATACCCCTGTCATATATGCAAATTGTTCTGCAACGTCACGACGCGGGAAACAGTGCCCTTATACAGGATGGGCAAAATAAATCAGACCCGGAAAGTATTTACTATAAGACTGAATCGTAATTGACCCTTGTTACTGAACATCGAAGAAGATGCTAGAAATGGCCCCATCTTAAGAAATTAAAAACTGGATCCGCGAAGGTTCGTCTTCACGCTTTAATGCATGCACAACAGTCAATTTGTAAGGATGCAGGTGCACTTCCTCTTTGTTGATATTTCGACAGGAGGAACGCTTAATTGCCACTTGCACAGATAATCGACGATGAGATTTCGTCGGACTTCGTTCCAGACTTTCCTTAACTCGAGCAATGTTTCCTGGTATTCGAAATGTTCTCGGATAGCTACAGTTTTTATTCGCTACAGAGTGCTTTTCACGCCATTTTGCCACTAAGCTTTGCATTGCAGACTTGGCTAAACACTTCCAGTCTTAAACTCTCGCACCAACAGTTCCGCACAGCTTCGCGTGGCAGTCGACAATGAACACGCGCTATTTTATCGTGAGCATCATTCTGTATTGCATGAACTGGTCACTAAACACGTCTGCTCCCCTCACTCAATCACACGTAATAACACTGACACGTACTCGAAAGATGCGCATGCGCAGACATGTGACAGCAACCGATTGGTGCATAGAAATCACGGTTTCCAGCATTTCCTGTGATGGTCAGTTCTCCTGTCAGTCTTATAAATATTTCTCGGGCCAGTTTTATTTTTCCCACCCGGTATCTGTTAGGGAATTGAAGTTCGTACACCCTAGAAACATTCAGCCTGGAGAGGCCACGACCCGCTCTACACCACTGGTAACACAGTGTCCTAGCACTGGAATGGTAGGAGTTAAGCCGGCAACTTATCCACACACGCCGTTAGGTGGCTCTGCATACCTTCCAGGCAATCTTAATGGCGGTACGAACGGACTCTTGTCCCCGACCAGATAAATAGCTAAGGAGAAACTACACAATTGAGGGTAAACGAAGTGCGTCCTCGCTTACAATACAGTATTTCCAAGAAGCTAACAATATGATGTACCTTCAATTATAACCAAAACAATCGAACGTGGCTGAGCGGGGTCACAATCACAAGTTCTAACTTGGAGGAAGTACCCCGTGATAGGCATTGTCGAAATAAAGCACCTAGTCTGCATAGGTTTGAAATTTCATTGTTAGGACTTTACCTTATTTCTTAATGAGTAATTTGCACACTTCTGCACCAAGATTTACTAATACGTTTACACTACTGAAGCTGTAGACGTGTTGTTCTGGAGCTTCAGTAGCGTGTAACTTGTCTGAAAGAGCTCGATTGTCTTAGCTTCGAGACGTTTCTCATAAACATTCTCACGCCCGACATTCGAGATGGTGAGAAGATAGTGGCGACATCTTTCAAGCGACCTTTCCTTTAGAAGCACCTTCCGATAGAAGAACCATCAAACTTCTCTTTTGTCTTCACAAAATCGATCGCTCCTTCCCTCCACACGCACTATTCTACACTCGTTCCCTTCGTTGCGCTGTTAAACTGGACACAATATGTTTATTTTCGTGAAGTTTGAGCTGTAGAAGTAGACCCTCGTTCCCTGGTTGCGTGGAGCGATGTTTATCTCCATTGCTTTCCCAAGGGCCAAACTTGGGGCGTTAGTTAATTTGACTTTATGTCTCATATAATTTTCAGTTAAGCAAATAACTAGGGCCGCACTAAAGTGACCACAAGTTCTAATAGTTATTCATGATGCATCTGATAAACGCACATCGAAGTCAAGAAATCCACAGAAATTATAATAAACACATAAATGCGGTTGATCGTGCCTTCTCCAACGCGCAGCCTCTGTGAATATCCTTTCCTTCAGCACCGTACTATACTTGTGACTTGGCGATTGATAAAATCGTGCAGAATAAATATAGACCTAAAGGATAAAAACGCAAGCCTGTGCATCACTATTATATAAAAACTGTTGTTGTTTGAGTCATAAAACTATAATACCCTCCCATATTTTATTGAGGAAGGGAGGCACACATACTCCTCTGTTTATCACTGTTCATTGTCAATACAGAAAAAATGAAGTTTATTATATATGAACCTATATTTTGCTCAACGTTTCATTTATACCTAACTACTACATCTTACATCTGCACTAATCTGCTTGTCATATTCGGATCTTGGACTACACCTATCATTCTTTCCGGATACACTTTCCTCAATAACCAACTGAGTAAGTCCTGGATGTCTTAAGAAATGTCATATCATTCTATCCCCTCTTCTTGTAAAATTTAGTTACACCGTTCTCCACCCGCCAATTCGATTCAGTATCTCTTCACTGGTGATTCCATCTACCTGTCTGAACTTCAGCGTTCTTCTATAAGGATTAGATAACATAAATTAATTTCAAATTCTGTTCGATTTCATCACACATTTTTTTCCAGACTTATCAGGTATTTCTACAGAGATCATGACAAGAAACTAGAGTAGTAAGGAGTAAATTTTGTAAAAAATAGGAACGGTATTGATATGATCCTTGAACAGTAAATATTTGTACGTTCACAGTCGTAAAGCAACAGTGTTTCAAACATGATGGGAGCTGAATAAGCATTTTCTCACGGGAATTAGGTTACACTGCGGCTCAGCGATCTCTATCATGCCATGACGTGACATGACAACGCACTCCAAGAAGGAGCCCAACACTTACTAATAGAAGATAAGGAAGGCACTTAGTTCATTGGGGAGAGGCTTTCAGACTGAGCGCGAAAATGCACAGGAAAAAATGATGAAGATATAGAGGTAAGTAGTAAAAATTAAATTAGGTTCACTTGCTCATCAAATTTTGAATAATTTCATTGTTATCTTCTCAAGCAACGTAGGTGCTTTAGTAAGATGTTCGAGCGCGTTCAGAAATAATGTAAAATATTATAAACATGTAGAAAATTCGAAATACTATGACCGACGAGAATTTTCAATTAAACATTCAATATCTTCTGTAAATAGTGTCATCTCATGCAGATCTACACAACAGACAACTGTTGAATTCTGTACATACATGAAACGCTTCACCATCCCGTCGATGAATAGGACAGAATACGATAGCGGACGTAATAAGGCTTACCTGAAACATAGAACAAAAATCCGATCATAATTAACAGACAGCGAAGAAAGTACTTTACACTGTTTCACTGCATGTAGTGTTTCTTTACAGTCTCATTCACATGAATGTATAGAACCACATATCGTAAGAAGCCCACACCTACAAAAAAACCTGTAAATTCAAAACAACATATACCTGTATTTATAAATAAGACGGGCGTCTCAAATTTATGTTTCTCAATACCATACACGGTGTTTGCTGGTAATTGTTAGTGTTGTGAATACATATGACACCAGGACATTTGGCTGTACGGATTGGGTCGCATAGCTGTGCGCTTGCATTCGAGATATTGTGGGTTCGATTCTTACCGTCGGCAACCCTGAAGATGATTTTCCGTGGTTTTCTATGTTATCATCAAGCAAATGCCGGGGCTATAACTTAATTAGGGCCACGAACGTCACCAACCTAATCTTATCGCTTTCCCATTATTGCATCGCAGAAAACCTGCTATGTGTTAGTTTGACACTAAATACATTAGCAAAAACGAAAGACCGAGCTCGATAGCTGCAGTCGCTTAAGTGCGGCCAGTATCCAGTAATCGGGAGATAGTGTGTTCGAGCCCCACTGTCGGCAGCCCTGAAGATGGTTTTCCGTGGTTTCCCATTTTCACACCAGGCAAATGCCGGGGCTGTACCTCAATTAAGGCTACGGCCGCTTCCTTCCAATACCTAGGCCTTTCCTATCCCATCGTCGCCGTAAGACATATCTGTGTCGGTGCGACGTAAAGCAAATAGCAAAAAAAACCAAAGAGATGACGTCAAAATGATGTATTATTTCAGGAAAAAAAAATGATGTCTAAAATGTTATATTTGTTGCTCAGGTAGTATTAAATAATGAAACAATTTGAGGCTATACTTTTTAGCATGAAAACGTTCGCTTCTTACACGTAGAAACGTTTTCAAAAAACTTACGCATGCACATTGCCTGAAGCATGGTACGCCGGGTGGTATAAGTCGAGGCGCAAACGAGGCTACTATCCACCTCGCAAATATCATGCTCTACTTCAAGCTCCTCACTCTCATAAAACATTCGCCACATTTAAAGAAGTAATATTTTTCGAACAGTAGACATTCTTCCCTATCTACCGTAAGGTACACATCTCCCAAACATCCTGTTTATTAGTTTGTACACTCCACACATCGTACACTGTGTTCTCCTCTTAGTGCTTCATTCCCCTATGGTGATTGAGGCATTTATACAACCTTCGGACAAACTGAGTCAACGTCTCGGCGCTCCTCTGTATTCATTACTATCAAATCTCCGTCGGAAGGAGACGAAACTCCCTACTCAGTTGTGTCAAATGTTGTGGTTTTGCCACTTCACATACACTCTCCTGTTGTCAATTCTCCCACTTATAAATTTAGAGCACTATTTTACCACATTCTTACGACTCATCACAATTTAGCTATAGATACGCTTCAACCAACTGGCGATAAATTTCCACACTGCCACGTTCTTCGAGTGGAGAAAGAGATTAACAGCACGAACTTCCTGCTTGGATCAGTGTTCTACTCAATCCTGTACCTTTAACTGGCATTTGCCACTTATAAGGTCGTCTACAGTGCTACCAATATACACGAAGTTTCACTATAACTGCAATGAGCCTAGCATAATTTGTATAGTTCATAAACTTCACATAGACTTACTTCTGGGATGCTTCTCCTATGTAAAAATACATTTTCTCTCTCTACTTTTCAAATACTTACGTGATACTTCGTTCTCGTTTTAGACAGCGCAAGCTATGTTCAATATAACATTGATATATTACAGTTTATAATTCCACGTCATACTTTAGAGTGTTCAACTATGGAGACTTGACGTGGACTCCTGGTGTGCCAGACCAAATGACAAGCGATAATTTTGAAATGTGGTGCTGGGTGAGGAATATAACGCATATCTTGGGGGAGCATTTAGTCCATGGAATGACAGTATAATTATTGTGCGAACAGAGTTCACCGATTCTTTGTGCGGGAAAGGACAGCGATAATAATTTATCATTATCTACGTGTGAGTGGTCACGTGAAAAGTGACTTGAAGGGAATTATTCGTTTCATACTTAATACCAATCATCTGAAGGTATTTTTTAATGTTTGTATCTATATATCAGTTTATGCTCCCAAGACTGGAAAATTGCTGGACATATATCAACCGAACTCCGAATTTAAAATCTATATATGGTGGATTGTCTTGGCAGGTAAATAAAAATTCCGGCTCATCGCATATATAAGAGTTTATAGGAAGATCAGAACTTTATTTTTTAAATATCTCCGTTAGTATTATGTGTGTAGTGAGTCTCCATAGCTTAGGAACTAGCCACTCGCCGCTGGGTTCCGCGGTTTGAAATCCCGGTCACTCCATGTAAGATTTCTGCTGGTCAAAGCGGAGGCGGGACAGTTTTTGTCCGGGTACTCCGGTTTCCCCAGTTAACTTTCATTCCAGAAAAAACTCTCCAATATCATTTCATTTCATCATTCAGTCATTAATCATTGCCCCAGAGATGTGCGACAGGCTTCGGCAGCCGGCACAATTCCTATTCTCGACGTTCGATGGGGTTTTCATACATCGCTTTTCTGACCCGGTCGAATGACTGGAAACAGACTGTGGATTTTCATTTTCAGTACAATGTGTACAAAAATTATATATAGTATAAAAAGGTGTAGGAAATGAAATTTCCGATCATATGTGGCATATTTATCGTATAACAGATACTAATGGAGATATTTAGGAAAATGTGAATTTTAGTGGAAATCCCGCGAAACTACAATTGTTTATAATTGATAAGTAGTTGCAACAAGTTTAGACAAGAAACTCTACCGTACCAAATTCGGGAATCGTCCCCATTTTGTTTCAGTTTAGCTCAGCTTTACGTGTAGAACTTCACACTGCTCCCACATGCTTTCAGACAAAGTTATCACCTGACCCCGATTTTGTATGCATTAATAGGTTAGACTGCAAACTGATATGTTTATTAGGATGTGTCGCTTAGCCCGTTCTTTCGTTGTGTAGCGAGATTAACATAAATTCCAGGGGTTCGTATGGGCCGTGCCCCTAGTGTTTATGCAAACCTCAAAGCACAACCGTTGTGCAGGTGGAGTTTACTTGTTACTCGTTTCACTAATTTTGCATTCTAACCTATTACCGCATAAAAATCCAGGCTATCAGTTTATAATTGAACCACGGTAATTATCACGAATTCAAGGAGAAAAATTATCTTCCATTGCAGAACTGTCATTTGAAGAACGGGTGAAGGATGTAACTGTGCTCAGCTTCCTCGTGCAGCTTGTACAACAGCTTCTTTGGAGATCACAAAACTCAAATGAAAGTACTATTTTGATTGTTTTCAGGGAATTAGACTTGCCGGAAATTTCTTCCGCGCGATTCCTTGTTAGCTCCAGGGAACGTAGCGACTTTAAGTTGGCGTAATTGACTACTTTCAAATAACACCGAATTGTATCAGGATCAAACGCGACAACTTTGGCTCATAAGACCGTCGGCAGATGAATTGTTTGATGAACGTTAGACATCACGAGATTTTATTAAGAGTGTTCTTCGTATGAGTCTTGTGTAATTTGGGCCACTCCTCGTGCAAATCCCTTGCGTTATTGATCATCGCACCCACAGTTGCCTAACCTGCTTACTAAAAGCTCAATCCCGTCTATTCATTCTTTATTTAGTTTCCCGTAATTCCACTCTTTCCTTCTCTTCTGTGTTGACTCTTCCGGCCTGTGACAGCGCTCCCAAGTAAATACGACGCTTTTTCTAAAAAAAAAAGAAACACGCTGGTTCCAATTAGAAAAAATAAACAGAATTAAATATTAGAACACACGGTTTGAAGTAGCCAGCAGAAGAAGGTAGAGCACAAGCCAGTGTGTTGCCTCGAGTTGTTTAACTCGATTGCTGTGTTCCGCAGAGACACACTGAGAGGTGCTGTTTGCTCACGTGGCTGGTGTAACGTGCTGAATTGACAATGTCGAAGCTTAATGAAGACGTGCGCACTCCGCAGGTATTACCTGATACTTCACAAATGTTACCCATAAATCAGTTCATATTTTTCATATGGGCACTTCGGTGTATTCGTTAATAGCCTGTCTACCGATTGTAATATATCGGAGGAAAATAATGATAGTTATTATTCTAATTTATAGTGCGAAGGCTGGCCTTGTGCCACTTAATTTATCCGCACGCCATAATCATTACCATCTCTCTTCATGAGACGTACTTTTCCGTGTCCATGTCCTGTAAGATCTGGTTTTGAAAGATTTCCTTTGGCTTTCCTCAAGGTATCTGTCCAAAATTATAGCCTTCTGTTATAACTTCAGTTAACACAGTGCTAGAGTATAAGCCCTACAAAGATGGACGTAATCTCTTCTTTAACCCTCGAGGGATCACGTGGGATGATATAATTCGTTTGGTCGTACAATATAATTCTAAAACATATAATTTCGATATGATTTATATTTAAGAGATTATCTTTTAACGAGTAGCAATCTTCTTCTAAGCCAAACACGAACGTCTTTGTTTAAAGGGTTGCATAAATAATTGGAGAAGAAGCGTTTAAAACCCCTACAATTTATGCAACTATTCCAACTGAACTGATGTACAGCTAGAAGGCCCTTGTTTATTGTGTATTCAGCCAGAACAGTGGTTGGTTCCTCACCAGTTCTGCATCATCTCTGATAGATGGCCTTTGCATCACTGAAGAGGCATACTAGAGACATCAGGGTAGAGGTTGTTCCCCATTCTTTTCTTACCGAACCAGAAATTGCTGTCATATCAGTCTGAAAAACCCACTGAAATGTACTCTAAGAACGACAATTTTACGTCATATAATGCATAAAGAATTGTAACGCTTATACCTCAGTCACTTTCGTATTGTCTAAGCTCAGGATGAGGAAGGCAGGTCCTTGAATGTAAACGCTTTGTGTAAACTACCCTAGAAAGACACAGTGCATTTTAAACACTTCGTCTCGCAAACAAAGGCATAGAAGACTCTTAGAACCGAATAAATATTAATACATCATGACTTATCCTGTTTCTGAATAGGTGTCCCCTCCAAGTTATAAGAAATTTCACGTTATGGAACTTCCTACAAATGTATGGTTTCCATCATTTCAATTTAGAATTTTTTGAATTTGGTACATTTATAAAATAAGTTTCACAAATGCGCTCCACATTTTAAAGTCAAGACGACACGATTACGTGAAATTTAATTTTAACGATCAACCAATGATAGAACTAAGATTCTGAAAAGCGAATTTGTGTAAAATTATTTTAATATGTGCTGATATAGACTGCTTTAATTTATATAAATTTAGTCAAATTTGCCAAGGTATTAAGAACTTGTAATCTCAAAACTTAACAATCTTTATCCTCGTCTTTACATAGTGTCAAAACTCGCGTGTAACTTGTCCTCCTTCTTCTTCATATACCTATATTATCCTCTTAATATAAAACCGCGATTTTTTGTTTTCTTTTTGGCAAATGAATGTATCATCAAATTTACAGCAGAGTGCTTGACCTGTAGTTATTTCCAACGAACATCTGGTCGGCACATGCATTAGAGTATCTCGTATATCGTTATAAATATGTAACGTTGACCTTTATAAACAATTCGCAGAGCTAATTATTAACACTCCCACGAACAGATTGTTTATGGAGGTCTCAATGAATAAATCAGTACAGTAGCTAGTAGCTAACAAGTGTTTTTCACCGTGCAGATACAAAATATCTCTCGCACGATACTGCAGATTATCAATCGAACCCATTTTACAACCATAATTTCAGAGAAACTTGAAAAAATTATTACCATAATTGAGATTATATTTAAGATTTATATTGAATACAATTACACCGTAAAACATAACTAAGTTAATCCTTCAGTCTTCGTCCTATATTAAGTTTTACAGTCTCTTTGAGGCTCCACAGACAAGTTTCAACTCACACTTCAGTTTCAAACAAGATGCCAACAGTTCACTTTCGAATGTCTATCTAATAGAGCCGAGGGGATGGTATTATCGATGGCGTAATTCGAAATGTATTATAGGACAGCGGTTGTGTTGATATACTCATAAATACTTCATTACTAGAATGTGGCAACATCCAGCATTAGATAGTATAAACCTTGGTAGAGTTCACGCATACATTTCATTCATTATTCGTCATAATTAACCAGTCGTATGTCTCCTCACTGGTTGCCGTGTATCTAATTATTATCAAACGTATTTGGAACTTCATATTTGACTGTAGAGTGACATGCAAACAGCAGCAAACTCCATAGCCTCTTCGAAATTCTGTATGGTAAACTCATTTCAAATGATATGATGTCGCTCCAGTCATGCTTAAATGCCGCAATTATTGATTAGACAAATTTAACAGTATTCATGTTACGCTATCATAAACTGAAGTTCACGGTGTGTACCAGCTGATAATTCTCATCATATTTTATAGCTCCTGTACCAAATGCATGCGACTTGTTCGTAATGGGCTCACTCACTTCTCAGTACACATTTTCAGAGGCTTATCGGCTTTTTGGACAAGTCTGAACTCATGATTTAGATTGAAATGTAACATAGCAACAATTTGTATCAGCTAAGATTCAACCAGTAAACGTAGCTGAAATTATAATGTCACTGCCAACAGTGCAACAGAAAACATATCGTGACATATGAAATGCGATTTTATGGAATACAAAAAACTGACTGTTGAACACGTGAGACTTATTCCACTCTCAGTTTGCATTTAATTCGCGCCGAGTAAGGCTATTACTTAACAACTGATACACATCCCACATTCATAATTCTTAATAATCATTCTATTATACTCTATTAAGTAGTTTATAAATTTAGTAGATTCTTCAGAAATCCTTAAAAAGGTGTTAAGTTCCCACGGTCCGTTAAAATACTATTCCTTAATTCTTCCTGGTTGAACTGTGTTATCCTAAATCATTCTCAGCTGATTTACGAGACTGATAATCTCAGGTCGAATAAGAGCACATTATTTGCTTGGACGGAAATACTTATGTATTTGCAACGTCGGCAATATATTTCTTCTGATAATGCCAGAATGTTGATCACTTTCGAGTAATTTCTCCTCCCTTGTGTTTCATAGATCAGAGTTGCCACACCGTGAATATCAAACCACTGTCAGAGGTTTCACACCCAAGACAATCCTCTCCGCCGAAGTCCACGATTTCCACCTATCTTTTCGCCTATCATCGGTTGTATAAAGCTGTATTTATCATTTTCAAACATATCAGAGAAACAGGATGGCATCCTACGTTTTGCGAGAGTCAGAACTTTACTTGATTTTCCGGTACGATGGAGTACCTATATATTATAATATACTGTAAAAAGTGTCCGAAATTTATGCAGAAATAAGCTGATTCAAGGTAGGGATGAATGTCAACAGTTCGTAAAATATATTTAGCGATTGGATTGTCCGAGGGAGCAGCTTGAAGTAAAGTGCGATGTTTGCGAGGTAGGTAGTAGCTTCGTTTGCCCTTTCGCTTATACCACACGCCGTACTACGTTACAGACAGCAGGCATGCATAAATTGTATAAACACGTTCTACCTAGCAGAAGCGGACGCTTTCATTTTACATTAAATACTACCTGAGCTACAAACATCAAGTTGTCATTTTTTCGTGCATTATATAGGACATTAACTTATTTCATACTTTGAGGCAATTGCCTTCTTCCCGTACTCAAATGAATACGGAAAATTACACTTTACCGTGCTGTAATTAATTTCCACACTGTTTTATTGCAATTGGCTTGAACTCCGCTTTAGATTAATGTAAGCACGGATAGTAAAATGGATCATGAATCAAGGAACACCAAATTTAACCTTGTTGAATTCTTTGTCCACCTGATAGCAACACCGTGGTTCCACACACACATTCCCAGCACAAGTAAGCTTCCTCCATCACAATACTGATAGATTCATCCGTTTCCAACAAATGAATACCGCATGAATCACGGGATATCATAAAGCTCGTACTACCTTCCTATATCTAGGAGCAGATGAATATGTTTACGACTCTGGTAGCTTATTGGATTGTTCGCTGCTTCAAATAATGTTTATATTTTATTACAACATAACCCCATGTACATGCCTCTTACATTTCACAAAACAAGAAAAATTACATGCATGGATCTAACCTCGACCGCATCGCGATGAATCAGAATTATTTATAATTAACCCGCGAGTGGTTGCACGTGAGACTTTCTCTCGCCTTAAACTTCCCATTTAAAGTAACTGCATCTCCTACAATTTTGCGGGGCGTAAGAGTGAAATGAATTACGGAAATAAGACGTAAAGACTGCGATATACATTTTAGATAAAACAAATTATTATCCTATCTTACAGAACCAAAATAGTCCTTAATGGTAATTAGTCATTAGTTCAGTTACATGTAAGTACGGTCGATCCTGGCTCGCTCCGGTGGTATTCGAAGGTGCTCAGACACGTAAGCTGTAGCTTTACTGGCATGTAAAAGAACTCCTCTGGGACAAAATTTCGGCACCCCGGCTTCTGCGAAAACCGTAGAAATTAGTTATTGGGACGTAAAACCAGTAACATTGTTAATATAGAACTTTCTGACAGTCGCAATACAAATGCAATAATAAAGTACAATAGCTGGAGTTTGTAACATAGTTTATTTCCCAGCATTCTTCCTCTACTCAATTTTTGAAGACTCGTTTATAAGTACTTCCAAATGGAGAACGTTACAAGCACGAGTTAAGTCAAATACTAACGCCTACAACAGGAGGAAAGTTTCCTTCTCGTCTTCAACATAACACCAACGCCACTGGTCGCGCGATGAGAGAAACTCTGACACACGGCGCACGAACTCATACGAATCTTTGTTCCGACTAGACGAGGGGATACTTACCCTTCAAATGTGAATCGCCTTCCTCACGACAGTTAACAACTCAGAAGAGGAAACAGTCCCCTCCCTTGCATCGCTGAGAAGTAAACTCACAATACAAAATAATGTGAGAGAAAAAATAGGCGTATGGCTTTTTTAGTGCCGGGAATGTCCGAGGACAAGTTCGGCTCGCCAGATGCAGGTCTTTTTTTTATTTGACCCCGTAGGCGACCTGCGCGTCGTGATGAGGATGAAATGATGATGAATACGACACATACACCCAGCCCCCGAGCCAGTGAAATTAACCAATTATGGTTAAAATTCCCGACCCTGCCAGGAATCGAACCCGGGACCCCTGTGACCAAAGGCCAGCACGCTAACCATTTAGCTATGGAGCCGCACAATGTGAGAGAAAATCTCACATAGCAACCCCTAGCGGCTTAAATTAATTTAATTTCAAATAAGCAAATTCGCCATAGTATGAAATAAAATATTGTACACAGGAGCAACTAAAGTGACAAGTTTGCGGCAATGGTTTCGCGCGCGTAATGTAACTGATCACTTTCAGTGACATTTGCGTAATTAACTATTGACTTCATATGCATTCAGGGCCCTAATAATAACCAACGGAAATAATATGTGTACCTACTAGGGCTGTAAATACAGTAATAGCAACATAGTTCAGACACTCACAGCAGATCGGTCATTCGCAAATAGGGAATGGGAGCGGTCAGATGGGGCTGTTGTCGGTGTGCAGTGTGCATCTGATGGGTATCCAGTTGGGAATGTTGGTAATGTGTGGCGTTGAATTGAACAGTGTAGATTTCACAACTGTATTCCAAGTTTTCAAAAAGTCATCAGGGCTTGAGGATTAAAATGGAGGTTGCTTGTGGCAAGGATGCATCAGAATATTGAATTTTCACGACCGCATTGTAATCGAAACAGACTTTCAACGTATTAAGTCGTGTTACGTACATGTAATACGTGTTGAAGAGATGTTAAGTACAGAACAAAAATGGCCAGCCGGATCCCAATTGTTCTGTACTTAACATCCCTTCAACACGTATTACATGTACGTAACACGACCTAATACGTTGAAAGTCTGTTTCGAAAGCATCAGAATGTTATCGAGGAAGCCGTGGCGAAAATGCATTACCGTATAGGACGGATCCACGATGGTTATAGAAATGTTGTGCAGTTCGGAATGAGATTTCCATAGACCATCGATGGACTGCCTAGGAATTATCCGCTGAGGCTAGTCTCAGTCATCTAACTCTGTGGCATATACTGAAGAAATTCGCATCTATCCACCGACGTGTAGTAATTGCACCGGTATGCAGTGGCTGCCATCCACCTGGGCAAATACCGCAACGAAGGAGACGCATTTCTGCAGCGTATTGTCGCCATTGTTGAGACGCTGGCAAGAGCTTACGAATTGAAGTGTCAATCGAATGAATGGCCTCACCTTGGAACCCATTCAGGTGAAGCTTATGCCGATTGTGGCATACAACTACGAGGGTTTTATTCTTACGCATGCTATGCGTGAGGGACAAACCGTCAACACTGACTACTACTGCAGATTTCTGGAGCGACATCTGCGTCCAACTATCCGATGCAAACGTCCATGTTTATTGCGGATAAAGTCCCGAAAAGATAAATACTTTGTAGTGTATTATAATTATAGCCCGAATATTCATGCCATAACAGGCTAGATTGCAAACTAATTTTGGTTAATAGGAAGTGTCGGCCACCCGCTCTCCCATAATGTAGCAAGAGTAACATAAATTACAGGAGTTCTGATGGGCCGTACCCGTAATGTTTATGCAAACCCCATTGCATGATCGTTGTGAAGGTAGACTTGCCACTCGCTTCAGAAACTTTGAATTCCAACCTATTAATGCATAAAAATCCGGGCACTAATTATAATACTTCAGCATTCGCAAACAACGGCAAGCTCTTATTGCAACGGTGGCATTGGAAGGTCTTGTAACAGCCTCCATACTCACCAGACGTGAGTCCTTGTGACTCCGGCCTGTTCTCGATATTGAAGGAACCCCTCCGAGGCCACCGATTTCGTAACGTGGCATCTGTACTCTGCGCAACCGGGCGCTCCGTCGCTTTCGTCAACAAAGGACGCTTGCCAACGGTTTCCCGACAGTTGGCAAACGGTAAGAGAATTTGCAGGCAACTACATTTAAGGAATTTAATGCAATTGTACTTGTCAGTTCATTAAATATTGCGTTCGTTCTTTCGTTTACAGTCCTCGTGTCTCCCAAACACCCTGTATATTACAGAACAATACGTTCTCATTCGTAATTCAAGGTAAAATACTTGAACCAGAAGAAGAGGGAATTGAAATAGTTTTACAGAATTTGTTAATAAAAGATTTTGTCAATCTGTGTTGCATTATATTATAATACTTCAAAAAATCGTTTATTAGTAGTTTGCAGAGTAATTCAGCTTCTATTTATTTCTAGAGAACAAATTATTCAATACATTATGATTTACGGTGTGCATTATACCAGCGACTTTACACAGTCTCTCTGTCAATAAACTGAATATCTGCTGGGTATTTGCTCGTGATATTTGCAGTGCCGATATGAAACCAATTTGTTTTTGTAAAACACAGTCTACTGCTGTGCACTGAATTGATGCACCGTGGGAAATCATTTCAATGGATACTATTGTCAATTTAATCCCATCATACCCTTTAAGGAAATAATCCTGTGCGGCGTATTGACGTGAATGCTTTTGCTGATGTACTACTATTGTCATAAGGCAACGCACAACTGGATTTCGTGTTATCGTAGACAATCACGCAGTTGTCAAACGTAGGCCTGTAAGGGTTTTTTTAGTTACATTAAATCTACGATTTTCTTGTTCACAATACTCATTATTTATGAAGAGTCGGCATAAACACAGGCTACACTTGTCTTATGTACATCCAAACAGTATATTGGTGGCACAGTCCACTGTTATTCCTTTGCCTTAAGCACAGCTACATAAAGGAATCGATATCAACATAACAAAATTAAATATCTTCAGTTACATAAAATAACCTAATATTTACATCACTCCCCTCCCCCAGTGTTGACTTCACTCAAGAACGTCTGCAAAGCGCACAGGAATTTTAATAACACATCCTGTGGCATATTCGATCGCACTTAATTTTGGCCGTGATTAATGGTTGTGGGTCGGCCAGTTCACTATCACATTCCTTCAAGCTAAACACCGGTTTGAGCCTATCTATTGAAATGTTTGTTTACCCCTAATCATCAGTGTGACGAATTTTGGAGTACGCTGAACGACTTTATATGGACCTTCTTGAAGTTTTGTGAGCCCAGTCTTCATTCTGCCGACTCTCACAAACACATAGTTTGTCATTCGGTCATCATGGATGAATGGTGTTACTCGATTTTTATGATGACACTGAACTGGTTTGAGGTTATTCATCTGTTTCTTAAGGGAAGTGACAAATGTTGGCAAGTCTGCATCTGCATTGAGGTCAGAAACTTCAAAGAAATCGCCAGGTAGCTTTAGGATTCTGCCGTAAACCATTTATGATACTGTTGTGTTAGCCTCTTCTCGAAAAACACAACGAAGTCCCATTAGGATAGTTGGAAGTACATGAGTCCACTTTGTTATAGCGTGGGCACGTACTGAACATTTTAGTGTACGATGAAACGTTTCCATTTGATTGAGAATGGCATGCAATTATTCTTCATTGAAATTGCATTCCCTGATCTGTCACTACTTGGCGTGGAGCTGCAAATCTAGTGATCCAGGAGTTGAAGAATGCTTGAGCTACAGTTTCGGCTTCTGCATGACTTCTGCCCGGTTCGTAAATCTGCCTATACATGTAAGGTAATTGGTAAATTCATCTGAGGCTGGTAAGGGGCCAATGAGATCAATATGGACCACCTGGAAACGTTCATTTACAATGGTAAATAGTTCAATGGGTGCTTTGGTATGTCTGGACATTTTACTTTTCTGGCAAGTTACACATGCTTTTGCCCATTGTTGAACGTCTTTCCGTAAGTTCTGCCAAACAAATCTAGAAGATATAAGGCTCACTGATTATCTCACACCTGGACGCACCATTTCATGGTAATGTTGAAAGATTGAAAATCTGAATGGCTTGGGGACATATGGCCGAAAATTGTCTGTTGACACATCACACCATCAAGCGTGGTGTGAAGCTTGAATTTAAGTGAAGTGTCAGAACTTAATCGGAGTTTCTGAAGCCCTTCATCTTGTCTCTGTAAAAGCACCATTTTTTCATAATTGATTGACACTAACTTTTCCATTCGTCAGTGAAAAATTGCCTCCATTTTGGGTATAGAAGCCTGATATTTGGTTTTGTCAGGCTGAAGCATAATTTGATACGCCGGTATTAAAACAGAAAGTACGAAATGTAATTATTTACTAGCGCAACTTGAACCGCGATTTGTAGAAAATATCTAGGACTTTCTTAACAGTTCGGAATCAAATAAATATTCATTGGCGAAGGAAAGACTCTTGATAACATTCAAAGAAAGTGAAGAGCAGTAAATAAGGAAGTTGTTCTTCTTCACAATACTTATTATTTATAAATAGTCGGTATAAACACAGGATACAGTGGTATTATTTACATCGGAAGAGTATATAGGTGGCACAGTTCACAGATTAAGAAAAGTTATCACACTATTATTCCTTTGGTCTTAAGCATAGCTACATAAAAGAATCGACATCAACATAACAAAATTAAATGTCTTCACTTAAATAAAAATAACCTAATATTTTACATTTTATTATTTACATAAATTGTTATCCTTGTTCACAATATCCCTACAGACCTACTACAGATTCTTATGTTCCCTTCTATCATATTAAGGGGAGTTAGGGTTGAATTCTTAAACTTCTAGCAGTTTTCATCGCATTTTTACCAAGTTTAGTCGTTGCATTTAGCTACAAGTAAACACATATTTCACCAAATTAGACTATTGTAGCTGTATTGGTTGAAATGTTACTTATTTATCTTTTACTTGAAAGAAAGGTATTCCCTTAAAAAGGTCAGTCCCTTGTGTAAGTTTTCGTTTTATCAAGCTTAAATGTTGTTGATATTTACCTAAAGTATTTATAATTTCCATTTATTTAGGAACGACACCCGGTATTTACACGCTGCCGCAAAGTACCAGGTAAAGAATAACTTTCTGAACAGTTATACTAATTGAAGAAAACTCTAAATTACTGCATAAATAAACAGTATAATTAGTGCGGAATTTCAGAGCTGTAGAGGTGGTGTCTCAGGATCTTGATGGAGCCTTGGAGGAGGAGAGTCCCGATTTCGGGTATAAGCTTCATTGAAAGTTGGAAGTGCTTCCACGTGGCGACAAAGTGACGAGGAACGGTGACACGAGCTCGGACCATTATCCCTAGTATTTCAGTTTCGTGAATGTGGTATTTAGATTTGTAGCAATTATTTAATATTTTCTAGACTAACCTCATCTGGCTGACCGCTATGGTACACGAACCTGGCAGTCGGATCTAAGATGATTCCTTGAGAACTGTTATCTTAAGAGGCTATTATGTCAATAGAAATAGCAATGGGTTTTAGTATCAGATGAATACTGTTATATCCAGAAATACTTAAAATTTTGTTTCTAAACTCCCTTTGAATGGTCAGTATTTATCGAACAGTGAATATCGACATTGATATTTAAATTTAAAATATTTTAAAACCCATTAAAGATTTAAATACTTGTATCTTTCAGAAAAATATCACCAAGTTAAAACAAATTCTGATAAGAAAAGCATTGCAAGGAGCATTTTGTACAGAGCAAAACATTTAAAAATTGCAAAGCGTGAAAAAAGTTGAAGAACATCTATTAATTTCAGAACTGCCCTGCACCATATGTCTCACTTTCAGACCTTTTAATTCTTCCTTCCTGGGACATTTTCTGCCATTTCTGATGGCTTCTCATTTTTTTATTGATCACGACATCTATTTCTGCCCTGAGCCACAACTTCATGACATACTGTGTTGCTTCAGGGCGTTTCGTAGGCCTTTAAATACATAGCACTCATTTTAAGTGGCCACTAAGGGCTTTAGAAATGGACGACCAACAATTCATACCATTATCTGATAGAGGAAGCAATGGACTATATCTTTACGAGTAAGACCAAATATGTTCTTGGCCAAAAAATCAAATATTTAAGTCATAACTCTCTTTAAAGGATTGTAACAAAACTCCTCTAATCGTTTACCGTATTATCCTCTTAACACAAAATCCCGAGTACTCTTCAGATTTTCGCATTCTAATCAGCAATTATTTTAAAATCCCTGATGTATTCCTTTTTTTGTGTTTCTTCATATTTGCGCCAGATTTTAATATTTCCTTTAGGTTACTATTTTCACCAATAGATGTCTCTAACTCTGCCGCCAGTATATGTATGTGAGAGTGACGAAGAGTTCGATATTAATTTAGGGGCACGAAGGAATCCATACACATGTTCAAGGAGCGCGATGTAGCATTGTGTGTTGATCCTTTCTCTGGACATTTCATAGAAAAACTAACATATAAACAATGCCTTTATTACTTAATGTCAGCATCTTGAGACCTTAACTCGTCAACTGTTCAGCGCTGAAATGTTTTGACTTTATCCATTTTACTGCGAATTAAAATGGACCTTTAAACAATATAACGGCTATAGTCAGGACTTTAAAACAAGAACTTTTTAAATGTCGATACTACATAGTTACATTCATAAAACTTATTTTCATGCTTATTGTAATTATACATTCCTAGATAGTCCTTTTCATCAAAAAGTGGATAAAAGCGAGCACAATTGTGTAAATAATCTATATGTTAAGAGGTTAAAAGTTTCCTTCTACTGTGGTGTATTTTGAAATAGATTTGTTAAAAAACAATATATGCAGAATAATGGGGAACGAAAGAGAAAATCAGTTTATATCCGTATGTATGTTAGTTCTTTTAATGGAAGGAACATAAGGAATAATTCTTCATTTCTTGAAGCTCTCCTCGAATTTGTCTCACTAATAATCCCTATCAGTAGTTTGTTCACCATATTTGTAAACATCATGCTCTTAGGAACTTCTTTGAGTGAGAATTAATACGTAACCATGTATTCTACGCAACAACAGACAAACATAATTTAATTTGACTCTTGTCCAGGCTCTTGATTGAATACGTGTTCTGAAAGGTGTGTAGAACCGGACATAATAAATGTGAATGACAATACGTAGATACTCGGAAATTATTTCTGTTCCGAAGTGTTAAATATTCAAGGGGACTGTCTGGAGTATCGTAATCATTCTTTTAAAATTGTGTTTCATATAAGTCTTATAAATTCTGTTTGAAATTTAACAGCGGCTTACTGAAAATTTATAGAAAAGAGCGTCATAGAAATGTTTCATTCAGGCAATATTTCTAAATCGGTTGTCGAATTGTCCATGTGATTGTGATTGACAATCGGTCAAGATACGTGATTTTAACACAGGAATGATTCAAAATCGTTCTTCTATAATTTTTAAGAACAAATGCACGAATTCTGTTCCACACAGCATCGATCAACATATTATACATTTTGGAAATGAACACTTAAATCACTCAAATGGTCTGTATCTGGTTGGGTTAATAGTCCGCTCCTATCGGCACATAGAACGCCCGGAAGGTAGGCATAGCCACTTAACGACGTTATCGTACAAGTTGCCGGCTTAACCCCTAGCTATTCCAGTGCAAGGACGCTGCCTTATCGTCGGTGTAGAGCGGGTTGTGGTCTCTCCAGAATGAAAATGTCTGCTGTATGTATTACAGTACGAAGGGACTTATGTCCCCACCAGATACCGAGCGGATGCCTTTTTATATAGCCACAGCCGCAGCCCTGTATAGACACGGGGATACGTCAGGGCTGGAGCCGTCAAATGCTGAGTTGTCATGGCCTATCCTGAAATACAGTGTAGCACACCTGTGTGTTGTTTGTTACCAGAGGCTGAATGTTTCGGAGGTAATAAGTTAGAATGCTTACTGACCTAAGTATAGTTTAGCCCGCACAATAGGTCTGATATGAGATAAATATAAACATTACACAGCTTATTAGAGGACACGGTAAATTTAGAACTTATTTTTAACAGTTTAAAATACAATCATCAGACAGATACCCTTGTAAGTGCCAATCAGGTGCAATGAAAAACATTCCCCGCTAGTTTCTTTTATTTTTGTGAAAAGGTATTGCACTTCAGCATTCGTAGGTTTCTTAAAAAATGTTTTAACTCATTGTAATATTCCTTACAGTATTTTTCGGCGAGGTAATGCATTAGTGATATTTAATTTTGAATTGTTTTAAACCATAGCTCTAACATACTTTTAGACAAAATAGGGCTACCTTCCAGGTAGAATAAATGAAAATGAAAATCCACAGCCTGTTCTCAGTCATTCGACCGGGTCAAGAATGGAATGAACGAAGCTCCCATCTAGTGGCGAGGACAGTAATTGTGCCGGCTGCTGAAGCCTGTCGCACTCCAATGGGGCAATTATTAATGGCTGAGAGATGAAATTAAATTATATTGGAGAGTGTTTCTGGAAATGAAATCTGACAGGGAAAGCCGGAGTAGAAAAAACTCTCCCGCCTCTGCTTTGTCTAGCACAAATCTCACGTGTGGAGTGACCGGGATTTGAACCACGGAGCCCAATGGTGAGAGGAAGGCGCGCTGTCACCTGAGCCACGGAGCTTTCACTTGCAAAATAAAGAATAATAAAACAATTCAGGGTGTAGCAAAACTCGATGGCAAAAATTTAGGAACGAATTCCTCACATAGAGAGGAAAAAGAGGTTATGAGAACATGGGTCCGGAATCGTATACTTACAGATTTATTCAAACTTTGTGACACAAATTAATTTTAGTAATAATTTACATGTCCTCACGCAATCATCCAATCGTTTCATCAACAGAGGTTTGCCATTAATATTTGTGCAGGTATTGTTGGTGATTCCCTATTGGGACCCTACGTTCTTCCCAATAGGCTTACTGGACAGAACTAAATGAATTTCCTGCGTACTTCATTGCCTGATTACTTGGAAGACATGAGACTTGCATCCCGTCGACTAATGTGTTTTTCATGAATGATGGTCCTCCCGCACATTTTAGTCTGCTGCCCGCAGGTACCTGAATACCCACTTTCCTGAGCACTGGAGAGGTAGAGGAGGACAGATTGCATGGCCACCACCACGCTCTCCTGACTTGAACCCCCTAGACATTACCTGTGGGGACACGTTACGTGTCTCCTGTTCCTGATGAAGCAACTTTATGTCAGCGCATTGTGACAACTTCTCAGGCAGTACGCACTACACGAGGCATTTTTGATCGCGTGTGTAACTCTATGCGACGACGAGCGGAGGCTTGTATTCAAGTTGAAGTTCGTCACTATGAACATTTCCTCTTAGACATGCTCAAAGTGTTTCAGCTGCCCTTACAGACGTACGGTGTAAATGTACACAAGTTTGAATAAATCTGTAAGTATGCGTTTCCGCACCCATGTTGTCATAACCTTTTTTTCTTCTCTCTATGCGAAGTATCCATTCCTAAAATTTTTGCCGTCAAGTTTTGGTACACTCTGTATTAGAACTCCTGGACTTTATGTTACTTCCACTACAATATGGAAGAGCGGCCTAGATGAAATTTAGTATTAACCGATTTAGTTTGCATTCTAACCTATTACTGCCTAAACATCGGGGCTCTAATTATTACATAGGGCGGAAATGAACAATACGTGTGAAGGGCACGATAGCTGAGTCACATCGTCACTGGTTTATCACCACTGCGATCGTGATCCTAATCCCGGCCAGCGCACAGGAGAATTTTGTAATGGAACTTCACATTCCTGAAATTCATATTCTACACAAGGAGGAGATACCTGGGCTATGATCACGTTATCTACAATGATGTAAAATTTTAACCTTTCATGTGAACAGTTAGTTCACCTGCCAGCACAGACTCATTATTTTTCACTCAAAATTCACAGGTCAATGAATAATTTTATGTTAATCCCTGTAAAAGTATGAATAATCTCACGAAAAATAATGAATCGGGCTGGTTATTAATATTCAGCATGCAGAAGCAGGTGGTCTCTCAAATCTCAATCCATCTCGGCGTACTGTTCAAGAGCAGACGAAAGAGCAGAGGGATGAAAGAAATGCAGAAGGACTTTATCGGCTTTGCTAAGCCGCCCGCGTTTCTACTTAAGAGCGAGGGATATTGAATTGCAAATTGGCTGATGTCTGAAGCTCACTCCTCATCTAAAACTAGAGTATAGGCGGCCAGGGGGGACCAGCAGTAGAGTATCTAAGTGTGGGTTTAAAATAAGTTGAACGCGGAAAGTCGTATTGCAAACAACATTCCATTACGTTAAATTTTTCATCCCTAGATATAAGAATAATGAAAGGCGTTTGTTCGTCTGCTTCAAGAGATTTTGGACACACATTCTCAGAGGGTGGGATCTATTACAAGATTATGCTTACAGTCTAATAGAACCTCTGGAGTTTATGCTACCCTTGAATGGTTTGTCAAATTAAGTATGAAAAAGCGCGTTAGAGCTTACTAACTTAAACCAGCTGTCCTACTGGACTTCGCTCGGCTTAACGATCTCAAATGCTCGATACCTTTTTTGCCTTACAAAATAGCACATTCTTATTCAAAGGGCAACGTCTGCCTGCGAAAGTTGTTTATCCAATTGATTATGATAACTAGTGAAACACAGGACGGGAGATTTCGATGGAAGTTCGACCACACCATCGGCGCAGGTATTTAAGCTAGAAATTTGTCCGTCTCCCCACGGATCGTCTTCCTTCTACTTTCCCCTCGATGATGAGTTGCAGAAGTTCTCATGATGTACCTGAACTCTCGTTCCTTGACGAACGTAAGAAACTCTTTTCTTTTATTTAACAAGTTGACGACTTCCTCTACAAGTACACTTCTAAAGCTTCAGTTCGCCTTTCCAGCAAAGGACTGACGGTGCAGCCTCAAAACCATGCACAAGGACAGGGAAAACATAGAATCACAATATGCGAACTCTGAGCTGAAGTTTGAGATCTCTACTGGTAAATACGGTCCTCATACTGTTGTACACATTCTCGGCTTTTTCCAATTCTAGGTCAGAGTTCATTCTTGGGTTCGCAATGCTCAGTCACTATAGTCCCAAGATATTTTAAAGATGACACTTGTTGAACAATTGTGCTTATATACAGGGAGACCTGCTAATGTGTTTTCGTAAATACAGTCGGCTTGGTTTTGCCAATATTCATGAACAGACCAAATGCTGCACTGAGGATCAACAAGATTACTGACTAACAACGGTGTTATCAACAAAGCGCATCTTATTTATGATATTTCCATTTTTCCTGATCCCTAGGTCAAATCCTGGACAGCTTCTCATGACACAGCCTCAGAGTAGATATTAAAAAGGAGTGGGGCCAGGACACAGTCCTGATGCACGCCTCTATGTATAGCTATTTCCTTAGTTGTGTCTGCCTCGGTTGTTTGGTTCCAGTAGACGTAAGTGATCATACTTGGATCACCAGTATCAACACCAGTAGTTTCTAAAACCGCAGCAAATTTTGCATGAGATACGTAATCCAAAGCTTATCGGTAGTCGACAAAGCATTCACATATCTTGTCAAATTATATTGCATAGAATTCAAAATGATATTACAGGGTCATGTGTAAATAATTAAAGTAGGGATGATCTAAGCCGGAGATCAAGATCACAACTGGCTGAAACAATGAACCTAGACAACACAGAAAAAAGCTCCTATTCATACATTAATTTTGGTGACGGATGAAAGTTAGTTAAATGAGCAGTATGAAGATATTTGGTAGAATACAGGAACATTGACTGATCGTATTGCTGTAAGCGACACATATGTACGCAGAACAACATCTCACCGTATCGGTGTAAATTAGATAACTGTGTATTAAGTCTACAGAACAAATTTATAATTTTATTTTATTTTATTTTATTTTATTTGAAAGCTGTCTCCCATTGGAGGTAGTCCCATTGGACTCCGTATATTCTCAATTATTTTTTACGATGTACAAATTTTCATTTATTTAGGTGATGGACAAAAATTTGACACGATTTCTTCAGCATCACTGTGACAATATCGTATCGTAAAGATTGTGGCAATGAGAATTTCTTCCGAAACGATTCAAAGAATTTCGGAATAACTCTGCGAAACTCTACTACCCGTAGAAGTCTTATTACTTCTAGATGTTACAGATTATATTTCTCCTTCAAATATTTAATTGTTGGCTGGTATATGTTCTTCTTTTCAACATTTAATTCTTCTGGCTGATTTCTTCCCGTTTCAAATCTAATTGTTGAGTCTATAATGAATCCATTTCTGGTGACCTGTTAATGTGCCAAGATATCTATTCATCTAGTGTTGCCGTTTGCTGGAATACCGGATACTTCCTCCTCAACTTCCCATGATTTGTCTTTCAATGCTGATGATATTAGTTTCCTTACTTGATGGTGTTGCTGAGTAACAAACCACGGTTACATTAACCTTGACTGTGATGCTGTTTGATATATCATCTTATTTCATGCTATCTGAAGAGGAAAGTCGCCTATGTAGACTAAGACAAGGTTTTGTTGAAGATATTCCTTCTATTAATCGGTCTTGTAAATAGCGAAAAGCACTTTGGTGCAATTCACATCATTATGCTTGTAAGAGTCTGGAAATGTGGATTCAGAAACAATGTCGCGGCAGATTCACGCTGTCTATGAGTTTAGAATCTCTCGTTGGTCTCAATTACACTCACAAAAGTACCTACTTTGAACCACAGGCCTGTATTGTCGGTCATTTCTTCATCGTATCCCTACAGTAGAAGTAGTGTGGTGCTAGTATCTTGAAATCTGTTGCCTTGAGGGCCTCAAAACACGGTTTTACCGAGTTTTGTTCTTCGCGTCATGAGGCTTAAAATTGGTATTTTCTCGTCCTTCTACGATAAGCAAATAATTTGTTTGTAATACATGGAATGGTAATGGAATTCTGTACCAAAGTTTCAAATGAAACTCGCGTATTTTGACATATTTACTAACAACTTCATTCGATTGGAAAGAAAATTACTGTCGCATATGAAAAATAGCACACGTAATCACAGCAGAATAGCTCTCGCTTATAATTCGAATTGATTCCGATAGAAGCACTATTAATCATCACTAAAAACCTGACCAAGAAGGAATGAGTGCGATGATCCACTCTGTAGTGCATGGGGACATTCGTGGGAATCACTTTCGTACTATAACAGTCCACAATCCATTCTAGCGCATCTGTAAGGGTCGTTTAACGTTAAACGAAGGATATATCTCGGCATTTATAGTGCGTGGTTTTTCTATTAACCACTATCCTATATAAAATGTTTTCGAAGAATATTGATTTTCACCCAGCACATCAAAGAAAAATGGGTAGCCAGAGTTTCAGATCGATGGCCCGCCCTGTTCAGTAAATCCATTGAAGCTGGACTGTTTATATTTTAAATAGAAATATCAACTTAGCAATATTCTCTAATATTTGATGTAAAATTTCAAAAAGCCATTTCATTTTAACCATCAACTCTTTCAGAACTAGGGTGTAGGTGAGCATGCGTAATGGCCATGGGCTCGTTCAGATTTTTCGCATTGCTGGTAACTTCTCAAGACGGCACGTAACAGAGAGCCCAATTATTCCCCCCTGTCTCAAGAGGTTGTTCTGAGAGTGGAGCAGTGCGCGGTTTAATTATCGCCTCCGTGTTGCTAGGCAACACGTTCTACACCCAGGTACGTACAGTTGACTATACTATAGAGGTGCATGGCCCCTTACAGACTTCTATGCGATTAACTAACTGAAGACTTTGGATGGAGAAGAATGGCGGAGTATGGTTCATCAGTTAGATTGCTGAATTCTGACAGTCAAGGCTTTACATCCGTGAGGCAAAACGATTAACGAATATATAGCGTACAATAAAACTGTGTTTTCTCAAGCTTTTGTCTTCTTGCTTCCGAATTTGGCCAACTGTGGACCGCGTGAAGCTTAATGCTTTCAGGCCAGTCTTCTTTTCTCTTCTCAGATCTTCTTCATTCGTTCACTCCTTATTTTTCTCTGCTCCTCAGATATTACAAATTTGGACCTGTTCTTCCGCCGCTCTTCATGGAATTTGTGGTCATCTACTCGAGTTCTGAACTTCTTCCTATTGAGGATCAATTTTGATGTTTCTTCTGCGTCCTTCTAAACCTCTTCCGCCCATTTCGTTGTCCTCCTCAATCCAATTATATATTTAAATATTCTTTTAGTCGGGCAGTTGTCATTCATGAATCTCATGCCTTCATCCCTGATCATTTCCCGGTACCATACCGAAGGAGTAATTTCAGGTATACTGTCTTATTAAATTATATGTAGTTTTGAAAATTATGAAGTTAGCTAATTTTGAATTTTTTCGAATTCATTTCAAAATTACAAATAAACTGACGTGATACAGAATATATCAACACAGATGCGGATTTAGGGCACTTTCATTAACAAGAATCAGTAATATTTTTCCTCGTAGCAGGAAGAAATTTTGAAATGCATATCAGTGTTGTTAATATAGAACAACGCCACATCCTGCATAATTTACCTCAGTAAACAATATATTTTTGCTTCAAAACTGATTTTCACTCAGCCATCATTACAGAAAAGGCACGCATTATTTTATCTGCCAATTTATCAAGTAACCTAGCCACAACAATCAAAACTACGGGTCAAGACACATGCATTTAACATAAAACTCAAGACTGGCTCTTAAATCAGTGTCACGTGCTATTTCTTAAATGATTTCTTCAATTAAACAGGGACCTTTTTTACAGGTGTGTTTTAGTGTAAGATATATACATTGAACGTTTCTTCGACAGACTGAAAAGTTTTAAAGTCACATTTATTCTTAAAACTAATCATTTAATTTCTTTTGTGTATCGGTCAGATAATATTTACGCCACTTTTGTGCTATGAACTTAACTGAATGTGTTTAACTTCTATAACGTAAGACAAAGTAGAGGAGAAGGAAGATGATGATGATGATGATGATGATGATGATGATGATGATTGATGGTTGTTCTTTAAAGGGGCCATCAAGGTCATCGGCCACTAAGGGCACGAAATGAGACGAAATGAAATGACAAATTAAAAACCCAAAATCCTCCACTGACCACAATTCAAAAGGTAAGGACGGAGAATGAATGGATGGATGGATATGAATTTAAAACGATCAGTGGAACCGACCCACAGTGCCTCACATGCACAGAAGCTGGCGTAAAACAATAGTATTACTGACCAAGGGACTGCTTATATAGCACGATACTGAATCAATTATGCTTGTAGTCGAAAGGAGTCCAAAATTCAAGTCATGGGCCCCTCATAATAGCATTTATGGCTAGAAAAGTAGAACCATGGTATTTATCACGTTGCGGTACTAATCAAGAGTAGCGTACACTCGCGGTATTCCACACATTATGGTACTAATCACAGGTAATGAAATTCGCACATGTATTACAGACCTAGTGTGTTTCGCACACTGCGGCGCCATTGACAGGCAACGCAAACCTATGGTGTTCATTACCTCAGTGTACTAACTACAGGGACTCGTACTATCCCGTGGTGTTCCTCATACAGTGGGTACTCATCATAGGCAAGCCAGAACCATGGGTTCCGTCATCTCATGGTGTCGCTCATATAGTGCTACTAATCACAAACCTATGTGATACCTAACACAGTGGTACTACGCGCAAGGAACGCGACCCATGTTGCTCCCCGCGTGGTGGTATAAATCACAAGGAGTTTCATGGTTAATCATCCCTTGGTTGCCCCTTTTAGTCGCCTCTTACGACAGGAAGGGGATACCATGGGTGTATTCTTCGTCTGCGTCCCCCGCCCATAGGGGGTTGTGTGTTTGGTCCGCGAGAGGTATTTTATTTCCCTCAACTCCGCCGGCAAGCCGGATAGGACCCCCCTATCCGCCCCCTGGCACGCGCCACGTGGGAGTATCACCTCTCCTCCTGCTACGCCAGCGTAGTAGGTTCGTGGGGAAAAGGAAGAATTCGAAATTTACCAGCGAAAGTACGCTTTAATGAAGACAACGAAGAAAGAAGAACAGAAGGCGAAGTACGTGCTAAACGATGATGACGTTCTAGAAGACAATGGGCATAATTCTGGAACCGTAGAACCTGCAGACGAAGAATATTCGACTACGCTCCAAGCGTTTCCTTTGTCGGTGCGAGATATATATATATTTCTAAACTTACTTTACGTCGCACCGACACATATAGGTCTTTTGTCGACGATAGCATAGGAAAGAGCTAGTAGCGGTAATAAATCGGCCGTGGTGTTAAGGTAAAGCCCCAGCATTTGAGCGTTGTGAAAATGTAAAACAGCGGAAAACTATTTTCAGGGCTACCGGCAGCGAGGTTCGAACCCACTACCTCCAGAAAACAAACTGATAGCTACGTGACCCAAACCGCGTGGGCATTTACTCTTTGCACGGATTTCAATGAGTGTAAGAGACTGATATGTAATGGTGAGGAAAGCAACGGGAAACTACTTTACTCCAACCAGCCTTCGGGCTAAGAACTGAACATACATACGTAATAATAATAATAATAATAATAATAATAATAATAATAATAATAATAATAATAATAATCATAATAATAATAATAATAATAATAATAATAATAATAATAATAATAATAATAATAATAATAATAATAATAATAATAATAATAATAATAATAATTTAAATTTTATAGACGCACGGTGTTTACTCGAAGCAAGCCTTTATGTAGTTCGCCTTTAGTACCTAGAACGCTATAGATAACGCGAAGTATACTTGGTCTTTGTTTTATCCACGTGACTCCACTTCTGTGCCCAGAAAACACTGTAGCTTCCTGCGATAGAGTAATTTCTATCCTCTTCCGTCCCTTAACGACTCATCGTTATTTACCTCTTAACATTTCCCTTGTTACTACCCTATTCAACGTCTTCTTTGTACTATATCCTTAGATGGAACTGTCTTAGACTTCATTTGTGTTCTTGCTGGATTGCATGCGGTCTTTTTATTGTAAAAGAAGAAATAGGAGTAGTTCTTAAAAGTGAAAATGTTGAATAGCATTAAGGACCAGGTCGAGCAACATCGAGCTTGTCTTAATGAGGACTGAGGATGCACTCTTCTCATTCTAGTTTCATCCCTCCTGCTGCGTTCTCAATTTAACCAAGAAACCAATGACGCGAATATTTTCAGAGATAATCTCCAGTGACTTCTTCTAGCTTGCCACTAGGTTACACGGGATCACATTCTCGACCCTATCGATGGATGACTGAAAGCCTAGGTATAAGAGCTGCTTAAAATAAGTCTAGTTTAAGTCCCAACCTCGGACTTTATAGACGTAACCTAAACTCAACTCGACCCCTAAGGTATGTACCGAATTTTATAAATTTTCTTAGCTTCATTTACATTTCTTCGTGTAGTACATAAATTATGTTTGTAACTTCGTACTTTACATAATATAATGGACTCATCAGGGATATATATTTTACGCCATATAACTTGCGTTCATGTCAGTTTTGACCTCCCATTGTACTTTTTTCAAATAGCACAAAGCGGACCTCAGTTGGTTGACCGTACGACTCGTTGGCTGAATGATCAGCGTACTGGCCTTCTGTTCAGACAGACGCTAAAGGTGTTAGGATAGAACTTTCCTTATTTTTTCATCCAGAGGGAGCTAGGAAAAAAAATAAATAAATAATTGAAGTTCCTTTTCTGGGTCATTAGTAGAATATCGGCATCGGAATAATAGACACGCGAGTTCAATCCGGCAGAGGTATTCAGATTTTTGAAGGGCGTAAAATTTTCTCCTCATATCGCAAGATGCCTGCACGCAAAATAAGGAAGCATTGTACCACATTTGGTTTCCATCGGAATGAAATATTCGAATCTCGATTGCAAATCAGCGAACAGAAATACGATTTGCTCCGCCATCAGTAAGGTAAAACGGAAAAATGAAATTGAGAAACGGGAAGGTAAATGGCGTCAAATCATTATGCCCACACATGTAGTGTGGTCGACGAAGTGATAAAATAATAATTATCTTCTTCTTCTTCTTCTTCTTCTTCTTCTTCTTCTTCTTCTTATTATTATTATTATTATTATTATTATTATTATTATTATTATTATTATTATTATTATTATTATTATTATTATTATTATTATTATTATTATTATTATTATTATTATTGTCCTCTTCTGTGGTGTAGCGGTTAGCGTGATTAGCTGCCACTCGCGGATGCTCGGGTTCGATTCCCGGCTCTGCCACGAAATTTGCAAAATGATACGACGGCTAGAACGGGGTCCACTCCGCCTGGCGGAGGTACTGGTCCTCCTCCTGAGTTGTATACAGCGACCCAAAGTCTCACGCTCCAGGACACTGCCATTGAGGAGGGAGAGGTGGCATCCCTCGCTGAGTCCGAGAGAAAAACGAAACCTGCAGGGTAAACAGATTAAGAAAGAAAGAAGGAAGAAAGAATTATTATTTTTTTAAACGAATAAAAATGGCAAGGAGGGATCCAATTTGGTGGAAATGTAGTAAGCAGTTTGGTACATGCCGAGATTTGGACTGCGCTGTGAAAGCCATCATTCCAACATCATGGAATTTGAAAACAGATGTAGCGATTACTGTACGAACATTAACATTTCCAAGGCTATAGTGAAGCCAATTCTTAAAATTACCTGTGAGAATAGAATACCAGGTTGGTAATATGAGCCGGGATGATTGGCTCGGACGGCTGAGATGCTGGTCTTCGGACCCCAACTTGGCAGATGCGATCCTGGCTCAGTACGGTGGTATTTGAAGGTGCTATGATACGTCGGCCTCGTGTCCGTAGATTTACTGGCAGGTAAAATAACTTATTTGGGACTATATTCTGGCACGCCGGCTTCTCCGGAAACTCTTGAAGTAGTAAGTGGGACGTTATTATTATTATTATTGAGAATATGAAAGTGAATTAGGATGTGTATTCTCCAAGGAAGGTAGTATTCTAATGAAATTGAATCAAGTTGCGGCTAAACTAATGCAGTCAGCGGTATTCTGTAATGAAGAAGTCGGCAACCGGAAGGAACTCTCTTTACCTAGGCCCGTTTGCAAGTCGATTTGACTGTATCGGAGTGAAAGCTGGGTGGGCTCAGGATATCTTATTCATAAGTTAGTAGTAACAGACATGAAAGTAGCGAGAATGATTGCTGGCACAAAAAGGTGGTAACAAAGTCAGGTGGGTACTCGGAATTAAGAGATAAAGGATAACTAAGGAATGAACTCGATGGATGAAGAAGTAAGCATAAACTAGCTTCGGCGGTGGTGTCATGTGAGGCGAACTGTGGAGGATAAGTTACCTAGGAGAATAATGTTCTCAGTCATTAAGGTAAAGAGACGTAGAGGAAGACCAAGACGATGATGATTAGACTCGGTTTCTAACGATTTAAAGATAAGAGAGATAGAACAAAACGAGACTACGGAAAGAGGATTGTGTATCTGGTTAGTTAATTCACAGAGGTATAAAGGAGCAAATGCGGTAAATAATGTTAATTTGTTTAACGTCCACTATCTGATTTTACTGCTTTCCGAGACGCCTAGATGCCGCAATTTTGTTCGCAAGTGTTCCCTGGAATCTATCAACACGAGGTTGACTATGTATGCCCCTTCAAATACCATCGGAACCGGCCCCGTGGTGTAGAGGTAACGTGCTTGCCTCTTACCCAGAGACCCCGGGTTCCACTCCCGGCCAGGTCAGGGATTTTTACCTGGATCTGAGGGCTGGTTCGAAGTCCACTCAGCCTGAGGACAGTCAGATGGCGGGCCAGGTTTAAAAAGCCAAGAAAACGCCCGAGATGATTCATCGTGTTAAACACACACAGCACCTCGTAATCTGCAGGGCTTCGGCCTGAGCAGCGGTCGCTTGGTAGGCCAAGGTCCTTCGAGGCTGTTGCGCCATGGGGTTTGGTTTAAATACCAGCGAACTGAGCTACTTGACCCTGCAGTGTATTACGTAACAGCAATACGTGTTGCTAAAAACGTCAGCTTCTCACACAGAGTTATTCAACTCTGTATGACCTTATGGTCAAACTAATGCACTCAGAGCCCTATAAACGAAGACCTCGAGTAAATTGCCGCAGTTATGAAGGCTGTTCAATATTGCACATGGTTGCCCAGTTCTACTTCCTCTTAAAGCAATAAACACGACCACCTGTTAAATGTAAAAGTCCATCTAAAGGGCACGAATTCTGCTGGTGTGTCCAAGGAACATTAGATCTTCAATCTCTCTGTAATTCAACTGAGTTATGGCATACGATTACAGAAGAATAGATGGAGATGGCAAAATACATCCTTCGAGTTCGAGCCGTACGAAAATCCTTACCGTACTAATTTAACTTGGCGGGACGTGCACCCTCATTGGGGGAAATTGTATTATTGCCAGAGTGTATGTGTGTGCGAGTTTAGAATCTGCGGCGGGAGCGGGACACGCAGAAAGGGAGAATTCAATCTAATATGCCTTTTGTCACGTCTGGAATAAATACGCATCTGTTAAACAAATTTTCAACCTTCTCCCCTTCTAGCCAGATGACTCTCTCCCGCAGCCGCTGCTACATAATGTACATGCTGATGATTTCCATAATTTCGACTTCAGTCTCTCTGTGGGAATGAAGACGAGAGGGCAATGGTAAATAAATAATCCGCCTGCCGAAGTCAGCTCCTGAAATTCAGAGCAAATACATGCTATTCTAAACAAGATATCCGGAATACAGAAGGTCGTTAGGTTTACATCTGACGAATTGCATGAAACCTACGGTCACCTGCTGAGTGACCATTGGAACTGCAGTTCTGTTATTGTGAACAGATATTTGTATCGATTTAGAGTGCCGGGAAATTGAGTCGATCATCAACCGTTATTAGGAAGAGAATGCTCTCTTATAATCCTCTTATCACGTTGATTTTCGTACACAAGTATAGTGAAACAGTGTCGGGAGAAAGAGTAAAATAAAAATAGCTCTTCAGGAAATCAACTCAATGTTGAAAACACCCCAGGGATTTGAGCTATAAATTTTTAGGTAGCTAAAATATAATAAAGCATGAGAATATATTCTTTGGAGCCTCCGTGGCTCAGACGGCAGCGCGACGGCTTCTCACCGCTGGATACCGTGGTTCATATCCCGGTCACTCCATGTGAGATTTGTGCTGGACAAAGCGGAGGGGGTACAGGATTTTCTCCGCGTACTCCGGTTTTCCCTGTCATTTTTCATTCCAGCAACACTCTCCATTCTCATTTCATAGCATCTATCACTCATTAATAACTCACTTTGGGAGTGGCGACCCCATCGTAGTAATAGCCTATATCTGCTTCATTCATTACATCCCTGACCCGGTCATTGACTGGAAAACAGGTTGTAGGTTTTCATTTTCAATATATTCTTTATTTCTTCCTAAAATAAGGGAGGGTTGAGGCGCTGGCCTTCTGACCCCAACTTGGCAGGTTCGATTCTGCCTCAGTCCGGTGCTATTTGAAGGTACTCAAATACGTCATCCTTGTGTCGGTAGATTTACTGGCACGTAAAAGAAATCCTGTCGGACCAAATTCCGGCATCTCGGCGTCTCTGAAAACCGTAGAAGTAGTTAGCGGGTTCGTTAAGCCAATAACGTTATTATTCCTAATAATTACAATCGTTTTCTTAATCATTGTTATCCGGGCGATTATGTTAGCAGTTTGTCTTTAATACAACTATGAGCACTAATGTGAGTCAGAGCAGAGTTTCACTAAAGCTGTTTTAACAACATTCGGTATGGAGATTTTTCAAAAATTCGAAAAACACCCAGGAACACATTACGGAAGGAATTATATAAACAAGTTAATTTGGCTAGAGTAAAAAAACAAGCGATTTTAGGCTGATTTCCGGACGTGCATCTAGGGATATCCAACACTCAGAATTTGAACACTTTTCTTGGCCCCTTAGCCCTTCAGTTTAGGTTTTTTGTCGTATGTGATGATGATGATGATGATGATGATGATGATGCTTGTTGTTTAAAGGGGCCTAACATCGAAGCTCATCAGCCCCTGTCGTATGTAGACCCCGAACTTGTCTGTTAAGAAATGTTTTCAACTTTGGAAATTGCCGGTAGGCTCTCACTATTGTAACGGCCGAAGAGTTTTGAAAGTCAACGCAGCACCATCTTACAAGAGGGTATAGATGTGACGTCACATATTTAGCACCAGACTTTCTTTTTTTTTTTTTTTTGCTAGTTGCTTTACGTCGCACCGACACAGATAGGTCTTATGGCGACGATGGTATAGGAAAGGCCTAGGAATGGGAAGGAAGCGGCCGTGGCCTTAATTAAGGTACAGCCCCAGCATTTGCCTGGTGTTGTGAAAATGGGAAACCACGGAAAACCATCCTCTGGGCTGCCGACAGTGGGGTTCGAACGCACGATATCCGGGATGCAAGCTCACAACTCCCCCGGTGCACTAGACTTTGAAATGCTATTTCATGATACGTTTCAAATTTTCAATTGTTTTTGCAACAGGTACCATTATATTTTCCTTTGTCAATTAAGTACTCTCAGCGATAAGCGCGCTCTATCCAAACACTAAAAGCAACTTAACATTTTTCTTTCCATTTACCCGTTGTCGAGGAATGTAAGTCTGCGTTAAAAAGAATACCTTGGTGAAACTTTCACCCAAGAAATTCACCAGGAAGAAGGCTACCGAAAAATGTGTCAACTCGCAGTCTTTAGGGGAATTCGGCTATTCGAGTTCCAAGAAAATCCACTTACCCAATGTGGCAAGTTTATGATACAAAAGGTTGAAAAAATTCGCGTGAGTACATCTTCTCTGCAACAAGGAAATCCATAGATTGATGCTTTCGGTGTTACAAAAATAAAAAGCGAGTACAGATTCGTTGGTTGTTTTCCCTTCTCTCTTATTAGCCTCGGACGACATGCACGGTTACAAAAGAATGCATCCTACTTCCACTCCACCCACACGAGAAATAAAGAGTTCTCTGAAATCGAAAGAAAGCTGAGTATCCACAAAACAATAGAAAGGCTCGTGAACTGGGAGAAAAAGAAAGACATTCTAGACATCGTTATTATTACTATTATTATTATTATTATTATTATTATTATTATTATTATTATTATTATTATTATTATTATTATTATTATTATTACCTCCGTGGCTCAGACGACACCGCGTCGGTCTTTTACCGCTGGATACCGTGGTTCAAATCCCGGTCACTCCTTGTGAGATTTGTGCTGGACAAAGCGGAAGCGGGACAAGTTTTTCTCCGAGTACTCCGGTTTTCCCTGTCATCTTTCATTCCAGCAACACTCTCCATTATCATTTCATTGCATCTAACACTCATTAATAATCACCTTGGGAGTGGCGACCCCATTGTAATACTAGCCTATATATGTTTCATTCATTACATTCCTGACCCGGTCAAAGACTGGAAAACAGGTTGTAGGTTTTCATTTTATTATTATTATTATTATTATTATTATTATTATTATTAGGCAGCCCTCAGTTGTAAAAGTAGCGTGCCTGTTTCTATTTCCAAGGCCCCGGGTTTGTTTTCTGGCCATTCCAAGGATTTTAATTCTGGACTGAGAATTAGAACGGGGTTCATTTGATACGAGCTTTTCTCAAGCTCTTAGTTACAGGAAGGAAGCGCACAGTGAGAAGATGTCGCTACTGACCTACGAAGACCGGTTGCCATAGTGACAAGGGTGTCGGGAAATTTAGGATGCTAATTCCAGCTACACCTCCGACCAAGAACAATCCATATTTAAAAAAACGTGAAAGTCAACGTTGAACTGTTTTCTTTCTTTCTTTCTTTCTTTCTTTCTTTCTTTCTTTCTTTCTTTCTTTCTTTCTTAATCCGTTTACAATCCGCGGTTGGTTTTTCCCTGGGAATCAGTGAGGAATCCCACCTCTACCACCTCAAGGGTAGTGTCCTGGAGAGTAACACTTTGGGTCAGGGATACAACCGAGGAGGAGGACGAGTACCTCGTCCAGGCAGCCTCGCCTGCTATGCTGAACATGGGCCTTGTTGGAGGATGGGAAAATTGGAGGGATAGACAAAGAACAGGGAAGAAAGTGGTCTTAAGTTAGGTACCATCCCGGCATTTGCCTGGAGGAGAAGTTGGAAACCACGGAAAAGCATTTCTAGGATGGCTGAGGTGAGAATCGAAACCCCTCTACTCAGTTGACCTCCCGAGGCTGAACTGACCCCGTTCCATCCCTCGTATCACTTTTCAAATTTCGTGGTAGGGCCGGGAATCGAACCCAGTCCTGCGGGATTAGCAGATAATCACACTAACCAGTACACCACAGAGGCAGACGAACGTTAAATGTTTATTCAAATTTCATAACAGAATCGTCTTGCTGACTGTTGAACACTTCATTACCAGTAAGAAGGTTTTTATTCTGACTTACCACTGTAAATGATAGATAGATAAATAGATAGATAGATATTTTTTTTTTTTGCTAGTTGCTTTACGTCGCACCGACACAGATAGGTCTTATGGCGACGATGGGACAAGGAAGAGCTAGGAGTGGGAAGGAAGCGGCCGTGGCCTTGATTAAGGTACAGCCCCAGCATTTGCCTGGTGTGAAAATAGGAAACCACGGAAAACCATTTTCAGGGCTGCCGACAGTGGGGTTCGAATCTACTATCTCTCAAGAGATAGATAGATAGATAGATAGATAGATAGATAGATAGATAGATAGATTGAATGATATAAATAACAAAACTTCATAAAACTCTGTTAAATCAAGTTGATAAGTGCATTCATTACAAGCATAAAGTCCTGTTGCGGGTTAAGTTTTAATAAATTAGTCACCTAGAAGAGAAACCGAATTAGGACAGTGGCTTGCTTCAGTACCAGTGTTATCGTTATCGAAATATCATACCACTGTTACCCGCAGATTCACTCTCGAGCATGTCGTTCCTCGGTACTGCACCAAGACATTATCTGAAAATCCCTTAAGTATAGAATTCACCGAAAAATTGCGTCTCATTTACCCCAGAACCTCTTTGCAAACCACATTTGTGGTATTGCCTTTTCGGGAAAAGATTACCAGGCAGAGCTAAATCTGCAACATGCGATATGGGAATCTACATGTGAGAAACAGTCCTCTCTCAAGTCGAAAACAAAAAAATGAACGTGTCTTTTCGTTTTTAAGGAGATTCCAAATACCTGTTTCCATGTCTGTAACATCTTCAGTTTTTGAGATATAAGTATTCTCATAAACAGGAATCAACTTCTCCTCCACTTATTTTCACCCCTGTTAAGGGCTTTTCCAGAAAAAAAACACCCGTTTCTTTATTTTTAAACGATATTCCAGATACCACTTTTCATGTCTTTAAACTGTTCCATTTTTGAGATATAGATATACTCATTTTGAAAATTCACCCCCCCCCCACTTTTCACCCCCATTAGCGACGTAATTCCCAAACATCCTCCCTTAGTGACCAGCTACACTGTAATATAAAAATATCCCCTAAATTTTTTTCTTTGTGACCAGTAGTTTTGGCTCGACGATGATGAATCAGTCAGGACATGTTATTACATGTAAATATCTCAAGGATTGATTCCTTTTCTTAGGGACAAATTGCAACAGTCCGCACCATTTTTTAAATCGATTATGTTCGAAGGAACATCAATAACTTGCATACCTATGAACACATTATAGAATTGAACATCCATAGACTGTTTCCAGTCATTCTACTGGGCCAGGGATGGAATGAATGAAGACCCCATCTAGCGGTGAAGATAGGAACTGTGCCGGCTGCCGAAGCGTGTCGCACTCCTCTGAGGCAATCATTAATGAATGACAGATGAAGTGAAATGACACTGGGGAGTGTTGCTGGAATGAAATATGACAGGAAAAGCCGGATTACCCGGAGAAAAACCTGCCCCTTCTCCGTTTTGTCCAGCACAAGTCTCAAATGGAG
This sequence comes from Anabrus simplex, assembly GCF_040414725.1. NCBI lineage: Eukaryota > Metazoa > Arthropoda > Insecta > Orthoptera > Tettigoniidae > Anabrus > Anabrus simplex. Next base: position 21,016,543 of record NC_090274.1, on the reverse strand, counting down.
TGACGGGGATTTGAACCACGGATCACACCGGTGAGAGGCCGGCGCGCTGCCACCTGAGCCACGGAGGCTCTTACATTATAGAATAATACGTGGAATTGGTCATTCCTATTTTATATTTCCACAAAATACTAGTATTATAGATTTTTGTATGCTTGAGTTCTGTCCCAGAGGAGTATAACAGGCTTCGGCAGCCGGCACAATTCCTATCCTCACCGCTAAAATGGTACTTCATTCATTCCATTCCTGACCAGATCGAGTGACTGAAAACAGACTGTGGATTTTCATTTGTATGCTTGCACTATTGAGTACAACATATATTTTATTCTTTCACGAACGAGGCATGATTTATAGTGGTCCACAAACCTGTATGGATGGGTAGATAGATAGATAGATAGATAGATAGATAGATAAAATGGTTTTTCACTGCAGCTGCCTTGGTAAGAAGTGAGAGCCAATATCACTCACCTACTACGTTCCATGGACTAGAGCATATTTGTATTCTAATTGCATTGCGAGAGGTTGGAGTGCAGACCCTCATTCTGTCCAAATAGAGAGAAATCCTTGACACAAGCAATAAGCCCTAAACCATACCCCATGGCGTAATACCCCGAAGTGGCATGCCCTACCAATCGACCGCTGTTCAGCCGGAAGGCCTGCAGATTATGAGGTGTCGTGTGTGGTCCTAGACCGGGGCCGCCAACTCACTGTCAGATAGCTCCTCAATTATTGTAATCACATAGGCTGAATGGAGCACTAACCAGCCCTCAGATCCAGGTAGCTAATTTTGTGTGGTTATTTCTAGCCGAGTGCAACGCTTGAAAGGCAGACCCTCCGATGAGGATGGGCGGCATCTGTGTGTTATTGTGGTGGAGGATAATGTTGTGTGTGGTGTGTGAGTTGCAAGGATGTTGGAGACAGCACAAACACACAAACACCCAGCCACCGAGTTGTTGGAATTAACCAATAAAGGTTAAAATCCCTTACCCGTCCGGGAATCGAACCCAAGACCCCCTGAAACGAAGGCCAGTACGGTGACCAACCAACGAGTCGGATAGATCCAGGTAAAAATCCCTGACCTTTCCGTGAATCGAACCCGGGGACTCCGGGTAAGAGACATGTATGCTAGAATAATTACAGCCGCAACCAGGAATCAAACTGGAGTAAATAAGATGGTTAAGAAACTTCTTGAAGACGGCTGACTGTATTGATCTTCTGAAGAATGAATAATTGCCTGCAACCTTGACTTAAATTCGAAGAAAGAATTTAAATTTAAATTTACCTACCTGAGTTGAATACGGCTGCTTGCTCAGTCGGATGCCATCGTGCGCGATCGTCTCCTTCAGTAGTACTTTGAGCTGCAGTCTCGGGATCCTGACCAGTTCCGCTTTGCCCTCCTCATATTCATCCAAATACTTCCCCAATTCCTGAGCGCTTTCTCCGGAAGACGTGGCAGGACTACGTTCTTTGTCAGTAGAACCTTGATTTCCTGAGGATGTTCTTGACGAGCTGCTCTCACACTGACTTTCAGTCTCTTCGAGAGTAAAATAAACACAGGCAGCTCCTTCTTCCCGTAAAGTACGCACTGACTGGAGCAGCCGATTCCTATGGGCCGGATTGAACACTCCTATAGCATCTAGATCTGGATCCCCTACTTGTTTACAGATCTCCAGGTCGTCGTAACCGTTATCGATAAAGGAGTCCGCGTACTGTCCTAGGTGCAGAGACTTCAACCACTCCACCACGATGTTACCACTCGACATACTGTAAACGCATCACACTTTTAACCACAGCACAGTAAACACTGAACGAACATCACCAGCACGTAGCGGCCACGAGACTGGCTTAGCATGGGAAGCCACCATCCCTTCGCCCTGAACTCGAGCCGCGCGCACCTCGTATTGACATTCTGTAGGGGGCTGATCTGCCGACAAGGTGGCAGCACTAACCGGGAGAAAAAACGTGGGAGCGCCAACTTCCACTTCATAGTTAGGAAGCTGACGACTGCAAATTCTTCAGATATGATTGTATTCTCGCTTGCTGGACCTCAAGTATCTACTGGCCAGCGACAGTACCACGCTTCGAAGAAACTGTTACGGATTGACAAATTTTCTAAATTCAAGCAATTCAGCCCCATCCCCTTCCCTAACCCCTCAAGATCTCGCGGGAAAATTTTTCCCTCATTTTTATGAAGACCAAAATCGAAGTGACAGTATTTTACCATTATTAAATGCTCTTATAAAAAATATATTTACTCACTTCAACTGAAAAAGAATTAAATTAGATGGACACACCTTGAGCTTACTTGCACCAAGCAGTTTCGTCCTCCTAAATTTGCTGTTTCAAGATTCCTCTTTTATTTCTTAAATTAGCTTTCTCATTCTTTATCAATTCAATCAAGCGTTAAGTATGTCTGTCACTGTGGTCTATATTTAAGCACTTCATTACGAAGATCCTTTGTTTTCAATTTTTATAACGTCCTGTTTATTTAATCCAAGTAGCAGGACTTCTCAGAGATGTATTTCTTTTTCCTGTATTGGATTTTCATTTCCCATCGTAACTGGGGGATTCTACTCCTGCAGATACATGAAAGAATGCGTCAATACTTGCCTAACATAACAAGGAGATTAAAATTATTATAATTATAATAATAATAATAATAATAATAATAATAATAATAATAATAGTTTTGCGTCCTACTAACTACTGTTACGCCGAGGTACCGGAATTTAGTACCACAAGAGATTTTTACGTGCCAGTAAATCTACCGACAAGAGGCAGATGTATCTGAGCACCTTCAAATACCACCGGACTGAGCCAGGATCGAACCTGCCAAGTTGAGGTCAAGAGGCCAGCGTCCCAAACGTCTGAGCCATTCAGCTTGGATGGGATCTTAAAGGATCAGACCTTATCACCTCTCAATAATAATAATAACAATAATCATAATAATACTTCAAGCGTTCCCAGACATGTTAAACGTTTGTATTAATATTCATAGACATCTTAATCTTAATTCTCAGTCCGAAGATTGGTCGGCAGCAATTCTGCTCCTCCGCTCCTCTCTGTAATCTGTTAATTTCTTCATTTCTTCACGAGCCTGCTCCTACATCTTCTCTGCTCTGTCCAGAGTATTGCAGTGTAGGTCTTCCTCTTTCCCTCTTGGCCTGAATCATACCTTCCACGACATCAACTTTAAAACCACTGTGCCTGTAGAGATTGGCCAATTAATTGGTTCTTTCTCTTTCTTATTGTTGAAAATATCTTTTTTATGTATTCTGCTAAGAATGTATTCTTTTCTAAGTTTTGATGCTCACGATATATTTTCTACTCTCTTCCAGCAACACACATCAAACGCCTCAAGAAATATGGGCCAGAAACCACGGATTGTAATCAAACCCATCAAAATCCTAGGCAATTACTGGTCACCCTAAATTATTTTGAAAATTCAATCAAAAAGTTTTACCACACTGTTCCATTAGCGGCACTCTCATACAGTATGGATAAAACAAGGAATCATTGTGTAATATTTGTTCTGGTCTGCGCACAATGGATGTGAGTGTAGAAAAATATACGGCACGCTACAGTGTATCAGTAAATTTAAATTCGCTGTCCATTATAAACTAAAGTACATCCTTGTTAAATCACTCGCATTACCTCATTTCAGTGTGCACGGAATTCTATTCTGCTGGCCATATCACACCCTCGTACACATGACTCGCGTGGCTTCGCTTGCAGGAGCACCGCACTTTTCATCCTCTCTGCTTTTTCATATAATATTCTTAAAATTTCTCAAACAGTCCATCTCCATGATCGCATCGAACTCCTCACCACAGACCGTAACAAAATACCCGGTCCAACTGCACTGTGTGTACAGTGAACGAAAATAGAAATAATTCACCGTTTCCTCAGCCCGACAATGGAATCTCCTGCCAGTGGACGTCCAAAGCACGTCCAGCAGCTTAGTTTTTAAACATGCCTGTGTCGAAATACTGGAAAACATTCATGAATCAACTAGATGAGACCTCAGAACACAAATTTCCAATTTCCGAATTCTTTAAAATTATTTATACAACGGATGGGTGAATTGCCACCAGAGTGACTGCCCTAAGCGCAGGTCAATGGTGACTGAATGATTGAGTTTCGACTTAAAAGAGAACTCAACGCCGAAGTTCACTATCATCATAACGGTGGCCCCTAATGTATAGTAATGAGAGTGTATTTCACATTCATAAAAGTACATGTATTCTGTACTTTTCGATATAAAATACTCCTAACTTAAACAAGTGATTAATAATTCAGTTAAAAAATAAAGGGTTTAGTTACACAACATTTTAATGGTAAAACATTCTTAGAAGACAAGGAAGGGATCCCCGTACTACGATAAGGTAAGGGTATATTCTGCCCGAAGGCAGGTCCGAACCTTCGCAGAGGTGTGCCTGAGCCGGAGTTGACGTACGGTAGGGTGTCCAGTTCCTTTCCGCTCCTCCATTTCCTTACCCCCCACCAACAGCGCGTGGCAATCCATCCAGATCTTGACCACGCACAATGTTGCTTAACTTCTATGACCTCACGGGATCCGGTGTTTCAACACGGCTACGGCCGTTGGCCCCATACTACCGAAAACGTAAAATTAAGCAATTTTCTCAATTGTGCCTAAAGTTGAAGGGCTAAAGGGTCCGGAAAGGTTTCGAATTGTGAGTCTTAAACAGCTCTATCAAACTAAAAAACAAATTTAGAAAATCGCTTCCGGCCTAAATGCAGTTCCCGGAAAACTGCGTAAGATTGCTTGTTTCTTTACCAGTTTTCTTTTTTTTATTCAAATCCTACCCAAATTAGCTTATCTACACAATTCTTTCTGTAATGTGTTTCTTAGTTCAATATCCTCACGTAGATTTTTTATTCTTGAAAAATTTCCACACCGAATGTAGTTGTAAGTGATTAAGTGAAACTCTGCTTTGACTCACATTAGCGCACGTAGTGATAGGAAAAGGCAAACTCGTAATCTAATCAACGGGATAACAATGATTAAGAAAATGATTGTAATTTTTTGGAATAAATAAAGACTATATTCTCATACTTTATTACATTTGATTTCCCAAAAATTCGTAGCTCATATCCCTAGGATGCTTTCAACATTGAGTTGCTTGCCTGAAGGGCTAGAACTGTGGATATTATACAGAAAGAATGTGTGCAATGATTTTCTCCCTTTCCATCAGACAAAAATATTGACATAAATAGGACTTAGCACTGGGGTCATGAAACGCGACAAAATGTGTGACGGAAGTGTAACCCTGGCAACCCTGCAGGCTGTGATGTAAGGTACTGTTACCTAGCAACTCTGCAGGCTGTGATGCAAGGTATTGTTACCTAGCAACTCTGCAGGCTGTGATGCAAGGTACTGTTACCTAGCAACTCTGCAGGCTGTGATGTAAGGTACTGTTACCTAGCAACTCTGCAGGCTGTGATGCAAGGTACTGTTTCCTTGCAACTCTGCAGGCTGTGATGTAAGGTACTGTTACCTAGCAACTCTGCAGGCTGTGATGTAAGGTATTGTTACCTAGCAACCGTGCAAGCTGTGATGCAAGGTACTGTTACGTAGCAACCCTGCAGGCTGCGATGTAAGGTATTGTTACCTAGCAACCGTGCAGGCTGTGACGAAAGGTACTGTTACGTAGCAACCCTGCAGGCTGCGATGTAAGGTATTGTTACCTAGCAACTCTGCAGGCTGTGATGTAAGGTATTGTTACCTAGTAACTCTGCAGGCTGTGATGTAAGGTACTGCTACCTAGCAACTCTGCAGGCTGTGATGCAAGGTACTGTTACCTAGCAACTCTGCAGGCTGTGATGTAAGTTATTGTTACCTAGCAACTCTGCAGGCTGTGATGCAAGGTACTGTTACCTAGCAACCGTGCAGGCTGTGATGTAAGGTATTGTTACCTAGCAACCGTGCAAGCTGTGATGCAAGGTATTGTTACCTAGCAACCGTGCAGGCTGTGATGCAAGGTATTGTTACCTAGCAACCGTGCAGGCTGTGATGCAAGGTATTGTTACCTAGCAACCGTGCAGGCTGTGACGTAAGGTACTGTTACGTAGCAACCCTGCAGGCTGCGATGTAAGGTATTGTTACCTAGCAACTCTGCAGGCTGTGATGCAAGGTATTGTTACCTAGCACCTCTGCAGGCTGTGATGTAAGGTATTGTTACCTAGCAACCGTGCAGGCTGTGATGTAAGGTATTGTTACCTAGCAACTCTGCAGGCTGTGATGTAAGGTACTGTTACGTAGCAACCCTGCAGGCTGCGATGTAAGGTATTGTTACCTAGCAACTCTGCAGGCTGTGATGTAAGGTATTGTTACCTAGCAACCGTGCAGGCTGTGATGTAAGGTATTGTTACCTAGCAACTCTGCAGGCTGTGATGTAAGGTACTGTTACGTAGCAACCCTGCAGGCTGCGATGTAAGGTATTGTTACCTAGCAACTCTGCAGGCTGTGATGTAAGGTATTGTTACCTAGCAACCCTGCAGGCTGCGATGTAAGGTACTGTTACCTAGCAACTCTGCAGGCTGTGATGTAAGGTATTGTTACCTAGCAACCCTGCAGGCTGCGATGTAAGGTACTGTTACCTAGCAACTCTGCAGGCTGTGATGTCAGGTATTGTTACCTAGCAACTCTGCAGGCTGTGATGTAAGGTATTGTTACCTAGCAACCCTGCAGGCTGCGATGTAAGGTACTGTTACCTAGCAACTCTGCAGACTGTGATGTAAGGTATTGTTACCTAGCAACCGTGCAGGCTGTGATGCAAGGTATTGTTACCTAGCAACCGTGCAGGCAGTGATGCAAGGTATTGTTACCTAGCAACCGTGCAGGCAGTGATGTAAGGTATTGTTACCTAGCAACCGTGCAGGCTGTGATGCAAGGTATTGTTACCTAGCAACCGTGCAGGCTGTGATGCAAGGTATTGTTACCTAGCAACCGTGCAGGCTGTGATGCAAGGTATTGTTACCTAGCAACCGTGCAGGCTGTGATGCAAGGTATTGTTACCTAGCAACCGTGCAGGCAGTGATGCAAGGTATTGTTACCTAGCAAGCGTGCACGCTACTTACGGCTGATTGTCATCTGAAATTAGCAGCCGTTGATGGATGGCCCTGACCGGGAGGCATATTTATGATCATTTGATTTTTGCAAAGGGAAAAGTGGTTTCTATTTTTCAACAGAAGTTAGAAATGCACGTGTGTTTCAATCTGAGAGGGTAATACCGCCCACACAGTGACAGGCATTTCTATTGGGCTGTAGTCTCCACTTACTGTGATGTTTAACGGTGGAGAACAAGACACGGGCGAGTAAATGCAAGACAAATTACTAGTACGAGGTGAATGAATGGTCCATCACTTGCTCTTGCAGTTCAAAGTCCGTAAAGGAACAGATTGAAGAGCTGAAAAATTATGTTACCAACGATATCTCACTCTCTACACAGCAAGGCAGCCAGTTCTTTCCTTCGCTAATGCATACCAACTTCTCTCTACTTCACCTCGAGTGAGAGAGCTGTTATTTGTCAATGTTTCACAACACTGCCTGGCAATCCAAGTCAGGTACTTTATACATTTCAACTAAGACTTCCAGGAGCGCGAGCGTGAAGTAATGTGGATATCATTATCAACAGAATGCTTTGTGTTCTACAGAAAGCCTCAAAATTCGTTTTCACATTAGTTGCCATCCGCAAAAATGGAAGAAATATAAGAATAATGCATTCACATTCATCTGGTGCGAACATTCTTCTAGCCCATAAATAAGCTTCATTAAAAATGTATGCAAATAGAAGGGGGCTTTAAAAGGCAAAATCCTTAATATAATGCTACTCTCTAAACACAGGTGTTTTGCTGGGCTGACGATACTACTACTCGTCGAAATCCGAGTTTTACTGCAAAATGCACTCCTTAGAATCACTGCATTGGCAGAAAATTAAGTAGTTACCTAGAGGACCCATGATGTTAAGCAGTATTCAGTCAGGTAACTTGTCTTGATATTGCTATCTTAGTCATATTGTTTTTCCTGTCCTTTTGAATAGTTTTATGAACATCTAATAAGAAGCGCATGATGGCGTTCCGCAACTCGTAGTAATAATCCATCCAATCTGACATCATACCGTCTCTTTTGTACCGGTAACGGCGGTACAGACTAAGTCCCCGTTATGAAAATCTTAAACTTACGTGTTATGCTCCGGAACGCTTACGAAGAACTGACTAGGCAGCGAGCAACGGCTGCGCGCGGGTGACGTAGTGAGCGGGTGACGTCACAGCATGCCTCGCTGCACTACAAAGCCTGGATTGATGGAGAATGTTCTACGAGTTTCGGATCAAATATAAATACGTGCTGCTTCGCTCAGCAGATCAGTGAACGTGAGTGTGTATTGCAGCATGTTATAGTGAGCAGCAGTGCGCTGCAGAATGTGATACCAGTTCGTGGCCGGGATTTCTATAAGCACATTAGACTGTAGTATTCGCACCGTCAGTTCGCGGGTGTGGTAATCGAGCGTGAAGCCGCTGCTAAGTTTCAAGTTCGTGGACTTTAATATAGTCACGTTGAATGTGGACTTATTCAGATTTCCTTATATTGTGACAACCTTTTACTCCGATAGGACGTGAGGTGAATTGTGTATCGTCTGGACATTATTTATTGACTGTTACTCTATACGAGTGTCCGAGACCCGCAAACATTTTCGAGTGTTCGAAATTAAAAATTTATGGACTTGAATCTGATTGCTCCTTGCCGAGGACTCGATACTTTAAGTTATAAACCGTGTTTAATCCAAATTTAATTTACCAATCCGTAAGCTGTGGTCATGAACTGTGAACTGTGCAGGTGTGAACAGCGCATCTCTATTTTAATGAACAGTGCATTTCCATTCTAATGAACAGTGTACATTTAGTTTATGGACAGTCAAACCAAGGACTGTCAGTACTCAGTTAATTTCGTCTTTTGGTTTCAACACGTGAACGAGTTTGATTCACGAGCGGAACATCTTTATTTCATTTAAATTGAACAGTGCTTCAATGAACTTACTTCATGTTGTCATAGGTGCAACAAACTTTAAGTAACTTTAAACTGGACAATCAGTTCCGAGTGGACTTTATTTTGTGAATGTTTCTTTCACTTGACACGTGATAAAGTTAAGTGACATTTCACCGAGACATTTGTGTTTGGACTTTGTTAAAAGCATTTATAAACACTCTATCATCTGTGCAGAAGCAGCCTTTGCACTAACTCGCCCAGAGCTGAACGATGTTCATTCATGTTCACCATTTACAAGGACTACCTCGACGCCACGGATCTTCAAAACACCGAATAGATCTTCTAGAACTTCCATCGGGGGACGAATGGTGGTTCGCTGCTATGGAAAATGGAGCTACCGGAATCTAGGGACATCGCCAGCCATAAGACGAGGAACGTTTTCAACTGTATACGCTGTACAGAGGTGATATTAATTTCAATTTTTAATAAACTCTGAAACAAAAGTTTTTAGGATTTCTTTTAAACAAAACCCTCTCCCTCTGTATGCACTTCAACGACTGGTACACGCCCTGCGTCTCATCTCTACCAAAGTACCAAATTTACTGTTACAGAGGAGAGGGGTAGAAATTGGCGCCCCAGTCGTATCGGGGCCGATTTGGAGTGCAGTAAAATTAGAAATTAGCGCTTCAGCAATATCAGAACTTAATTATGAGTGCAGTAGACATTAAATTGACACTTAACCATTCTAGACTCAATGTTGAAGTACTAGTAATAATTAAGAAGTGCAGTGATAGACAAAATCGCACTAAATCGTGTGACTTAGTAATTTAATTCAGATACATTTCCAGTGCTTTATGTGGAATAACTATTAATATTACAGTGAACTTTCTAACAAGATTTAACTTCTCTATAATAAGAAGTGTTATTAATGATATGGGATCATTTTTGTGTGTTAAATGTCTTGGAGATTTTTCTTTTGAGAATGTTTGAATGACTTTGAACATGAACTTTAACCATTGGACAATAATGGTGATATCTGAATTCTTTTCAAGTGATTTATGATTTTCTTGTTGCTTGGTTTAAATACATTACCGTCAAAATGGAAAATATTTTAGCTGCTATTGAAGCTCTTAAGATTAGCTTAAATGAACGTATCGCCAAATCGCATGCTCAAGTAGGTGCTGATTTACAAGCTCGTATTACTGAGGCCAATGCTGCAACTGCTCAAGTAGGTGCTGATTTACAAGCTCGTATTACTGAGGCCAATGCTGCAACTGCTCAATTAGGTGCTGATTTACAAGCCCGTATTAACGAGGCCAATGCCGTAACTGCTCAATTAGGTACTACTTTAGAATCTCGTATTACTGAGATTAACACTCGTATTAATGAGATTAACACTCGTATTAATGAGACCAGTACCGCAACTACAGCCAACTTAGAAAGTCGTATTACACAAGTAACTAAAATAATTAATACCAAGTTTACCGAAGTTAATGCTAATTTGGAAAATAGGCTTACTAAAGCTGGTTCCGAGATTGAAAAACGATTCTCAGAAACTAATGCGAAGATTAATTCTAAGTTTACGGAAATAAACGAACGCCTCACCCATGACTTAGAAACAGTAAAACAGGACCTTAAACTACAAATAGTTGAAGACTTAAAAGCTTCTTTTCCCACCTCACATCAATTGATTAAGGAAGTTGAAAGCCTAAAGGCAGAATTTAAAGAATCTCATGGTCAGTTATCACAGGCACAAGCAAAAATAGCCTCTATTCAGGATAACATCCATGAATCTTTTAAGAATAACTTTCAGAAAATAAGTAATGAAGTCAATTTACTTAAAACAAGGCAGGAGGAAACAGATAAGCTTGTAAAAAACCAATTAGATAGCGCACATACTCAAATCATTCGCATAGGCCGCGATGTAAATGAAGTGAAGCAGGACCTCGAAAAGGAAGTCCAGAGCGTGGAAAACTCCATCCGTGGGCAAGTTAAGACTATCAAGGTCGAATTGCAAGGAAAAATAGAGACAATTGATAATAGAATCTCTCAGGTGGAGAAGGAGGTGTCTACACACCAGTGTCAAGGGTCTAGTGGAGATACTTCTAGCATTTCCACAGTTTTAAAATTATCAGACGATAAACCTGCAAAATTTTCCGGAAAGGAAGAGTACACAGCGAAAGAATTCCTTCTCAATATTGAAGAGTACTTTCAAGAGAATAAAGTACGATCCGATCATCAATTGAGGATAGCTTCTAGATTATTGGAGGGGAAAGCACTAAATTGGTACACAGCATTTAAATTTAACATTAAAACCTATGATGAGTTCAAGGAAGCCTTGTTGAAGAGGTTTTGGAATTCGGAAATTCAACACTTGATTAAGTTACAATTATACTCTAGGAGATACAACACAGCTATTAACTCTTCACGATATTCTGATTTTCTCATTTCCCAATTAAAGAAGATGCAATTCTTTGATCCTCCTTTGCCAGAACAGGAGTTAATACAGGTAATAACTTTACAATTTCCGGCGCATGTACAAGAAATTCTTGTGGCAGCCAATGTTCAAGACCTAGAACAACTTGATGATTTATTAAGGAAACTTGACACTGCCCATACACAAAATCTACCTAGGGTTACTAAGACGAAAGAGGTTGCAACTAACCATGTCGAAGTTAATAACCCGCCAAGATCGAATCCCGAACCCCGTGAGGAAGTAGAACCACGGAGAGATCCGTTATCTCATTTCCGACGATTCAGGAGACGTCCATACAGGCAAAGTGCGCCTTATAGACGTAATCAAACGTGGAAGAAACCTACCGAATCACTTACTCGAGATAGAGATTCGCCGAGAGCCGAGATCGAAAGAAGATGGAGAGAAACTCGCGAATATATCCAGAATCGAAACCGGGATGAAGGATTACCTGGCGCTACCTCTTTAGAATATCAAGAGCATGCCAGAAGACAGAACACGACGCCTGCGACCAACCTCGAATCGACAGGCGCAATTAAAAAAAAAACTTCGACAACACAACAATAAGATTGCCTGAAAACCGTAGTAGAGGGGAAATAATTTGTGTCACTAATATTAATTACTGGTACTTGGATGACTCAGATCTCTTGTATGAAGATCCCACTCCTACAACACCGAAGGTCCAATGAAGCCTTCCAGTTATTAATATTACTTTGGATACCCTTTATGTAACTGCCTTAATCGATTCTGGAGCTCAAGCTTCATTAATGTCTGAGAGGTTAATTGAAATGTTGAAGGGAGGAGAAGACATGTTATTGATACCAGTCGCACAGATTAAAATTAAAGGGATAGTACCGGACAAGCATATCAAATGTAAATTTCAAGCTTTTGTTACATTTGACATTGAAGGTGTCCAGTTCGAGCATATATTCCTAGTTATTTCGCCAATGAAGTTCAACGTCATCCTAGGGTCAGATTTCCTAGCCAAGTATGGGGGAATCATTGATTATCCTGCCAACGTCATACGATTTTTTAATATCGACTCTGTAGAGTTGCAGCTGGTAGACTGTAATAATTTGAAGTGCCAAGGTCTGGGTACCCCATTCATAGAAACCGGAGGCAAGATGAGCGATGCTTTGCCTGCCGATGAAATAGATTGCGAAGAGGGTAGACCCGGTCAAGAGGGACCCGTCGAGGGCCAGGAAGTGCCCATTGTTGAGGATGTGTTCGACGAAGGTCGTGATCACTTCATATTTCTCACCAGTGCGGCTGAAAGCCCAGAGTTCGATTCCCGTGTGGCAAAAGCAACTCGACAAATATTTGAGAAATTCCCTGAAGTTTTTGACGACAAACCAGGCGTTATTAGAGATTTTGAATACCAATTGAATGTCAAGGACACCTCTCCTTATAAAAAACGGCCCTATCCAGTTCCTGAGAAGTACCGAGAAGAAGCCAGGACTGTGATAAAGGAAATGGAAAATAATGGTATCATTTCTAAATGTGTCACTCCGTATCTAAACCCCTTGGCTATTGTAAAAAAACCGAATGGCAGTCTGCGTTTGTGCCTAGACGCGCGCATGCTCAATGACAGACTTGTATTGGAACATGACCACCCACCTTCACTCAGGGATGTCATCCGGAAATTTAGAGGCATGAAGCTCTTCTCTACTATGGACATGACGTCATCTTACTTTCACATTTTATTGGCAGAGGATAGCAGGAAATTCACAGGCTTCATTTTCGAAAACATTACATATGCATTCAATCGTCTCCCTTTCGGGATCAAAAATTCAGGGGCAGTTCTCATCAGGGCTCTTGAGAATCAATTATCCGATGAGATTAAAAAAATCGCAACGATTTATGTTGATATCCTGATAGCTTCGGAGTCCTTAGAGCAACACATTGAAGACGTTAATAAGGTACTCGACGAACTCAAAACCAAAAATTTTAAGATAAATGCCTGTAAAAGCCAGTTTTTTAAGACAGAGGTACTGTTCTTGGGTCACCTCATTAGTGGAGACGGGATCAGGCCTAATCCGGCCAAGATCCAGAGTATTTTGGATTTCCCGAAACCCACAAAAATTAAACATGTGAGACAATTTCTGGGACTATGTCAGTTCTTTGCACAGCATTGCCCAGATTACACCAAAACAGTAGCACCCTTGCAGCTGCTGCTCAAGAAAAATAATAAGTGGAAATGGTCAAAAGAATGCGAGGAGGCTTTTTCCGAAACAAAGAAGATGCTTCAGGAAAGCGTACAGTTAGCATATCCTAACTTTGAATGGCCCTTTTGCCTTGAGTGCGACGCCAGCTCCGTAGGCATCGGCGCGGCGCTATACCAAATCGATCCTGAGAAGCCTGATGTCCGCGTCTTTATTTCATTCATGAGCAGGAAGTTGAGACCACATGAGAGGTCCTATACTATTACGGAACTTGAGGCTCTTGCTATTGTATATTCCTTGTTGTACTGGAGGAAGATTATATATGGGTATCCCGTGACCATCTACACGGATCACAAAGCCCTCACATTTATCATGTCTTCTGATCTAACTAGCGAGAGAGTAACCCGGTGGGCACTCTTTATTCAGCAGTTCAACATAACTGTTATCCACAGACCAGGAAGGAAGAACATCCTAGCTGATGCTTTAAGCCGCAATCCGGTCGATGTCGTCACTAGTCATCACATAGAAGTCATGAGCAACGAAGATGAGGAATTTCTTAGGAAATTAGAGTACTTACCTCAAGCACAGGGGAGAGATAGGAAGTCCCGAGAATTGATTAGATTTTTTAAGGGTTTGATTCCTGCAAATGACGATGACTATTTTCGCATCTCAATGTTGGCTCAATCTTTTTGCTTTCATGATGGATTACTGTATAAGTATCTTGATCATGCCAAAACCAAACGCCGAATTTATGCTCCTCCACGCTTAAGGTCCAACATTATCTGGCACTGTCATTCAATATCTGGACATGCCGGCACGGATAAAGTAATGATGATCATAAAGGAAAAGTTCACTTGGGAGTACATGAGACGTGATATTAGAAACGTTCTCCGAACTTGTGATGTCTGCCAACGAACTAAGCCTAATAATAGATTGTTGAGGGAGTTTCCAAAGCCACTTCTTCCCGAAAAACCTGGTGAAATATTGGCTTTAGACCTATATGGGCCACTCCCCAAGGCGAACCGCGGCAACAGGCACATTGTGGTGGCAGTAGATGTCTTCTCTAAGTATACGATGCTACTGCCCATACAGAAGGCTAATGCTGGAAACATCCTCCGAAGGATCAAGAAAAACATTATTCCAGAGATGGGAAAACCGGAGTTCCTACTCACCGATCATGGACCCCAATTTACATCTATGGAGTTCCAAACAGTACTTGAAGAACTCGGTATAAGACACATTATGAATTCTATTCGACACCCAGAGGCTAATCCCGCTGAGAGAATCATGCGTGAGATTGCAAGGTTTTGCCGTTTGAATTGCAGAACTCAACACTGGAAATGGATCGAAGTCTTACCCGTGATGCAGCAATGTGTAAATTCAACTGTTCATGAGTCTACGCAGGACATCCCCATGACTGTACATAGAGATGTCATGCCTGACAGGCCATGGGACCAAGTATTACCATCACCTCAAGATCCAGCAATTACTCATCAGACTCGCGTGGACGCAACAAGGGAGAAGCTCAGACACGCTGCTAGAATCAGAGAGAACCGATACCGAAACCGCGCGTTTCGACAACCACTTAGGGCCAATGATTATGTTTTGATAAGAAAACCAGCTGTTTCACATCCCGAACTTCGCATTTATGCAAAGTTTTGCCCGCTTTATGTAGGACCATATTGGATTGCAGAGGTTCTCGAGAACGGGGCATACAAAATTAAGAAATTGGATGGAAGCATCGAGGGCATTTACAATGCAGCCAACCTAAAGAAATATTTCAGGAGAGAATATCATTAAAAGAAAATCCTATCGAATTTTCTTTTCCCCAGGAGGAGGGGGAGATGTACCGGTAACGGCGGTACAGACTAAGTCCCCGTTATGAAAATCTTAAACTTACGTGTTATGCTCCGGAACGCTTACGAAGAACTGACTAGGCAGCGAGCAACGGCTGCGCGCGGGTGACGTAGTGAGCGGGTGACGTCACAGCATGCCTCGCTGCACTACAAAGCCTGGATTGATGGAGAATGTTCTACGAGTTTCGGATCAAATATAAATACGTGCTGCTTCGCTCAGCAGATCAGTGAACGTGAGTGTGTATTGCAGCATGTTATAGTGAGCAGCAGTGCGCTGCAGAATGTGATACCAGTTCGTGGCCGGGATTTCTATAAGCACATTAGACTGTAGTATTCGCACCGTCAGTTCGCGGGTGTGGTAATCGAGCGTGAAGCCGCTGCTAAGTTTCAAGTTCGTGGACTTTAATATAGTCACGTTGAATGTGGACTTATTCAGATTTCCTTATATTGTGACAACCTTTTACTCCGATAGGACGTGAGGTGAATTGTGTATCGTCTGGACATTATTTATTGACTGTTACTCTATACGAGTGTCCGAGACCCGCAAACATTTTCGAGTGTTCGAAATTGAAAATTTATGGACTTGAATCTGATTGCTCCTTGCCAAGGACTCGATACTTTAAGTTATAAACCGTGTTTAATCCAAATTTAATTTACCAATCCGTAAGCTGTGGTCATGAACTGTGAACTGTGCAGGTGTGAACAGCGCATCTCTATTTTAATGAACAGTGCATTTCCATTCTAATGAACAGTGTACATTTAGTTTATGGACAGTCAAACCAAGGACTGTCAGTACTCAGTTAATTTCGTCTTTTGGTTTCAACACGTGAACGAGTTTGATTCACGAGCGGAACATCTTTATTTCATTTAAATTGAACAGTGCTTCAATGAACTTACTTCATGTTGTCATAGGTGCAACAAACTTTAAGTAACTTTAAACTGGACAATCAGTTCCGAGTGGACTTTATTTTGTGAATGTTTCTTTCACTTGACACGTGATAAAGTTAAGTGACATTTCACCGAGACATTTGTGTTTGGACTTTGTTAAAAGCATTTATAAACACTCTATCATCTGTGCAGAAGCAGCCTTTGCACTAACTCGCCCAGAGCTGAACGATGTTCATTCATGTTCACCATTTACAAGGACTACCTCGACGCCACGGATCTTCAAAACACCGAATAGATCTTCTAGAACTTCCATCGGGGGACGAATGGTGGTTCGCTGCTATGGAAAATGGAGCTACCGGAATCTAGGGACATCGCCAGCCATAAGACGAGGAACGTTTTCAACTGTATACGCTGTACAGAGGTGATATTAATTTCAATTTTTAATAAACTCTGAAACAAAAGTTTTTAGGATTTCTTTTAAACAAAACCCTCTCCCTCTGTATGCACTTCAACGACTGGTACACGCCCTGCGTCTCATCTCTACCAAAGTACCAAATTTACTGTTACACTTTGTCTATCCATATATTTGCGTTTTTATCCTGAAGTTCTTGATGTAAAGCTTGGTATTGTGTCTTAGAAGGTAATTTTATTTTTAATCGCATTGCCTTGTGAGCTCATAGGTTATTCTCGAAGGAGCGTCGTTTTCCACGCGGAAAACGTTAAGATACATGGCCTTCATTATTTCTAATGCAGCTAGGTTATCCTTCGATAGGTGTTCCCAGATAATGTCTAAGTCGTATGTCTTGGTGGGGTCTGTTTGTACGTAGACTTTTTTCTTTGAGCAGCTTGTAAGCTATTAGGAATATCCTGCCATCTGTTTAATATATTTGAAAGCTGGGAAAGGTTAGATAATCGAAGAGTAACTAGCAGGGAATAGTATTCCTCTGTGATCAAAAGAAGTGTATGCTCTTTGGCTTGACAGGTAGTAATCAAACGTGGCTGCATGCAATAATATCACATATATAAGAATATTAATGAAAGTGTTGGTCGTTTAGCACCCTGCTAAGAACATAATGTACTGCGGGCTA
Organism: Anabrus simplex; assembly: GCF_040414725.1. Classification (NCBI taxonomy): domain Eukaryota; kingdom Metazoa; phylum Arthropoda; class Insecta; order Orthoptera; family Tettigoniidae; genus Anabrus; species Anabrus simplex. The sequence continues at coordinate 20,999,072 of NC_090274.1, read as the reverse complement.
GGGTAAGTCTTCGCCTGCAATTATTGGAGTAATAATTTAATTATTTGATTGTATGATTACTCAAAGTTGGTTGAACTTAAGAGACCTGTCAATGTCTCATGATTCATTGGCAGGTAATTACGAAGAAAATAAAACAAAAATGAAACAAATCGGTCCAGTAGAACGGACGGATGGATTTGACAAACCTGTTTTTAGTTAACTCTTAATACATTAAATACAGTAAATATTCGGCTTGGATTGTGAACTGCAAACAGTTTCCGCAAAGCAGGTTTCAAAAATATAGAAACCCATGCAGAATTTGTCGCTTATGATGTGTATGCAGCTATTGAAACTGAAGTTACATTTTGTGGAGATCCTACAGGAAACTATATTATACCAGAATTGCTACAAAACTCCACTCCATCCAGTGATGGAGAGGAAAACAGTCGCGACGCCATAAGAGAGACTGTACCGATCACGACTGAAGCGTTCCAAATGGTAGGAAGTTTAAGAAGATCTCTTGCAGCTCAGTCAAATGGTTAGTATGATGCGTTTCTTCAACCAGGTTCGTCGATAGAATTAAAGCCTCAATGCTCTATGATTGGCATGCAGATTCTGGACTGTACGGCCGTCGAACGGAAACTTTTTTATCGTCCCTTGTACATGCATCAGATTTTCAATCTAACAACTACAGTAGGTGTCTGTTATTGTATTAAATATTACACTTAAACTTTATTCTTTATAGCCGTTCTACTAATTATTCCATTTCACTCTTTTCTGCCCTGCATTCTACATATTCTAGGAAAAACATGCATGCTACCTTCCTTCTCTCCTGTCGGTAATTATTTTATCTTATTTTCTTTCGACTCACAATTTTTTGCTGTCAGTCCCGATGCAATGCCCTTTTTATTTAATAATTTTACATTTGTATGGATTTCTTTCTCTCTTTGTATTAACTTAAATATTCACTACCCAAGTATTTAACGCTGCGTGAATCTTCCTAGATACTCCTAATAGACACTCCTCTTCCATATTTCTCCACAGAGTTAAACAGCGATTCTGGTCCCAAATTTTCTCTTTGACCTTCATTATTATCCATCTATTAACCACCACATCGTACCTCTTACTTTTCTATTCATCTTTCATTCTTTGTTTTCTCTTGACAACATATTTAAAATTCCGCAGAATTCTAACAAATATTCTTTTGGTCTTACATTCTGCCATAACCATCTGCTGCAACAACTAGTGTGCGCTGTCACTGCAATAAAATCTGTGTATCCAGACTCGGACTGTTCAGCTATCTGAGGCGGCACAATTAATACGTCCAAATGACATTGTATATATTTACTATATATTATTTGACTAATAAATTCCTATAATGATTATTATTGCCAACTCATATAGTGCATTGGAACGTGTTCATTCGTTTCATGACTTTCACCTTCCTATTCTTCCAAAATCTCTTCATCAGTTCCTTGTGTTCTCTGTTCCGTTCTCCTAACCACTTAGTACCAGTCCTGCTGCTAGTTTTGACCACAAATATATGTTTATTTACTGAGGTCCTGAATACTTTGGGGAAGACATCATGAAAAATCGCAATGTTCAATTCATTCGGTCTCCGCTTATTTCTTTTTTGTTTTGCTACTTGCTTTACGTCGCACCGACACAGACAGGTCTTATGGCGACGATGGGACAGGGAAGGGCTAGGAGTAGGAAGGAAGCGGCCGTGGCCTTAATTAAGGTACAGCCCCAGCATTTGCTTGGTGTGAAAATGGGAAACCACGGAAAACCATTTTCAGGGCTGTCGACAGTGGGGCTCGAACCTACTATCTCCCGAATACTGGATACTGGCCGCGCTTAAGCGACTGCAGCTATCGAGCTCGGTTCCGCTTATTTCCTCCGGTCACTTTGTTCTCCTGTTTTGGAAATTTATTACCTTGAATAATCATTTTAGTCTATTATTATCCATACTAAAAACATGTCCACAAAATTTCAATCGTCTCCTCCGTACAGAATCGATAAAATTATCTGTGTGACTATCGAGATCTGCAGTTTGCCTTTTGATCCAAATACGATTTTCTTGTATGGGACCGAAACTTTTCCTAAGAATTTTGCGTGCTTGTGTTCCAATATCTAAAATTTTTGAATGAGCTCCTAAACTTAGGCTGAGGTTTCTGACGCATACACAGATTTATTATTCCACTGATTTGGGGTGTCTTACAGTCCTTGAATATGCTCCGAGACACTAACATTGGGGCTGGTTGGTCCACTTTTCCTCTGAGCTTCTGGCCACAAGCCCTGCAAAGCCTCCACTTAATCGTTACAATGCGTCTTGTAAGGCCTGTCAATCTCCTTGCAACATGGACATATCGAATTTTAAGAACAGGAGCTTTAAACCCTGGTCAAAACCAAAGTGATCCTAGACGGCTGACTAGGATAAGCTGAAGGAACCTCAGAACTTATACTATGAGGACCACTGTATGACAGTCTATCAAGGATAACGTTAGGAATGTTCCCAGAAGACATCAAGAGCATATTATGTCCATTATCATCATATTTATAGACTTTTCTGGTTCACGTAAACAGAAAAGTAATGCTATCGATGTGTATATATATATATATATATATATATCAGCCGGGGAACAAACTTCTTTAACAGTACCACGAAGCTGGTCTATGCTGACGATATGTTCTAAATGGCAGACTGTCCCGAAAGCCTGCAGTCTAATATCTTGGAACTTGAAAATAGGTGCAATGAGTATGGTGTGAAAATTAACGTGTCGAAGACTAAATTGATGTCAGTAGGTAAGAAATCCAAGAAAAATGAATGTCAGATTGGTGATACAAAACTAGAACAAGTAAATAAGGTGCAGTAAAGCTAACACACTAAGCTCAGTTGCGATCAACAGTATTCTGTAAGAAGAAAATCAGCTCCCGAATTAAACTATCATTACTTCGGTCTGTTTTCAGACCAGCTTTATGGGAGTGAAAGCTGGGCGGACTCAGGATACCTTATTCATTATTTAGAATTAACAGATATTAAAGTAGCAAATTTCTGGTACAAACACGTGTGAACAATGGCAGGAGGGTATTCGGAAGGAGGAGATAAAGGCTGATTTAGGAATTAACTCGATGGATGAAGCTGTACGCATATACCTGCATCAGGGGTGGGGTCATGTGATGCGAATGAAGGAGGATAGGAGAATAATGGACTCTTATAAGAGAAGTAGAGGGAGAACGAGACGGCGATGGTTAGACTCAGTTTCTAAAGATTTCAAGATCAGAGATATAGAACTAAATGAGGCCACAGTACTAGCTACAAATAGAGGATTGCGGTGACATTGAAAGTCATAATGGTCTATAATGATTATACCTCGGATTTGTAGGTGGTAATAGGTTGGAATGCAAAGTAATTTGGTTTGTAGGAAGTGTCATGCAACCCGTTGTACCGTCATGTAGGAAGAGTAGCATATATTCAAGGAGTTGTATAGGCTGTACCCCTAATATCTATGCAAATCTCATAGCATAACCGTTGTACAGTGTAGGGTACACTTATTACTAGCTAGTAAGTGTGCATTCTAACCTATCAGTACCTAATAATTCGGACTCTAATAATAATGATGGATGGATGGATGGATGGATGGATGGATGGATGGATGGATGGATGGATGGATGGATGGATGGATGGATGGATGGATGGATGGATGGATGGATGGATGGATGGATGGATGGATGGATGGATGGATGGATGGATGGATGGATGGATGGATGGATGGATGGATGGATGGATGGATGGATGGATGGATGGATGGATGGATGGATGGATGGATGGATGGATGGATGGATGGATGGATGGATGGATGGATGGATGGATGGATGGATGGATGGATGGATGGATGGATGGATGGATGGATGGATGGATGGATGGATGGATGGATGGATGGATGGATGGATGGATGGATGGATGGATGGATGGATGGATGGATGGATGGATGGATGGATGGATGGATGGATGGATGGATGGATGGATGGATGGATGGATGGATGGATGGATGGATGGATGGATGGATGGATGGATGGATGGATGGATGGATGGATGGATGGATGGATGGATGGATGGATGGATGGATGGATGGATGGATGGATGGATGGATGGATGGATGGATGGATGGATGGATGGATGGATGGATGGATGGATGGATGGATGGATGGATGGATGGATGGATGGATGGATGGATGGATGGATGGATGGATGGATGGATGGATGGATGGATGGATGGATGGATGGATGGATGGATGGATGGATGGATGGATGGATGGATGGATGGATGGATGGATGGATGGATGGATGGATGGATGGATGGATGGATGGATGGATGGATGGATGGATGGATGGATGGATGGATGGATGGATGGATGGATGGATGGATGGATGGATGGATGGATGGATGGATGGATGGATGGATGGATGGATGGATGGATGGATGGATGGATGGATGGATGGATGGATGGATGGATGGATGGATGGATGGATGGATGGATGGATGGATGGATGGATGGATGGATGGATGGATGGATGGATGGATGGATGGATGGATGGATGGATGGATGGATGGATGGATGGATGGATGGATGGATGGATGGATGGATGGATGGATGGATGGATGGATGGATGGATGGATGGATGGATGGATGGATGGATGGATGGATGGATGGATGGATGGATGGATGGATGGATGGATGGATGGATGGATGGATGGATGGATGGATGGATGGATGGATGGATGGATGGATGGATGGATGGATGGATGGATGGATGGATGGATGGATGGATGGATGGATGGATGGATGGATGGATGGATGGATGGATGGATGGATGGATGGATGGATGGATGGATGGATGGATGGATGGATGGATGGATGGATGGATGGATGGATGGATGGATGGATGGATGGATGGATGGATGGATGGATGGATGGATGGATGGATGGATGGATGGATGGATGGATGGATGGATGGATGGATGGATGGATGGATGGATGGATGGATGGATGGATGGATGGATGGATGGATGGATGGATGGATGGATGGATGGATGGATGGATGGATGGATGGATGGATGGATGGATGGATGGATGGATGGATGGATGGATGGATGGATGGATGGATGGATGGATGGATGGATGGATGGATGGATGGATGGATGGATGGATGGATGGATGGATGGATGGATGGATGGATGGATGGATGGATGGATGGATGGATGGATGGATGGATGGATGGATGGATGGATGGATGGATGGATGGATGGATGGATGGATGGATGGATGGATGGATGGATGGATGGATGGATGGATGGATGGATGGATGGATGGATGGATGGATGGATGGATGGATGGATGGATGGATGGATGGATGGATGGATGGATGGATGGATGGATGGATGGATGGATGGATGGATGGATGGATGGATGGATGGATGGATGGATGGATGGATGGATGGATGGATGGATGGATGGATGGATGGATGGATGGATGGATGGATGGATGGATGGATGGATGGATGGATGGATGGATGGATGGATGGATGGATGGATGGATGGATGGATGGATGGATGGATGGATGGATGGATGGATGGATGGATGGATGGATGGATGGATGGATGGATGGATGGATGGATGGATGGATGGATGGATGGATGGATGGATGGATGGATTCTAAATAGAAAACTTGATTGGATATCTAACCGAGCGTCATCTGGGAACGCTTCAGTACTTCCCAATCTAAATCCAGCAGAGACCTGCACCTCGCACACATTCGCACGTAGTCCTCTCTTAGCAGGTGATGAAGTGGTCTTTTATTAGCCAGAAAGGTAGGTCGCGCTCGTAAAGACCCACAGTGCTGACCCCCTAATGGTCTCCACTACGACGTGAGAAACAGCAGTTACATGGCCTCGAATGTTCAACCTCTGACAGTGAGGGCGTGGGACAATGAATTCGTAAAGCAGAATGAAGAGAAATTAATTGATTTGTAGCCACCGTCTTCTAGTTCCGTTTCATTAAACGAAACAATGTCCTTCTATTGTCCGCGGGAAGTAGTATGCAAAATACATTTTATAGAACGTATAAAATTTCCCTTCAGGCAAGCAAAACAATGTTGAAAACATCCTAGGGATATGAGCTACGAATTTAGGTAACTAAAATGTAACTATGTATGAGAAAGGATTCTCTAAAAATGACAATCCTCCTCTTAATTCTAGAAGTGCCGAAGGTTGATTTATTTCGACGAGGTGCGCCTGCCCGTAGTAAGAGCATCGAAAAAAATTAACGTCCATATAAGTCGCGCTGGAGTTACCTTAAGTGGTATCTACTGACATAAGACACATGCTAGCATGGTTTGAAGTTTATTTTTACCGCTGCAAGGAGTTACGTGTCTAATAAAATATTCCATCCTCTTTGGTTTGGAATTGCAATCTAGTCAAGACGACGACTTGACATTGCTAGGAATGCGGAATTAATAGATTAAGGAAGTGATTTTAGTGATGAGAAGATACAAGTAGTAACAGTGATAGGCCTGATGAGAAAGAGGAGGAAGACAACCTGCTTTAAATGTCCACTTTCTGTTGTAACCCTAATTTTACAAATATTGCAATAATTTGTATATATTAATAGTAGATAAGTGTTTTTCTGGCAATTTTGTCTTGAATTTTGAATTCTTTTAAATTCTATTTTTTAAGATATTAAAATGATTGTTAGCTCTTTCCATTTCTTGAATAAAGTTATGTCCTACATAAAAGTGAAGTACAGAATCTGCGCTACAAATTCATATTGATGATGATGATGCTTGTCGTTTAAAGATGCCTAACATCTAAGGTCATCGGCCTCTAATGGTACGAAATGGACGATATATGATAATTAAAATTTTAAATAGTTCCCGCTGACTAGAGTTTAAAATAAATGCTGATGGAAAATGATTGTTAGATTAAAATAATCAGTGGATCTAACTCGCAATGTCTTTTCTAGAAAAAATTATAGAAAATGCATGCGACAATAGAATAACACATTTCCTGTAAGTACAGAGATATATATACAAATTCATTTTTGTAACGTCCTTTTCTGAATGAAAAGTGGTATTTGTTAGCATTTACTCCATATACAAAAATTTGCAGTTTTATATGCTAGCACTACAGAATATAAAGCTGTTACTTGTAGGCTTACATCAGATTAACAGTTTGCCTTTTTTCTACCACTACGAGCACTAATTTAAGTAAATCGTCGCTGCCGGGACAGAACCTTCTATGTGAAATATTTTAGCTTAGAACTTTAGCTAAAATATTGTGCAATATTGTGTGAATGTGGTCAAGCCATTCTCGCTCTTAATAAAGTATGTGTTGCGGGTCAGTGTATCTCCAAAATGTTATCACATAGGAGGTTTTGTCCCGGCAACGACGAAATGCAAAGTTTCACTCAAGTCCTTATAACTACATTCCGTGTGGACGTTTTTCAAGAAATCAAGAATCGTCTGAGGTTATTGAACCAAGGAACACATTAGAGAAAGAATTATGTCAATAAGTTAATTTGGCTAGGATATGAATAAAAAAGAAAACGAGTAAAAAAACAGACGATTTTAGGCTGTTTTCCGGAACTGCATTTAGGCCGGAAGTTATATTTTGAAATGTGTTTTTGTAATTTGATAGAGCTAACCAAGACTCAAAATTTTAAACCTTTTCAGGCCCTTCTAACTTCGGCACAATTGAGGAAATTTCTTAATTTTACGCTTTTCGTAATATAGGGACCCCTACCTTTTCTACTAAAAATAAAGCTCGCGTATAGAGTTTACCTCCACTCTCTACCACATTTGAACCTAGAAATGAATCTCATATTTTTCTTACAATTAAAGACCTCCTCGGAATAAGGATTAACCAAAAAAATCAGTAATTTTTCAGAAGAGAGAAAAATCATTTTGGGGGGAATATTTTATGGTATACACTAATTGCATATTGAAGTGTACAAATGAGTTCTATTAAAAACAATATTTTATTGCTATACCTAAAGGTTTGAAAACTAATGTTACAGGTGTTACAATAGAAGATAATCTGCAATTATGTCCTACGTCTGTATATTACAGAAGAAAAAACGTTTCCATACACTTGGAACAACAATGACAGCAAATAATGTTAGTGTAATAATAAAAAATCAACAGAATTTCGAAATAGAGATGTGATTCCGTCTAAGGCCTTTAATGATATATTACACCAGGTGATGAACCAACTCAAGAACTGAGTGATGTTCCATCCTTACACCGCGGAGCACAAAGTTCTGCTGGCTGTAAATCAGCGTTCATATGTAAGACATAATATGTCACCAAACATAGAGCCGTGATGATCATACATATTATTTCAATAGTGTAGATCACTTTTGCGGCGCTCACAAGTAACCGATCGTGACAAATGGGCGTTCAAAAGAAAGAGAATATACAGTATCAGTGACGAATTATACTCTCATTTCATAAATATCGATAATTCCTTTCAAAAATAGTTTAAAATATTGTACGAAGTGCGCGATTTGCAAATACTGTCGCTGTAGGAAAATACGCGCCATCATTGCTGTTCACTTTACGTTTGGCCGCTCAGACGCCTGTTTCATGCCATTATAATGTGCTTTAATTTCCAGTTAAGAAAATAATGAGAGTAAAACCGAAAATTACTTTCGAAACATTAGTCAGTATAATAATGTACTTGCATTTGCTTCCGTTCAAATGAATACCATAATTCAAAGATTACACTAAGTGGCAAGTAAGACTGTCTAACATTGTACTGATTTGTGTATTCCTTAGTTCACCAGTTGTTCACCAGGAGATACTCCACCACATACTTTATGAATATGGGAGATTTCGGGGAAGTCTTCCAATTTTATACGTCACACCGACATAGAAAGGGTACGTCTCACAGTGACGATGGGAAAGAAAAGTGCTAGGAGTGGGAAGGAATCGGCCGTGTCCTTGCTTATGGTACAGCCCCAAATATTGCCAACTATAGGAAACCACGCAAAGCCACCCTCAGGACATCCGACAGTGGAGTTCGAACAGATTACCTCTTGAATGCAAGATCGAAGGTACATGAACCAAACCGCGCAGCGAGTCACTCGAAAAACCTCGTGTTAATTCCTGCTGTAGGCACAGCGTGTCTCAGGGCCAATGTGTTAAGTGCAAGTCTCGTTATAAAATTTTCCTTTTCCTGTCGGCAGATAGAACGCACGTCTTTCTAGGTGAACCAAGCATTCATTCACCGCTTTGGCGAGGCAACCCCTCAAAATCCCCGTGCTATTCCGTAAAGTAATATACTGCACACAAATTTCTATTGACATACACTGACTGACAGAGCAAATGCAACACCAAGAAGGAGTGGTCAGAACTTTATGCCAATTGCAGGGTAGACTGACGTCACTGAGGTATGCTCATGATGTGAAATGCGCCGCTGTGCTGCGCACGTAGCGAACGATAAATGGGACACGGCGTTGGCGAATGGCCCACTTCGTACCGTGATTTCTCAGTCGACAGTCATTGTAGAACGTGTTGTCGGGTGCCACAGGACACGTGTATAGCTAAGAATGCCAGGCCGCCGTCAACGGAGGCATTTCCAGCAGACAGACGACTTTACGAGGGGTATGGTGATCGGGCTGAGAAGAGCAGGTTGGTCGCTTCGTCAAATCGCAGCCGATACCCATAGGGATGTGTCCACGGTGCAGCGCCTGTGGCGAAGATGGTTGGCGCAGGGACATGTGGCACGTGCGAGGGGTCCAGGCGCAGCCCGAGTGACGTCAGCACGCGAGGATCGGCGCATCCGCCGCCAAGCGGTGGCAGCCCCGCACGCCACGTCAACCGCCATTCTTCAGCATGTGCAAGACACCCTGGCTGTTCCAATATCGACCAGAACAATTTCCCGTCGATTGGTTGAAGGAGGCCTGCACTCCCGGCGTCCGCTCAGAAGACTAACATTGACTCCACAGCATAGACGTGCACGCCTGGCATGGTGCCGGGCTAGAGCGACTTGGATGAGGGAATGGCGGAACGTCGTGTTCTCCGATGAGTCACGCTTCTGTTCTGTCAGTGATAGTCACCGCAGACGAGTGTGGCGTCGGCGTGGAGAAAGGTCAAATCCGGCAGTAACTGTGGAGCGCAATACCGCTAGACAACGCGGCATCATGGTTTGGGGCGCTATTGCGTATGATTCCACGTCACCTCTAGTGCGTATTCAAGGCACGTTAAATGCCCACCGCTACGTGCAGCATGTGCTGCGGGCGGTGGCACTCCCGTACCTTCAGGGGCTGCCCAATGCTCTGTTTCAGCAGGATAATGCCCGCCCACACACTGCTCGCATCTCCCAACAGGCTCTACGAGGTGTACAGATGCTTCCGTGGCCAGCGTACTCTCCGGATCTCTCACCAATCGAACACGTGTGGGATCTCATTGGACGCCGTTTGCAAACTCTGCCCCAGCCTCGTACGGACGACCAACTGTGGCAAATGGTTGACAGAGAATGGAGAACCATCCCTCAGGACACCATCCGCACTCTTATTGACTCTGTACCTCGACGTGTTTCTGCGTGCATCGCCGCTCGCGGTGGTCCTACATCCTACTGAGTCGATGCCGTGCGCATTGTGTAACCTGCATATCGGTTTGAAATACACATCAATTATTCATCCGTGCCGTCTCTGTTTTTTCCCCAAATTTCATCCCTTTCGAACTACTCCTCCTTGGTATTGCATTGTCACTGTCAGTCAGTGTATTATCAAGATGATCATATAATCCCTTGTCTAAAAATCATTTAAATGATACAAATATACCGTGTTTTGTTTTACTGTTTTTTATCACATGGAAAGGTATATTCTAGACTTTTATTCTCTTTTTACAGTCTGCTTTATGTCGCACGACACAGAGCGGCGATGGGAAAAGAAAGGGCTATGAGTGGGGAAGAAGCGGCCGTGACCTTAATTAAGGCACAGCCCCACCATTTGCCTGAAATGAAAATGGGAAACGACGGAAAACCATCTTCCGGGCTGCCGACAGTGGAGATCGAACACACTACCTCCCGAATGCACGCTGATATATTCTAGAATTGGACAATATTAATTAGAAAGAAACCAACACCTCGTGGCGAACATTCTTGGAAAACGCATGTCAACGTCTAACCAATGACGTATTCGTACTGAAACTAAATCGATAAATATAGTTCATATAAAGGAATCACTGGCTAGTGGTTGAATATAAAAGTGTCGTAATGACTGAGGGTCATCGGAAAATTCGCTTCACGAAATTATCACTGTGGAATGTGAGACGCGATGGTACCTAGCAACCGTGCGGGTTGTGATGTGAAGTACTGATGATGGCCATAACAGAAACATATAGAATGATCTGTTATAACTGGAATGGATATTTTCTACGTGTAAACGAACACTTGCAGAATCTTCTTCCTGGCTCTTTCCGAATTACATGAGGTTGGCCCTTCGAGTGGATTCAGCATTTTTACGGTCCGATGCCCTTTCTGACGCCAACCCTACACGGAGGGATGTATTCCTATTGCGTTTCTCTATGAAGGTTGGTACTGTGGTATCTTGTGTGTATTTGAAGAAAATTGTAATATGAAGAACGCAAACACCCAGCCACCGAGCCAGAAGAAATAACTATACGCAGTTAAAATCACTTAAACTCCTAGAATCGAACCCGGAACCCATTCACCATTCACTCAAGGAACCGGGCATGTACTTGCAGAACGAAAACAATAGAAAATATGAAATCGTGAGACAGTATTATATATGAAATGATGGAACCATATTTTCACTTATGTTACTTGTTCACACGACGAATTACTCTAGGGGGCTTTGCTGTGGAATGTTTCCTCGTCTTCGTGTATTATCCTTTGAATATTATAGCGGTGACGTCTCCATGACTACGCACCTGTCTGAAGTGCAGCCAAGGTTAATTCTTTATGCTGATATCTGGTCTTGAGTGTTACGTGTGCAAGTTCTTGAGGAGACATCTCATTTGTAGACACTTCATCATTCTAGAACACGCACGACAACAAACGTCCATGTACGTTGGATTATTTTACGGATATTACATTCCCTGCTGTTGGTCAAACACCTTCTGCTAAAAATAAAGAGGGAATCCCGTTATTGTAACTCTAACAAATATTCCACTTTCATGTTTTTCCAGTCAATGACTGGGTCAAGTGATCTAGGTGCAGCCAGTGTCCATGTATAGGTACACAAGAGTGAATTAATTTTTCCATGCAAACTTAATATCATATAAACACAAATTTTAACATTACATCTTCGATTTCCTTATTAGTTAAAAATATCCCTCGTATTGTGATGTGATATTAGAATTATGCTATATTTCATGCTGTTTGTAACCTTATCCGTGTACACTGGAGAAAGGTTTACAGAAATTTATAGAATTGTTAATTATTTTACATGTGTGTAACAGCTGTTATGAACATTGTATCTGTGGTTCATGGCCTGCTTCCTGTCCGGACTTTTCAAATATTAATCTGACACCCGGCTACTATACCGTGAAGGAAAAATAATAGCTTGCTTCACGTTCAGTGTAATTTTTCTCTGTTAGAAGATCAAGAGAGAACGGATTGGTAGATTTTAATGAAACTTCGTACATAAGATTAGGAAAAAATGAGAGGGATTTCAGCTATAATTTGTTAAAAAATAATTCAGCAGGAGGGTGGCCTGGGAGAAGGCCTTAAATATAAAATTCGGTGCATCACTTTTACGGTTAGTAGTAAGGGACAATTGCTCAGGACAAAATTTAAGAATACTCTTCGCTAACTTTCATACCTTTAACTAGTAAAGTGAAAAATAAAGGAGATATCAGTGCCAGTGGTGAGAAAGAGCCGTGCGAATCATCCTAGCAACGTTCAAAGGCTTCTTACATCTATCATTGTTCAACGTTTTGAACATAAATCACATAACTGGCACCTGTCTTGGAAGGAAGAGCCAAAGCCAGGAGCATTAGTATCAAAAAGGAACAAGCCGCGAGGAAGCGAGTACGTCACGGCAAGCCACTGAAAACCGCATGACCACCTACGTGCCTTATAACATCAACAATAACTTCCGGGTTGGACAAAAAATGTAATCATGCACATGTTAAGTAATGGCTAAATATCCAGTAAATAAATAAGAAAATTCATGAACGAGGGTATCTCACTCAACCCAAACAACCCCTCCCAGTATATATATCATTTGTAACAATAATTACCTTTTATTCAGGTTAATAGGTGTAAATCCAAACACTTAGCTTCTGACACCTGCTCGCTTGGACCACTTACCTAGAAAGAAAAATAAATAAATTAATAATAATAATAATCTCATTAAAATTGTCCTAATTGAGAATTTAAAACAAATGCAATATCAACAATGAAATCATTCTTTTCTTCGGCAAGGTGATCCACAAGAAGATTTTGAAACAGGTGTTATAAATAGAGCCCGGATTTTAGGTGCTGATAGGTTAGTATGCAAACTTACTTAAGCCAGTAACAAGTATACCCTACACTGTACAACGGTTATACTATGAGATTTGCCTAGATATTAGGGGTACAGCCTATAGAACACCCTGAATTTATGCTACTCTTCCTACACTGTGGTACAACGAGTTGCATGACACTTCCTACAAACCAAATTACTTTGGTTATAAATATGATAGGCTTGACATTTGCCTACCGGTACTTTCCGCAAATAACTGAATCGCTTACTAGTAAGCGGGGCAATTCGTCGAGTTTGGAAAAGTAGCTCAAAAATTTGTTGTTATTGTTGTTAAAGGAAAACTTTTTTGTTTTAGAATTTGCATAACGTCGCACCGACACAGATAGGCCTTATGACTACGATAGGATAGGAAAGGCGTAGGAATGGGAAGGAAGCGACCGCGGCCAAGTGGGAAACCAAGGCAAACCATTTTGAAGACTGCCGACAGTGGGGTTTGAACCCACTATCTGCGAATGCAAGCTCACAGCTGCGCGCCCTCAACCAGACAGCAATCTCTCTCGGTGTTATTCAAGTTAATACGTGTAAATAATCCAGACATTTTCTGACACCTGCTCGCTAAGATCACTTACCTACAAAGAAAAAAATAATGAAATAATAATAATCAGCATCAGTGCTTCATTAAAATGTGTCTGAATTGAGAATTTTGAACAAATAAATACATTTTCAACAATGCAATCACTTATTTGTGGGAATTTCTTTCTTCAGCAAAGTGTTCCAAAAGAATTGTTTTGAAACTGGTGCTATAAAATGATATGGTCGTCATTTGCCTCAAAATACTTTCCCGAATAACTGAATCGCTTAGAACTAAAATGGAATAACTCCTCGCGTTTGGACAAATCACTTGTAATTTGTGTTTACTGTTAATAGGGGAAAACTCTGATAGTTCCGACGTTAGAACTAAATGTGTGGCAGGTCTGGAATAAAAATCTGGAAAAATCAGTTCCTAGATAGTGCAGGCAGCTTTCACGTTTTGCTCAAAAATTATGGACTCGGGACTGTAGAAGAAGTAAGTTTGTTTCGTCACTACGCAAATCGTCCGTATTTGATCCATATATTGACTTTTTTGTTTTTCGTGTCTTGCTATTGACGGTATATGTGGTGTGTACATATAGCTATAAAAAATAATGTTATTTTGAACAGTCCACTAAACTACCAGAGTGTTAAACATGGTCATCTGGTTCTGGATTAATGAAGGTAATACGAACTTTATGATATATGCGATATTTGTTGGAAATGGATTTGCCTACACATTAGCCAATATTCTGATGGTGGCAATTACTAAAGCAGGCAATGGAAAGTATCCACTGTCTGTGTAGATGGGTATGTAAGCACGGTGACTCAATCAGGCAGAGAAACAACTCAACAAGGTTAAGTTTGGTGTTCCCCGATACACGATATCTTTGATAATCCGTGTTTACATTGCTGTGAAACGGAGTTCAGAGACGATTTCTAATAAAAACAGTGCGAAATGTAGGTAAATTACTGTAAAGTGCCCTTTTCCGTACTCTGAGTACGTAAAGAAGGCAATTAGTCCATTAGTAAAAAATGAAGTTTCATTGCAAGTTTTATTCATTTCCACTCAGAAAATTTGTCACATATACTGAAATCAAAGTCGTGCATGTATAGCAAAGTACACATAATACATCTCTGTCCAAAACATATGGACTCCTAGAAACTGTCACTAAATGTAACGCAGTAATTAGCTCTGCGCCCGGCAGGCTTTCCCTCAGGACTTGACCTCGTACTAATTTCTCGAGTAAGTTGAGTGAATCCCAGAGCCACGTGCTCCTCCTAATGTGTAGGTTAGATTTTTCTGTATTTTACTTAACTTTGACATTACAAATTGAGTTAATAATGCGAAGATTAGTTCAGTCAGTGTTCGAATGCAATGCTGACGGTTGAGGGATCAAGTCACAGCAGTCTTTACTGGCATGCGAGAGGGCTTAAATAAGAGGTAATATAGTCATATCATTTTGGAGGTACGCTCCAAAAAGCCACTTCAGTCTAACATTCTGCCATTCCAACATGCCTTAAACTATGTTAATAGTAATTGAACAGATATTAGAAACATTGAGGCCTTCGGTTCAGACAGTCCTGGGTTCGATTACCGGCCGGGTCAAGGATTTTAATTGCGTCTGATTAATTATTGTGGCTCGGGGACTGGACTTTGTGTGTGATCGAACACTCTCCTCTTCATGTTCAGACAACACACTACATTACGAACAACCACAGCAGCGCCCAAGAGTGATTGCAAGTAGGACAAGTGGTAGAAGATTATTATTATTATTATTATTATTATTATTATTATTATTATTATTATTATTATTATTATTATTATTATTATTATAGCGCTATGCCCATCTGTAGACCCCGATAGAAATTATTTAGCTGATGATTTTTTTCTCCCAAAATCTCTTCATCTGGGCACTGAACATTTTCCTCCGTTCTTCAGTCCATGATTTATTGGTACTGGTATTCATTTTTTTTCTGAAAAATGATGGTTGTTGACTGCCTTTTTGAACTGGAATCTATCTTTAATAATGTCCTGTGGGATGACAATTTCCTGCAGGTATTTTTCTATTTCGCTAAGCGAGTTCTTCTTGACTTTCATTGAGAGAGTGAGTGAGGTTGAGAATCCGTTCGGTGAGCCTGTCATTGTGTCCATAGGACTTAAATAGTCCTTCCCTGATTGTGTCTGATCTTTTCAGACTTCAGACTTCCGTTACATTCATATTCCCTCTGAGTGGACTGGACCAAATATTTTCCCCAATACTTTCCTCTCCTCTTTCTCTAAGTTTTTAACGATAATTCTTATCAGTCTGTGTTGACTAAAGCAATATAAGTCTTCTCTGCCATTGTAAAGAATAGAAAGCGCAAGTTCTATAACCTGTCTATACAGCAGGTTGATAGAAGTGTCACCGCTGCCAGGTGACAGACAGCTGACCTGAGCTTCCATCATGGGAATGTAAATGGACATTCCCACCCTGAATACCGATACTGTCTGCGCTCCTTCCGTTCCAGCTCATCTCCAAGTTCTCCACACCCAGCGCAGAATATTCAAATTATTACTGACGATATGACCAGTCTCAGAGTTATCATTATTTATAGTGCTGATACCTTTTCTTAAATTTTTCATATTTCTATATTAATCTTTGCGTTTGCTTCTCTATCGGTTTCATGACGAGTGAAAGTGCTCAGTAGAGCCGATTTTTGTGCTATAGAACTAATTAAATCAATTAACAAATAAATAAAACGAATCCAACTAATTAACGCGGCTGAATGAAGCAAATACATACTATACGGAAATATGTAAATAAATGACTCACTATGAATATAGCCAACGGCCGTAGCCGTGTTGAAACACCGGATCCCGTGAGATCTCCGAAGTTAAGCAACATTGGGCGTGGTCAGGAGTTGGATGGGTTGCCACGCGCTGTTGGTGGAGGGTAAGGGAATGGAGGAGCGGAAAGGAAATGGCCACCCTACCGCACGTAAACTCCGGCTAAGGAGCACCTCTGCGGAGGTTCGGACCTGCCTTCGGGCAGAATAACCCTTACCTACTATGAATATACGCTATCGAAATGCAATCACGAATAAATACCAAACACCGTACAATCAAAACAGTTCTACAATATAGAAGAAAGGACACTCTTATGGAAGGATCCGTAATGCCTGCTAGAAGACGACTGCGAACACTAATTTAACAATTAAATGACTTTGAGCGTGGTCGTATAGTGGGGCTCTGATACGATGGCGGGTCGTTCTACAGAACTGCCACTCGCTTGGGGTGTTGGTGATCCGTCTGTGTTCAGTAATGAGGGTCGTTTCTGTCTTCGACAAAATAATGACCGTACGAGTGAGTAAAACAATGCATCGTTTACTCTCAAACACCATATCGGACCCACACCTGGCAATACGGTATCGCCTCTGGTGATCATTCAGGTGAGCATGACTAGTGTGTTTAAAATCCGTGACGTTACCAGTCCTGTGCTCCGACCAATCCTCCGGCGAGATAACGCGTGACATCATTCATCTGGCCAACACAAGGTGCTGTGAATGTTGGAAACATTTTACTCTGGCCCACTCGATCTCCAGACTTTACTCCCATCGAGCATGTGTGGGACATGAAGGGACGTTCACTCTGTCCCCAATAACGACCACCGCCTTGTTACACTAATAAATACAACGTGCATGAGATACCAGACATCACAGGGACATTCAACAATACTTTAAGAATCACTGCATGTGTGGCCGCACGAAGGGTTGCATACTTTATGGAGGAGTCTTCTGTATACATGCCATGCAATGCTATGGATTTACAAAGGATCAGTCCAACATACCACCATCTTCTTAGGGACAGATACGTGTATTCTTACAGGGTGCTCTTCAATGCTTTAATATACGTGTATAACTAACTAACGATAAGCTCAGCGAACAGAGTCACCGCTGGAGAAATCAATACAAGAATCATTTAATACCTTGCAACTTCGCCTCTGGACTTGCTAGGTGCCTGGACTCTGTTAGGAAGTGAGTCCACTAGGTTGTGCAGGTACGTCTCATCCAGGTTAAGCCACTCGCTGAGGACTTTATCATGGAATTCCACCAAATTGCGGGGATTCTGATGTCGGCCTTTTACCCCCCCCCCCCCGCCAACATGTCCCACACATTTTCAATGGGGTTCAAGTCAAGTTCAAGTGTTCATAAAACTAGTCACATAAGCGTCCAGCACGACGAACTTTGCTGTTATCTTTAAAAAATTAGGGTATTTTTTTGCAAGTTGCTTTACGTCGCACCGACACAGATGGTCTTATGGCGACGATGGGACAGGAAAGGTCTAGGAATGGGAAGGAAGCGTCCGTGGCATTTATTAAGGTACAGCCCCAACATTTGCCTGGTGTGAAAATGAGAAACCACGGAAAACCATTTTCAGGGCTGCCGACAGTGGGGTTCGAACCTACTATCTCCCGAATACTGGATACTGGCCGCACTTAAGCTACTGCAGCTATCGAGCTCGGTAATCAGGGTATCAATAGCATACGCATCATCATGCGTATGTTGACTGAAAGGCAACATGTGATCATTCAGAATGTTTAGATAAACATGCTTGTTCATGTTAGTGGCAGTGGCGGCTCGTGGGTTGTAAATTTGGTGCAGCCCAGCACTCGCATCTGCAGTAAATGTGTAGCCTACATTTTGAATAGGTGTGTTGGATAATCTAGCTAGGAGGAAATAAGGGATCGGGGAGATTTTTTGGTATGATAATGGTCTACAAATATCCGCTGTGTAATTTTCATGCAATTAGGCCTACTTTAAAAAGCACAATGTAACTATAACATTAACTAAAAAACAAATATTACATTCGGTAACGTCTATTGCTTGTACGTTAAATCTATCCTTCGGTCCTTTGAAGCAACGAACTTATCAATGATGTCATCGTAAAAGGGCATTGTATCCATCAAGTCGCTGAGCAGTGACTTCTCCAGGGATATGGTTGCCAGCGCATTCAACCTCTCCTGCGATGTTGAATTCCTTAAGTAGGTTTTTATCCGCTTAAGGCACGAAAAACTTCTTTCTATTGAGGAGCTGGTAGACGGTATGGTAAGTATTAATTAAAATAATTTATACGCTTCTTTGAAAACGTCCATTTGAGCGACAGAATTATTTCCTCCAAACTGGTATTTTTGTAGGTGGAATCAGAATAGATAAACTGAAGTTCATTTTTTAACCTGTGTGTGTCAAATTTCGTGGGATCCTGTTATTTTCTGATATGTCAACCTACTCCTTCCATTTCGAAAACGGAGTTTCTCTTAAAATACGAACTAAATCCACGGAGGGTTCCATGTTAAAGCACGCTTTGGAAGAAACACTATTCTTTCACACTATAAGAAAAGATTTAAATACTATAATACTACATATTTATATCCCTAATGAATTTCAAACGCACTTCCTCTCCAAACATCTATACGACAATAATTATTCTACGCTTCACACAGTAACTATGAAAACGCCAAGAGCTCACCGTGTGATCTGTGCTATTAAATGCTCTTCAAATGTTATGTTATTTACAGTTCACTCACAATTAATCCGCCACACGGCCACGATTCACATTATAACAACGGACATTTATTTTCACTATGAAAGAATACTCCGTGCACCACACGTTCAAATTTATAACAAGCTTCTTGTTACAGCTGGTGTAACAGTAGCCACAACTTTCGCGACAAAATATACTAGTAAATGTGTCTTTGTTTGATTGTGTTTTAGCGTGAGATTGAGATACCAATATTGGCAGCAATGCTGTAGGAGCCCGCATGTGTGTTCAACCTAAGCAGAGAGGGCGGGTTACACGTTCGGTTGGGTTCGGATAATATCGTCCCAGCTCGGGCCAAGCAGCCGAATATCCCAGAGACTCGCTGGGCTGCACCACACCAAATACAACCGTATGCGTACTCATGACAGTCTTGAGCGTTGTCATGGCAACCGTTGTGTTACACGTCACAAGTCAGCCCGCACTGCTTTGAGCATTGAGAGGGCTGCACTCAGTCCGCAGCACTCGTAAGTGAAGCGAACAGCGGTGGTTGCTTAACTATGAGCGCTACGCATGTTGAGTAATCACAATATATAGAGCGCACTCTTCGGTTTTTTTCAACGAATATGTTTAAACAGAAAATGTAGGGATACAGAAAATGATAGACAATTGTTTTGAGAAATGTTAGTGCAGCCGGGCTGTACCTGATGCACCTGAAAAGCCGCTACTGGTTAGTGGTCATCTCAGTGAACGGGTTCAGCCATGTTACCGAAAACACCCCAGAAACATCACCGACCCACCTCCGGCTTGAACCTGACCTTGCACACATCCAGGATGAAATGCTTCATTTGGCCTTCGGTGCACTCGACAAAGTGCGCCATTGGAATGCAGGCAAAACCTTGATTCTTCAGACCACATTACATTCCACCACTCAGCTACTGTCCACGTTCGATGATTTATAGCCCATTGAAATCGCGCACCTTTATGCGCTTGTGTAAGCAATGGCCTACTGCGAGGTAACCGACTCTAAATGTTCATTGCATGCAGTTCCCATCGCAATGTTCTCTTGCTAGCAGGTTGGGATGGACCTTCATTCACTGATAGCAGAAATTCCTGTCGCTCTCTGTCAGGATCCTTTTCCGGCCACAATTCTGACGTCGTGTTTTGTGGCCACGTGTAGTACACCAATGCTTATATACACACTGAACAGTCCGCTGCGAAACACCAACAAATCCAGCAACTTCGCGCCCCAAAACACGATTGCCCCTTTTGGCCACTCTGTCACATCCTTACATCCACCCTGTCCGCTTGAAACATCAATGCCTCAGTGATCGACACTGCTTTATACTTACGTAGAGGCAGTGCGCGTGCGTTTGAGCATGGAAGTCGTTCGCTGCGCTATCTGTTACCAATGTGCCTAATTTTTTCCGCTCAGCTTACATAAAACTACGAGCATGTAAAAAATGCTACATAAATAACTATATATATTTAAACTAAATAAGTAAATTAAATAAATCATACTTCCGTGTGGACTGAAAACTGAATATCCCGTTCGTTCATTTTCATTAATAGCAGCCGTAAAGAATTTCTGCTCTTCTATGTCACAGAAAAATAGTTTCTCCGAGTACTTTACAACGCAATGTTCAGAGGATGCTATGAACTCTTACTAGAAATAGCAATTTCATTTCTGCTCTGCAAACAAAATGAATACATGTCATTAGTGCAAGTTGCTGCACATCTTATTCGCGGACATATGAATTAGAACAGGAATTTGAAAAACGAGACAGAGGAAAAAGAAAGGAGGAAGAATATGAATAGCTCAATTGCCAGAGATTCTGTGGCAAGTTAATTTCACGCCTCATAAAGATTTGAATGTACGACGCCTTCTTATCACAGGTGACGCTGCAAGTCTGGTTGCTTAGCAACACACACATACCACTTAGAAATGGTCATGGGACTCCCTCGTGGTTGACGATATACTATAGAGTAAAATAATATATTATTATTGGTCCACCTTTTCAATACAAAATGAAAATTACATAGGGACTAGTTTCGACCTAGTAATAGGTCATCATCAGCCTGAAGTAAATTAAAGCGTAAATATCGAAGAAAACATAAACAATGTAAACACAAGTACAGTCTTTTTAAAGGTACATTGCCCGAGATTCTGTGGCAAGTTAATTTCACGCCTCATAAAGATTTGAATGTACGACGCCTTCTTATCACAGGTGACGCTGCAAGTCTGGTTGCTTAGCAACACACACATACCACTTAGAAATGGTCATGGGACTCCCTCGTGGTTGACGATATACTATAGAGTAAAATAATATATTATTATTGGTCCACCTTTTCAATACAAAATGAAAATTACATAGGGACTAGTTTCGACCTAGTAATAGGTCATCATCAGCCTGAAGTAAATTAAAGCGTAAATATCGAAGAAAACATAAACAATGTAAACACAAGTACAGTCTTTTTAAAGGTACATACCATGTGGGAAGTTGAGTAGAGATATATTAAAAATAATAACTCTTCCAATTGACGAAGCACTGAGCGGAAGTTATGTAAAGTTCTGTGCGCCGTATATTATAAAAGACCACTGTGCACTAAATGATGTAATAAAGAAGAATAGTAGGTTGAATGCTGGCTGTACCTTTAAAAAGACTGTACTTGTGTTTACATTGTTTATGTTTTCTTCGATATTTACGCTTTAATTTACTTCAGGCTGATGATGACCTATTACTAGGTCGAAACTAGTCCCTATGTAATTTTCATTTTGTATTGAAAAGGTGGACCAATAATAATATATTATTTTACTCTATTGTAATCACAGTTCAATACGGATCTATCATTATGAAACTTATTTCTTTTAATTAATGACGATATACTATAACACCGTAAGAGTCCTAGCTGGTGAGTGATTTGAAAATATCTAGGAATGACAGAAGATACTTCCACGACACAATTCACGAATAACTCATCCCACTTTGAGCTCGATAAATCACAATTCTGGTAAGAAAATGTCGCACGACTCCTACAACACACGCACAATATTTGCCGGTAATGGAAAACAGTATCCACGGTAGAAAGAGAACAAGTTGATTATCGGGTTTTGCATGAAGTATACACGTGAAAGCAATGATATTTGTACTCTGTTGATCCAGGAGTATTTTCACAACTTATCATATTGAAGGGTATTTCACGATGAGAGAGTTCGTTTATGATTTAGACGGAAGAGTTTAGGCTTTATTTGAATGTGTTGAAATGAGTAACTTTCGTGACTTTATTACTTTTCTTTCTTGTTGGTGGCGTGTCTCTGTTTTTAACGTTTCGCAGATATCAGCTAACCTGCGACTGTTTTGATTGCCAAGTGAAACAGATGACGATCATGATTATTAGGTGTAATTACTCTTGATGTTTCATGAAGACCAGTCATGAATGCTGTGTCTTCAGAGAGTAATTAATTTCTCTGGCATTAATTTGTATATATTTTACCGTGATTTTTCCGTACGTCGATGATGATACGTTCTGGTATTTTACGCAATTAATATTATTTTGGTGATTAGTTTCTTAAATGTGTGATATACAGTGTTGTGTTTCTTGAGACTGGTGTTATCGTATTATTTCGTCTTCACATTGACGTTTTTAATTTTTGTTTAATACTGACTCACTTAAAAGTTACGTTTTGTTCGTTTAATTCTTTTAATTTCATTCTCCAAAACATTTTTATTAATGTCTCTCTATCGGATTTAATCTAACTCTGATACTTAATTTAGTAGATTCGGAGAAACTGCACGCAAAGACCGATTTTAATTATTAACCGAGGTTTTCGTGTAGAAGATTTCGAAGAATTCGATATTCATCCAAACACTTTAAATACGGAAATACTAATTTTCTTGAAATTATTAATTTCATGAGGACCGAGCTCGATAGCTGCAGTCGCTTAAGTGCGGCCAGTATCCAGTATTCGAGAGATAGTAGGTTCAAACCCCACTGTCGGCAGCCCTGAAAATGGTATTCCGTGGTTTCCCATTTTCACACCTTAATTAAGGCCACGGCCGCTTCCTTCCCACTCCCAGCCCTTTCCTGTCCCATCGTCGCCATAAGACCTATCTGTGTCGGTGCGACGTAAAGCAACTAGCAAAAAAAAGCGAAGAGAAATGCTCCTCAGGGATATGTCCTCGATCCAACACTTTAGACAGTGTACAAAATCTCATTAATCAGAAAAACTTGCGCAGCTTTTTACCAATTATCTGGTTGTCTTATACTGGTGATTTAATTTGAATTTATCTGCCAGTAAAAGATTATTTTTTGTCAATCAATTTTCTAATTATAATTGTATTATAATTAAGAAGAATAGTAATCAGAAACTATGTTAATCCCTACTATATATCTCGGAGGTTTGAACGTAGTTCGAAGGTTGTTGGGATTCTACTGATTGATATAATTCATGCAGCACGGAAAACTACGTGATCCTCGTCCTCGTATTTTTATCTGGGCTTAGTAAGGGATTCGAATACCCTTGAAGCTTCCACACCGCTTTCAAGGTAAGCGATTCTCCTTATTATTTTTCCTGTGTTTTCCGTTGTGCATTTTACTTATGTTTATTGTATTGTTCTTTGTTAACCCTATCTCTGCTTATTTGTGAACGTTTTCTTATTTCACGAGTTTCTTGTGATCTAAAATGTTTACTTGAGTTTATTGTTGACCTGATCTGGGGATTTTCTCCTTTTCATGAATGTTTCTTTCTTCTACGTGAGTATCCCACTGTTATTTCCAGAGGGGATTACATTGTTGATTCGATTATTGCTCCCCTGAAAGCAACACAACAGACAGAAGGGAAAATCGAGAGAATATGAATTCTTCAAGTACCTGTTTTGAAACTATAGAAACATTATGGGATAGTGCCCACCTTCCTCAATTAATTATATTGCATTTTGGCACCCTTCTTAAATTTTGTGAAATTGTTCTGTTGATTCGGAATAGCCTCTGAATTTATAAAATCTTTATTGTATTATGGATTATAATGGAAATTGAAATATTAAGCATCTAAAACTCTATAATTCCTTCAATTAGATGTTTTTCATGTAAAATTATATTGAATAATTATTAATGTTATTTGCTTTACGTCCCACTAACTACTTTTACGGTTTTCGGAGACGCCGAAGTGGCGGAATTTAGTCCCGTAGGAGTTCTTTTACGTCTACCGACACGAGTCTTGCGTATCTTAGCATCTGGCATTGAGCCAGGATCGAACCTGCCAAGTTGGGGTCAGAAAACCAGCTCCTCAACAGTCTGAGATATTCAGCCCGGCTAAACTATATTCAACCATAAATCCAGGATAAAAGAATGGTGTTCATGCAAAGCTATATTGCCTGTCACACACCTCACTGGCACATTTACTAGCTCTTTTCGACAGCCAGCATCCTGGAGACATTAATGAGCGTATCGTGTCCACCAGCCTGACAACTCTGGTGTTCGTCTGTAACTCAATTTTAGAGTGAAATTTCATTGAATGCGGGCAATTCAGGGCTTTCTGTTGGACTAAATGATATGACGGACAGGTAGGTAATACTCTACAAGGCGACAATAGCAGCAATGGGGGAGGGAGTTTTGTGTGGCTGCCAGTTACGATGGAGTTCCATCTGTCAACACATCATTGGTTTATGGGTGGACATCCCTCCTTTGATTGAAGATAATTTATTTTTTCAAAGAGCAGGGAAGATATCTATTTCATTTACGATTTGTTTTACGGATACATTTTATTGGATAGAAAAGCGTTAGAAATGGGAAGGAAGCGAACGTGACAGTTATTAAGGTATAGTCCCAGAATTTGCCTGGTGTGAAAATGGGAAACCACGGAAAACCACCTTGAGGGTTCCAACCCCACTATCACCCGAATCGAAACTGACATCTACGTGACCCAAACCGTTCTGTAAAGGCATCATTTTAGCCCTCTGCCACACGGTTATATCCCTGGAAGGAAATTCGATTATTTATTTACAGGTTAAGTAATTTTGCAACCAATGAAATTTGAGTTAAACCTCACTAGCAAACATTAAGAAGGGGCGAATACAATTGTTGAATAATGTTTTTAAAATATTTTCTTAATTTCAATATATACGAGGTGCTTATGAGGTGCTTGGGAAACAGGTACAAATAACTTTACGAAAGGCAGGGATGAATGCTAGCAGTTCATAAAATATGACCTTTTAACTACATTTAGCGAATGGTTTGTCGGAAGAAAGAGCTTGAAATAGAGTGAAATGTTGTGATGTAGGCAGTATATTCGCTTGCCCCTTTGCTTATACCACCCTCCATTCCATGCTTCAGGCATTATACAAGCGAAAGTTGTATGAAAAGTGTTCTACGGAGAAGAAGCGAACGTTTTTACACTGGAAACTACTGTCGTGTATGTCAGTAAAATACTCAATTCCTCCGTCATTAAATACTACATGAGCTACAAATATCAAAACTGTAATTTAATTCCTTTTAGTAAGATATAAGGTTTATGTCAAATGTATTCATGGCCCTGGCAATGACAAGTAGAAAAAATGTGTACCTATTTCCGACTGAGGGCTGTAAATTTCCACCATATTTGCCAGGAAACAAGATACTGCCGACGCGATATTGTGGTAGAACAGACAATCATTCATATTTTTACTTCTCGTATGGCGGCTATCGGATAGGAAAGGACATGGAGTGGGAAAGAAGCGAACGTGGCCTTCATAAAGGTACAGGCTTCTGTGAAAATTGGAAAACGCGTAAAACCATCTTCAGGTCTGTCGACAGACGGATTCGAACCCACTATCTCCCAGTTGCAAGCTGACAGCTACGAGACCAAAACCGCGCGGTCACTTGCTCAGAATACATTCTTTCGTATAAATAGAATAGTCCAGTCCTGGTAAACACTGAGCTCGATAGCTGCAGTCGCTTAAGTGCGGCCAGTTTCCAGTATTCGGGGGATCGTGTGTTCGAACCCCACTGTCGGCAGCTCTGAAAATGGTTTTCCGTGGTTTCCCATTTTCACACCAGGCGCAAATGCTGGGGCTGTATCTTAATTAAGGCCACGGCCACTTCCTTCACACTCCTAGCCCTTTCCTGTCCCATCGTCGCCATAAGACGTATCTGTGTCGGCGCGACGTAAAGCAACTAGCAAAAAAAAAACTCCTGGTAAACACCTTCAATATACAGTTCATTCCGAAATATACTCGCTGCAGTAATTATTATTTAGAACAAAATATCCTGCTGTAAATAAATTCACAACGTGCATCAATCTCTTGTACGCCGACTTGATGAAGTAGGAAGTCAATAATGCAAGCCTCTTTCGTAATTAAACGATCTTACTGGATTGAGTTACTTGACAAAATGTCGAACGCACACTCTTCCGCATATACGGAATTTGTCCAAATTTGCAGCCACACAGAGCTCAAAGCATTCATTTCTTTATATGGATTACTCCTTGGGAAACAGTCACTTTGCAGTCCCGCAGAACACTAAGCGCTGCCGGTCGGTTTTTTTGTATCACCATGTATATAGAGAATGTTCCAAAATAGGTGTGAGGTAATTGGGGGCTGAAATTACACCCCAAAATAAGAAAAAATAGCACTATCAACATATGCCCTCCGGTCCATTGTTTGTGAGTTAGACTTTTCAACTTACCGGGCAAGTTGGTCGTGCGGTTAGGGGCGCGCAGCTGTGAGGTCGCATCCGGGAGGTAGTGAGTTCGAAATCCACTGTCGGCAGCCCTGAAGATGGTTTTCCGTGGTTTCCCATTTTCACAACAGGCAAATGCTGGGGCTGTACCTTAATTAAGGCCACGGCCGCTTCCTTCCATTCGTAGGCCTTTCCTATCCCATCGTCGCGATAAGACCTATGCTTGTCGGTGCGACGTAAAGCAAAATAGGAGAATTTTCAACTTGGTACGGGAAGTATTGGTAACAGCCTTACCTGGTATATCTCATATGAAGAGGCTGTCAGCGTGTTGGTGTACAAGAGGGATACTGCATTATAATGGAAGTGCTAGAAGTGTCCTCCATGCGCATGAATGCACGGATGGACTAGCCACCTCACTGATTGTCAGACACGTTCGGATACTCATGGATCAATGACAACGTTGCTCCACACGCTGGCGAATTACTGCAATATCCATAACGGCAGCCCGATTCCAAACATCATCCTAAATATGAATGCAGTATGCGACAAAACGAAGAGTCTTGTAATTACAAACATGCTTTCAACATCCACCAGGTACTGAGCGTCACCGAGTAACCTGCCACTTACAACCCACAGCCACGGGGTTTCACTTGCCCTTTTTGCAACAACATTGAGAGAGCTTAACTTCCGTACCCTACTCATTCCCCGGATCTCACACGCCCTCACATGCTTACATTTAGTACACGCTGTAAGGATCCGTTTTCACGTCAGATGACACACACTGGAATATTTCCTAGCAACGAGAAAAGTTAATCATAGAAATGAAAAGGTTGGCATGCGCTAAGAAGGCAGGGGAACTACAACAAACCGGACTACGGAATTATGATCCAAACAGAAACAACTTAATTTTAACTTTTGATAAAGGAATTTCTTTCTTACCATTCTTGTTCAGTTTCCATATCCTAAATCAGACCTCAGTAAATATTTACACAAATTACGTCACAATTCCTCCTGCTTTTAAACCACTCCTCTGTTCAGAGAGGGATGGTTCAACACGCTGTATATTGGAACTAGACTTGGAAGCATTACAAGGTGAGCGATGGATATATTAGCCTCCATTATAATGAACATGACTTAGCGAGAACCCGAGAGAGGCCAAGTGCGGCCGCTCGCCTTCCTTTGTTTCCGACCATGTCTCCTCAAAGCAAGAGCACCGTAATGGTTTCCGAGCACTGTGACCACTTGACCACAATCAAACTCTCGACAGCCCTGGTCAAGACAATGCCTTCTAACAATACCCTACTTACAGTATGGAGAGTCACTTACATTAGGTGACCTCGTATTATATCTGCCTGCCTTCAAATAGCGTAGATATTAACCTCTGAACTTCCTTGTCATGATTCATCTGCGGCGATGATCTCTGTGCCTCGACAATACCCACCCGACCAATAATTCTACACTAAGCTCAGTTAACTGAGCCATAGCCCTGCTTAGTCTGCTGTATTGTGGCTAGTTTGATTGAAAGCAAATATTCAAAGAATTTGGTGCTCAAAGTCATTGATCAAAATTGAAGATATTACAATAAAAGCAAAGGAAATGTTAGTTTCATGGTTTTGTAAATTTATTTTCGTACGATATATATATATTAATCTATTTTTCCTTATGTTTCCAATCACTTAACTCTGAATAAAAACGTCAAATTTTGTGACCACAAATGACGAGATACTGAACTGAATTGGTGAAAAGAACGAAGTGGCGATATTTGAGCAGAAGAGATAGAACGATAGGGCACATCTTAAAGACACACAGGAAAGTGTAGGTGGTAAGAACGGTAGGGGTGGACCAAGGTATGAATATGACAAACAGATTAGAACAGATGTAAGAATTACGTAGGGTAGGGTGGAGGGCTGCCTCGAACCAGTATATGGACTGATAACAACAACAACAAAATTTATTTACTATCACTGATGGACATTTATTTAATTACCATTGATGCTTTCACGGCTTTTGGGTTTATGTCGTGTCAAAAATTAGGCGAAATGTTTTACGTTTCGCACAGAATTTTGCTTCACGTCAACTGTTCACAAGGAAGACGTTAATAAGAGAAGTGGAAGTGGTACGTTCATTCGTCACCAGATGGATCACCGTACGCGTGAGACGGCATAAGCCCGTATAATGTATATTTATTTATTTTTATTTATTTCTTATTGAGGGAGACACTATGAAACATTTTCTTGTGAATTCATGTTAAATAAACTTTTATTCTATTGATCTATGATAAGTTCTACTGAAAAAGTTGGCCGTACGGTTAGGGGCACACAGCTGTGACCTTGCATTCGGGAAATAGTGTGTTCGAACCCCACTGTCGGCAGCCCTAAAGATGGTTTTCCGTAGCCAACTTCGTTGGTATTTTTTTTTATCGATAAATGTATTAATTCTTCAAATAATCCACTTATTCTAGTACGACTTGTAGGTAAAACCATGATAACTAGGTTTTAAAATAAACCATGAAAAAGTTTGATATTCATGAATGTTATAAGGAAAATGACAAATGCGTGTACATTATAGAGCCGCAATTTTTGATACCTGATTTTCTGTAACATGCATTACGTGATATTTATGTATATAGTCACGTTGGGGAAGAATTGTACATTTTCCTCAATGTTATTTTAGACACCGTTCCAGCAGATGAGAAAGAAGTGGGTCCTTAAGTGTGCTTTTTTATCCGTTACAGGTGTTGGTTCCCCCTTAAGTAAGTTACAGATGCAGCATTTGCCTGGTGTGGAATTGGGGTACACAGAACATCATTAGTTGTTTAAGGTGAGATTCGAACCCACTGTCTTCCAAATGCAACGTTACAGCTACGCGACATGTATCAAACATCCAACTCAGTCGGTGGCAGCAGTCATCTTGGCAGGCCAAGGCTCGAAACGAAAATAGTATTTACATCAGGTAATCAATTTTAACAATAATATTAGTTCAAGTGCCTAGTTCGACTACTCGGTGGATTCATCAGCGTCGAGCCTTCGGTGCAAATGAATTCAGCTTCGATATCCAAGCCAGGTCGGGGTTAATTTCTCAGACTCGGAATGGGTGTTTGATCTAACTCAGCTTCACATTCGCTCAACCACACACTACAAGACATGGAATGGTGATACATCCCTACACATAATAATGGTGACAGGAAGTGTATCCGGCCGTAAAACAGGGCTAACTCGGAATTGACAGCATCGGGGTTGGAAAAAGAATTGCCTTCTACTGGGAAGTAGATCTCTGTAGTGTATGTACTCCCAATACATAGGCAGATCTTCCTACGACACTGCATTCCCGAAAGCAGAACTCGTTAAATATGACTGGATTCTAACCTGATGACAATGTCTTTTCACAATCGTTGTGCCCAACTAAGGAGCGCAATTGAACTTATTTAGCAGAAGAATATGCTTTATTCTCTTCCAAGAATCTCTTCATACTCTCGCTGTGTTTTATTCTTCCGTTTTTCCGTACATGCAGTGCTGTTCTCGTCTTGATTTTTTCAGCAAAATTATGCTTTTTCTCCAACGTTCTAAAGCTAGACCTTTCCCATATAATTTCACCTGTTATGTTGATTTCTTGAAGGTCTTTCTCAATTTCGATTATCCAGTTATTATTGACTTTTAGCCAGGAGGCATAATTACATATATTTTGGTAAGTTTTTCACTGTCCATTCTTTTAATATGGTCATACATTTTCAGTCGTCTTTCCCTAGTAGTGTCCGATATTTTCTCAGAATGCTGGTATAATTCAGGAGACCTCATTTAGCTCTTCTTCCGAGTTGAACTATGCTGTTGTTTTCTATATATACCGAATAATTTGCCGACGTCTCGACTGATTACCTAGGATTGAGTAGGGGTATTTCAGTCGCCTTGACAAAGAATACTGCATGTATTCGAAACGTCTGCATACTGAGCAAGAGATTTTCCTGAATATTTCAGTTTCTTTTTTTCTGATCACAATTTATTTTACTATGTTTTCAAAACTCTCTTTCTCAACCAATATTTTAAGAAAGGAAATTTTACGCGACGTTGAAGCTATGAAACTGGAGCGACTTAAACCTCGCACACACACCAACTAGTCCTGCAGAAATTGTAATTGGGTCATAAAGGGACTTAGCGGCCCAGCCGCAAAGATATTCATCCCCCTTCCACCCACCTCACACTCCTCCTTCCCCGAAGGCATTCCGTATTCATAAAACAAGGATAATGCTATATTTACTGCCCAGCCGAGGGCTGCGAAAGAATAATTGTGCCCGTGTGTGTAACCACGTTCAACAGCAAGATGGAATATTCACAAGAGAAAAACATTGGAATAATAAAACAATAAATGAAGAGACTTGTAATGAAATGGGTAGTGGTGAGATTCTTCTATAGAAAATACAGCGTGTTTAGTCCTGGTTCAGAATGGCTCCGACGGTTTGTTTTCTAAGCCCATGTTCGTGGTTAAGACCAATAATTTTGACCAAAGACTTGATGCTATGATGAATTTTGAACACATTCGTGCATCGTCGTGCACCTCAGTTTTGAATGCATAGTTCGCACGTGGCAATGTTTACATTTCCTTGCGTGCTTTCATATTGAATCGTGTGGGTAGTATTCTATGTGATGGAGTGGTAATATATTGTCAAATATTTTCGGTGAATTGATGGGCAATCTTAAAGGAGAGGTAATTTAGACCTTACTTGTGGAGTGGAAAATTATTCAAGGATGGTGAAACCCTGGGCAGCTTTTAGTTATTACACAGATAGCTATCAGAAGGGCTCTGGTATGTCTTCTCATAAGTGAGTGGAAATTGAATTGCTATG
This sequence comes from Anabrus simplex, assembly GCF_040414725.1. Lineage (NCBI taxonomy): Eukaryota > Metazoa > Arthropoda > Insecta > Orthoptera > Tettigoniidae > Anabrus > Anabrus simplex. The sequence continues at coordinate 20,967,017 of NC_090274.1, read as the reverse complement.
AAAATATTTTCAATTACCATAATCGTGAATTAAGCAGGCTAAGGACGGTGAATTCATTGAACATGTTGACGTAGAATTTTGAACGTGTAGGCATATTCTTGGCATTTTTTCCAATTTGTTTTGGGATAATTCTTAAGAATTAAACGGCTATTCTGAAGAAGGTACGTGCATATTTTTCTTGCAGACTGTGCACCGGTACTCATAATTGGGAAAACCAAGGGCCTAGAATGCGGAAAATGTGGTTAATAAAGCTACGTAAAGCCTGTCTAGTTTTAGGATAATGTATTGATAACTATTTAACCGTATCTCATTAGTAGGGCCCGGATGTTTATGCAGTAATAGGTTAGAATGCAAACTTACTGAAGCGAGTAACAAGTAGAGTCTACCTGCACGACGGTAATGTCGTGAGGTTTGCATAAACATTAGGGAGTTCTAATGGGCCGAACCCCTAATGTTTATGCAAACCTTACAACATTACCGTCGTGCAGGTAGACTCTACTTGTTACTCGCTTCAGTAAGTTTGCATTCTAACCTATTACTGCATAAACATCCGGGCCCTACTGATTAGTACTTTATAAGTACCGTAAGTGTTAATTTATCATTTTTTACATATTTTTCTGGTAAAATAATTGTTAAATATACTATTCCGAACACTATCAAGCCCAAGTCTATAAAATGCTTACAAGTCTGGTATATGGTGTATTTTCTGTTTCCGGGGACTGTTCTCTTAATTTAATTTAATTCTTCAATAACAGTGCAAAATGTGCTCAGTAATTTGTGTAGGCTGTGTCTTTCATGATCAATTACTTGGCAATGGCTAACTTCCCCCTGAAACCTTAAGGAGACATTGTCGGACATTTACCGAGAATTAACGTCTTAAGAACTCCCAGACTTTCGCACTTCACGGTTCATTTTTCCCACTTCAGAAATCTGATTATTTCCCTGTATACAACTTCTGCCTGGCATTTGATTTAAAATTAGCAATACATTACTTTTGGTTCGTGAACTGACAATCTTGTTACCTATTCTGGTCCCTTTTTAAAAAAATTTATGTACCTAATCAGCATTCGTTCTTACCGGGTTATTTCATGTCAGACAAATCATAACATTGACAGATGATTTCATACGTATGTAAATGCAAGTTAATGCAAGTATTCTGTACTATCTCCTCGGTAAGCTCAAGAGTGCCCTCAACATGGCGGTACGCGCGTGAACATCTCTTTCCCAGTCACACGTTACTGCGCGGCCGGTGGTATGGGACCTTGATTTTTACGATGCTCAGATATTGCAACCTTGTGCTGACAGATGGACAAGAGTGGAACGTACTTCCCGTATATCGGCACCTAGAATGAAAATGGAAATCCACAGCCCGTTTCCAGTCATTTGACCGCATGAAGAATGGACCGAATGAAGCCCCCATCTAGCGGCGATGATATGAATTGTGCCGGCTGCCGAAGCCTATCACACTCCTCTGGGGCAATGATTTATGACTGACAGATGAAATGATATAGCAGAGGGTTGTTGGAATGAAAGATGTTCATAATTTTATTGGCTTTACGTTCCACTAACTACTTTTACAGTTTTAGGAGACGTCGAGGTGCCGGAATGTAGTCCCGCGGGAGTTCCTTTATGTGCCAGTAAATATACCAACACGAAGCTGACATATTTGAACACCTTCAAATACCACCGGACTGAGCAAGGATCGAACCTGCCATTGTGGGGTCAGAAGGCCAGCGCCTCAAGCGTCTGAGCCACTCAACCCAGCGAATAAAAGATGAAAGGGAAAACCGGAGTAACCTGAGGAAAAACTGTACCGCCTCCACTCTGTCCAGCACAAATCTTACACGGGATTGACCGGGATTTGAACCACGGAACCTAATGGTGAAAAGCCGGTGAGCTGCCCTCTGTGCCACGAAGAATCCATATCGGCGCATAGTACAAACTATGAAAGAGGTTACAGGAATTTAGTTAATCCGGAACTCCCATACACTTCTGCTTCCTGACTCTCTATATTGTCAAGATATTCCAAGATTGTGACCATGTACATCCAAACGCGGTGACTATCGTTTATACTGTATATTATAATATTTTCTCTGCTTTCAATTCTGCGATGGATTTATTTATTTATTTATTTATTTATTTATTTATTTATTTATTTATTTATTTATTTATTTATTTATTTATTTATTTATTTATTTATTTATTTATTTATTTATTTATTTGATACAGCCGATGAAGGGTCATTTTTCTCTCATAATAGGCTACAACTCATTTTAAAAAGTATAATACCGAGCTCAATATCTGCAGTCGCTTAAGTGCGGCCAGTATCCAGTAATCGGGAGATAGTGGGTTCGAGCCCAACTGTCGGCAGCCCTGAAGATGGTTTTCCGTGGTTTCCCATTTTCACACCAGGCAAATGCCGGGGCTGTACCTTAATTAAGGCCACGGCCGCCTCCTTCCAATTCCTAGGCTGTTCCTCTCCCATCGTCGCCATAAGACCTATCTGTGTCGGTGCGACGTAAAGCAACTAGCAAAAAAAAAAAAAAAAGTATAATAATATTATCAGGATAAACAACGATATTAAGTATCAACAGTAAGTTTACACGAATAACAATATAACAAGTATCGCAACGATAACTGGCGAGGGTCGATTTCAAAATTAGTAAGAAGAAGGGAATGGGTTGGGAGGACGGAAGAAAATGGAAATCTCGGGAGGACTTCAAAGGAATCTTTTAATTTTGTATTTGACGGATGCAAAGAGTGTGACTTTGTCAATATCAGGTCGTGAGTTACCTTGAGTTGGGACACACCATGGAATATAGAGAGTTGTTATAAGGTTAGGCGCAGACGGGACACATGATGAGAATGCCGGTTGCATGCCGGCGGTTGGGGTTTGGGGGGAGGGACGTGTATATGAAAGTGTCTTGGATGAGTATTGCATTTGGTATGGCCGTTGATTATTTTATGTAGAACTGCAAGTGGTTTCTCAGGTCAAGTATACCCAGGCAGTTAAAGATGCCAGATGTATGTTCTTAAAAACAGGATTACGAGTCTTAACACTGGCAGTGAAAAAGTTAAAAGTGCTATTTTGTGCCACCAGATGAGGACCAAACAGAGGAACAAAAGTCAATAATGGGGAGGAGATAGGTGACGGAGTATAATTTTGAGGCGTTAATATCATTAGTTTCAGTGAACCTGTAAAGAATACCTATGCTACGCATAGCTCGGGTCAGTTTACAGTTGCCTATAACACCTAGGACTCTTACCTTGCTTTAGCAATGAAAAAGATAGTGTTGCACTTTTAACATTGCGAGAAAGATTCCATTTCTTCAACCAGTCATTACACGAACTGAGAACTGTCAGTAATTTATGACATTCATCAAGTGTGGACACTTGCCTTAGTATTTTCATATTTCAATTATGAAACTGATATTTGAATACAAAAAAATACATTTAAATATTTTGACGCAAGTTAACATAACATAAAACCGACAAACGGAAATTAAATTATTTCCTTTAAGTTCTGAACCAACCTTGAAAAAGTATATTTTCATGCACTGGTATGATATATTCTAGACATTTTTTCAAAGGTTTTTCAGAGCTTTAACACAGGATTTGGATAAGGGTTTAGTAGAATTCTGTCATTTCTGTCCCCTACTAGATATGCAAATCATCTTACGGTACTGCATTCCAGAAAGCATAACTCAAATTCGAATGGATTTTAATCTGTCCTCTCACTCTTCACGATTTAGCCTTCTACTCCTGAGTGTGACAGCGCAATATTCCTTGTACCAACCTATGGAACCGAACATGATGACAGCTCTACCTGGCGACAGGTATCATTGTACATTATAAACTTCAGGATGTGAACAGAGCAATAAATCTGTGGTAATTAGCTCATTGATGACATGCACGTCTGATTGATGGATAATCGATATTAGTAGGCATCTGTTCTGTTCATGGAACTTCCATTAATGTACGACAAATTTGGATATTGATCTGCATGTAAGTGTTATTTATTGATGTAGAAATAAAGCGAACGGAGTTTTTGATAATTTATTTTCAATGAGGAATTAAATGCCTCAAAATGAGGAATGGATTTCTGTCAATCGTGTGTATTACGTGCATTATCAAAGGCTATGAAAACATGCAGCAATCCAAAAAGGAGTCAGTCAAGGCTGATTTTGTCTCCTCTCCTTTTCAATGTTTATACGGAATAAGCGGTAAAGTAAATCAAAGAGGAATTTGGAAAATAAAACACAATCCAAGGAAAGTATTGCATACAAAGAAGGAGATTTGTACAACACAAAAAATACGTGTATTTGCACCAACTTCTATTGAATTTCCAATGTTATTTGGCAGTTTACTAATTGTCATCATTACAAAAAAGTATATTATTTGTAATTATCGACAAGTTAACGATGAAATGCATAAACGTTACTTGAAAATGTGTGTCTGTCGTGATTTGTGAAATCCCTCTTAACTGACAGTGAAATCGGGTAAGGTACCCAGAGTTTCTTTGCATCTGGACGATTTTTTTTTTTTTGCATTATATTACCTTTGAATTGTAGTACAAAAAATAATATGACCAATGTTGAAGAAAAGATGAGGAAGAGATTTCTGTCAATCGTGTGTATTACGTGTATGTCCGACTCGTTGGCTGAATGGTCAGCGTACTGACCTTCGGTTCAGAGGGTCCCGGGTTCGATTCCCGGCCGGGTCGGGGATTTTAACCTTAATTGGTTAATTCCATTGGCCCGGGGGCTGGGTGTTTGTGCTGTCCCCAACATCCCTGCAACTCACACACCACACATAACACTATCCTCCACCACAATAACACGCAGTTACCTAAATATGGCAGATGCCGCCCACCCTCACGGAGGGTCTGCCTTACAAGGGCTGCAATCGGCTAGTAATAGCCACACGAAATTATTATTACGTGTATTATCAAAGGCTATGAAAACATGCAGCAATCCAAAAAGGAGTCAGGCAAGGCTGATTTTGTCTCCTCTCCTTTTCCATATTTATACGGAATATAAGCGGTAAAGTAATCTATCCAGCGATTACGAAACTTGACCGCTAACCACTCGACTGCCACCATCTTGTGCTCATGAACGCAACGCACCGGCACATATTCGACGCGAAAAATTGTCTTGCGATTTTCTCGAGAACGCTTAAGTAGTACGTCTTATTAATTGGTGATTATGTTTCCTAATGGACATTAAAAGTGTAAAAAGTTTGAAGAACGTCGTGGCATCTCCTTGTGAGTGAGCAAACAGCAGAAATGAGTACGGTATCAGATAAATCACTCGGGGCAAGGCTCACTAGGGGTTGTAATCATATTATTTCCAGACAGTGACTCGCCCATTTACAAACCTCGTGTGGATGACATGAGATGACAGAGAAGACATTCAGCCTCGCTTATCTGGTCGTCATTCTTCACGTACACACACACGCGTACCCTCATAGTAAGAGAGTTATCAGAGACGCATGGCGGTGTATTGTCTTCTGTGTGTTATCAGAAGTCTCCTGTCACGTCAAGTGAAAGCTCAGGGAAGGAGATAATAAGTCCATCAAGGGAACATCCTAGAAGAGCTGCAGATATATGCGAGAAGATTTAGGTGTACTAATGAATTGTAGCAGATCATTCTCATACAGTGTTTTTCAGTTTGCAATTCTCTTAATCGTGAACTTCAATAATGAGTATAGATCTTCATTTACAAAAAATATGCCATAGCGGGTTGCTAAGCGATTACCACTTTCATTAATATTCTGATATGTGATTTTCATGCTTGTTAATGTGATTGCATGTAACCATGTTGGATTAGTACCCATAAATCCAGAGAGTATACGCTTCCTCTGATCACGGAAGAATAATACTATTGTCTGCCTGATACTCTTCGATTCTCTGACATTCCCCAGCTTCTAAATATAACAAACAGATGCCAGAACTTTCCTAACAACTTACATTTTGCTAAGAAAAACAGTTCACGTTCATAGGCCTACATGCGTGGCCTTCTGTATGACCATCTTTTTTAACAAGTTTCTCTACGTCGCACCGACACAGATAGGTGTTATGGCGACGATGGGACGGGAAAGGGCTAGGATTGGGAAGGAAGCTGATCATGATAATGATGCCTGTTGTGTAAATTGGCCTAACATCTAGGTCATTGTCCTCTAATGGTACGAAAGAAGACGAAATGTAATGAGAATTTAAAAGTCCAAAATCAGCCACTGACCAGAATTCAAAACGTTATGACGAGTAATGAAATTAATGGATATGAATTTAAAACAATCAGTGCATCCGACCTGCAATGCCCCGCATTCCCAGATAGTAGCGTTAAACAATAGTATTACTGACCAAGGGACTGCTTCTAAAGCACAATACTGAATCGATGGTGATTGTTGCCTAAAAGGGTCCAAAATCTAGGTCATCGGCCCCTTATAATGGTACTTATCGCCAGGAAAGTAGAACCATGGTATTTGTCATTTTGCGGTACTAATTATAAGTAGCGTAGACTCGCGGTATTCCGCACATTATGATACTACTCACAGGTAATGTAATGCGCACATGTAACGCAGACCTATGGTGTTTCTCACATTGCGACGCCATTTACAGGCAACGCAAAGCAATAGTGTTCCTTACATAGGTGTACTAACCACAGGGACTATCCCGTGGTGTTCCTCACATATTGGGTGCTAATCATAGGCAACGCAGACCCATGGTGTCGTTCATATAATGTTACTAAACAAAGGTACTATAAAATTCACCCTCATTCACACACTGTTATACTAATCATAAACCTATTTTGTACCTAACACGGTGGTACTACGCGCACGTAAAGGCGACCCATGATGTTCCCCGCGTGGTGGTACTAATTAGTAGTAGTCTCATGGTTCTAATTCGATCATCCCTTAGTCGCCTCTTACGACAGGCAAGGGATACCGTGGCTGTATCTTCGCCTGCGTCCCCCACCCAGAGGGGGATATGTGCGAGAGCTATTTTATTTCGCTCAAGTCCGCCGGCAAGCCGATTAGGACCCCATATCCGCCACCTGTGACGCGCCACTTGGGAGTATCACCTCTCCCCCTGCTAAGCCAACATAGTAGGTTCGTGGTGGAAACGAAGCGGTCGTGGTCTTAAGTTACAACCCCAGCATTTGCCCGGTGCAAAAATTGGAAACCACGGAAAACCATCTTCACGACTGCAGACAGTGGGATCGAACCCACTATCTCCCGAATATTGACCATTAATAAAGCGCAGGGATCTAAAATTAAACTTCACATAGACTGCCTGGCTTTTGCAGATGATCTTGCAATCCTAGCACCATCCGTTGAAGCAGATGAGCAACGGATTGAGGAACTTTATCATCAAGCAGGCGAAATAGATCTCAAAGTCTCAACTGAATAAACAAAATATGTGGCTAATATTAAGGACAGCCCATTTAAGATAAAAACAACACAAGGCAATGTTTCAAAGATTGAAGCATTCAAATATTTAGGGGAATGGCTAGATATGAATAAGAATGAAAAACAGGGTGTGGAGGCAGAATACATGAAGACTCTTGAGAGAGAACACTATCATGGGGAGCTAAGATCCGACACTACGAGACAGTTGTAAGACCATATGTTCTATATGCATCAGAAACATTGAGCTTGAGAAATAAATCCTCTCAATAAGAACTGGAGAAACTGAAACGAAGGATAGGGAAGGAACACGGAAGCTCAGAAAAAAAATGAAGTGCACAACAAGGTGCTACTGAGAGAAAACAGTCGACGTACGCTCACATGGGGAAAGATAAAGTCCACGAGCCATCTCTTTGACCATTCATAAAGCGCAGGGACGAAGTCTTGAGAAAGTTAGTGATTTCTTACCCGAGCCAGTATTCCATCACGGGCAATGGGGGCATGTTTGACTCTCTCGAGCAAGATCGGTTGCAAATTTTAAGTTACAGGTACTCGCCGTGACGAAGATTTGTATGCATTGCTTCGAATATTACCCGCATGGGAGCATCACAAATCCGGCGTGGAGTACGAATCAGATGATGATGATGACGATTATTTTTGTTGTTTAAAAGGGCCTAATATCTAAATCATTGGCCCCTGATGGTACGAGATGAAACTAAATGTAATAATAATAATAATAATAATAATAATAATAATAATAATAATAATAATAATAATAATAATAATAATAATAATAATAATAATAATAATAATCCGAAGACACTGGCTGAATAGAAATCTGCTTGCACTGAAACATTAATTAATGAATTAATTATTTTTTTGCTAGTTGTTTTACGTCGCACCGACACAGATAGGTCTTACGGCGACGATGGGACAGGAAAGGGCTAGGAGTGGGAAGGAAGCGGCCGTGGCCTTAATTAAGGTACAGCCCCAGCATTTGCCTGGTGTGAAAATGGGAAACCACGGAAAACCATTTTCAGGGCTACCGACAGTGGGGTTCGAACCTACTATCTCCCGAATACTGGATACTAGCCGCAGTTAAGCGACTGCAGCTATCGAGCTCGGTAATTAATTAATTAACCTACCGCTTTTCCAACACGTATGGGGTCGCGGGTGCGAACTGCGTTGCACGTGTGGATCTGTCCCTGTTTTACGACCGGATGCCCTTCCTGCCGCCAACCCTATATGGAGGGATGTAATCACTATTGCGTGTTTCTCTGGTGCTTGGTAGTGTAGTGTGTTGTGTGAATATGAAGAGTAGAGCGCTGGGACGGACACAAACACCCAGTCCCCGAGCCAGAATAATTAATCAGAAGCGACTAAAATCCCCGACCCGGCCGGAAATCGAACCCGTGACCCTCTGAAGCGAAGGCCAGTACGTTGACCACTCAGCCAACGAGTCGGACAATTAATTAACTACACTACAGTGGCATTTATGCACACACACATTAACAGGCTAATAACTAATGCAATCCCCACTACTATGGCACTGCACTGTGACACTGATCATAACCACAAGTGATAATAACGACATTCATGAAAGCAAATGAACAGTGCACTCCCGAATTTCTCTCTCTTTGCTCAAATTTCAAAGCATGAAAACGTATTTAACAATTTGACTACCCTACAAGTAGCGCCGTCACGTTGTATTTAGATTTCTTTTAGAACTGAATTGTTTAAAAGTCAGTATAATGAAATTACTGTAGTTATGTTGTAAAATGTTTCGGAATTAATCTCTAACAACAATTCATGTAAAGGGTGTGGATTAAAAAGCCTAGGTACATTGTAAAGTGGTTAGCAATGTTGCTAAGGGCACCGCCGTTCAGCGTTTATGCCCGCCTGCAGTCTTCCTTCCCCTGACAAGTCTATATTGTCCTTCCAGGCTCCTTCCGCACCCTACTCACTTGCTAACTCCAGGAACCTACCGAGGGCTCTGCCGGGCATACATACACCCGCCTGCACTCTTCCTGCCCCTGACAAGTCCATATTGTCCTTCCAAGCTCCCCCAGCACCTCGCACAATTGCTAAGTCTAGGAACCTACTGAGGGCTCACCTGCCACCGTCCGATCGCCTCAAGCCTAAATAGGAAACATCGTGCTTGCTGGACAGCAGACACGATCTGAAATCCTTTGTCATTTCTTTGAAAATAGAAAAGGAAAATGTATAACTAAATAGCACATCACGTAAGTTCGATTTCGCTCCATTTGTTCGTCTCTTTATATAATCAATTACAGAGTGAAATAACGTTAAATGAACTTTAAAATGCGACGGGTAAGGCCCAAAAGCCCTTCATGCACGAACCGCCACTGCATAAAACTATTGAAAAGGGCAGGCAAAACATTATGACTGCGATAGGAGTTATCTGACCTAGTTATTAACGGAGCATTACATAAAAATCCGGGCTCTAATCATGATGAAATTCACCCATTGATCTCAGTCCTTTATACCGTAGCGAAGACTTTTATGCCGTGATTCGACTATTACCCGCATGGGTATTTCCTGAGGAAATACGAAAGTTGGAGTAAGATACACGTCGCAAGGCGCACTGAAGACAAAGAAGAATTCAGTACTTCCGGTTGCTAAGTCCACAAAGAGAAATGAATAATTTAAATTGGACAAAGAATAGACAATTTACATTTCAAATGAGTCGCAATAATTAATTGAGTCACAAGTGATGAAAAGACAAATACGGCTTTACCGGAGGCGGTTTGATCTCGTTGCAACGTCTGAGATATTAAAATTAGCGACGTGTTTGCCTTGGCGAGTTCCCAATCCCTTCATTATGAAGAGGAGCATGTTATGTTTAGGACATAGACTGCTCAGTATTTAAATATCCCAGTGTCTGAGCTCTTAAAATAACAGGATTATACAGTATTTGTTGAAATTATTAATGGACTATACCGTTAAAAATATATATAAAATATAAGTAATTGAATGCTGCAGGTGAACTGCAAGAATAAAGTGGAAGAAATTTACTGTGTTGTAGGAGTCGTTTATTTGGCAGATAGTGTAAGACCAAACTTGCAGATTTTGAACTAACTTTATACAGTAACGAAGATATTTATGCTGTGATTCGACTATTACCCGCATGGGAGCATCACAAATCTATGACTGTTTTTTGTTGTTTAAAGGTGTCTAATATCTAAGTCATTGGCCACTGACGGTACGAGGTGAAACAAAATATAACAGTGAGGTAAGGTAAGGTAAGGGTTATTCTGCCCGAAGGCAAGTCCGAACCTCCTCAGAGGTGTTCCTGAGCCAGAGTTTACGTGCGGTAGGGTGGCCAGTTCCTCTCCGCTCCTCCATTCCCTTACCCCCCACCAACAGCGCGTGGCAACCCATCCAACTCCTGACCACGCCCAATGTCGCTTAACTTCGGAGATCTCACGGGATCCGGTGTTTCAACACGGCTACGGCCGTTGGCAATATAACAGTAATAATAATTAAAATTTTAAAATTTGCCCTCTTGACTATAATTTTTATATGAAGAAATTATGTGCTGACTGCTCGTCATCTCGTAGGATGAGGGAGATGGTACTCTTGAGGTTTTCTACTACGACGCAGATCGGCGAGGTCCACGTACTCCGTAAGGATGTGTACCACAGTAAGACGACCACCGCAAGTATACACTGGGGGGGGGGCCTTCTCCCTTGGTTCAGTAAGTAGGAGTGCATTGTTATACCGTGGCAGATCCGAAGAGGTCATAATACCACTGCTACTCTCGGAGAAACCCGAAGTGATGTCTTCCATAACTTCGTAGTTCCTTTTATCGCTCTCAGCTTATTTGAAATAGGCGCGGCCTGCCACTCCGTCTCCCAATGGGATATACCCAAATGTCTCAGATGAGAACGATTGCCACTGGCTTGAACTTTGAAAGGCAACGTTGACATTGCGACCGCCTTCTTGGCAGCTCTGTCAGCTAACTCGTTTCCCACTACACCCATGTGACATCCTTGACCTGACACATTTGTACAATAAAACAAATTATACATAAAATATTGAAATCGTGAAAACATACCTTTTGTGTCTAAAAGTGTTCACTTATCCTTACTACGACATTTAGTAAAAACTTTAAAAGAAATCCAAATCATAAAATGAATAAAACCTATTAAGTTAGTCACTATAACCAAAAATCTTAAAGGCCGTCTCTTGTGTTTGTGAGAACGTCTCATATCCTTAAATCCTTATTTACACTGCTAAAGTCCTGATATCTTTCATATAAACCAGAATTCCTCCTCTTAATCTCGTGTGAAAATGCAAGCCATTTTTAAACGTCAAGTTCTTAACTTTCAGCTGGTACCAAATTTGTCAACATTAAAACAAACGTACACTTGTCTTGTACATTTGTCAAGTCCAAGGATTTTTCTTGATTATTTGCACCGCTGAACAAGGATGCAGTTGAGCTTGAGAAACATGTACAGGTGCAGCCCTCCAGAACATCACACTCAGTTGTTCCATGAAAGTTTGAAGAATTTCAGCGTGAGAACGTTCTGTAATGGCGGCGTCATGGAAGAGAACTGGCCCAATAACACGCTGCCAACTTAAGATACAACATACCCCGAACTTCTGAGCGTGTTGAGACATTTCCTAACAACAGTGAGGGCTGTCACAGCTCCAGACACAAGAGTTCTGACTATAAATATATCCGTACAGATGAAACCATCATGTCACTACTTTTTGTACATCCTGTAGAAGTGGACTGTACAGTGGGGTGTATGGGTTTCCACTATCTCCCTGAGGAAGCTGATATCCCTTGTGGCTCGTGTTACTCCGTTCATCGCAGACGGAGCTAATTGACCATCTGAGTGAATCTGACGACGGAGGAGCCAGTGATCAAGGGGATCACAGTTTACTGTCTCCCAAGTGAAATATGTAGCTACACGACGGAGCAAAGTTTTAATTACTACCTCAAATGGATTTCGTATTTAGCCTTCCTTCTTTCTTATTTCACAGTCCTTGGCTAATCCTTGCCTGTTCTACGGTTTCCCACCAGTTATTCTAATCTTGCTTCGATACCTTCAAATCCCTGCTTTCTACTTGTGTACATCACACGTTACTCCATCTAGACAGTGGTTCTGTGTCCATCCCGTCCTTATTGCCTTATGCATTTACGGTCCATATCTGAGGTTTGCTGATGATACTGTTACTTTATCTGAGTTTGTACAAAATTTGTAGAAACTCTTGAAGGATATGGACACTGTCTAGGAGGAGTAGTACAAGATGAAAATTAACAAATCCAACACAAAAGTGATGAAGTGCAGTCGAACGAAGTCAGGTGATGCAGGAAATATTGGATTAGGAAATGAATAATAGAGGAAGTAGACGAATAGTCTTTCTTGTGTACTAGAATAAGTAATTATGACAGAAGTAAGGACGACATTCAATTCAAACGAGGGCAAGCAAGGTAAGCTTTCCTTAAAGAGAAATGTTCACTCCAAACATTGTCCGACTCGTTGGCTGAATGGTCAGCGTATTGGCCTTCGGTTCAGAGTGTCCCGGGTTCGATTCCCGGCCGGGTCGGGGATTTTAACCTTCAGTGGTTAATTCCAGTGGCCCGGGGACTGGGTGTTTGTGCTGTCCCCAACATCCCTGCAACTCACACACCACACATAACACTATCCTCCACCACAACAACACGCAGTTACCTATACATGGCAGATGCCGCCCACCCTCATCGGAGGGTCTGCCTTACAAGGGCTGCACTCGGCTAGAAATAGCCACACGAAATTAAATTAAACTCCAAACATTGATATCGGAATTGTAGAGATGTTTTAGAAGACTTTCGCCTTGAACGTGACACTGTATTTAATCGAAACAAGGACGATAAGTAGCTCAGAAAGAAAGATAATAGAACCTCATGAAAAGGGGTGCTACAGAAGAATGCTGAAGGTGATATGGGTAGACCGAATCACGAATGAAGTAATAATCCTGAACATGTATGCTCCTTTTCCCTACATATCCCAACTCGCAAAACCAGGATAAATCCACCCCTTCGTATTCCGTATTCCCGCCCCTCTATTGTCCAAAGAGCTTTATTTATCCGCACTCCAACCCTCTTTAATTCTTTTATCTCCTAACAGGAACTTTGACGTCTTTTCTTCGTATGCCTCCTTTACTCGAATCTTCCTTAACTTAACCTAGCCCTTGCTACATTATGGAAGAGCGGGTGACTGTTACCTCCTACTAACCAAATTAGTTTGCAATCTAACCTCCTACTGCATAAAAATCCGGGCGTTAGTTATGTACTGCATAGGAGGCCTGCATCGGTGTCTCAACGCACTAGCGCCAGCTTCTTGGAAAGGTGTAGCATTCCAACTGATGAGCCCACTGCCACACTGGGGCGAAACGCTGGTAATTTCACGATTGAAAAAGCCTAAAGATTTAAAGAGATTTATTTGAGTGTTATTACGAAGAAGACATAACAGAATATTTTGAACTTATAGTGTTCTACTGTTCGTTCATAATTATTCGGTTGCTGTGAAGTTACGTCCGACGGAATCGAGTGGAATGCGATTGAACACTAATCCAGACACCGCTCGAGCATGACACTACGTGATACGCTAAACATTTAAACGCCGATGTCACTTGTGCAGCCATGTTCATAATAATGAGGATTGTTTTCATTTCAATAAACAATTTTACAGTATTTACATATTAATTTTTTTGCTAGTTGCTTTACGTCGCACCGACACAGATAGGTCTTGTGCCGACGATGGGACAGGAAAGGGATAGGAGTGGGAAGGAAGCGGCCGTGGCCTTAATTAAGGTACAGACCCAGCATTTGCCTGGTGTGAAAATGGGAAAGCACGGAAAACCATTTTCAGGGCTGCCGGCAGTGGGGTTCGAACCTACTATCTCCCGAATACTGGACACTGGCCGCACTTAAGCGACTGCAGCTATCGACCTCGGTACATATTAATTTGGAAGACACAATGACTCAAATATGCATTAGCATTACGTATACCGGGCGAGTTGGCCGTAGGAGCGAGCAGCTTTGAGCTTCCGTTCAAGAGATAATGGGTTCGAATCCCACCGTAGGCAGCACTGAAAATGGTTTTACGCGGTTTCCCATTTTCACAGCAGGTAAATGCCGGGGGTGTAGCTTAATTAAGGCCACGGACGCTTCTTTTCCACGTCTAGCCTTTTTCCATTCCATAGTCACTATAAGACCTGTGTGTCGGGGCGACGTAAAACAAATTGAAATATTACACACCTAGCACATATCTAGGTTATACAAAATGAAATGGCGTACGGCTTTTAGTGCCGGGAGTGTCCACGGACAAGTTTGGCTCGCCAGATGCAGATAGTTTGATTTGATGCCCGTAGGCGACTTGCGCGTCGTGATGAGGATGAGATGATGATGAAGACGACACTTACACTCAGCCCCGTGTCAGCGAAATTAACCAATTAAGGTTAAAATTCCCGACTCTGCCGGGAATCGAACCCGGGACCCCGGTGATTCAAAGGCCAGCACGCCGACCATTAAACCATGGAGCCGGACATCTAGGTCATGATAGCCGGGCGGTGCGGCCATTAGAAAGGTCCTAGGAACAGCACCGGATGTCTGCTTTCAATTTGAACATTTCAATAATGTTCTTTTGTATAAGAGCCGGCCCCATGGTGTAGGGGTAGCGTGCCTGCCTCTTACCCGGAGGCCCCGGGTTCATTTCCCGGCCAGGTCAGGGATTTTACCTAGACCTGAGGGCTGGTTCGAGGTCCACTCAGCCTACGTGATTAGAATTGAGGAGTTATCTGACGGTGAGCTGGCGGCCCCGGTCTAGAAAGCCAAGAATAACGGCTGAGAGGATTCGTCGTGCTGACCACACGACACCTCGTAATCTGCAGGCCTTCAGGCTGAGCAGCGGTCGCTTGGTAGGCCAAGGCCCTTCAAGGGCTGTAGTGCCATGGGGTTTGGTTTTTTTCTTTTGTATTAACAACGAAAGGGGTTGTATACAGAGTAGATTTTATGGCCGAGTGAATTTAATGTTGTTGGGTGACATTGAGCGTTCCACTAATATTCCTGACAAATCTTTGAACATTAACAACCTACAGTAAGTCGAGGTCGAAACCGTGCACTTTACATTCGGAAGCAAACGCTCTACTACTGCGCTCATCCCCCGATAGAGCTCGTTAAAAGCTGCCTACCGCCAACAGAAGTGAAAGCTATTTACTTTGTATCTGGTAGGTACACATGCAGTACAAACGGACACAATCGGTGAGTTTCTCAGAAACTTTCAAAAATTTAGCTCCCTGTCAAGCTGTGGCCGCAGATCCCATAGCTGTATATTTTATACGTGATATTTTATCACTACCATGGGACGGTCCACCGCACCATAAAGTTCACATATCACTGCTCCCGTGGGTTACAAGTAGCATTTTACACACACGTGGTGTTTGTGATGAGCCTTCATCAAATACTGCTCATCATCAGTTACCTCGTACTCTTAGAGAAGGATGTAAGAGAGATTTTAAGCGAAGTGTAAGAGATTTACATACAACTTCATTATACACTGTTATTCCTTTCAGCGTTCATTCCGCAACCATCTGCGAATTTACTAACTGCCACTACAATCCTCTGTTTGTAATTAGTTCTGTGATCTCGTTTAGTTCCACATCTCTTACCTTTAAATAATTAGAAACCGAGTCTTTTTTGCTAGGGTCTTTACGTCGCACCAACACAGATAGGTCTTATGGCGACGATAGGATAGGAAAGGCCTAGGAGTTGGAAGGAAGCGGCCGTGGCCTTAATTAAGGTACAGCCCCAGCATTTGCCTGGTGTGAAAATGGGAAACCACGGAAAACCATCTTCAGGGCTGCCGATAGTGGGATTCGAACCTACTATCTCCCGGAAGAAACCGAGTCTAACCATCGTCGTCTTTGCCTCACACTACTTCTCTTCCCCTCCATAACACCGTCCATTATTCCCCTTGTATCCTATCCTCTTCCATTCACCTAAGCCGGTGTATGGCTACAGCTTCATCCACGGAATTCATTCCTAAAGTACCCTTTATCTCCTCATTTCGAGTCCTCTCCTACATTGTTCCCACCTGTTTGTACCAGCAGTTACTTTTTTATTTATGAATAATATATCCCGAGTCCACCCAGCTTTCACTCCCACGTCCGGGAGCTGACTTCGTTCTTACAGAATACTGTTGATCAAAACTGCGAACTCACTGCAGCAGCTTAGCTGTCATTGATTCAATCTCACTTACTATATTACCATTCTGGGAGAATACACATCGTAAATACTTGAAATGATCTACCTGTTACAGCTTTATATTCCTAACCTGATATTCAATTCTCTCAGATTTCCTCCCTACTGACGTCAATTTACCATTGGAAAGGTTAATTTTCATATCATACTCATTGCACATATATTCAAGATCCAAGATATCAGACTTCAGGCTTTCAGCAAAATCTGCCACTAAGATCAAATCGTCGGCATCGTATGCTAAACTGCTCACTATATTTCCATATAACTACACGCTCCCTGCCAATTTATATATATGATCCACGTAAACCAAGAACAACAAAGGTGAAATGTTGCATCCTTGTATAACCCCTGTCACTAACGTGAAATAAGAACGCATTCTACCATCAATTCTCACTGCAACCCAATTGCCAAAATAAATGCCTTTGATTGATTTTAATAATCTTCCCTTAATCCCCAGAAACTTTCAAAAGTTTAGCACCCTGTCAAGCTGTGGCAGCATATCCCATAATGTATATTTTATACATGGTAGTTTATCACTACCACGGGACGGTTTTTTGCCCTCAGTACTCCGTCTTATTCCCTCTCTGCATCTACTAAACATAAATTTAACTGTCTATTCGTCTCGTGACATTTTGCAATTACTCCGCGCTTACTGAAAATCTGATCCTGACAGCCCCTCTGTGAAATTTAAAGGAAAAATCTTGATCAGTTATAAGCACGAGACTTCATCGAAAATGTTGCCTTGTTTGTAATCGTGAATTCATGGGATGATTTACCCATTTGAATAACTTTAAACCTCTACACAATCCAGCTGAGATGTGACGTGTAATAATGACTTGTTATCTGCACATCCTAGGGTTTATTGCCATTAGAAGTCATTTCCCCTTCTGTATTCAAAATATAATATTTAAGTTTTCCGTGACCACTTCGTCCGTTCTAAAAATTAGTCTCTGCAAATGGAGTTATGGCAAAAGCGTAGGATGAAGAAATACAAAGCCCGAGTCGAGTGAGGTGAGACTGACAGACTGTTCCTTAACAGGTGGCTTCTACAAAATGTATTTCGTTATTAATTATTTCATCTAACCCAGGACATTCTAGATTCACCACATGACACAGAATAATACACAGTAATTTATTTTAAGAAAGATGATCAGATTGGTCTAAAAAGATAACAGAAGCTATAATTAGAGTTGAGAGTCCATTTCTGTAAACAAGCACTTTTCTCGTAAGAAATTTTAAAAGTGAAATTTTATATCGCAAATAATGAAATAAACTCTTGCTCAGCAGGACGTTGTGTCCACTCCTAAAATTCAGATAATGTATTATAATTATTTGGATAATTAACATTAATTCACTTAACTTCAAAGGAGGAGGATGTTTTATTTGTTTCTACTTCATGTAACAATATGACCGAAAGTTACAATTGCATCACCCCTACATACATGCAAAATCATTCAAAAATTTGCAACCAAAAAATCTCACATACAATATACCAGTGCTTTGAAGGGGAGTGAATCGCTTCATGTCATCCACTAAAATACAAGAGCTGCAGACAAATTCCTTGATTACCTTGGTTTTCGCCGATGTTACACGATAAAAAGCATAATCGTTCGTATTTCAATAGAAGTAAATTATGCAATGAAATTAATTATATGTGTTAGTGTCCTAGCCTTTCCAAACACTTTGGCTAGATGTTTCACGTCCCTGCAGTCCATTGCATCAAACTTATATCAACGTAATCCAGCAGATACAATGATGTAACAAGGATATGTATTGGGACCCTTACTTTTGTTCTTATTCATTGCCATTTAATTATTCTGCTACTTGTTTAACGGAGCACGAACACATCGAATGTTTTCAACGACGCAATGATACGAAAGTGATGGGAATGGAATGGTAGCGGTCGGGGGCTTAAGGCATATACTCAGCATTGGCCTGGAGTGACAATGGCAAACCACGGAAAACAATGTTCATGGTTGTCGACTTAGGGATGGAACTTAATATTTCCCGAATTTAAGCCCGTAGTTACGCGACACAAATCGCATGGTTAACTCGCTCATTCATTGCTGTAAATGGGAGGTGCTCTCCAGGAAATACCGTACACTATATATGTATAAGCACTCAAAGTATATTTTTCATCAAGTACTGCAAATCTTCAACGTTGTATTAAGGTAATAGGATAAATATGTGCTGTGTTGGTATGGAATTAAATGAAGGTAATTTTTCCAAAGACTAACTTGTTCCATCACGGGTAAAGTGTTACAGGGGAATATCCCCAATGCACACAGTCTCGGAGTCTGAGAGAGCCATGAGTCGGTCTAGTCTCCCAAGGGAATGTGCCACAAGTTTGCAGGCGCAACCTCAGATAAGGAGAAAGTAGAAGTGGTCACCAAACGTAGCCCCGTGGGACACTGAGACGCATAATATATTACATAGGTGATGCATATCACTTGGAGCACGGTTCGACTTTGAAAGTTACGGAGATATATTTATTACTAATATGAATTAAATCTTGGATAAACTTCGGGAAATATTGTGTGTGGATTAATTTCACATCTATAACGTCATACTCGCACACTTATACCTGCTCTTCTTGGTCTGATCGTGGAGTATCAAGAAGAATTCTTGAACGTTATTCTCTAAAATGACCGTATATATGGTGAAATAGTACATTCCTAATTTTTCCTTCCAAATAATTCACGGTAACAAAGTATTTAATTCATTAATTAATTAATTTCCAATTAGGAAATGTATAATTCAAGCGTCTATTTCAGAATGAAGGGAGAGAAAAACATAACGAACTGTACAATACTTTTTTGTCACTTAGTGGTGCAGTACCACAGTACACATTGTGAAAGACATTGAAAGGGAACTCAGCGAATGGAAGACTGATTCCACACTAGAACTCAAAGCTTTAATTTTGGCAGGTAGGGTATTCCATATTTTGGCGACAGTGACTACGGAGTGTTCGAGATTTAGTTAACCCGGACTCGATGTGCATATGTGAACTCTGTGATAAACACTGTGACCGATATCACATACTGTCGTGTAAAAATCGTGTGAAATCAATCATAGACCTCTGTATTGATTAATTATCCTAATATTGCACAACTTGTGCACAATAAAGTTTATATAAAATAAATAATTTTTATTTGCTCAGTAGAATTGAATGTGGCAACCCATATTTATTTATTTATTTATTTATTTATTAAGAATCGTTTCAACCTCCTACGGGTTGCGATTACACAACTTCCTTGCCTGTCGTTATTTCTTTTTACACCAATACGCCTTCATCCTCAGGCTTGGTTTTGCTCGTTCCTCACCCTTCTTTTTCTCCTGGGTTTCTCTACGAACACGTCCGTCAGCTCCACAGTTTTCCTTCTGAACACTATTCTGTTTGTAATATCTCCCTTCTCAATGCCACAGTTTTTAAGTTCCTTATGAACTTCTTTCAGCCATGGTACTTGGGTCTTTATTCTTTCCTGGAAGATGAGGATCTTACTTGCTACACGTTCCGGTCCCATTCTTCTCAGGTGTCCATAGAAATTCACTCACCTCTTTTATTAGGTTGAAGTGTTCTCGCATTTTTCATACAGCTCTTGATTTGATCTCAAAATTATTATTATTATTATTATTATTATTATTATTATTATTATTATTATTATTATTATTATTATTATTATTATTGTACCGGTTGGTACACCTATACGCCGCACATGTGAATTTTCCGCCTTAAAGTACTCCTCTACAGCTAAAACTCTGAACTTTAAAAATTAATTAATTCAACCGTTTATCAGAAGATGTCACTGTGTTAATTTCGAATTGTTTTTGTTTACTAATTATCAAGAATTGTGGACATCCTCTCGCAGATGTCTCTACCAAAAACTATGATCATGCACCCTGGTGCGAAGTGACGGAACTTTTCTTGAAGATATTTTATACTCATAAGTTTTCCTATAACTAAATTTCGTTCTTTCATTTGTGGGTTGGCAATATAAATCTTTTCTTTCCGCCAGTTTTGAAGTTAGCCAATCAAATATTTCCGTCATTAATTTTCAGCCAATTGTGTCCTTCTTCCCCAATTTTTGATGTGTAAATCTTAGTTAGCCAATAAACGCATGTGGGTGTGTCTTAATTATTTATGAAAGGTCTCGAATCTTCCCCGAGAGTATAAAAACTGCTGATTTTCTTGTCTCTCGGCCACTCGTACAACATCTAGCTTAGTGTATGGAAGTATAGCAGGAGGCGGGAAGTGCCTCTTTCATCCGCCAGCAGCTCTTCTAAAAGGTAATGGCCTTTTAACATCTTTATTTCTTGCTAGCTCAGCAGTTTAGCCCTCGGGGAAGGTCCGAAACTTTTCAACGTAACCTACCTTTCGAAAAATGTAACTTAGTGCCGGCGTATGTAAAAGGTTCTTATTATTTAACTGTAAATCGGGGATAGAGTGTGCTTTACCCTCTCGAGCTCCCCTTCATTTTGAGTTAAGGTGACTACGTTTTCATAACCGATTTTCTACTCTTAATGTATTAAAATTTTCTTATACAACTCACCTCCCTAGTTTGGAAATAGCCCCTGTGTCATCGGCCTAGTGCCCCTTAGGTTTTATAAGGTTTCATGTAGGAGCGCAAGCATCGCCTCCATTCATATTGGTATTTTGGGCCATTTAATTAACCTATGATTTTTCCTTTGAGGCCCTGTAGGCTGGGTGCGAGATACCCCTGTTTAATTCTTGTAAGTTGCGCCTCGATGGCAAGTGATTGTAAAGCATTGTATTGCCTTTAATAGGCTTGAAAGATTGAGAGCGGGTCAGCTCTTTCTTGTGTTTGAAAAGTGCCTCTGGGAGGCTTGAGGTTAAAAGTTGGGAGCAAGTGCTCCATGTAATGAGGGGTTTTCTGCCCTTTGGTAATTTGTGGTTGTGAGCTGAGGGCTCAGGAATTATAAACTTGGGGCTCGAAACCCAGAATTTGTAAAGATCCCTTAACTTGTGCTTTCGTTTGTAAAGTTATAATTGCACCTGTTTTTTCATTGTTATTTCACCTAGTGAAAATTTGTTAAATCTTGTTGTCTATTTAAAATATAACCTTTATTGAAATTTGAATTCATCTTTCGGACTTGTAGTTAGACCCATTCCAGCCCGCACCTTCTTTCACCTCTGCATTCCACGGATAACTCCGTAACAATTATTATTATTATTATTATTATTATTATTATTATTATTATTATTATTATTATTATTATTATTATTATTATTATTATTATTATTCAACCAGTCATTTAAGATAGGGCACATGTCCAGAAATGTATTTTTCAGAAGGAACAAGAAACTGATTTAAAACCAGTCTTGCTATTTACTTTTAAGGTATGTGCTTTCAACGTTATAGTTGATGATTGTGACTAGATAACTTGATAAAATATGGAGTAAATATCCAGGACTTTATACGAATTGGCAGATAAGTCTATTGGATGGGTGTCCTTTATATAATGAATGTGTAGTATGAGAGAGGAACAATTTTTGAGCACGACACACATCGTTACTCTCAGAAGTTCAACACACCGTGTTGTCGTTCTACATTTGAATGAGGACAGTCAATCAAAATCATCGTTAGCACACGAACAGATGACCACGCAAGTATTTCGTTAAAAAAGTCTTTGCAGTCATCTGAAATGTACACTTCTGGACACCATAGGGCATTCATCTCATTCCCGTTAATTTTAATTGGTTCTTCTTAGCCTTGTTCGTCTGGTAAATGGACATTTCTGTCTAGCTGCAAATGCGAGGTGTCTTCAATTAGGCCACTGACTAAATGTTTTGTCGGTACGGTACCTGGATCATTGGCAGAGTAAACTGCATGAATTATACTGACTCGAAAGGAATTTTAAAGTTGTTGGGCACTCCCGTTCCTCAAGATTCATCTGACAGTCCTCTCCTCTTATAAAACTTGGCTCACCTAGCACTGAAGTTCAAAATATAAGTAGTCTCATGCAGAATGATGGTAAACTTGCCATGGCTTTTATGAGCTCGTAAGATGATTCCACAATATTTCTTTACGTCCTATAACTGAACACCCTACCGTACGTAAACTTCGGCTCTGGCACACCTCTGCGTAGGTTCGGACCTGCCTTCGGGCAGAGTACACCCTTACTTACTAAGCAAAGAAGTCATTCCAAACCACGCATAATTCTACTTGAGATATCAGCAGGGTACTGGTTAGAAAAATGTTCTTTCCTCTGAGGAAAGGTGCTCCAAGTTGAGTACAACGTTTATCTGCAATTTTCAAAACTTCTACAATTTGACTTGTGCCCTTTCTTAAATTATTACCATTATTATTATTATTATTATTATTATTATTATTATTATTATTATTATTATTATTATTATTATTATTATTATTATTATTAACTGAAGCGAAGAACCATCGTAGAACATTAATTATAACAGAGAGAGAGAGAAACTTATTGAATACTGGTGGAGAGAAGGACTGGTTCGCATGTTTTGTGGGCTCGTTGTAGACAAGAAGAGGTTCGAGCAATGCCTGTAACTGCACATTTCCAGAGCACAGGCAATAAATCGCTCGTAGTGATAAATGGAGTTGTAGCGTGTAAATTGGTTCACTTGAATCTCCATCTTCCTACAGTAAGAGATGAGGATGGGTTTATAAAAACGGGATTCCCAATGAATCGCCTTTCAATACAATTCGGGATGCACTTACGCTGTGTTATTATTATTATTATTATTATTATTATTATTATTATTATTATTATTATTATTATTATTATTATTATTATTCGAATAAACCTTTTGATGGTACGATAAATCAACTTTGGTTACATTCCTTTGCTTTTAATTTACTTCGTTTTCAAACTTCCTTCATTTTCTGCAAATGATTCTCCTTTTCTTCTTGTGTCCATTTTCTTCCAGTTGTTAATTTCATTCTCTCCTGAAATCCTGCATTTCGTGTTACTCCTCTGAAACGTATTCTGTTTTCTATCGTATCTATTTTAATTCCTGTGTATTTCACATCCTTTTCTATTTCAATGAACCACGTTGGCTTGGATTTGTAACTGTTCAATAAGTTGAAGATTTGTTTAGTTACTCTATTGTTATTCATTCTATAAATGTGTCCAAAAACCTGGAGTCTTCTCTTCCTCATTACAGTTGTCAGTTTTTCAACTTTTAAATATAGCTCTCTGTTTAATTGCAGTCTAAATTTGGCATTGTTGTTTTTATAGGTCCCATTATTTTTCTCAAAATTTTTCTTTCCATTTTTTCTAATTTTTCGAGATCCCCAATTCTTGTAAGTTAAAGAGTTTTTGATGCATATAATTTTTCTGGCCGAGCCACTGTTTGATAATGTCTTAATTTCAAGTTCTAGGACAGAGATTTTTTTTATTCTATACATTTTTGTCATATGAAATATCCTTTCCATTATGTTGTTTGTTATCCAATCTCCCAGGTATTTAAAGCAGTATGTTCCAGATATGTTATTGTTAACTGTGATATTTTGAGGGGCATTAATGCTGTTCGTCATGAGCTTTGCTTTTCATATGATATTTTGCAATCCTATTTTGGCCGCGTGTTCCTGTACTTCCATTTGTTCCTGAGTATTATCTAACGAGTCTGTAATTATTATTATGATCATAATCGATAATGTCATTAAGGCACTGTCATTCTGTCATAATTAAATTCTCAGAAGACCATGAATTGATAATGTGAAAATTTCTCCAGCAGGGCAAACACAACACAAACTATTAAGAATACATTAAGGTTTAAGACATTTAAAAAAACTAACTTTTAACCATTTGATCTCATATCGTAAAGTCTAGGGAGAACATTTTCACATTGTTCAAAATGCGTAAATAAACATGAACTTACGACTAGAGTGTAGAATTTCAGGCGGCAATGCAAACTTATTGACACAGATAATAAGTATGCTCCAATAAACACAATGGTGTTGCTACGGAGTTGCATAAACGTTAGGGGTTCAGCCTATCAGAACCCCTAGAATTTATGTTACTCTCACTACATTATGGAAGAACGGCCTAGACGACACGTCCTAATAAAGTAATTAGTTTCCATTCTAACCTATCGCCGGGCTGAGTGGCTCAGACGGTTGAGGCGCTGGCCTTCTGACCCCAACATGCCAGCTTCGGTCCTGGCTCAGTCCGGTGGTATTTGAAGGTGCTCAAATACGTCAGCCTCGTGTCGGTATATTTACTGGAACGTAAAAGAACTCCTGCGGGACTAAATTCCGGCACCTCGGCGTCTCCGAAAACCGTAAAGGAGTAGTTAGTTGGACGTAAAACAATAACATTATTATTATCTAACCTGTCACTGTATTTAAATCCGGGTTTTATTACGGTCATAAATGTGAATTAAAAATTACTCACAGGTGTAGTTACGTGTTTATTTACTTATTGGAGTGCAAGATTTATCAGTAATAAGTAGAGGCACCTCTTTTGCGCAAGGCGCGAAATAGCAAATTTTTGCAAATTTGGCTCAAAACGCGAAACCTTTACTAAAATCGGGAAATAATAGTCCGAACCCTTGGCTGAATGATCAGCGTTGAGGCCTTCGTTTCTATTCCCGGCCGGGTCTGGGATTTTAATCGCGTATGAGTAATTCTTCTGGCTCGGGGAAACGGGGTTTGTGTTTGTCCCAACACTTTCCTCTTCATATTCATACAACATACTACTCTACAAATCACGACAGAAAACACGCAATAGTGATTAAATCCCTCCATAGAGGGTTGGCGACAGGAAGGGCATTCGGCCGTAAAACTAGGCCGGATTCACATGTGCAACACAAGTTTGCACCCGCGACGCCACAAGTGTGGGGGGAAAAGCGGTGGAAAAGGAAAATGAAGAAAATATTACGTGGGACCACTCTTTAATCCAGGAAGCATAATGAAAGGTGATTTAGAAAATGATGAAGTCCCCCATCTATTAAAGCAAATGTCCATCCTTCAAGAACCTTCAGCATCAGAATATTTTCAACCATACACACTATTTAGAGAACGAGTTGGTCGTTCATGCAGAGCAGGTAAAGATACTGATTGACAGCCATTCTTCTTTCCTTGAAGTCAAAATATATGGGCATTTTGTGGAAGCTGCAGTGAAAGCTTTATGGATCCCGGTCGCTAATGTGAGAGGTCATTTTCTACGCAATGTATTATCATGTCGGACAAGAGAACAGCTCTATCTGTCTTTTTCAGACTGACGTTTGAATTATGTACGTACCTGCGACTTCTTAAAGTGGGAGGATATTTTTTCCTAACATTCTTGCTTTGATGTACGCAATATGTGTTTTCAGCATATGCATAAATCTCATGTTTCTTGCACATATGTAAAAATAAGTTTTGTTGAAAATATGCTATTAACTACCTTTTGGTTTGAGTTTCTTTACTGAAATGTGGTGAAAAATGTAGGGAAATTGTTGACGAAACAAAAAAGGATTCCGAAATAACTTTTTCAAATGATGAAATTAGGCAAAAAGAGATCACCACAAATAGGTGCCTTTAGTAGTAAGGTAAATATCGGAATGCAAGTAACGGAGCAGTAAAGGAATGATGATATGTACTACTAAGGTAAGTAGATTGGCTGTGTATGTGTACATAGAGACGATCATCGACTGGCGAACTATACACAGAGAGAAAAATAAATTACACTAAATTGACACCAGTAACAAAACGATGGCGAGGTAATGGAGCGAAACACTGCTAATTTCAGGATTGAAAAGGCCAAAAGAGCTTGAATGATTCTATTTCAATTCTCTTCCTCTTAAATAAACTCAGAACATACTCAATAGTACCAAACTTAGCATAAACTGAAGTAGATCCCTCTCCCTAAGTGGTTTTAAGGTGACCAGTGACAAATACTTCACTAGATTCTAATTGGAATTCTGTCAGAAACAAAGTCGAAGATATTCTGTGCAATGGAATACTCCATATTGCCAACTTCACCAACTTACGAAATAGATATTTCTATTTGCTATACTGCACCTGTGAATTCGAATTTTTCCACTGGCAGCACTGAATGGGATTATAGTTGGATTCTCATATTCACATCATGCCAACGATGTACTCAATTACGGTTATGTTAGTTACCATCCCAATCTCAGCTCTTTTCTGTATCAGCATTACTGAATTTGTCTGTTAACGTAACTTTAAAATAGCTAATGGCACAACACACAAATACTGTATATTAGCATAAAACTGAAAATCGGCACCTAGAACGATGTATATGGCTCAACATCAGGACGCTCGTCATAACTCGTATGCACCTTGTCCAGGCTCCACAGCAGTGACAAGGACTTTCACCCCGTTTTATCTTGAGCTTTGCGACGCAATTGTCGGCAAGTTTTAATGCC
The DNA here is from genome assembly GCF_040414725.1 of Anabrus simplex. Lineage (NCBI taxonomy): Eukaryota > Metazoa > Arthropoda > Insecta > Orthoptera > Tettigoniidae > Anabrus > Anabrus simplex. The sequence continues at coordinate 20,939,970 of NC_090274.1, read as the reverse complement.
TGACCAGATTCCGATATTTTACAACGAAGAATATTTGACTTCTGTTGATGTGCTTGCAGTTTTCCTTAAGGGAACCTGGAACTGTGATAGGCTCAAACACATCAATTTTCGTTTTTGAGCTAAACATCTCCAATCTTTCCTAAAAATTTGGTATATCAATTATCGTGCTGAAGTTATAATTGAGGCAATAAAATTAAGTTTAAAAATAACTCTGCACACTGAATATCATTAGATGTCAGATACCAGTCAAACGTTCTTTTTTGATTTTCCTAAGTCATACTTTTTGAAATTTTGTGTACCTTTTTCTCAGAAACTATAAAATTAATGTATTTTAAACTTGGTAGCCTCTTAGACACTATACAGATCTGCTTGTGGAAGTAAATTTAATCAGATATCTTGATTAGTTCATGGAGGACAGCTTGAAGAGCACTGGAAGTTTTAGAGAATATTTCAGTTTTCAACTAGGATACAGAGGATGGTTGCCTAGTTGTACTTCCTCTTAAAACAATAATCACCACCACCAATCACCACCAACTAGGATACAACACAAATAATTTTTCAACTATTGTAAACAGGAGTACAATTTTAATTCAGCAGATCAAAAAAGGTTTACATATTATGCATGTAAAGTTTCTCGGGTCTGGTTTGAGTATTTTCTTAGAAAAAGGTACACCAGTTAAGGGAATTTTTAACAATATTTTTAAAAAATATGAATTTAATAATGTACTTTCTGACAAAAAATATTAAATATAGAAACTTCATATTCTATCCAAATAATGAGGAATGTATTCTGAATATATCGAAAGAACATTCAAGGAAATACCTCTAAGTTTCTGAGATATCTAAAAGAATATCGGAAGTTAAATTTTTCTATTGTTTCACACCGCCCGGTCCCCTTAAATCACAAGTATTGCTGGAATGAAATATGACAGGGAAATCCGGAGTACCCGGAGAAAACCCTGTCCCGCCTCCGCTTTGTCCAGCACAAATATCACATGGAGTGAACGGGATTTGAACCACGGAACCCTGCGGTGAGAGGCAGCGCGCTGCCGCCTGAGCCACGGAGGCTCAATAATAATAATAATAATAATAATAAGAAGAAGAAGAAGAAGAAGAATTTCGCGACGTACAACAAGTAAAAATAAAGTAAAATAATAATAATTTCGAAAAATAAAACTTCTGATTTAACCGTCTCTTGGCATCATGATTATACGAACGGTGACGACCTTTGCGAGACGTTAGTAAATGCCATGACATTTTCTGTTTCATTACATTAATTGAAATAATGATTTACCTGACATATGAGCTCTTTTTATGCTTCCGTAGATAGCCACATATAACGGACTATCAAACTCTAGGTTATATTTCCTGTTAAAACAACCACAACCACCACCACCACCACCACCATCACCAGGTTGTAATTGCTTTTAATACCATTTTTTTTTTTTTACTTACAACGAGGTCGGTCAATTGTAGTCTCCTTATCCTTGATTATGAGAGAACATACCGCCGTTGCCCCTACAAAAATCGCTATGTGAGATATGCTGACCCGCAGCACACACATCATGTGAGCCAGAAATCTTCGAATTTACGCACATAGTTTTAAACCTAAGATGACGGAACCTATCGGTCAAAGTTCTAAACTGAAATATTTCACATAGCGGTTTCTGCAGGCACAAAAGACAATATGTAAGCCAAGAATATCATTTTACGGTAACCATCACATGAATATTTCCTTTAGACGGTAGCAGTAAGTATACCACAGCATGAGATTTCAAAGGGTAAACCTTGCAGTACAAGAATAGTATAGATACTTGTTAACAGGCGACATCGTGAGCATGTACAGCACTTAACTCTGTCTGAAAGGCAAAATCACGGCCGGGGTCAAAGATTTATATCGAGAAACAGACTGAGCGATATTGATCATTTTATGCTGAATACCTGGGGTGAAGTTCTACAGCGAAATATTGCTGGATCAGCGAGTTCGATACTTGGTTTGAATTGGTTTAAATTGAACTCGGGACAGGGTGGATTTGAACCCCACTGTTGGATGCCCTGAAGATGGATTTCCGTTGTTTCCCACTTCGCAACAGAGGAATGATTCGACTGTACCTTAAGGTCGCTTCCTCCCCAATCCTAGCCATTTCCTACCCCAACGTCCCCATCAGAAATTTGCGAGAGTCTTTACAAGTTGCTGCTCATCGTACCGACACAGGTAGGTCTCATGGTGACGATGTAATAGGAAAGGGCTCTCTCCCGAATGGAAGCTCACAGCTGCGAGACCCTAACCACACGGAAAACTCGTTCGGTAAAGGTCTGAGTCATTGCTATGTAAAACAAATTGAAAAATGGATCAAATTACAGTAATTATCAAATGATGATAAATGTGACTTTCAATAAATGAAACTCAAATTGATTACGATTAACTTATTTGCATCTAACGAATCGTTTGAGAGACATTTGAATGGAATTTAGAGTCGACAAGTATATTATATTTCAGTGCACTGAAAAGGGAAAACTTACTCAGGGTCTATAAAACTACCATAAATAAAATAATGAGTTCTCTGGAGTATGATGAGATGGGGCATCTTTGATTTTTTTAAAGCCTACTATATGTCTCCCCGTCACGACCATCACAGTCTGCAAGTTCACATCGACCTTTTGTACTCTAACGCCCCTCTTTGGTAATACGTTTCTCAATCAAGGGCATCTATCAATACTTCACGTCACGCCTGCACGGTTGCTAGGTAACACAGCGTCATACATTTTTGCGTGGCTAACTTTTTCACGCATATTTTCAATATGAACCCCAGCAATAAGAATTTTTAAAGTGATTGCTTTTCTTGCGCAAACGCAACACGATTGTTTCAGCTTAGTTGCAGCACGACATCCTACCCGTTCTATTACTCTTTATGTATGATCGTAGAGACCTACAGCTAGAAGACTAACCTCTATTGTCATGCTGTACAAATGATGCAGCGTGCTCTCGAAAATGTACATCAGCGTATGTGTCCTACATGGTTTCCAGACTTTTACCAGATTGACAATACATCAGACTGCATAAGACGCCTCAACACTCATCTCAAGAGGAAATGTGCATCCCTGTGGTGTGGTTTACAAGTATTACTGAAGGCTAAGATCATAATTTTAATAGTAGCATAAAATTGTATGCTACCTTATATAGTACTGGGAGTTCCGTAGCCATCGAAGTTACTGGCAACCCTTGAAGACGCCATACGCTGTCTTCGGTGAAACGTAGGGATCATTATATGCTCCTAGATCACGGCCTACAAGCCCGCAAAATCCAAACGTTGTTTGGTCATTGTTTTTAAGTTACCTTGCTTACTAGCTCATTCGTCTATTTATTTCACCGTTTCCCAGAATATCCCGAACACAAATACTATGCAGGAATTAAATCAAACTGAGGAATAATATATGATACATGGTCGAAATGTTTACTGGATTGTCAGGAATTGTCACGTAAGCTATGCGAAATGTTAGAGGGAATTACTGCACCCATATTAATTTATACAGAGAATTAACATTCTAGCAGTCCGAGTACAAAACTTTTCATAGATATAAACGCAAAAAAGAGAGAGACGTAGGAATTTTTGCTATGAGAATTAATTACCAGTGGGGTCCCCTCTGTAATTGCACATGTCTCATTACAGTGGTGCTGATACGAGACGCGTATAAATGAAACTGCGCTCACGGCCCGTTAGAGCCGCTCTTTGTCCGTCAATACTGACGGCACTGTCGGCTAGCAATGGGACAGATTCCAGAAAGTGTACTTGTGAGTGCGAGAGTGCTAATTTACGAAGCACACTGTTCGAAAACAATACGAGGGTGGGAGTGATAATTTACGAAGCACACTGTTCGAAAAAAATACAAGGGCAGGAGTGGTAATTTACGAAGCACACTGTTCGAAAACAATACGGGGGTGGGAGTGGTAATTTACCAAGCAGATAGTTCGAAAACAATGCCATGGTGGGAGTGCTAATTTACGACGCACACAGTTCGAAAACAATACAGCTATTATGATAATTAAAAAACTTCGAAAATTGTATTATTTTATGGATGAGGTATCATGGTTAGTATCCCCATGCCTTAAATACATAGGATGACTGTTAAACGACACGGAGAACTGGTTTACAAGTACTGTTTTGTTGAAGGCTGACTGAGAACGCTATCTAACTATGACAAGGTATCTTATCAGTGCTAGGTTAAAATATAAAACTATACGTAGCGAGTGGTGTGTGTCTTACGTAGGGTTGAGAGCATAGTCACTCGTATAGCGTGCCACTCTCAAAATTTGCAGGTTTTACCTGATTACGCAGCATTCATCTTGACAGGTCAGACTTTCTAGTGAACTGGCGTCTACAGTGTAAATGTTCTATCCAAGTGAAAGAGTGTGTAGTGATGGGGGAGATATTTTCAGGTATTTTTTCACTAGAGGACCCGCGCTGCTCCGCAGTATTCGTTATAAATAAGTCAGATAACTCGTTTTGACATGCCTGTCGCAGTCATATTGCTTTGTCTGCTCCTTTCAATGGTTTTATGAGCACATAAGAAGCGCGTTATGATATACCGCGGTGCGTAGTCAGAATCCATCCATTTTGACGCCATTATTACGCCTGTTTGGTAACAATCTATCCATAAATTCGCTTATTTATCCTGAAGTTCTTGACCTAAAGCTTGGGATTGTGTTGGAGAACTTATTGGTATTTTAGTCGCAGTTATTCTATATAGAACGTTCGTCATGTGAGCTCATCGGTTAATCTCGAAGGAGCATTTAGCCAGGCAGAGAATCTTTTAAGATGCATGGCCATCATTATTTCTAGTATAGCTAAGTCATCCTTCGATAGGTGTTCCCAGATAATGTCAAAGGCGTATGTCATGATGGGATCTGTTTGTACGTAGACTTTTTTCTCTTAGCAGAGTGTAAATTATTAGGAGCGCTCTGCCATCTGTTAAATATAATTGAAAGCTGGGACAGTTTAGAACTTGAAAGAGTATGTATCAGGGAATAGTATGTTTCAGGCTGCAAGAGATGATATTACTAAGGATGAAAATCACATATATCAGAATATTAATGAATGTGTCAGTCGCTTAACAACTTGATAAATACATAGTGTATTGCGTGTTAGGGTAAGCCTTCGTCTTAAATTATTTGAGTACACATTTAATGACTTGATTTTATGATTACTCAAAGTTGGGTGAACTTAGAGATATATCAGTGTCTCATGATTCACCGTCAGGTAATTCCAAAGAGAATAAAACAAAAATGAAGCAAATTGGTCCAGTAGAACGGACGGACGGATTTGCCAAAGCTGTTTTTAGTAAACTCTTAATATACAGAATATTCTCTCCTATTATTCGATACAAATTCTGATTATACTTAAACCTAAGACAGGACTGTATGTGTGAAAGCATATACGTTGAAGAGAGGAACGAGATAATTTATCACCTTACCCGCCGACCTAAAGAGAGCTAATCTGTGCTATGGAGATGTGCGGCAGAGGTAAGTAAAATCACTAACAGTTTTCTTTAGGTCACACACTTACAGTACGTACGTCTCTCTAGGTCAGAGTCGTCTTTAAAAAATAGGTACTGAAGTTGAAATCTAAGAGGCAGTATTCGAGTTTTATATTTTCCAGGCTCAGACACTTTCCGAGGTGAATTCCCAGTGGCGCTGTTTAAGGAGAGAAGTTACCAGCTTAAAGTGTAATATTCCCTTCCGCCAGACCCGTACTCAAGGGAGCAGAAGTTAGGACAAGCCGATATTACTGGAGCGGAGGAACTCCGTGATGTGGGCCAAAACGAGGACGAAACTGATCGATAGGACCACCAGCCACAGTTCATCACCTGTCAAATGCACTGCATTGAACACTGCACACTCAGAACGCGTTAAATGGTATTGTTTGCACCGTCAGTCTGTAGACTGATATGATGCGACGCCCCGTGGTAATGTTTCATGTCCTGCTAATTACTCTTACGATCTCCGGACAGAGAGGCATAGTGCCAGAAAGATTTGTACTACAGCAGTTTTATTGTACACATACTGAGTGCATATAAGCTGATCGGACAAAGAATTTAGTCGCCCGAGTGCGCCTGTAAACATGGCGGGGCGAACGAGTCCTGTGCTGAACCACACGCGCACTGCCTCTACGTCAGTATAACGCAGTAGAGATCGGTGAAACATTCATTATTCATGCGGACAGTGTAGGGCAACATGGGTAGAGTTAAGGGGTAATCGTGCGTGAAGTTGCTGGATTTGTTGGTGTTGCGCAGCGGACTGTCCATCGTATCTACAATCAATGGTGAACAAAACAGTGGTCATGAAACACGACGTTAGAATTTTATTCGGAACAAAATCCTAACTGAGAGAGACCAGAGACGCTTGCAAATCAAAATCGCTCCCAATCTTATATATATAAAGCCGCAAGGCTAACTGACTGACTGACTGACTGACTCACTGACATTAATGTTTGCCCACTTCCAGGTGAGCTAGGAACTTGAAATTCGGCAGTCTGATAGCTTTTAGGCTGCAACCCAAGGAAAAATTCAAAAAAGTTGAAATTTTTCATATTTAGCCCCCCTTCCGCCCAATCAAATTATCGGACTGAAATTTCATGTTAGACCCTGCCAGATGAGCTAGGAACTTGAAATGTGGCAATCTGATAGCTATTAGGGTGTGTCCCATGGGGAATTCCAAAAAGTTCAAATTTTTTCGTAATTAGCCCCCCCCTTCGCCGAAACACTGAAATTTTGTGTTACACCCTTGCAGATGAGCTAGGAACTTGAAATTCGGCAATCAAATAGCTGTTGGGCTGCAACCCAAGGAAAAATTCCAAAAAGTTTAAATATTTTCATATTTAGCCCCCCTTCTTTCCAATCAAAATATCGGAGTGAAATTTCGTGCTAGGCCCTTCCAGATGAGCTAGGAACTTGAAATGTGGCAATCTGATAGCTATTAGGGTGTGTCCCAAGGGGAAATTCCAAAAAGTTCAATTTTTTGGTATTTAGCCCCCCCTTCGCCGAAACACTGAAATTTTGTGTTACACCCTTGCAGATGAGCTAGGAACTAGAAATTCGGCAATCAAATAGCTATTAGCCTGCAACCCAAGGAAAAATTCCGAAAAGTTGAAAATTTTTCATATTTAGCCCCCCTTCCGCCCAATCAAAATATCGGAGTGAAATTTCATGTTAGGCCCTTCCAGATGAGCTAGGAACTTGAAATTCGGCAGTCTGATAGCTTTTTGGCTGCAACCCAAGGAAAAATTCCAAAAAGTTGAAATTTTTCATATTTACCCCCCCTTCCGCCCAATCAAATTATCGGACTGAAATTTCGTTTTAGACCCTTCCAATTAAGCTGGGAACTTGAAATTCGGCAATCTGACAGCTATTAGGGTGTGTCCCATGGGGAAATTCCAAGAAGTTCATATTTTTTGTACTTAGCCCCCCTTCGCCGAAACACTGAAATTTCGTGTTACACTCTTGCAGATGAGCAAGGAACTTGAAATTCGGCTATCAAATAGCTCTTGGGCTGCAACCCAAGGAAAAATTCAAAAAAGTTGAAATTTTTCATATTTAGCCCCCCTTCCGCCCAATCAAATTATCGGACTGAAATTTCATGTTAGACCCTGCCAGATGAGCTAGGAACTTGAAATGTGGCAATCTGATAGCTATTAGGGTGTGTCCCATGGGGAAATTCCAAAAAGTTCAAATTTTTTGTAAGTAGCCCCCCCTTCACCGAAACACTGAAATTTTGTGTTACACCCTTGCAGATGAGCTAGGAACTTGAAATTCGGCAATCAAATAGCTGTTGGGCTGCAACCCAAGGAAAAATTCCAAAAAGTTTAAATATTTTCAAATTTAGCCCCCCTTCTGTTCAATCAAAATATCGGAGTGAAATTTCGTGCTAGGCCCTTCCAGATGAGCTAGGAACTTGAAATGTGGCAATCTGATAGCTATTAGGGTGTGTCCCAAGGGGAAATTCCAAAAAGTTCAATTTTATGGTATTTAGCCCCCCCCCCCTTCGCCGAAACACTGAAAGTTTGTGTTACACCCTTGCAGATGAGCTAGGAACTAGAAATTCGGCAATAAAATAGCTATTAGGCTGCAACCCAAGGAAAAATTCCGAAAAGTTGAAAATTTTTCTTATTTAGCCCCCCTTCCGCCCAATCAAAAAATTTCATGTTAGACCCTTCTAGATGAGCTAGGAACTTGAAATTCGGCAGTCTGACAGCTTTTAGGCTGCAACCCAAGGAAAAATTGCAAAACGTTCAATTTTTTCATATTTAGCCCCCCTTTCGCCCAATCAAAGAAATTTCGTGTAAGACCCTTCCAGATGAGCTAGGAACTTGAAATTCGGCAACCAGATAGATATTAGGCTGTAACCCAACGATAAATTCCAAAAAGTTGAAATTTTTCATATTTAGCCCCCCTTCCACCAAATCAAAGTATCGGAGTGAAATTTCGTGTTAGGCCCTTCCAGATGAGCTAGGAACTTGAAATGTGACAATCTGATAGCTATTGGGGTGTGTCCCAAGGGAAAATTCCAAAAAGTTCAAATTTTTTGTTTTTAGCCCCCCTTTCGCCGAATCACTCAAATTTCGGTGTTACAGCCTTGCAGATTAGCTAGGAACTTGAAATTCGGCAATCAAATAGCTATTAGGCTGCAACCGAGGAAAAAATTCCAAAAAGTTGAAATTTTTCATATATACCCCCCCTTCAGCCCAGTCAAAATATCGGAGTGAAATTTCGTGTTAGGGCCTTCCAGATGAGCTAGGAACTTGAAATGTGGCAATCTGATAGCTATTAGGATGTGTCCCAAGGGAAAATTCCAAAAAGTTCAAATGTTTTGTTTTTAGCCCCCCTTTCGCCGGATCACTCAAATTTCGGTGTTACACCCTTGCAGATGAGCTAGGAACTTGAAATTCGGCAATCGAATAGCTATTAGGCTGCAACCCAAGGATAAATTCCAAAAAGTTGAAATTTGTCATATTTAGCCCCCCCTCCGCCCAATCAAAGGCTAACTGACTGACTGACATTAATGTTTGCCCACTTCCAAGTGAGCTAGGAACTTGAAATTCGGCAGTCTGACAGCTTTTAGGCTGCAACCCAAGGAAAAATGGCAAAAAGTACAATTTTTTTATATTTAGCCCCCCTTCCGCCCAATCAAAGAAATTTCGTGTTAGACCCTTCCAGATGAGCTAGGAACTTGAAATTCGGCAACCTGATGTATATGAGGCTGTAACCCAAGGAAAAATTCCGAAAAGTTAAATTTTTTTGTATTTAGCCCCCCACGGAATCAAAATATCGGGCTCAAATTTCGGGTCAGGCCCTTCAGTTCCAGATGAGCTAGGAATATAAAATTCGGTAATCTGATATCTATTCGGCTGTAACACCAGGAAAAATGCAAAAAGGTGAATCTTTTCCTATTTAGCCCCCCTCCACCCAATCAAATTATCGGACTAAAATTTCGGGGTATATCCTTCCAGATGAACTAGGAACTTGAAATTCAGCAATCTGATAGTTATTAGGCTGTAACCCCTGGAAAAAATCCGAAAAGCTAAAATTTTTAATAATAACCCCCTCCCACCGATTCAATATATAGGACGGTGCAGACTTTCGTTTCGAGGTATTTTGTGGCCGAACGGTAATTGCTATCAATGAACGGATTGCACTTTCGTCCCCTAAAATTAAGAGATCTACAACTTTGGTCCTATGACTTTTTGTCGTATCTCGACCCCTTCTACCTTAGATTGAGCTTCATTTCCCCGGTTTTGGTAATTTTTTTTAAATTTCCATAAATGATGTTACTCATTCACACACTCATAAGATGGATAGATGAACGAAATTCAGGACGCTCCTTGGCAACGTCATTGGCCATATGTAGACAGACTTTCGTCATTCTAGCTGCCTTGCAAGTATGGGAAAACGGAGGGTACATGTGGAAACACTACTGATATTTCGGCCTAATTTATGATTCTTAAGTAATTTATGGCGAAACCCTTTGAGATACGGCAAAACCTCAAATAAGCAAAATTATAGGTCGTTTCATCGTTAATCTGCCTGCAAAGTTTCAAGACTGTAGCTGTCTGCCAATTTGGCAAATTTATTTTTCAATTTGTGACAAGTGGGCGAAATTTGACATGGATCGAAACGTTCACCTCTTTCTATGGCATAAATATGCGGGATAGGAGAAAGCGCCTACGACAGTAATGTAGACCACTAAAAGGGTCGCCTAACGCCGCAATCCGTACCTCGATACGACGCACCGTTTGCTCGCAATAAATTTCCAAACGAAAGCCTGCACTATTTAGCGTGCACATTGCCTGGCTCTATCTTATCCTATCTTATATATATAAAGCCACAAGGCTAACTGACTGACTGACTCACTGACTCACTGACTCACTGACATTAATGTTTGCCCACTTCCGGGTGAGCTAGGAACTTGAAATTCGGCAGTCTGATAGCTTTTAGGCTGCAACCCGAGGAAAAATTCAAAGAAGGTGAAATTTTTCATATCTAGCCCCCCTTCCGGTCAATCAAAATATCGGACTGAAATTTCGTGTTAGACCCTTCCATATGAGCTAGGAACTTGAAATTCGGCAATCTGATAGCTATTATGCTGTAACCTAAGGCAAAATTCAAAAAAGTCAAATTTTCTTATATTTAGCCCCCCACCGAATCAAAGTATCGGACTCAAATTTCGGGTTAGACCCTTCTGTTCCAGGTGAGCTAGGAACTTGAAGTTCGGTAATCTGATGGCTATTATGCTGCAACCCAAGGAAAAATTCAAGAAAGGTGAAATTTTTCATATTTAGCCCCCTCTTCCGGCCAATCAAAATATCGGACTGAAATTTCGTGTTAGACCCTTCCAGATGAGCTAGGAACTTGAAATTCGGCAGTCTGATAGCTATTATGCTGTAACCTAAGGCAAAATTCCAAAAAGTCAAATTTTCTTATATTTAGCCCCCACCGAATCAAAATATCGGACTCAAATTTCGGGTTAGGCCCTTCTGTTCCAGATGAGCTAGGAACTTGAAGTTCGGTAATCTGATAGCTATTATGCTGCATCCGATGGAAAAATTCAAAAAAGGTGAAATTTTGCATATTAGCCCCCCTTACGGCCAATCAAAGTATCGGACCGAAATTTCGTGTTAGACCCTTCCAGATGAGCTAGGAACTTGAAATTCGGACATCTGATAGCTATTGGGCTGTAAGCCAAGGCACAATTCCAAAATGTACAAATTTTTCGTATTTAGCCTCCATCCAATCAAAATATCGGACTCAAATTTCGGATTAGACCCGTCCGTTACAGATGACCTGGAAACTTGGAATTCGGCAGTCTGATAGCTATTAGGCTGCAACCCAAGGAAAAATTCGAAAACGTTGAAATTTTTCATATTTAGTCCCCCTTCCGCCCCATCAATATATCAGACTAAAATTTCGTGTTAGACCCTTCCAGATGAGCTAGAAACTTGCTGTTAGGCTGTAACCCAAGGCAAAATTCCAAAAAGTTATAATTTTTTTATTTAGCCCCCCTTCGAATCAAAATGTCGGACTCAAATTTCGGGTTAGACCCTTCCATTCCAGATAAGGTGGAAATTTGGAATTCGGCAGTCTGATAGCTATTAGGCTGCAACCCAAGGAAAAACTCTAAAACGTTGAAAATTTTCGTATTTAGCCCCCCTTCCGCCCCATCAAAATATCGGACTAAAATTTCGTGTTAGACCCTTCCAAATGAGGTAGGAACTTGAAATTCGGAAATCTGATAGCTATTAGGCTGTAACCCAAGGCAAAATTCCGAAATGTACAAATTTTACGTATTTAGCCCCCATCGAATCAAAATATCGGACTCAAATTTCGGGTTAGACCCTTCCGTTCCAGATGACCTGGAAACTTGAAGTTCGGCAGTCTGATAGCTATTAGGCTGCAACTCAAGGAAAAATTCAAAAACGTTGAAATTTTTCATATTTAGCCCCCCTTCCGCCCCATCAATATATCGGACTAAAATTTCGTGTGAGACCCTTCCAGATGAGCTAGGAACTTGAAATTCGGAAATCTGATAGCTATTAGGCTGCAACCCAAGGCAAAATTCCAAAATGTTCAGATTTTTCGTATTTAGCCTCAATCCAATCAAAATATCGGACTCAAATTTCGGATTAGACCCGTCAGTTACAGATGACCTGGAAACTTGGAATTCGGCAGTCTGATAGCTATTAGGCTGCAACCCAAGGAAAAATACGAAAACGTTGAAATTTTTCATATTTAGCCCCCCTTCCGCCCCATCAAAATATCAGACTAAAATTTCGTGTTAGACCCTTCCAGATGAGCTAGGAACTTGAAATTCGGAAATCTGATAGCTATTAGGCTGCAACCCAAGGCGAAAACCCAAAACGTTCAGATTTTTCGTATTTAGCCTCAATCCAATCAAAATATCGGACTCAAATTTCGGATTAGACCCTTCAGTTACAGATGACCTGGAAACTTGGAATTCGGCAGTCTGATAGCTATTAGGCTGCAACCCAAGGAAAAATTCGAAAACGTTGAAATTTTTCATATTTAGTCCCCCTTCCGCCCCATCAAAATATCAGACTAAAATTTCGTGTTAGACCCTTCCAGATGAGCTAGAAACTTGAAATTCGGAAATATGATAGCTGTTAGGCTGTAACCCAAGGCAAAATTCCAAAAAGTTATAATTTTTTGTATTTAGCCCCTCTTCGAATCAAAATGTCGGGCTCAAATTTCGGGTTAGACCCTTCCGTTCCAGATGAACTTGAAGCTTGGAATTCGGCAATCTGATAGCTGTTATTCTATAACCCGTGGAAATATTTCAAAATGTTCAAATTTATCACATTTAGCCCCCCACACCGGATTAAAATATCGGACTCAAATTTCGTGCTACACCCTTCCGCCCAATCAAGATATCGGACTCAAATTTCGTAGACCCTTTCTGATGCCTATTAGGCTGTAACCCAAGGAAAAATTTCGGAAAGTTCAAATTTTTCATATTTAGACCTCCCACGGCTCAATCAAATTACCGGAATCAAATTTCGGGTTAGACCCTTCCAGATGGCCTAGGAACTTTGAATTTGGCAATGTGATAGCTATTAGCGTGTATCCTGTGGAAAAATTCCTAAAAGTATAAATTTTTAAATTAACCCCCTCCCCCAAACAAAATGGATACACCGTGATGCAGCGCCTTACAAAATTAAAATTTGGCAAATTTCTAGCTCCTAAACCATATCCGGCGTAGAAAAGCAATAAGTTAATATAATTAATATTCAATCCACTAAAAATTCGAAATATTAAGGCAAATTTAAAAACGGTGCATCCTTTTGTTTCGAGATCTCTTGTGGGTAAACCGTAATAGTTATCGATAAATGGACTGCACTTTTATGTCCTAAAATGAGTAGATATACAACTTTGGTCCTATGACTTTCTGTCGTATCTCGACCCCTTCTACCTCAGATTGAGCTTCATTTTCCCGGTTTTGGAAAATTTTGTTAAATTTTCAAAAATTAATTTACTGATTCACACACTCATGAGACAGATAGATGCACTAAATTCAGCACGGTCCTTGGCACGGTTATTGGGCATATGCAGACCGACATTCATTATTCTAGCTGCCTTGAATGTATACGAAAATGGAAGGAATATATGGAAACACCAATAAAATTTCAGGCTAATTTAAGGTTCCTAAGCAATTTATGGTGAATCCCTTGGAGATACGGCAAAACATTAAATAAGTAAAATTCTATCTCCAGAAAATATCGAAATCTGGAAGTAATTTTCATTATGGTGCTAACTAGCGTTTCGAGGATTTTGGTGGCTAAACTGTAAGTTCTACCACCAAATGGACAAGACGTTCGGATCCGATCATGAAGAGATCTACAACTTCTGACCCGGGAATTTTAGTCGTATCATGATCCCTTATGCCTTAGATAGAGCTGCATTTTTCAGATCTAACGTCAATTTTTACATTTTCCGTAGTTAATTTTACTGTGTTACACACTTATAAGACCGATAGGTTCATGAAATTTAGCAAGCTCACTGGAACTTTCGAGGGTGACACGTGAGCAAAATGCATGATTCTAGCACCCTGTAAATCTGGAAAAACGAAAGTAAAACGGAAACACTGTATTCCTAATCCAAGGTTCTAAACCAATCTGCGGCGAAAACGATGCAGATACGACTAAACATCAAATAACGGAAATATAGAGCGTTTCAAACACGATAAACCTACCAACTTTCAAGACTGTAGCTCCCCGTTACGTTCGGAAATTTCTTATCTTGTGAGAATCGTATGTAATTTTCACCACGTCGAAACGTTTAACGCTATCATTTCTATAACTCGTGAATGTACGGTACGAGAAAATATTAGAGGACCATACATGTAAGCGAATATATGGGCCGTCTGGTGGCGCAATCCGTTTTTCGTAACGAAGTACCGGTTCGCAACTGTAATTTTCCATGTGACCACTTATAATGTACAGGAATGGGGGGTTTGGGGGCGCAGCCCCCAACGAGCGAAAGCGAGTCCAATATATAAAGCCACATGGCTAACTGACTGACTGACTGACTGACATTAATGTTTGCCCACTTCCAAGTGAGCTAGAAACTTGAAATTCGGCAATCTGATAGCTATTAGGCTGCAACCCAAGGAAAAATTCCAAAATGTTCAATTTTTTCTTATTTAGCCCCCCCCCCCCCAAGAAACACTGAAAGTTCGGGTTAGCGAGAGAACATTGCGACGGAAAGTGCATGCAATGAACATTTGGAGTCGGTCACCTCGCAAGAGGTCATTGCTCGCACAGGTACAAAGTTGCGCGTCTTCAATAGGCTAGAAAACATCGAATTTGGACAGTAGCTGACTGGCGGAACGTAATGTGGTCTGAAGAATCACATTTTTGCCTTTATTCCAATGACACACGTCGTCAAGTGCACCTAAGGCCAAATGAAGCAATTCATCCTGGATGTGTGCAAGGTAGGTTCAAGCCGGAGGTGCGTCAGTGATGTTTTGGGGGTGTTTTCCGTATCATGGATTGGGCCCGCTCACTGAGTGGACTAACATGAATCGAAATGTTTATTTAAACATTCTGGATTATCAGGTATTGCCTTTCACTCAACATCTGCATGATGAGAATGCTATTGATACACCTATTTAAGATAACAACAGCAAAGTTCATCGAGCTGGACGCATATTTGATGGTTTTCAAACACTCCCCCACCCTATTATCTCGATTGGCCTGCAAAATCACCTGACTTGATCCCCATTGACAAGCTGTGGGACATGCTGGAACAGCGGGTAAAACGCCGACATCAGCAATCCCGCAATTTGGCGGATGTGTGATCAAATCTTCAACGTGTTACTTTATGTGGATGCGACGTACTTGCACAACCTTGTGCACTCAGTTCCTAACTGAAACCAGGCAGTTATCAATCCAAACGGCATTAAATGATGCTTGTAATTATTTCTTCAGGGATGACTGATTTTTTGTCCGGTGATCTTATTTGTATAATAAAAACAGTTGTAGTGCCCGCCCGGGTACTTTCTTGATTGTTTATTTTTAGAATTTGTAATACCTATAATTTGCTTTACGTCGCACCCACACTGATACGTCTTATAGTGACAATGGGACATGAAAGGGCTAGGAGTTTGAAGGAAGAGACCGTGGCATTAATTAAGTTGCAGCTCCAAAATATGTCTGGTGTGAAAATGGGAAACCTCGGGAAAAGCATCATCAGGACTGCCGAGCGTGGAGTTCGAACACACTATCTCCCGAATGCAAGCTGATAGGTGCGTGACCGACCCAAACTGCGTAGCTACTTGCTCGGTTTTCTATTACCTGTTAATATTATAACTTAAGTTAATCTATATAGATTTTTTTATGTTGAAGTTGATTGATAATTTACGAACTCTTTTGTCCGGTAGTTTTAGAGATGATGTTACGTGTTTAGTTTTTATATTCAGATTATTTTGCTTCGTGTGATAACTAGAGCCCGGATGTTGATGCATTAATAGGTTAGAATGCAAACTTACTGAAGCGAGAATCAGGTAACATCTACCTTCACAGCGATTATGCTACGGGGTTTGCATAAACATTAGGGGTACGGCCCATCAGGACCCCTATAATTTATGTTACTCTTGCTACATTATGGAAGAGCGGGTGGTCGACACTTCCTACTAACCAAATTACTTTGCAATCTAACCTGTTACTGCATAAACATCCGGGCTTTAGAACTGTGTGTACTTACACGTCATGTTATAGATATAATGTACAGGATATCAATTGTCACGGAGACGAGAATCAATCAACCTAGCGACCCCGTGAACTGTGGATTCAGCGCAAATCTCTGTCATTTAGGACATTTTTTCATGCCAATGGGACTGAAAGGAGACTTAAACGGCATCCGGAGTGTCACTATTCACCTCAGTGATTCCCGAAACTATGGATTCAGCCCCTTCCCTAGGGGTAAAAGGGGTGTCTTATCCCCCAAAGTATTTGTTCCAGATAGCAAGTCATATGTGTACCAATTTTTCCTGAAATTGATCCATGAGTTCCAGAGCTGTATTGTAACATACACACACACATGCATTTTTTATACATACAGGGTGATTGGAAACAACGTGAACTAGATATATGAGCGTTATAGAGTTGGTAATACTTATATATAATTGTAAAAAAATAATTGGATATCTGCCGAAATTATCCAATCAGATGACTTCGCGGGGGACTTAAGATGCGCTTTTCGAAGCGATGTTGCTAAATCTGAGTGTGGCTTATGACCGGCTTGAGAGAGCCAATAGAAGAAATTAACTCCTCCAGGGGAGGGACTTGAACAAGGACCTCCCTGCTGATAGGCTAGGCCCATAACAATCACACTACGGTGGTATTGGCTGAAACCCACGGTGTGTTAGTGTTAATTCTTACAGCACACTCTCGATTATCCGTGCTAATCACCAGACAAATTCGCATGGATAACTGAAATATAACGGATAATACATATTGTGCCTTTTAATGTATAAATAAACTTTTAGTAATATGGAACATAAAATTTTGTATGAAAATGCTATAATGTTAAACGATTACCGCATTCAATAACGACTTTTGTCAATAAAATAGGCAAATTTAAAACCTACTCATCGCTATTGTTGGCAAAACACTCTTGAGGTATAAAAAGTGAATTCTAAGAGTTTCTGCTTGCTATTTTTAGTGTGTCTTACTGTCTGGACACCAATCCTATATTAATTCGCTAATTTCTCTACTGATTCTCCTTTTTCGAAATTTTCAATCATTTCGAGCATTTGCTTTAAAGTTAAGACCTCTTTTTTTCGCTTCGTAGCCTTGACTGCCATCACAGAACACCTACAAAGAATTGCCATACAGTACATTCTTTAGTTACCGAACAAATCACGCTTTCGTTCGAGAGCGCGCTCGAATTTCAAGCGCTCAGTTCACAAGTATTCAAAATGCCGTGACAAAATCAAGAAAATAAAATAAAAATTATAATGCAATAACTCTTTGGAGTGCACGGATAACCCGGAGACCGGATAACCGGGAGTTTGCTGTATTTCCTGGCATGCAGATTTAACAACACCCCGGGAAGCGATCTGATTGCCTAACTTCAGGAGCTGATAAAATGACAACATCATATTCTCGGTTCACGTGGTTTCTGACCACCCAATATAGATTCACAAAGATAGGCAACCCATCTAACACTACTAGTCTTCACGGATCATATTGCTCTGCTTGCTACATATAATATGTCAGCAACATAAAATGAGCCTGAGTTCTACAGGAAAATCGACTCTCCTTAATCAACGCATCAAGATTAATTAAATATTCCACAAGCAAACAATTTATTGCATGTTGTCATCATACAACTACGGGTCGTGTAAAGTGATCTGTTGTGATATAACCGAAATGAACGCTATAAAACGTGAATCAATGGTATGACATTGAAAATGAATACCGAGATGGAAGAGGCTTTTATACCTAGTGCGCTTCAAACCAGCGAAGAGTGTGTCCTCACTTTGAAACGGTTGAGATACTAATAAGGTCTTCAACACTTCAAAATATGATATCCACGTTTCGAATTATTCTAGCTTCACTGCACCGATGTACAGCAAAGTGTCCCCCGTGTGAGACGATAACACAATGTTATGTTAACAACATGTAGGCTGCCTGAACTCCACAGACATCAAAAAAAGTCATAGAACAAAGCTCGTTTTCCCAAATGTGTAATGGGAGCGAATATCATGAATTTTTTTAATCTATTCACCATTTGAGAGCAGATAATATGAGAATGAAGTTGACAGGTTTCATGAAGCGTTGTGTGACATCAAACAGCACAGATAGGATAGTGCAAGTGAGCGATTTCAATGCGAGGGGTCGACACACAATTGAAGGGAAAAAAATAGGTGATGAAGATTTGGAAGGTAAAAGGAATAGTGAGTGTTTACTGTACTTTGAGAAGATAAAAGCAACATACCCAGAGGTGAACCGAGGTTAGGGAGTTATCCACCCTTTATTCTAAGGTAGCAAACTACAAGGTAGAAAAATATTTAAGAAACGTAACTAAATCGTGATGATGATGATGATGATGATGATGATGATGATGATGATGATGATGATGATTATTGTTGTTTAAAGCGGCATAACGTCATTGGTCCTTAATGGTATGAAATGAGACGAAATGAAATGACAAATTAAAAGTCCAAAATTCTCCACTGACCAGAATTCAAAATGTGAGCACTAAGAATGATGGATGGATATGAATCTAAAACAATCAGTGGATACGACCCGCAATGCCTCACATTCACAGAAACTAACGAGAAAATAAAAACAATAGTATTACTGACCAAAGGACTGCTTCTATGGCATAATACTGAGTCGATGATGCTTGCAGTATAATGGGGTCGAAAATCCAAGTCGTCAGCCCCACATAATGGTACTTATCACTAGAAAAGTAGAACTATGGTGTTTGTCATGTTGCGGTACTAATCAAAAGTAGCGTAGATTCGCCGTATTCCACACATTATGGTACTACTCACAGGTGATGAAATTCACACATATAATACAGACCTATGGTGTTGCGCACATTCCCTCGCCATTTACAGGCAACGCAAACCTATGGTGTTCATCACAGAAGTGTACTAACCACAGGGACCCGCACTATGCCGTGGTGTTCCTCACATAGTGGGTACTAATCATAGGCAAGCCAGAACCATGGCGTCGCTCCTAAAGTGGTACTAATCACAGGTGTTGTAAAAGCCGGCAACGCACTCTGTTGCTACTGATCAAAAACCAATTTTGTACCTAACATAGTGGTACTACGCGCAAGTAAACGCGACCCATGGTGCTTCCCGCGTGGTGCTACAAATAACAAGTAGTTTCATGGTTTTAATACAATCATCACTTGGTCGCCCCTTACAACAGGCAGGGGATGCCATGAGTGTATATTTCGTCTGCATCCCCCACCCCACAGGGGGTAGTAACTGAATCTCCTTAAACAATAAATCAATGAACCACTATTGGCCTCGTAGGATTCATTACAACACAGCAGAATATCTATTACCAAAGGCAATATACAGTAAATGTAATATAAATTACGAAAACGGAACGGGCTCAACTGGGCCCCAGGCTCCTGGGCTACGAGTCCGGCACATACACCCTATCACAGCACACGCAGAAGCACAACTCTTACCCAATTACACACCCTTTAGCTGCCACAAGCATTAAACTTTCACTCAACATACTCTCACGACTTACACTCCGATGCTCGCAGCCCACCAGTCTCGGGTTAGAAACGAGCCCCAAAGTAGATGCTCATATCGAGAGAAAAATAATGGTACTCAACCGCTGGACACAACCAACCACCTAGACTACGTTTGAGAAGGGAAGGGGAAGGAACACTCAAGCAGAAGCATGATGAACGCCCGTTTGAAACCAGCCGACAGACCTACGCAAATACAACCTGAAATTAAAAAAAATTGTTCAAACTATGACCTACACCATTTTACAGAGAAGATTGGTTCAAGTATTGTATACTCAGTGTCCCTTGAAGACGTACGGTTTCTCACTGGTTGGTGAAATAGTCTCAAACAAATAGCCTGCTCCATGAGATACAGTAGTGTGTAATTGCAGTTGCAGCCTACTCCTTTGGCGTCAGAATCTAATTTCTCCCCTATTCAAAAGTGTGTCGGAGACGCTGATATTCTCGACTGGAACATTTATCCTCAGAGTAAGGCACAAAAACGTTCAGCGCGTCTATCCTCTTTGTATAGGAGGAAGTAGGAGCTAATTTGCTACCCAACCCGAAGTTCTAGACGAAGAACAATACCAATCTTCATCCAGCATTATATAACAGGAATTACAAGAAAGTTTATATCGAGAAGTGATGTAATAAATAGACGAAAGTGACAAAAAGGAACGATCGAAACTATGACGAGACATTGCGCTTTTAAGAATCAAAATCAAAGATAATTGGCTGGATTCCAGTCTTACAGAACCAGCTGTTTTCAGGTTTCTCAACAGCATAACGTGTCTGTATAAGCATAAGCAGCAGGCTAACAGCACAAGAATACTCGTATCAGTTGTTCTTTTAAATGCAGTACACTGAATTCCATGCCTACTAAATCCGTAAATTAACACTACAGTACTGTTCTATGTTTTATTTTGCATATTTTACTGTGCAGTACCAACCTCTCAATTCAGTGTGAAAAGTGAGTCACAGGACTGAAGATGATGATGATGATGATGATGATGATGATGATGATGATGATGATGATGATGATGATGATGCTTGTTGCCTAAAGGGCCTAACATCTAGGTCATCAGCCCCTGAATTAAACTGAATGTAATGTAATGACAATTAAAATTACAAAATTCATCCACTAAACAGAATTCAAAAGATGATGATGATTGAATGAATATGAATTTAAAATAATGAGGGGATCTAACTCACAATATTGAAAGTTAAAATAATTCCAAAATCCATCCACTGACTAGATTTCAAAAAGACGACGATGAACAACGATTATTAACTTAAAACAATCAGTAGATCTGATCCACTATGCCCCAACTTTCCAGAAAATTACTTCAAACAATGGTATAAAGATACTGCTTCCAAAGCACTAATCGCTGGTAAAGTAGAACCATGGTGTTCCTCGTGTAGTGGCACTAATCACAAGTAACGTAGATTACGGTGCTCCTCATTAACGTACTACTCACAGGTAACGCCCACCTGTGGTGTTCCGCATATAGTGGTACTAATCGCAAGTAACACCGATCTATGGTGTACCTCGCGTGGCGGTACTAATCAGAGGTAATCCCATGCTTCAACATCCACCATCCCTTGGTCGCCCCTTTAATTTTGCTAGCGGCTTTACGTCGCACCGACACAGATAGGTCTTATGGCGACGATGGGATAGGAAAGGCCTAGGAGTTGGAAGGAAGCAGCCGTGGCCTTAATTAAGGTACAGCCCCAGCATTGGTCGCCTCTTTAAGTCGCCTCTTACGGCAAGCAGGGGATACCGTGAGTGTATACCCACAGGGGGTAGTCACAAGAATGTTTCGACGTTTTAATTTTTAATAATGTGCGCGCCGGATTCAGTTCTCCGGCGTAATCCATATAGAGTTTCAATCATTTCTGGTTGTTTATACACAAATACATAACGTTCCATCTCATTATCACACTATACAGCTCTTTGATTAGTTCAGGGTTTCTCATTCGAACAATCATCATCCGTGAATGAGTTAATATCATTAAAAAATCAGTCGATAGACGTACCGACTCGTCCACATGACGCAGTGTAGCCATCTCTTAAATATATAAGCAACTGTTTTACATGCATTTTAAAAGTTGCGGATGCCATTATAATACGTTTAAAACGCAAATTATAATTGTAATGTAGTTATTTCATTGGATAGTATCTCATTTGCTTTATTGGTGTTTAATCATTGTGTGAACATTTCAGTATTCCAGCATATAACATAACAGTATATTTCATATGCCGGCCCCGTGGTGTAGGGGTAGCGTGCCTGCCCCTCACCCGGAGGCCCCGGGTTCGATTCCCGGCCAGATCAGGGATTTTTACCTGGACCTGAGGGCTGGTTCGAGGTCCACTCAGCCTACGTGATTAGAATTGAGGAGCTATCTGACGGTGAGATAGCGGCCCCGGTCTAGAAAGCCAAGAATAACGGCCGAGAGGATTCGTCGTGCTGACCACACGACACCTCGTAATCTGCAAGCCTTCGGGCTGAGCAGCGGTCGCTTGGTAGGCCAAGGCCCTTCAAGAGCTATAGTGCCATGGGGTTTGGTTTGGTTTGCATATTTCATATCTAGTAGAGCGTAGTAGGTTTTAATAACTGAAAGACCTGCACCTGGTGAGCTGGATATGTCCTCGGACACTCCCGGCACTAAAAGCCATTCACCATTTCATCTCATAATAATAACAATAATAACGATGAGAATAATAAGAAGAACAAGAATATTAGCCCAAAACAACCATGTCCAAAAACTCAGAAGAGAATATGGGAGAAGAAGAGAAATCTACAACAACATAATGTATGTCTCTCCACGTTAAGATTAAACATTACAATTCTCTAACAAACCTGGGGCTTTATATGCAGAGGAAACTCTAACGCTTCATAAAAAAAGGGCGAGTCGAAAATATCTTAAAAGAAGAGCGAAAAATCATGAGGAAAATTTTAGGACCAAGACACACGGAAGAAGGGTCCCACCTGCAATCCCGGAAATCCACAGAAGAATTATCTAATATTGCGGTAGATCTCAGGGAAAGAAGGATAACATTTATGGATATGTTAAGAGGCTTCCAGAAACCAGAATAACCCGCCAAATTCTTGAAAGAGTTGATAAACTGAAGAATTTCCCTTTGACACAACAAACAAAAGCGGACATGAAGAACGCACAAATTCAACCTGAAGAAATTTTGAATCGAAATATGTATAGAAAGAAAATTGACAAGTGGAAAGTTACTCCAGAGAACGAACTACCAAAAAGAGCAGGTACCAAGTGGACGGAAGAAAGGAAGAGGATCTTTAGTGAACACAAGGAAGCATCCTGGATCCTCCGCGAACTAAATCATAAATAAAGCGTCGTGTGGTCCGACAGGGACCTTTCACGCATCATAACAACAACAACAACAACAACAATAATAATAATAATAATAATAATAATAATAATAATAATAATAATAATCTGTCTATGTATTTAGTTTAAACTACATTTGTATAGTTTCAGTTACCCCCAATATTCCTATTATTTTATCATTAGGATACATCTAAGTAGTACTGTCATGTCATTATTTCATTAATCACTGTCTTGCTTGCTTGATTTTGCAGTGGAAAATGGAACTTCACGATACATTGCAGTGTTTTAGAAACTTACCTTTAGAAAAGAAAATATATTTTAATCTAATATGACAAGTGTATAACGTGAAAATTAACACAAATAATACGGAAGTTATGTTATTCAACAGCCAACATACTGATGAAAATAATAATGTTATTGCTTTTAAGTCCCATTAACTGCTTCTACGCTTTCCTAAAATGCTGAGGTGCCGGAATTTTGTCCTGCAGGATTTCTTTAACGGACCATTAAATATATAGACACGAGGCACTTCCAAATACCACCGGGCTGAACCAGGTTCGAACATGCCAAGTTGAAGTCAGAAGGCCAACGCCTCAACCGTCTGAGCCACACACCTCGGCAACTGGTCATCTCTACAGCTACAATATTTCTATAATTAGTGTAATGGAAGGAATGATTCAAAGCACTAGACGAAGACTTAGACTACAACACTCCAACAGAACAGAGAGAAACTGCTACCAACCAAACTTCAAATTGAAAAATGAAATGATACTAGTACTTTGTAACTTATTGGTACCAGATAATGTAATATTCTTTTCTCTAATAATTATCATCATAATCCTGAAATTTACTTTGTAAACATTCAAGGAATCTCTTCATGGTTCGTTGACCGCACACACAGGAATTCATTTCTACAAAGCTATTATGAATACATAACCGAGTCAGTGATTCCAATTGTCCGGCGGAGTTCACTGTGTTAATTACGGTCGATGGACACGTCACATATGATTATTGCCCTATGAACTATTAACGCTTTAATCATGAGCCTCTCTGATAGAGTACTAATGCATCCATTTGTTTATTTCTTGATAATACACAGAATGATACACCACAAACATGTGCCAACTACATGCTTGTATTCCACTGCAAGTTGGAAAGGCTCCTAGTTAGTCGTGTTAATTCCGTTAGCGAACAATAAAGCAATGCATTTGACATTTCCTAAAATAATAATAATAATAATAATAATAATAATAATAATAATAATAATAATAATAATAATAATAATAATACGACGGATGATCGACTCTCGGTGGACGAAACGTATCTTCAGTATATACATAAACTTGCTTTCTGGGCTTTCCGAACGTCGCCCGCGGCCTCTGTCCCCTTAGTACACGCCGCACTTAATAAACTGGAGCAAGAAGACAATACGGCCTGAAAGCGCCCAGCTTTTACAGTATTTTTGAGGAGTAGATTCCAGAACTCTTTACTGATAGGCTGACTTCTAGTTCACAACCCCGATTTTAATTGGCTAGAGAAAATATTTACAAATATTTATAAAAGTGTTGACAACTCTGATAAATGAACAAAACAATCTTCAAGAAATAAACGTGTTCTGGATATTTTCACAACGAATACGCATATTGTCCTTCAAGAAGTTAAGATGTTTCTTGTTCCATCGTATTTACGTGCGAGGTAAACAAAGAGGTCATTAGACGAATCAGAGATGAATGCGGTACAAGAAAAACATAAAAATGAAATGAAAAATAACATAAAATAAAGCACAACGAAACACTAACAGGATCAAAGTCGAAGTTATCATCGGTGTAACTCCCATTTACACTCCACGCGAGTACGGACATCTGTGTAGGACAAGTCAATTTTCGTCCACATTACACCAAGTTATCAGGCAGAATTCCCGGTCACAGTAGATATATGGAACTGTTGACCACGAAGTTGACCCTCCTGAACGTAGTGTAACGACTCAATCTTCGCTTGGAGTTTCTCGGCTCTAAACCACTCTGCTTCAGTCTTATTTTATTTCCCTCCCCTGGGCGCCACCGCAGGAAGCAGTTTCTGCCTGTTGTACGTAAATAAAATAGGATTTCTTGTTACCACATGCGTGCTTTCATTTTCGCCATAAATTCACTATCTTATATCGTTCCTAGCCTACTAAAGCTACGTTACCCAGAATATTACAATCTATTCATCAAAGTGTGCTTTGGCTCACTTCTTCCAACTTCTAATATTCTTATAAAACCAGGTCCTATTCAGTATGAATCCAAACCCATTGTATAGGGTGACCGAAAATGTCCTTAACTTATAACGAGACAATACTTCCGGGAATATTGGAGGTAGAAAAGGTAATAATAGGCACACGTGATTGGCATGATATGCGGTTTTATTGACACCAAATTTAAGTAAATAAAGCTTCAATAACAGTGCCTTTTCTGGTAATGTCAACATACCGTGATTGCACCGGGCAAATTCTCCGTGCGGTTAGGGGCACGCAGCTCTGAGCTTTCATCCGGGAGATAGTGGTTTCGTACCTCATTGTCGGCAGCCGTGGAAATGGTTTTCCGTGGTTTCCCATTTTCACACCAGGCAAATGTTAGAGCTGCACCTTAATTAAGGCCACCGTCACTTCCTTCCCACGTCTAGGCCTTTCCTCGCCCATCGTCGCCATAAGACCTATCTGTTTGGGGCGATTGCAGGCGCATCAGACGCCCTCTCTCACGACAACTTATTTTATACTGTGCACGGGTCTCATACGGCATCACTGACGTGTTGCTGTCCAGCGCCATCTATTGGTCATTTTTGTACTTTATTTTGGTTTCAATAAAATCCCATGTCATGCCAATCATGTGTGTCAATTATTACCTCTCTACCTGAAATATTCCGTGAAGTATTGCCTCGTCAAATGATAACGGACTTCTGAGCCATCCAGTACATACAAATAAATGCCGAGCCAGTGCAGTGTGTTTCTTCGCATTCTTATTATTCTCATGGAAGTTAACGATCATCATGGACTATTTCAACTACTTTGTGTTTTGCGTATCAGAGTTTCCGTATTGCAGACATCAAAATACTGTTAGAAATTTCGCGCCCACGATAATTATTCGAGCCCTGATTTTGGGCACAAATAGGTTAGAATGTAAACTTACTGAAGGGAGTAGCAAGTATACGAGGTGCGGCAATTAAATAACGAGACTGCGTGGTCGCAGTTGACCTCTATCCTTCCTGAGCAAGCACACTTCGTTTCGTCGTTCTACCTGCTTTAGTTTGCTTTTGAGACTTGGTTGTAGCGGACTCTGTTGTGTAGTCGTGCCGCGATCATGGTGGGCATAAAACTCGAGCAGCGCATTAACCTGAAATTCCTAGTGAAATTAAAGAAATCACCCACGGAATGTTCTCACATGTTAAAGGAGGTGTTTGGTGATTATGCTATGTCACGTGCAAGAGTGTTTGAGTGGCACAAACGGTTTTCTGAAGGTCGGGAAGAAGTTGAAGATGATGAACATCCCGGAAGACCTGTGACTGTCAGAAGTGAAGGAAACTTCCAGAAAGTCAACGAAATTATGCAGAAATACCGACGTCAATACTATAAAGAAGCCCTAATCAAGCTAAGGGTAAGAGTAAGGAAGAAAAGACCAGATGCATGGAAGAACAGCTCATGGATTCTTCACCGAGACAACGCACCAGCCCAAAACGCCCTACCTGTAAAGCAGTTTCTAGCTGACAAGTGCATTCCTGTGCTAGAACATCCTCCGTATTCGCCTGATCTTGCTCCATGTGACTTATCTCTTCCCAAAAGTGAAAAGTGTATTGAAGGGAACATATTTTCAGTCTGTGGAACATAAAAGTAAAAATGGCAGAGTTCTTGCGCAGGGTGACAAAGGATGACCTAGCATTGCTTCGAACAGTGGAAGGCACGTATGCAACGGTGTATAGATAGGGGAGGGGAGTATATTGAAGGGGATAAAAGTGTATTGTAACTTTGTTTGCAGTAAATCACATTTCACACATCAGTCTCGTTATTTAATTGCCGCACCTCGTACTCTAGCCCGCACAACGGTTATACAGCGCGATTTGCATAAACATTAGGATAAGACCTATTGGTACCCCTACAATTTATATTACTCTCGCTACATTGCTGGGCAGCAAGCGAGACGACACTTCCTACTAAACAGATTAGATTGCATTCTAACCTACTACCGACTGAAAATCAGGAGTCTACTATTAATATAGAGGATAGTCGGAAACAACGTGAAGCGGCTACATGGGCGTTAGAGGGTTGGTCATGCTGATAAAAAGTTTGAAATAATAATTCGGTATTCGGAAAGAAGAATTATAAGGAAAATATTAGGTCCTCTAAGAATTGCAGAGTTTTGGAAATTAAGAAGTTACAATGAAATTTACCAGAACATAGAAAACATATCAGAAACAATAAGAAAAAGGAGATTGTTATTTCTTGGACACATTTACAGAATGGATGACAATAGGCTAACTAAACGAATCTTCAAGTACCTTTGGAAAAAGAAATCAACTACCACCTGGATTCAAGAAGTCAAGAAAGACCTTGAAAGGAACAACATACGAGAAGAAGAATTATTGGAAAGAAAGTTTTTAGGAAGAAAGTCTTACAAATGGAAGGATTCCAAGGGAGGAAGGAAAAGAAAACAGGCACAAAGTAGACTGAGGACGGGAAAAAGAAGCACAGTGAAACAATGAAAAAATACTGGAAGAAAAGGAAAGAACTAAGGAGGAAGAATTGAAATTGTAAGGTGGTCCTTAGAAGGCCGGAACGCAAGAAGAAGAAGAAGAAAGAAAGAAAGAAAGAAAGAAAGAAAGAAAGAAAGAAAGAAAGAAATTCGGTATCTCACGCTGTCGTAATTTTGTCAGCTGCTGAAGTTAGCCAATCAGATCGCTTCAAGGGCAAATTAAAATGGGCTTAAGACCGGCTTGAGAACACATTCGAAGAATAAAACTTCTCCAGGGGAGTGGTGTGATTACAGTCCTCCCAACTAACAAGCTTCGGTGACACTGGCTGAAAGCAATGGTATGTTGTGTTTGATGCTGATTTCTCGGTATGGTTCTCAAGCTATTTCTAAGTCACCTGCAGATTTAGCAACAATGCAGCGCAAAGCCCATGTGAATTCCCCCGCGAAGAGATCCGATTGACCAACTTCAGCAGCTGATAAAATGGCAGTGGTGGAAGATATAGAATGTCTTAGAAATTCTTTATCAGTAGAGCCCGGATTTGTAAGCAGTAATAGGTTAGAATGCAAACTTACTCGGACGAGTAACAAGTGTTCTCCAACCACACAACTGTTCTGTTATGAGAGTTGCATAAGCGTTAGGGGTACGGCCTATTAGAACCCCTGGAATGTATGTTACTCCAAGGACATTTCGGGACAACGGGCTAGCCGACGCATCCTACTTGCCCCATTAGTTTGCATTCTAACTTATTGATGCCTAAAAATACGAGCCCTATTTATCGGCATGTCCAACCCTCTAACGTTCACATACCCAGTTCACGCTGCTTCCGACCACCCCATATATCGAAGTGTGGCCTCCGAAGAGTCCTTGCGAATCTAACCGAGACAACCCAGTTGCAAGGCTGAATGCGACAAGGACCAGATCTATCTGCAATATGATACAGTGTTTACAGTGTACTGTATTACAGAAAGACCTATCTCAGCCTGATGTTCGCCTGTGGCAATATGAATATATATTGAGGTATGAGTTCTACTAATAACGGCAAGCCACCAGTGAACTCTTTATGTAAAAGACGTAGCCTTCCTTAAGAAATACCAGACAGACAACACACACCTCTCCCTTTTCCACCACCTGTAGCTTAATTACTTCTCTGATAACAACCTCATATTTAAATGGCAAGCTCTGCTCGTTCCTGGAATCTTCTACCATCTGAGGTAAAACTGCTTTCTCTTCCTCACTTCTTTCGGGCAGTAAAGATTATGTATATGTAAATATAAATCATTATACGATGCATATAACTTGTATAAATTATAATTTCAAAAAAGATGGGTGCATGTACAGTTGATGTGGACGAACGTGTATGGGTGCGCGTGTGGGAGTGGTTGTGAATGAGTGTGCTACAGGGTTATGAGTGAGGGTATAAATGGCTGCGTCTTCTTACTCTAATATGTATAGAACAAAAGAGAAAATTGCTAACAGCGTGAGCAATTCCCGAAGAGAGAGGGGGATAAGAATAAATCAAGATAATTATTATTTTAAGATTGCAGTGTTTGAAGAGTGGATATGGATATCCTCATCAGCATGTTCCCAGTCATTCGACCGGGTCAGGAATGGAACACAAACAGCATAATTTACTGGAATTATGTAAGGTCAATGAAGTGGAAGAATCTTCTGAGCTTTCAAATCGAACGCGAGATATGACTGAACGAAATATAGGAGTAGCTACTATCCGGATTTTTTGAGAAATAAGATCTCAATACTGGTTTCTGTACTATGCTCATTAACATGCACAATGCAAAACTACATACATTTCCTCCACAGTAAGCAGTACACATTATCCGACTCAAGGCTAAATGGTTAGCGTGCTGGCCTTTGGTCACAAGGGTCCGGGGGTTCGATTCCCGGCAGGGTCAGTAATTTTAACCACCATTGGTTAATTTCGCTGACACGGGGGCTGGGTTTATGTGTCGTCTTCACCATCATTTCATCCTCATCATGACGCGCAGGTCGCCTACGGAGGTCAACTCAAAAGACCTGCACCTGGCGAGGCGAACATGTCCGCGGACACTCCCGGCACTAAAAGCCATACGCCATTTCATTTCATTTCACCAGTACACATTCATTTACCCTCGATCGCAACATAAATAACATACCGTGTGATCGCATGCAACGTTGAACATAAATATCTGCATATTCTACTATCATCTTTACGAACTCCACAGTAGAAATCAACTGAAAATTTTCACAGAGGATATAATCAGTTCTTCGCAGCATTCTGAGGCCCATAATAATTTGCGGTAAATATTTCCCTTTGCTCTCTAAAATTATCCATGTCTTCCCACACAAACCCACCATCAATAACATTACGGGCGATTTTTTACCCTGTAACAAAAGCAACATCATTGTCACGATCACTACTTTCACTCTCACATTCTATATACTAGTCTTTGTTTAACGGAACTAAACGTTCCGTATCATCATTCGGTAAAACATCATTAAATTTCTATTTCGTGATCACAAGAAAACCTTTAGCTGCCATGCGTCAACAACAGAACTTGTTGGTTTTTTCAGATGCGATATATCATATATGTAATCGATAAAAACTCGACAGATATATCTATCAAATGAAAGATCGATGCTTCATATGTAGATATATCTTACTACATTTGTAGTAGTTCATGAAATGTTCGCTAGATAGAAGCACAAATCAGAAGCTGCTACGCGCGTACAATGCACGTCACTCCGCGACAGAGAGCGTTGGGGAGCCTGCGTGCAGTGTACGGCAGTCCACATTGAGTGGTTAGTTTATATGAGAGAGACTGTATGTCCTGGAACTTGGCCAGAGAGAGGGCGTTACCCTCTAGGTGGCCCGCCCCACCGCTTCAGGGTGGGGAATGAAAGCATTTGTAGTTAGTTAGTTGTCCTGGAAAGCATAACACAGCATGAGATGGCGGTGCACTGGACAAGAGAACCCCTCTACACTCTTCCTACGTTTAACCCTCAGAACTTCGAACTTTCAAAATAATTTTAAATCTATATAAATATTTTGGAAATAAATATGTTTTTGCAAGGCCACATGTCTGTTACAGTTAAACATTCTACCTACCACAATACTTGCTGAATTTTCATCGAATGGGAGCCACGCTAACTCTATCGGTGTTGTGTACAGTTAAACACGCACCGAGCCCATATAACGCGCGTTTGTGGTCCTGGAATGTACACACAGTGTCCGATCGCCAAAGCTAGAATTATAGTGGGCTCAAAGTGAGGTACCTACGAATTGTGTACTCGTAACACAAGGCTATTTGAACGCATTTGCACACATTAAAGTTCATGTGCATTAACCCCATGGTTGAGTAAGTTTGTTGAAAATTTTGTGTGTTTTTAAGTTCTATTAAATACTATTGTTTCTTAAAAAACCTGGCACAGATGGTAATCGAGAAGAAGTGCGACAGTGATGAAAAATTAATGTCATATCTACTTCTCCCGTTTTCGTACCAGTTACTGCAGATTGGGCCGCCCCCTGGTGTAGGGGTAGCGTGCCTACTTCTCACCCGGAGGCCCCGGGTTCGATGCCCGGCCGGGTCAGGGATTTTTACCTGGACCTGAGGGCTGGTTCGAGGTCCACTCGGCCTACGTGATTAGAATTGAGGAGCTATCTGACGGTGAGATAGCGACCCCGGTCTAGAAAGCCAAGAATAACGACCGAGAGGATTCGTCGTACTGACCACACGACACCTCGTAATCTGCAGGTCTTCGGGCTGAGCAGCGGTCGCTTGGAAGGTCAAGGCCCTTCAAGGGCTGTAGTGCCATGGGGTTTGGTTTGGTTTGGTACTGCAGATTGGAATGTAAAATATAATACGACAAATAACATAACATGATCTCTGCTTAACAAAAATAAAACCCAGCCTTCACTCTGAATCTGTCAATAATAATAATAATAATAATTGCTTTATGCCCCAATAACTACTTTTACGGTATTCGAAGACGCTGAGGTACCAGAATTTAGTCCAGCATGAGTTCCTCTACGTGCCAGTATATCTGCCGACACGAGACTGGCGTATTTGAGCACGATCAAATACCACCGAACTGAGCCATGATCGAACAAGCCAAGTTGGGGTCAGAAGGACAGCGCGTCAACCTTCTTAGCCACTCAGCCCTGCACTCTGCCAACAGTAAGATATATTTCTTTGCGTACCTGAGAAATGCCATTCCTATCTCAATGCATTTTTTATTGTTAAACAGAGACACAGAATGTTTCCTTATAATTATTTAAGGTACAAAAAATGTACGTATCTTCTATTTATCGATGATGATTTGTGGCTAGCCATCTGGTCTCAAACTAGTAAACTCCATACAACTCACGAATTACTTTTAATATTCTTCACCAATTTCACATTCTAGCATATTAAAATAAATTAATTATCTCCACAATCAGATTCAATCTATAAATAAGCATTAGTTTATAAACACCAGCACCAACATCTATTTTCACATTAAATTCTTCCCAGTTGTCTAAGACAGAATAAGAAAATCAGGGAACAAGGAAGTACAATGTTAGAATTTAAATATCCAACACAAGGCTGAGAGTTTTCACTCCAAACTCTGAAATATGTACACAGTTCTTAGTAAAACGATACATTTATGTTTGCGAACACGAAAACATGCAAAGTAGTTTTAAATTTTGAACGTTCGACTCATCTTCAAATTCCAATTTATAAATTTCAGAATTAAAATAACTCTAGCGTACTTTGTACTCAAATGTTCATCAACTATGATTGATCTTGAATTTCAGTAACTCTAATTACGAAAAGAGTGAAATTTAAAAAATAGACTTTTTATACTATTACACGCCAAAGCCAAAGAAAATTTCAATTTTTTCTTATAGATCTTCGAAAATTAATTGCAAACACTGGAAGTGAAGCATTCATAGTCAACGGAGTAGTCCGCGTGTTAATGTGCTATGGCTGTAGAGCCATGATTTGCATTTGAGAGACGACTGGGTTCGAACCTCACCGTCGGGTGTCCTCAGAATGGTTTTCTGTGTTTTCCAACCTTCACTTGCATTAAAATGCCTGGATAGTTCCTATTTATTGTCCTAAGTACATTCCTTCTAACTCCTTACAAGATTCCATTCACCATAATTCATTCCATTCATCTCCTTCATTGAGATTGTAGTCAGTAAGGGCACATAGACGTAAAGACATAGCTTATAAATTCATCTCACGTCATCCCCAGCTCCTAACAAGATACGGGTCTATGGATGGACGGACGGACAAACAAACTGGAATTGAAGCATTTAGAATGCGGTATTAAATCAGTTTCGTCCTATCGTAGACCTAAGTTTCTCAGAAACACAATTTTCTTCAAAGCTTATTCCAATTTTAATAAGCTTATGAGTAATGTGTGACCTAGAAGAATGTTCCAGTACTAATTTCAGTGACAGAATGAGTAAATGAAGAAGTTAAGGAAAAAGTATTGCTCTTATGGATCTACAATGAGTGACCACAGCCCTTCTGAGACACCATAATTCCTCGTGATTAAAGGACATTATACTGTACTGTTTAATGTATTATGAAAGATAGCTAAAAAGGATGAAATATTTTTGCCCGAGAGTTATTAAAATTATATAACATTTCCTTTTTGATAAACATATTCGTAGGGAGGACGCACAATGACAGGAACAGCCATCGCTTCGTTGCCTCCCTTCATTTTCCTTTCCTTCTGTCCGACTCGTTGACCGAATGGTGAGCGTACTGGCCTTCGGTTCAGAGGGTCCCGGGTTCGATTCCCGGCCGGGTGGGGGATTTTAACCTTAATTGGTTAATTCCAATGGCCCGGGGGCTGGGTGTTTGTGCTGTCCCCAACATCCCTGCAACTCACACACCACACATAACACTACCCTCCACCACAATAACACGCAGTTACCTACAAATGGCAGATGCCGCCCACCCTCATCGGAGGGTCTGCCTTACAAGGGCTGCACTCGGCTAGAAATAGCCACACGAAATTATTATTATTTTCCTTCTGTGTTGCTCTAGTACAAGCCCCGTGTAGTCCCTCACTCTGTGAACCGCCGGCAGCTCACTTCTGTAGTGAAGTCATCTACAGTATTTATGTGTTGCATGTGTATTTTCAGGCTTCAAATCAGTGCGTACTAGTCTTTTGTGGAGTGAGAGGCGGTTGAATGTTGCATAGTATTTGTGTATCTTCTATTATTTTCGTACTGTGCAAAAATCGTTACTGAAGATTTTGGTGTTGTAGTGTGAATCTATATATCAAGGCATAACTTATACTGATAAACATTTCTGTGTGTTTTATTTGGGATTGTTTTTGTTATTTGTGTGTTCTTTCTTAAGCGCACTTTAATTTTAGTATTTTTGCGACCGAATTTAATTTTTACTATTGTATTTTTTGAGTGATACGACAGCACAGTAGAACCCCGCGTTGCCTAGAGAAATTCATTGGATGCAATTAAATTCATCCCTCACCCCTCTATTACATAAAAAGTATTATTTTTCTATTTTCTCCCCCAATTTGCCTTACGCTTCAATGCTGAGGTGTTTTATGTGGCGTAGTTTACGTCTGATTTAGCACAAACCAAAAATAGCCCCTGTGAATACCCCATCCCCTTTAGTTCATTAAAATAATTTACGACTTAGTTCCTTCCATTTTTTATCTTGAACTTAAATACTAATTTCACAAATTTATGTGCCTCCGTTTTCCCACGATGGCAACCCTGTTGTCGTAAGCACAATACTGTTTTCTTAACATGGAATGAACTATAATCTGGATCTTTGTCATTGCTTGGTAAATCATTATTTTTTTTGCTGGAATTAGGAAACATATTATATTTATAACCCTTGAATTATTTAATATCTGTTTATGTATAAAAACCCTTTTACGTACAAAATAAAACTGCAAAATGTTTTCTCGACTCGTAATATCATGATATTTGCCGTAATTTTAATGGCAGTCTTACATATCAATGTTGTATGTCTCAATGTTTCACCACTAGTGCGTTCCCCTGGATATAGACAGTCCCGTGATCCGTGCAGGAGCTGATATGCTACCTACTTGTCGCACGTAACAAGCTACAAGCTCCGTCAATTGTGCGACATCTATTGACTTACGGAGTTCGATATTAGTCTAATCAGCAAGATAAACAGCTCATCACGATAATGAAGTGTCAACAGGTGAAGCGTGTGATGCGTACACCTCGGGAGTGAGTCTTTGTTTCTTGGTAATGGAGTCACGTCCACAAATCACTATTTCCCACATGTCATTTTCACTTGACAGCATACAGCAGGTGGGAGAATGTTCTTCACGTATATAATGGTTTATAGTTTCAGCACAGTAAAATATATGTAGGCTAGTCACTGAATTAGCCGTAAACCTGTCTTAAACAAATCCATACAAGAATTTATGTGTTCTTCTCCTTCTTTCCGATGAGGCATGCTAAGGATCGCGTCCCAATTTCAATTCACTTCTTCATACTTTGTTGTTTTCTCTTCCGTTCCTTCCAATATCCTTTCACTAATCTGTTTGTTTCTGTCCTCGGTCACTTCGCACGAGGTTTCTTGTTCAATCTTCCATTGAATTCTTCCACACATACTACCCTCTCTCTAAAAATCTCTCTGTCCATAGTTCCTTCTCCTCTTATATCATTTCCTTCTATATCTTTCTTTACTTCTTGGATCCAGCTATTTGTTGCCTTTTTATCCCAAAGGTACTTGAAAATCCTTTTTGTTAATCTGGAATCATCCATTCTGTAAATATGTCCAAAAAATTGCAATATCCTTTTTCTTATAGTTTCTGTTCCCGTATATTTCATCATTAGATATTAATTTCCATACTTCTGTTGTTTTCGCAGGGCCTAAGATTTTTCTCATGATTCTCCTTTCTAGTACCTCAAGTTTATCTAATCTATAGTTTAGTACCAGACATGATTATTTCCTTAATGCGTTTAACCTTCAGAATTGACTTTTCAGCGAGGGATCCTACTTCCACCGCCTCAATGCCAGTGTCCTGGAGTGTGACATATTTGGTCAGCGATACAACTGGGAAGGAGGACCAGTACCTCGTCCAGGCGCCCTCATCTGTTATGCTGAACAGGGGCCTCGTGGGAAAGATTCGAAGGGATAGGCAAGAAGAGGGAATTAAATAGCCGGGGCCTTAAGTTAGGCACCATCCCACTATAACTCTGGAAATTAGTGGGGAAATCACGGAAAACCACTTCCAGGATAGCTGAAGTAGGAAACTAACCTACTCTACTCATTCGAGCGCTCGAGGCTGATGGACCCTGTTCCAGTTCTCGTACCACTTTTCAAATGTCGTGATTGAGGCTGAAATCGAACCCGGGATCTCCGGCGGTGACAGCTAATCACATGAACCACTACACCACAGAGTTGTTTACAGGAATTTATACAGTGTAAAACATGACCTGCCTAATTAAGAAAATAAATGACCTATGAAGAAATAGCAATGAACTGAGCAGAAAATCTGGCAATATGGACTTCACTGTATGCGAAGTGGTCCAGCAGTCTCTTATAATTCACGAAGATAGGCAACCCATTTAACAACGTTAGTCATTACGAATGATATTGATCGGTTTGCTAGCAGTGCCTCAGCAATTAAAAGCCAGACAGACTTGCACAGGAAAAGTGACTACATGCTATTTTCGCGTCAGGGCAAAAAGACCATTCCATAAACATTCTATTAATTGTGTGCCTTAATAAATCATACACGACTAATATGAACTCGTTAATAAGTAGTGCGAAGTGATCTGTTGTGGCAGAATGCAAAATGAATGCTGCAAATCATTAATCAGAGATATGAAAAGGATCTTGCATTGCGATTTGAAGCATCATGCACTCTAAGTATGCATTTTAAAAGCGAAGAGTTTAATGGCAAGCGTGGTTAAAATAGGAAAGTGCCGGTCACCAATCAGGGCTTACGGTGGATGGACGGTTCGAATCCTAGCGTGTTGAAATATTTGTTAAGTGTTACAGGTTCCTAGTTCAGATAAAAGTGCATAAATCGTTAGAGTCAACGTTAATCCAATATTTGAAACTTAAATGAACGCTTAAAACGATCATAGATGCACAACGAAGACTGAACAGATGCATCCTAGTCCAGTCCAACTAAGTGAACTACGATGTAAACGGCCATTTCCAAGGACAATAAAAACACATCCATTGGAAGCGAGAAGCCCCATCCAACGTAATAGGCAATTAAACATAAAAAAGCTAAATATCATGTATATGCCTTTGAATAATGTTATATCAAGGAGAACTGCAACTTTGCGTCAAAGCACCTTG
Organism: Anabrus simplex; assembly: GCF_040414725.1. Classification (NCBI taxonomy): domain Eukaryota; kingdom Metazoa; phylum Arthropoda; class Insecta; order Orthoptera; family Tettigoniidae; genus Anabrus; species Anabrus simplex. The sequence goes on along the minus strand of NC_090274.1, from coordinate 20,902,801 downwards.
TAGCCGCAGGATTTTTGGCGACCAAGGCCTACGGTAACGACTAATGTGACGTCACTGACGGTACACTTTCTATTTCAACACACTCTGTTTATACAAATCCAGAGCCGCAGGATTTTTGGCGATCAAGGCCTACGCTAACGACTAATGTGACGTCACTTATGTCACATTTTGTTGCGTTACATTACAAAAATGGGATGAACCCCAGCCATAAGACATATTCATGTGAATACACTGACTGACAGAGCAAATGCAACACCAAGAAGGAGTGGTTCGAAAGGGATGAAAGTTGGGGAAAAAACAGAGACGGCACGGACGAATAATTGATGTTTATTTCAAACCGATATGCAGGTTACACAATGCGCACGGCATCGACTCAGTAGGATGTAGGACCACCGCGAGCGGCGATGCACGCAGAAACACGTCGAGGTACAGAGTCAATAAGAGTGCGGATGGTGTCCTGAGGGATGGTTCTCCATTCTCTGTCAACCATTTGCCACAGTTGGTCGTCCGTACGAGGCTGGGGCAGAGTTTGCAAACGGCGTCCAATGAGATCCCACACGTGTTCGATTGGTGAGAGATCCGGAGAGTACGCTGGCCACGGAAGCATCTGTACTCCTCGTAGAGCCTGTTGGGAGATGCGAGCAGTGTGTGGGCGGGCATTATCCTGCTGAAACAGAGCATTGGGCAGCCCCTGAAGGTACGGGAGTGCCACCGGCCGCAGCACATGCTGCACGTAGCGGTGGGCATTTAACGTGCCTTGAATACGCACTAGAGGTGACGTGGAATCATACGCAATAGCGCCCCAAACCGCGTTGTCTAGCGGTAGGGCGCTCCGCAGTTACTGCCGGATTTGACCTTTCTCCACGCCGACGCCACACTCGTCTGCGGTGACTATCACTGACAGAACAGAAGCGTGACTCATCGGAGAACACGACGTTCCGCCATTCCCTCATCCAAGTCGCTCTAGCCCGGCACCATGCCAGGCGTGCACGTCTATGCTGTGGAGTCAATGGTAGTCTTCTGACCGGACGCCGGGAGTGCAGGCCTCCTTCAACCAATCGACGGGAAATTGTTTTGGTCGATATTGGAACAGCCAGGGTGTCTTCCACATGCTGAAGAATGGCGGTTGACGTGGCGTGCGGGGCTGCCACCGCTTGGCGGCGGATGCGCCGATCCTCGCGTGCTGACGTCACTCGGGCTGCGCCTGGACCCCTCGCACGTGTCACATGTCCCTGCGCCAACCATCTTCGCCACAGGCGCTGCACCGTGGACACATCCCTATGGGTATCGGCTGCGATTTGACGAAGCGACCAACCTGCCCTTCTCAGCCCGATCACCATACCCCTCGTTAAGTCGTCTGTCTGCTGGAAATGCCTCCGTTGACGGCGGCCTGGCATTATTAGCTATACACATGTCCTGTGGCACACGACAACACGTTCTACAATGACTGTCGGCTGAGAAATCACGGTACGAAATGGGCCATTCGCCAACGCCGTGTCCCATTTATCGTTCGCTACGTGCGCAGCACAGCGGCGCATTTCACATCATGTGCATACCTCAGTGACGTCAGTCTACCCTGCAATTGGCATAAAGTTCTGATCACTCCTTCTTGGTGTTGCATTTGCTCTGTCAGTCAGTGTATATAAAGAGAGACTACCAGATTAGGACACTAATCTGACCTCTCTTCGTCGTATTCTGACTTCGGTCATCACGAAGCGAGTTATTGTGAAGCTCGGCACACGAAGGGCGGTTCACAGGCTATTAGGTACCTAGCCTATTCGTAGGCTTGATGTATTCTTTCGTTTAGTACCGTAAGAGTTATTCGCACCTGTGATCGCTTTTGTTTCAAATACCGAACTGAATTAACATTGGTGCTAGCCTTCTTTGTACTAGGAAGTCTGTAGCTAATTCAGCCACGCTTACCATATAGCGTTTGGCTCTTAGAAGACGAGTATGGGCTTCCAACTCACAATGTAATATCCTTTTCACATCAGCGATTCATATCATAACAGTTTCCAGTTCATGTTCTTACACAAGAGATCATTTCACACAGCCTATTAACCAGTTCATATTAGCGATATATTACATGTTTGTGAAATGGTCTCTCTATATTGACGCGAAGATAGCATACAGTCCTCTTTCCTGGCCAAGTCTGCCCCGTTTAACGTTGCTGACACACTGGTAGAAAACACAGAAATATCAACAGTAAGGACTATCAGTGTTAGATGGGTTGCATGTCTCCACGAATTATAATGCGCTGGTGGACCACCCGATGTAGTGAGCCACCAAGTGAGAAACAGAGACACCTTCTTATCAATAAAGCAACGGCTAAATTGTATTTGTAATTTTCGTTATTCATATCAGCGAGGAAGCACAATATTTTTTTCATTCTTGTTCATGTTTTCACAGAATAAGCTGAGAGGAATATGATGAAACTCATTCGGGGTTGTGAAACAACAGTAATAATATGTCGGACTATAGACCTCTGATCCACCGATACAGCTCCATCGAAAAGTCACAGCTTCTCATCAGTCACCAATTGTGATATAACATGAATGCGGCCAGCTCCCAAAACTATAATTCCTGGAGTAGAAGCCGCTTGCCTCTTAAAAAACTGTGCCGTTTTCATTGCGACAATCGTGAAACGTGAGTGCGATGTTATTGGTAAATGACTAAATTTCCTTCGAGCTTTGGCAAGCAACTAACACTGATAACGGTGCACCAAGTATGGGTATTAAACTCCACAGGAAAAGATCTAGGTCGTTCTGAATTTCTTGCCTTCATAAATTTAGCAATGTATTGCAGCTCGAGTTTCTTAGATTCCAGACGTGTCTGCAGAGGAAATGGAAAGTTTCATGAGCGCGTCACTGATCAACATCCTCCCACTCCCGCATGCTCAACAGCAACTTCCAATTCCCATCCGCTCATAAAGTTGCAATTTCCATTTCAGTACTGTAATATCATAGGCAGTTTGGTGGGTTGCGTAAACATAAGGCGAACATCCTACTATTCTTATTGAACGAATGAAGCACGCAAAACTATGAAAGAAACCTACGCAATGTGGACAATATTATCGACCAGTTATAAAATTAATATTTTCAGGTGTTTCTCTAACACCCTACAGGCTATACTTGTCAGATAAGCCCCCAGGGAACTAATAATTACTATTGTAGTATACCTGAAGATAATCGCAAATCATATCTGTACCGGGAGGTACACTTGTACGCCGCACATTTAAATCTTGCGTCTTAAAGAACTCCTCTACAGGAGAAACCGTGAACTTGAAACTGAACTGTATGAATTTCTACTTGTTTTTGTTTTCCATTCATCAAGAAGTTTGAACATTCTCTCATAGATGTCACTACTAACAAACTTCGATCATGCACCCTGGTGCGAAGTGAAGGAACCTTTCTGAAGAAACTTTGCATTCATAGGTTTTGTCTTTAGTAAATTTCGTTCATTCATTTTTGGGTTGACAATATTTATATTTTCTTTCCGCCAGTTTTGAATTTAGCCAATCAAGAATTTCTGTAAATAATTTTCGACCAATACCATATTTCTTCTTCGATTTTGAGTGTAACTTTTGATTTTAACCAATAAAACCCTGTGGGTGTGTCTTGATTATTCATGAAAGGTCTCGAACTTTCCCCGAGGGTTTATAAACTGCAGATTTTCGCCTCTCTTGGCCTTTTGATCAACATCTAACTAAGTGTGTGTGACACGCAGGGGGCGGGAGGCGCCTCTTTCTTCACGCAGCAGTTCTTCAGCAAGGTAATGGCCGTTTAACATCTTTATATCTTGCTAGCTCTGCAGTTTAACCCGAGGGAAAGTTTCGATCCCTTAACTATGTAACAAACATTCTAAAATGTAAATCTAATTTATGCTCATGTAAATTTTTTTATAAATCTCTAACTGTAATCGGGGATAGAGGATGATTTACCCTCTCGATGTCCCCTTCATCTTGGATTGAGGTACCGCATTTTTTTCTGCCATGTATTAAAGTGATTTCCATCCAGGGAATAGCCCCTGTTTCGTTGGGTAAGTGCCCTATAGGTCTGTAAATTGTTTGTGGAGCTCAATCTCCGACTCCATTCCTGTTGTACTCGGGCCGTTTATTGAACCTGTTCTTTTTACTAAGGCCCCGTAGGTTGGGTACTAGATACCCCTGTGTAATAAGAGGGTTATTTGTAAATAGTGCCTTGTAAGACCAGTGATGGTTAGGCTTTCACCTGGTGTTGCCTTGAGTAGGTTGTGTATACCGAGAGCACGTCAGCTCTTTTCAAGTGTTGTAAAATTGCCTCTGGGAGGCCTGATATTGCAATTTTTGGAGCAAGTGCTCCAAGCATTAGGGGATTTCTGCCCCTTGGCTAAATGTATATTCTTTGTAAAGTTGAGCTAGGAGCTCAAAATTGTAAAACTAGGGGCTTGTAGCTCAAAAGTGTTAAAATTCTGAAGCCTTGGATCTTTCTAAGTCTTGTTTCTAAATTGCTGGGTCATTGTTATTTCACTAAGTTGTTTAAATGTTGTTGTTTCAAGAAAATATAACTTTTGTTAAAATTTTAAATTAACTTTGACTTTGTAGTTAGATGCATTCATCCCGGCACCTCTTTCACCACTGCTGATCCACGGGTAACTCCGTAACAATATCAACTCGTTGCACAGTGATAAACAACAATAAAGAATAATGTATACATTTCTGTGACACCCTATATACTTGTGAGAAGGTAAGGAATTTGTGAACTATTATATAGTTCTAAAACATCAATTACACACTAAGATAGTCCCTAATCAAACTTGGAAATTAAAATATCCTATGCAAAGTTGACGCTTACATCAGCTAGTCATAAAATATATATTTTCAAGTACGTCTGTAACACCCAACACAATTATGAGATTATTAACTTACATAACATTAGCCACTCTTGGTTGAGCTGATTACAAACCTCTCCCTTCAATCATAAATTAATTACTGGACTCTATAGGAATAATACGACGACTAAAATTAAGGCTGATAAACTGATAATTGAATATTTTGAAATTCATTTAATCACCAGTTTTCACGTACGATCGATTTTAAATAAGCGCTATCTGATGTAATTCTGCGCGGCGTTATGACAGTAAAAAATGTGGAGAGAATGATAAGACCAATTAACTGGAAGTTGATTGAGTTCTCCAATGAATTATGGCACCGTTATTGTGTGCTGCTTGTTGTCTACCCTCATTCAAATTGGCACATCCCAGGCTCAAATCTGCGCGAAGAGTTATGATGGCATTTCGTTAGAAAAGAGTTTATCTGTACATAATATTGGAGTAGTGTGTAAAAATATATTCCATTTAGTGAAGTAAAATACTTATTTCCTTAATAAGGAAGCCATATTTTGCAGTGTCGGCTCAGTCAAATGTAACTATGGAATTATTATTGTTATTATCATCATCACTATATCATTATTACCTTTCTCTTTTTATTCCTTTGTTAATAGTGTGTTTGTTAACAGTGTTGTCTAGCCCGTTGTTAAGTAATGTTGCGAGAGTAACAAATTCTAAGGGTTATGATGTGCCGTTCTCCTTATGTTTATACAAAACTCATAGCATAACCGTTGTGCAGAATAGTGTATATATGTTACTCGCTTCGGTAGATTTGCATTTTATATTATTACTGCCTAAAATTCCAGGCTGTACACATAAACTGTTCCCACGACAAAATTAATAAAATATCAGACAAAAATCCCCAAACAAAGATAAATTTCTCTGCCGTGTGACACATCAACGGAATGACGAGAATGACTCGCAAGAAGCTTGTATGTCGTCAAAAATACATGTTTCACAGTATTTGAGGTAGTAGTATTGTTACTAGACGTAAAGTGTTTGCTTGGTAAGATATCCACAGAGATATTCAATTCAAGAATAGTGTGTCTCCCTCGCGTGTTGGTGGTTACCGCGTCTATCCAGTGAGCAGATCATGTGAGTTTGAATCTCGTCAGCAGTCAGTGAATAAGAAGCAAGACGAAATTCCCAAAGTATCGTCCACCTCCACAACGTCAAACTCACCACTATTAACTGTTATCCTCGTAGCCTTCGGTTCAATTCCCCATATCCCTCAGAAATTTACGGTTAGCGGAGGGATGTGATTAAAAGAAGGTAAGGTCAGATCATATAGATTTGGCCTGGAGATATCTGTACAATCTCGAGGAATACGAGAACATTCCCAAACTTGGAGAGAATTGAGCATCGTCATACAGCATCTGCTGCCGAAAAAATTCGTGTCGTTCTCCAATGTTCTGGCTCGGTGTATGTCGATAGAATGTACGACATCCTCGAAAATAACCATACATCCATCTCCCTCTGTGCTTATATAACATTAGCATAGAATCTTGGTTGATGGATTCAATCGTGACTACAGAGGTGGTGTCCAGGCGTGCACATGCTGTAATCCATAATTGAGAACTCAAGTGTTGTCGGTATGCCCATCAGGCCAGCAAACCCATAACAAGGACGTAAAAGAGCCAACTTAACTATAGTAACATCCAGCCCCGGGTTCGGTTCCCGGCCGGGTCAGGGATTTTTAATTGTAATGATTAATATCCCTAGGCTGGGGACTGGGTGTTTGTGACGTCCTTAATCTTCCTTTCCTCACAACACAACATTCCACACTACCGCCATTCCAATTACACGCAGGTTCATACAATATCTTGCCAGTAGGGGAAAAAGATCCACAAGGGTCGACGCCCCGAACAAATAGCATTACAGAAAACTATAGTGACACCAGGGATAAGTGAACTAAGTTCAAGAGCTTGGCATAATCACTGAAACACAAGCTTTCCCATCCAAGCAAACTGTACTCAGTTCAAACCGCCACGCTTTCAGAAGAGTATTCTAATAGTACTCCAACGCGTGATGGAGGGATATTCAACTTTCACTTTAGTAGCCTGTTCGTTCTTTTAAGAAGTTGAAAAAACATTCAAACATAATGTAAAACGATACCCAAACTAGACAATAGACGACCTAATAGATTGAAAGTCGATTTCGATTAAATGGGGTAACTTAACCTCGTCTTGAAGTAAAAACCGTATATCAGAATGAAAAAATCGAGTGAGCTGGCCGTGCGGTTTGGGGCGCACAGCTGTAGATAGTACGTTCGAATCCCGCTACCGGCAGCCCTGAAAATGGTTTTCCGTGGTTTCCCATTTCCACACCAGGCAAATGCTGGGGCTGAACATTAAGGCCACGGCCGCTTTCTTCCCACTCATAGCCCTTTCCTATCCCCTCGTCGCCGTAAGATCTGTCTCGGTGCTACATAAAATAATTTATAAAAGAAGAGAATGAAAACACAATCACAATTTAAAAAAGGAAATTAAAATAACACATTAAGAGCTTCTTCCAGTATTGCATAGATATTACAATGTATTTTGATATGTTAATAAACCTTGTATTAGTTTTCGTAATAGGTGTTTGACATGTAAGTGGTGGACGCTTTGATCCACAAATTATGTTTAGTAGCTAAGGCATACTCTTGCAATTTACTGTGATCTTCAAAGGGGACATTCACAATCTGAATAATGAGTACGTGGCCTTCCGATGAAGGTAGAATGATCCGTCAATACCGTGTACAGTGAATGTCCCCGAGTGGTACTATGCTAGTGTGTGAACACGTGAAGACAAACACAAAAACACACAAACTAGTATTTGTCAATGTCAGAATAGAGAAAATAGTAAATGACGAATCCACATGCACTTAATAACAAAGTATACTTTGAGAGAACTCCAATCCATCAGAAACGCACTGTATTATAGTTATTACCGAGCAACCCTCCAGTAATATGACAACACTGTTTATTTGCGGCATACCTGACAAAGTTTGTGGGAATATTACGGCGCTGTACATGTGTGTTCCAGACATGAAGGACGAGGTAACGTGACTATGGATCCATTACGGGGCGTACCGATAGCAATTAGTATCGATAAGCAAGTTCAGTGAGCACTGCACAACCTGCTGACCAGAACAAACTTAAACGATGGTCTCCATCACGCAGAGAAATAAGCAATATTTTGCTGATATAGGATTTATATTAGCATTTTTGAGTTTATAACATACGAAATCTCTGTATAATCATGTTCTGTAATATAACACTAGGCAGTCGTAACGCTGTCTAGTTGATGTCAGACAACTTTTTCTTGTAAAAACCTACTTTTTATGAAGTGATACACCAACATTATCACAAAGTACAAACTAATTTGTAGTATCAAGATATATAATCCATGTGTTTTCCAATTCTTAGAATTCAGACTACTATTAAATGACTATGCGGCCAGTACCCAGTATTCGGGAGATAGTGGGTTCAAACCCGACTCTCGGCGGCCCTGAAGAGGGTTTTCGGTGATTTCCCATTTTCACGCCAGCCAAATGCTGGGGTTGTACCTTAATTAAGACCACGGCCACTTCCTTCCCACTCCTATCCCTTTCCTGTCCCATCGTCGGCAGAAAATTTCTGTGAGTCGGTGCGACGTAAAGTAAACTTATCCAAAAATTGACTATGTTTTCGAGATTGTGTAATTGTAGTGCACTTTTATTTTCGAGACTTTTGTGTTCATCTGGAAGGGTTTGCTTTAAAGCCTTGCCTTTGTCGAGGACAGACTGACTGACAGTATTGCCTGGTCACCTGCAAATTTTATAACTTGTATAGACATCCCATTGATTTTCAATGCCAGTCTAGAATCGGATAGAGCTTCAGCTATTTTCAACTCACTAAAAAGCATTATTAAATAAAATAGTAGAGAGGTGATAAACCTTTCTCGCAATAAAACGACTGAGATTTGTCCACTGTGCAATTCTCATATAATTGCGAACGATACCACGTAACGTACTACAAACTCAGGTGTGAATCTTCGAAGATATTCTGTTCTGAGGAGTGTTAGATTGTGTAATTTAATATTGAATTATTCTGTGTTATATTGGAATTTCATTACTGTGTTTAATTCCTTATTCATAACAGCAACACATGATTAATTCATATGACTTGTATTAGCTGTTCCTCTACTTCAGTAATTCTAACTAAATGCAATCCAATTATATCTTGTGAATTTCGTGAAAATGTCTAATATGAAGTATCCAGTCGAAATGAACTTCCGTAATTTTAGTGAGGAATGGAGAAAACCTCACTGGATGAACGAATAATAGTGATTAGAAGAAGTTCACAGGTAGATTTCCAACTTACAGGGTCCAGATGAATTGTGATCAAGAATAACAGTAGCGGTATTTTGATACTGATATTATCGTCATTATGGTGTGGGAAGCCATAGGATATGCGTTCAGGTCACCTCTAATAGTGCTACGGCAGGCTTTGACACCACAGACATTCTGCGTCCGTACGTCCTACCCTTTATGGTACAGCACCCTGGGACAGTGGTCTAACAAGATAATGCACGTCCGCACACAGCATGTGTGTCTATGAACAGCCAGAGCATGTTGATATCCTCCTGTGGCCACCAAGATCCCCGGATCTCTCCTTCATTGAACACGTGTGGGATCTGGATGGACATCTGCAACAACTGTGGACGAACATGCCACAGGAGAGGATCCAAAGGCTGTTTGACACCATTCCTAACCGCATAAGGACATACATTGCAGCCAACGGGGGTTCAAATCCCTATTGATCTGGTGCCAACATTCCACCTGTAACTGACAATGGTCTTGTATCTTTCACCCCATATTGTAATCAGTTCAATAAAGGCATAGGATCTTTCAGAACATATAGTTTCATTCACTTTCGACCACTCCTTCTGGGTGCTTAATATTTCTGTCAGACAGAGTAGTATGTAGTAGTAGTAAATGGGTACAATTAGACTCTTTACAAATAATTCCTTTGATTTAAGTCGGAGAAGATCCCTTAGCTTTTTAAATGAGTGTGGTGTGAAGGAAGTTTGCTGCATGTTCAGAGCAAGTTAGAATTTTCTCAATGATTAGGCCAAGATTCTTCGCGGAATCTTTCAGACCGATTTTATTTCAGAGAAAGTCAGCTATACTGGCAACATCATTGTAGGGAACCCCCCCCCCTCTTCTTCAATTGTCACTACCTGAGGTTTGTTGGCAGGCGGTGTACAAGAGTCCTGTAGTCCTAGTTTCATTTCAATCCCTTCAGCTGCATTTAGGATTGTCAAACCACCTCCTTCACTAGTTGTATAGTCAAAGTCCGCTGCTGACCGAGCGAGTTGGGTGCGCGGTTAGGAGAGTGCAGCTGTGTGCTTGGATTCGGGATATATAGTTCCAGGCAAATGCTGGGGCTGTACCTTAATTAAGGCTACAGCCGCTCCTTTCCCCCTCTTATCCCACCGTCGCCATAAGAGCAATCTGTGTCGGTTAAGAAAAAGAAAGGTCAGCTGCTCATAGCAGGACACTTTCCTGGGCTTGAATCTACTAGTTACTCCCTTGTAAGTTTGCATTCCTGCTTATAAAGGCCTGAAGGCCCTAACAATCAGTGTGGTCGAAACCAAACACTTTCCTTATAAGGGTCGATGTTATGGACAGTACAAGTCTTTACCTTCGTTGATGTTTGTTATTTAAAGGGTCCTAACAGCTAGGTCATCGGCTCCTAATGGTACGATGGTGCAACGAAATGACACGATAATTAAAACTTCAAAATGTATCCACTGACTAGAATCTAAAAGGAATGATGATGAAAAAGTGACCAGGAATCCAAAACAATCAGTGGATCCAGTTCTCAGTTCATTATTTTCAGAGATGATGATTGTTATATCCAAAGCGGTCCAAAATCCATTTCACCGACCCCTCATTATAGTAATCACTGGTAATGCAGAACCATGGTGTCCCTCACGTAATGGTACTAATGACGGGTATTGTAGACTGATGGTATGTCACACAGAATGGCATCACTCACAGGCAACACAAACCCAGGTATTCCCGACATAACGGTACTGTTTCCAGGCAACGCACAGCCATGGTGTTCCTCACATATTGGTACTAATCGCGGGGAACAGACAAGCTCTTTGTGTTTCTCACGTAGTGATACTAACCACAGACAACGTAGACTCATTCTGGACACAGTGGAACCGACCGGTGGAATGCTTAGGGTGACACCACAAGAAACGCCCAAACCCTTAGGCTGGGTTCACACCAAGGAAGTCTTCACAAGTCAATCCAGTCACGACTGGGTAAGTCTAGGTCCGTCAAGGCCAAGCCCGTCTAGTTAAGTCCTGTGGTTTCAAACCAAGCACGTCCAGTCCAGTCACATCCCCAGAAGAAAGGACAAGGTGTGGATAGAATTCAGTTTTCCTTCGGCCTTGGAAATGGAAGGTGAGCTAGTTAAATTTATAGTTTACCGAGCTCGATAGCTGCAGACGCTTAAGTGCGGCCAGTATCCAGTATTCGGAAGATAGTAGGTTCGAACCCCACTGTCGGCAGCCCTGAAAATGGTTTTCCGTGGTTTCCCATCTTCACACCAGCCAAATGCTGGGGCTGTACCTTAATTAAGGCCACGGCCGCTTCCTTCCCACACCTAGCCTTTCCCTGTCCCATCGTCGCCATAAGACCTATCTGTGTCGGTGCGACGTAAAACAACTAGTATATATATATATATATATATATATATATATAGTTTTGCGCCGGATAGTTCGCCGAAAAAAAAAAAGCAAGATCGCGATTGTGGGTTCACCCGATTAATTTCAGAAGGGATATCTATGGTGCTTTCTCTCATTTGTTTCTCGACTTGGTGAACGATCCGTTCAAATTTTATATTTTTTTCCGAATGAGATATGAAAGTTTGTGAATCTTAATGACCTGGTTCGAAAGAAGGTGAAAAGAAAAACACTAATTACCGAAAGGCCATACAACCAGAGCTTCGGCTAGCAATATGTTTAAGGTAAGTTAACACAAATACTACTTTTAATGCAAATAAGTATTCATTACATCACACAAAATAATTTCTATACAAATGATTTTATTTTAACATAATATTATAATATATTACAGTGATATTAACATAATTACAAAGCACGGACATTTAAGAAAATTGTTTAAAAGAAAATCCAATTTTCCAGATTCATGCACAAAACGAAAGAAGGGAAAAAAACGCTAAATAACTACACTGCTCAGAATGTGACTCGTGTTGTTAAAACGATGAGACTGGACTAGACTGGCGCATCAGAGTCAAGCCCAGTTTGGTTCCCCTCCCACTTGACGGGACTGGTTTAACCTTGACTTGACTGAAACTTGGTCTGTGTGAAAGAAATATAGCTGTGGTAGCCTAAAACAAAGGGAGATTTCCGTGTTGGATTTTCCTGTTGACGGACTAGACGTGACTGGACGGGTTTGACGTGACTGGACGTGTTTGGTGTGAAACCAGCTTTAGGGGTATAATGGTACTGCTCCAATGTAACGTAAACCCGTGGTTTTCCTTTCAAGGTGGTACTAGCCGCAAGTAACGTCGACCAATGGTGTTCCACACGTAATGGCACTAATCACAAGTAGTCTCACGGTTCTAATGTCATCATACCTTGGTAGCCCCCACCCTTAGCGGGTGTCTATCTCCTATTCCTCGATGGACGTTCATGTCTGTACAGATACGGCTTTGATATGTGTGTAATACTCAAAACCATGAGAAAATTAATATTAGGTAGGGATATAATTCCTTAACATTAAGAATCTTCTGAATCGCGAGGTAGAGAGGAACACCCAGTATTATTCCTGAAAATCTGTCAAAATGCGTATTCTCTGTGTAAGTGGAACTAATTTACACAATTTAGTGGCCGGTCGTGATACAGCAGAGAGCGGACTGAAAAACAGATCTAGTTGCAACACTGCATAGAGAATCAATGTTCCGTGAACAGCACGTTTTACGTTAATGGACAAACTATCAATAGGATAATTACTCGTAAAGGTTTAATGGGCTGTCCTAGAGCAGTTATCTGAACCATGAACCAGCCAATATTACGTGTCACCTGAATGCACTCCACTACACTTCAGAATACTCTCAACTAATTCGCGAGGTATGTTTCTTTATCACGTAAATAATTACGGCCACTCATCATCATATAATGTTACTTTGAATCTATACATAAAATTGAATGAAGTCAGTCTGTCTACCTGCCTTCTCAAACGATATCACACAAAGAACTGGAATGAATTTCGTGACATTTTACACACGCATTCACAGAGAGAAATGATGATGATAGCATACACTCGTAATCCAGCAGGTTTGTCTTTCAGGCAGGATGCCTCTTCATCTATGCGTTCGGAGGTGACTGTACAGTCCAATGCGGGAGTTACACAATTTGCCACAGTGATGACAGGTAGTCTCAGGCGGAGCAGTCAACATCAATGTTACATCTCTTCAAGTTATCCTTGATTACATCTTTAAATACCGAGCTCGATAGCTTAAGTCGCTTAAGTGCGGCCAGTACCCAGTATTCGGGAGATAGTAGTTTCGAACCCCACTGTCGGCAGCCCTGAAAATGGTTTTCCGTGGTTTCCCATTTTCACACCAGGCAAATGCTGGGGCTGTACCTTAATTAAGGCCACGGCCGCTTCCTTCCCACTCCTAGCCCTTTTTCGTCCCATCGTCGCCATAAAACCTATCTGTGTCGGTGCGATGTAAAGCAACTAGCAAAAAAGAAAAAATCTTTAAATCGCTTCCTCTGACCGCCTACACAGCGTTTACCTACAGATAGCTCAAAGTAAAACACTTGTTTGGGAATGCGAACTACGTGCCCTGTCCATTGTAGCTGGCGTCTTAAAACCATTAATTCTCTACTGGCGGTGTGTGCCTCTTCAAGAACGCTGATATTTGTGCGCCTGTCTTGCCAAGTTATTTGCAGTATTGTCCTCAAGCAATGTTGATGATACTGTTCCAGCTTCTTAAGGTGTCGACTGTAGCATTTTATTATTATTATTGTTAGTAGTAGTAGTAGTATTTACCTCAAATTACACACCACGTGTACGCGTAAGTCTTTTGCGGTTTCACTAAGAAATGGTGCCAGCGAACAGTACGCAGCGTATGAATTTGACATTAACCTACCAACACACACAAGCTGAGTCCGCCAAACACTAGCGCCTATGTTGTATTTAATCAAAAAGAGAACGGCTGTGGAAAGTCATCGTTTGCTGGCAGAAACTTATGGTGAACACGCTTCATCGATTATAACATGTAAGACATGGTTTCGATTATTTCAGTGTGAAAGACAAAGTACGAAGACGAGCAATTGCAGGTGTTACTGTATGAAATCGTTAATGCACAACGCTGTCGCCAATAAATGATTCATTTAAATCACGCATTGATCGAAAGACGACTGGAATGGTCCAGAAGACATGGAAAAGTGATTTTGTTTCACGACAATGCGCCGTCTCACTCACCAAACCCAGTGAGAGACACCTTGAAATCGCTTGGGTGGGACATCCTTCTGCACCCGCCGTATTTTCCCGACCTGACACCATCTGACTATCACTTCTTCGCATCATTGAGGTACGCGCTCGCAGAGCAGCACGCCACCAATTTCTAGGAAGCTGGAAAATGGTTCGACGAATGTTTTTCCGCAAAAGACAAGTAGCTCTTCTGCCATAGTATTCATAACTTACCTGAAAGATGGGCGAAGTGTATAGAAGCCGATGGCCAATATTTTGAGTAAACAAAAAATTAATTTTCCTTCAAAATTACGTATTTCCTTTACCACAAAAACCAGCAAGACCTTATTCATACACCTTGTATGTACAATGTAGGGGTGAGAGGGAAGGGGCAAGCTCACACACACACGGAAGTGCGCACATCATAACCTCTACCGAGTACTTACATATTTGCATACAATTTTTAATTTACATATTTACACTCTAAACACTGTACTCTTATAATAATAATAACAATAATAATAATTATTATTATTTATGCTATACATATTAGTGTAACAAGACCCAGTCATTTATACCATCACTCTTACCCCTGTCTACACATTCACAACCATTCTCACACCCTGACTCGTTGACATTCGTCCATATTCAACTGTACTTGCGCACATCATTCTTAAAATTCTAATTCATACAAGTTATATGCATCACATACGCCGGCCCAGTGGTGTAGGGGTAGCGTGCCTGACTCTCGCCCGGGGACCCCGGGTTCGATTCCCGGCCAGCTCAGCAGGGATTTTTCTCTCGACCTGAGGCTGGTTCGAGGTCCACTCAGCCTACGTGATTAGAATTGAGGAGTTACCTGTCGGTGAGATGGCGGCCCCGGTCTCGAAAGCCCTCAATAACGGCCGAGAGGATGCGTCGTGCTGACCACACGACCCCTCGTAATCTGCAGGCCTTCGCGATGAGCAGCGGTCGCTGGACAGGCCAAGGCCCTTTCAAGGGCGTTAAGTGCTATGGGGTTTAGTTTGGTTATATGCATCACATATGGGTTTCTATTTACTTATACGTTTTATTTACTGCGTGGGGGAAGTTACGAAGAGAAAGCTGTTTTACTTCAGATGGTAGAAGATTCCAGAGACGAGCAGACCGAGTGTAAAATTCATTTAAATATGATGTTGTTCTGGCGCGTAACTCCTCTGCCTCCCTTAACAAAGCGGTGATTAAACTGCAGGTTTACGGAGATGTGCATTGTCTTATCAGGGATTTTTTAAGGAAGGCTCTATCTGCTTGTTTACATAACGAGTTCACTAGTTGCACTGGTCTGTGTTTAGAGGGATGCGTTTGTTAATTATAGGTTCTGCTCTGTAGTTTCCTCATATTTTCTGTTGTCGTTGAGTGCCAGAAAGGAAGACCCTATAGTAGTATGAGCCAAACCAGGGAAATACAAGCCATTCGTTAGGTTTTCCTTCTTTCTCTCGAGACACATCTACAGACAAAACCCAGTGCTATGTATGCTTTAAACTTCACTTCCTCCTCGTGCTTATTCCATTTTAGATTGTCCGTAATTACTATGTTTTATTTGAAAATAATGACGTCAAAATATATTTGCAAAATTATTGGCGAAAATGAGATGCAGTCTATTTTTTCTGGTTCAAACATGCCAACACTGCAGGGCCAAATGAGCAGATATTCAGCTCAAACTCAATCCAACCCTCATTAATACGAGGGTTGGCGGTTATGGCAACTAATTTTTCTTCAGGAATTCGGGATCTGCCAGACAAATGCAATGTATGAATGTATGAATAATGTGAAGTGGGTTTGCAGGATGTAGGACGAAGTATCTGTCAGATATGAAATCATTGTGCTATATAATAATTAACTTATTGTTAGAGAGTACAGCAACGTTTACGGTCAACCCTCGAAGTAGTCCCCTACATTGTTTACAACAAGTTTCCAAGGATGCGGAAGACTTCAGATGCCAGTAGCCTCACCAAGTCTCATGCTTCACAGTGTTGGCAATGTCCTCTCCTGTCCCAAACCAGTCTCCCACGCAATACTTCTTTCACTTTGCGGATGAGATAAAAAAAACTCCCAGAGACATGTCCGGTAAGTATGGAGGGTGTTCCCACTCCCTAGAGCTGAATTTGCCCCTGTACAGCCTCTGCTGCACGCGGTCTGGCGTTGTCATGGAGATGGATGACATTGTTGAGAAGATGCCTAATGATAAGGCGTAAGTGTCTCTGCAGGAAGGTTCTGTAGTACATTGCTGTCACCGTTGTGATGCAATTGCGCCTCTAACGTTTAAAGCCACAATGATCCTAATGTCTCTGAAAATTTCGCGGCAGAACGGTTGCTTGAGTAAGATTGCATTCTAACATATTACTGCCTAAATATCCAGGCTCAAGTCATGTTCTACTTTGTGTTTATCTGGCTTTCGTTTATGGAATAACTTTTCTCGACTCTGAAGGCATGGACGTTTGATGTGAATTGGTGTGCATTCCGACCTTTCTCCTTTCCAGATCTTCTACAAGTCCACGGCATCACCCTCGCATTGTTGTATGGACATAATATGCTCTCCGTATACAGACACAACTCTCCAGTACATGACGGAAATGGTCGATATTTATTCCTCAGGATACGAATCACTTTAAAGACCTCCTCACATCACCACTCGTTTACCAACTCCGCTATCTTGCAGGTGGTACTGTGCTAAGATTCTGTTTTACAGAGTTGTGCATCTACGCGTGATCTACCGTAGTCACTGCGAACTATCGTACACATAAGTTGGAGCTAATTCCACTCCATTGTTAACGAAAAATATTTGTGGTTTTTATTGATCATTGATGGGTAGTTCATTCCTTGATATATTTTATAGCTTTTCGATGGTTCCCCCACCGTAAGGTAGAGGGAGGGCACATTCTGTCCCCGCACCTAATTTCGTCCCTGTATAGATTTCCAGTTTGCACTTTTGCTACCTAATATTTAGCCGTGCTCACAAGCGTAGCCTCATCACGTTGTCTTGTTTTGAAAGTTGCTTGTGTGCCCCACATTTAGTTTCCGTGAACGAGGAGGATGCATTTTCATATTAAGCTGAATTAACGTAGCATTCAAATGAAGAGCCTACTATTCCTAGAATAATCACTGACGTGTACATGAAATACTGGACTGCATTTCAGTCGTGTGGTGTAGTTCCTGGCGTGTAGTCGCTACAGTGAGTTGTTATAGCAGCCAATATAATAAATCTGGGAATGTTCGTAATTTCGTCCCCCGTTATTTTATTTATGAAGTTTATTATTATTATTATTATTATTATTATTATTATTATTATTATTATTATTATTATTATCAGATGTGGAAAACTCAAGCAGTGGGATAAGGAGGCTATAAAGAAGACTATTGAGGCAGTGAGGGACAAGATAATGGGTTACAAAACGTGCATATAAAGCGTATAACATTACACGAGCAACTCTGAAAGACTCTGTTAAGAAGAATACCAAGAAAACATTTTTCTTAAATGGACTTCAAGTAATTCATTATAGGGAAAGTGTTTAGTAACGCTAGAAAGGAAAAATATATTTAAATTAACTGTAATTTTAATTACTTTGGTGGGGGACGAAATTACGAACACATTGACTACCTTACGTTATAACAGTTTCATTGTAAATTGCCCGTAAGTGGAGAATATATATACAAATTTCTACCCTTGTCCATAAAATTCCTGAATTTCTACAAGAATAAATCTGCAAAGGGGACGAAATACATGCCTCCTGCCTTATTTCTCAATTCTAAGTCCTGCCGTCTAATACGTACTTGCATTTTTGTTTGTTCTGAATAATTGGATTAAACACAGAGTTACAAATTTAGACTAATGGGTTAATTGTAAGTGCAATATATCCAAGAAAGTTTTCTTCAGCTTGCGATTTGCCATGAATACAAACGAGGTAATATGTAGCTGGGAAGGCACAAATCGACATCATAAATTAATTCTACACAGAATTTAGTCAGAGTGAAAGATGGCGCTGTGAAGTTTCTAGCCAGCCAGCAGGATGTGGGGGAATTTTTAACGACGTACACTTGAACAAGAAGACGCATTAAACAGTGTCAGTGACACATTGCTAACATCAGTCAGCCACAGCTGCGGTTTTAACAACTGTTACTTCAATCTACGGTCAATGGAGAGGGAGATAAGGATGGACAGCGACACTAATACTAACTCACAGTTTTAGTTTCACACATCTTTAATTGAAATTTGCACTGGGAACTTCTCCACTAAGATAATCAATTCTATATCATAACTGTGTTAACGTTTATGCACCTGTGTAAGCTTTCATGATGGAAATTGTGTTATCTATGTCAGTCAGTCTAGAGGTTGCCTGGAACATCAAATAGCACCATCAAAGTTCATGTGGTTACATCGAAATCGCAGAACCCGGTAGTAACGCTATGATGTGACGTACTTAAGATAAGAAGCGAGTTAGTTCGTCTTTGCTTACCTCAGTGATCCAGATATTGCTGTTTATGTACGGCTGATTCTCGTAGCATTCACATACAAGTCGTGAAGCACCATCCATACCTTAGCCGCTTTTATATTGTCACAGCCTAAAGTACATTTTGTTCTGACCTCCGCCAAGACACAGATGGAGCACCACATCTGTCTTCGGGTAAACAGGCTATAGATTGTTCTATGCAACTCTACGTGCCACTGTATCTTCTTTACTATGCAACTACTGCATCAAACATCTACTATAACCTATATGTCATATTCATGCCCTGGTATACCTCCTACACCACCTTCAAAAACCAACTGAACAAGTTCTGCGTGTCTTAAGATCTGTTCTACGTTTCTGTCTCTTCTTTTGGTAATTTTTTTCCAAATCACTACCCTTCCACAAATTAGATTAAGTATCTCTTCTCCCGTGGTTCGATCAGCCATCTCTTTTCAGCCCTCTGCTCCAACTCCACATTTCAAACGCTTCTGTTTCTTTCTGAGCTGGTTATCGTCCATGAATCACTTCCATACAATGCCGCACTCCAGATACACGTCTTCAAAAATAAATTCCAATTCTTATATCAATGTTCGAAGTGGGCAAATTTATTCTCCTAAAAACATGTTTTCCTTGCTTACGCTAGTCTGCATTTTATGTCCTCCTGGCTTCCAAAATCGTTCGTTATCTTGCTAAGCAAATAACAAAAACTTACTAATCTAATATAACCTGCAACACTGGACTTCGTTCCACTATACTCCATTACTTTTGTTGTGTATTTATTTATTTTCACGTTGTACTCCTCCTCCAAGAGTGAGTTCAGCAATTTGTCCAGATCTGCTGCAGACTCAGGTAAAATAACAATATAATCGGCAAATCTCAATTTTGATTTCTCTCCTAGGATTGTAATTCCCATTCTATATTTCTCTTTGATTTACTTTATGGCCTGTTCTATACAAACACTGAAATGGAGAGGGTACAACAGCAACCTTGCCTTACTCCTTTCAGAATTTCTAATGCTTCTGCTTCCCGTCCATAGATTCTTATCACAGCATGCTGACATTTTATACAGTTTGTATATAATCCTCCGTTTTCGGTATCTGATCCCGACCACTTTCAGTATCTCAAATATCTTGGTTCAACAAACTTCGAGTGCCTTTTCTAGATCTACGAATGCCATGTGCTTTAGAGTTTGTCATTATTAACTCGATATCATATCATGTCATCCATAGGCTTTTGAAATACGTATCTGATGTTGAATTTCGTTCTTTTAGGCATGCTGGATATAAATACAAATTGTCTGCTCAGGGGTTTTACCTCCGTCTGAGGACTGGTTCGAGGTCCACTCAACCTACGTGATTACAATTGAGGAGCTACCAGATGGTGAGCTGATGGCCCCGGTCAAGAAAGCCAACACAATAACGGCCGAGATGATTCGTTGTGCTCAGCACACGACATCTGGTGATCATCAGGCCTTCAGCCTAAGCAGCGGTCGCTTGGTAGGCCAAGGCCGTTCGGGGCTGTTGCACCGTGGGGTTTGCTGTGGACTTTTATAAATACAAATAAATTGATTTATCGACGAATGGTTGCGGTGAAGATAGTTGGCAAAGAAATTGTTGCTGTACGGGATGAGCAAAGTAGTAATGAAGTACGATAATTATTTGATATTTTCGACTCTGATTTCATAAGTGGAAATAAGGGAGAAGTTCCCTGAGAACTGTCCATTTGCTGTCACTTGATTCCACTGAAGAAGTGAACGGGTTGTTGATAGCATATGTCATGAGTGAGATGAGAATTGAGTTGAATACGGAGCATGGGCGGAATAATCCGATTCTTCACAGCTTTTAAGTATCAACTAGAGTACATTTCAGAAGTAGTATTTGTGAAATTTGTAAGTACGGGGTAGGCATTTTATATTGAATCATAATCTAAGAGACGTCAAATTCCATTTTTATTCCCATTACTTGGTATTTGAAGCACGTCCATCTGGATGAGAAGCCAGTGATAATGCCATAGGGATATCATGCCCCCAAGGCCTTTCTTAGGAAGAGAATAATTGGCGAAGAGAAATCGGATGACAAAAAAGAACATGTAGAATCTGTCAAAAGTACACAGAAGAAATGTCTGACTCATGTACATATATCGCAGCTCCCAATCTTCTTCCCAAATTTGGATGTCCTAGTGTGATATGCTATACTTTTTTAATACTCACAGGCTTGGTCAAAGTCTGTACTGTAAATTGTATAAGCTAAGTTTCTTGGTGTCTCGTCCTGTTTAGTAGGAGCTGAAGGGAGAACAAGTAGGTCAAAAGTAATTCGTCCTCTGTTTGAAAATGAGAATTTTGTCACGGTCAGAGAGCATGGCAGTGCGTAGTAGAGGTAACGCCGGCGGAACACATTTGACGGGGCAGCGAACACAACACGACACAGACCTGGCACGGCTGCAATCACCAAAGCATAGCTGCTATCCACTTGGCATACATCGCAGGCGCTCATGTGTTATACTGCTCAACGTTCCAAGGGTGCTTAACAGAAAAACGACAGCACAGGGAACTCATAGTCCACATTCACAAAATTATCTATTATAAGTAAAGATTAAGTAAGTAAGTAAGTAAGTAATAATTAATATACTTTTACGAATATTTTTAATTTCTGGGAGGCATTCTCAGTGATTTGTTCATTGTGATATAGTGCACCCCAGATTGTTAGAAGAAGATTCTGTTGCTCCATAAGTACTGAATCTAAGACAGGGATAACAGTCGTGGCTATCAAATTCGGTAGATATTTAGCTCAATACGTCTCCTAGATACTGCCTTTGGCTTTTAGATTATCCTTAATTGCACATCAACCGTACAAGATTATCTGATGACTCGATTCCATTTTCCAACTTTAATTGCTTCATTTTAATGAAGAGGGTTCGGGAGACAAAGAAGAACGTGTAGAATCTATCAAAATCAAGCAGAAGTAATGTATGACTCATGTAGATAGAATTTGTAAGCCACGAACCTGCTACGCAGGCGTAGCAGGGGGAGAGGTGATACTCCCACGTGGCGCGTCCCAGGTGGCGGATAGGGGGGTCCTAACCGGCTTGCCGGCGGACTTGAGGGAAATAAAATACCTCTCGCGGACCAAACACACTACCCCCTGCGGGTGGGGGACGCACATGTAGAATACACCCGCGGTCTCCCCTGCCTGTCGTAAGAGGCGACTAAAAGGGGCGACCAAGGGCTGCCTGAATTAGAACCATGAAACTAATTTTGAATCGTACCATCACGCGGGGAACACCATAGGTTGCCTGTACTTGCGAGTAGTACCACTAAATTCGGTACGAAATAGGTTTGTGATTAGTAGCAGTAAAAGCCTGGCCTGGTGGATTCCAGTACCCGTGCGTTGTACCCATGTGAGCAACACCGCGGGTCTTGGCGTAGCCTGTGAGTTGTACCACTATATGAGCAGCACCGTGGGTCTGCGTTGCCTGTGATTAGTACACACTATGTGAGGAACACCGCGGGAATACCGGCGCCCGTGTTTAGTACACCTAGGTGGGGAACCTTCTCGGTTTGCGTTGACTCTGAGTTGTGCGATTGTGTGAGACACACCATAGGTCTGCGTTACTTGTACGTATTGCAATACTTGAGAGTAGTACCATCTTTTGTGGAACACCGTGAGTCTTCGCTACTTCTGATTGATACCCCAACATGACACATACCATGGTTCTATTTTACTAGCGACATGTACCATTCTGTGGGGCCTTAGACGTGGATTTTGCACCCCCTTTAGGCACCAAGCATCATTGTGCTTTATAAGTGGTTCCTTGGTCGGTAATAATGTTATTTTCGATCTGTATTGAATCCGATCCACTGGTTTTTGTTTGTTTGTTTGTTTGTTTGTTTGTTTGTTTTGTGTTTTGTTGAGTTCCTGTCCATCCATTCATTCTTCATGCCATATTTTATTTTTATTTTGGTCAGTGGACGCCTTTGCAATTTTTGTTCTTTCATTTCGTACCATTAGGGGCCGATGACCTTTGATGTTAGGCCCCTTAAAACAACAAGCATCATCATCAACATCAGCATCATCATCAAAATTTGTAAGACGCAAACTGTGATTCTGTATGTTTGGTTCCATCTCAAAATTTTAAAATAATAATAATAATAATAATAATAATAATAATAACAATAATAATAATAATACGTTTACTGGCTTTACGTCCCACAAACTACTTTTGAGGTTTTCGGAGACGACTTGGTGCGGGAATTTAGTCTCGCAGGAGTTCTATTCCGTGCTATGAAATCAACTGATACGTGGCTGAGGTATTTGAGCACATTTAAATACCACTGGTGAACCGGGATCAGACCTGACAAATTGGAATCAGAACGCCAGCGCCTCAATCATCTGAGCCAGTCAGACCGTCCGATACAATCAAAATTATCGAATGCCTTCTCTAGACCTGCCAAGTTCGTGGGCTAGTCCTCCTTAATGCGATTCTCTAAGACCAGACATAAATCCAGAATTGCTTCACATGTTCCTACATTTTTTCAGAAGCCAAACTGACCTACAATCTGTACAAGAAATCAGTTTGCAGTGTTAGAAATATTGGGATATGAAAAAGCAGCAACAATTCAGAAAAGAGGGAGGTTAGGTTGCAGTTTGTCCCCTCTCCTTTTCTATGTTTATATATAACGGGCGGTAAAGGAAATCAAAGAGGAATTTTGGAAAGGAAATCAGAATCCAGGGAGAGGAAATCAAAACTGAGATTTTCCAATGATATTTTTATTATATTTGAGTCTTCAGAAGATCTGGAGAAAAGATCCTTGGCGGAGTACAACAGGAAAATAATTAAGTCAAAAACTATAGAAATGGAGTGTACCTTTCTCTTCTTTCTGAATATTAGCCTGATACTCTGTTTTGGAACAGAAGGAAGAGGTGAAATGTAGACAAATATGGAAATGCACAGGGCTGCAGATAACTAGGAAAAAATACATCACCGTAAGGCGCTGACGGAGAGGGTGTCACCTACGTGCCCTAGAACCTCGGCGAATACATCAGAGGTTGACCAAAATATAGCCATGTACATGCTAATAGGTAGTTCTGTCAATGACTGGTACAAAAGCTAGAGTATGAATATGTAAAACCAAACTCTTCTACTAATAGTGTTTTTAAAAGATTGATTGATTGATTGATGATTGTTGTGTAAAGGGGCCTAACATCTAGGTCATCGGCCCCTAATGGTACGAAATGAGACGAAATGGAATGACATATTAAAAGTCTAAAATTCTCCACTGACCAGAATTCAAAAACGTGAGAACGAAGAATGAATGGATGGACATGAATTTAAAACAATCAGTGGTTGCGACCCGCAATGTCTCACATTCACATAATCAGACGTGACAATATCGTATTACTGACCAAGGGACTACTGCTATAGCATAACACGGAATCGATTATGCGTGCAGTCAAAAGGGGGTCCTAAATCGCAGTTATCGGCCCCTCATAACGGTACTGATCGCTAGCAAAGTAGAACCATGGTATTTGTTCTGTTGCGGTACTAATCAAAAGTAGCAGAGACTTGCGGCATTCCACACATTATTGTACTACTCAGAGCTTATGAAATTCGACATATAATACAGACCTATATTTTTCTCACTTTGCGGCGCCATTTACAGGCAACGCAAACCTTTGGTGTTCATCACATAAGAGTACTAACCACAGGGACCTCTCCTTATCCCGTGGTGTTCCCCATATGGTGGGTACTAATCATAGGCAAGGTACAACCATGGTAGCTATCATCCCATGGTACTGCTCATATGGTGGTACTAATCACAGGTACTGCAAAAGCCGACCGCGCGGTGCTCCTGTGTGCTACTAATCACAAACCAATTTCGTACCTAATGTAGTGGTACTACGCACAAGTAAAAGCAACCCTTGGTGTTCTCCGCGTGGTGGTACTAATCACAAGTAGTTGCATGGTTCTAAGACAATCAATCCTTGGTCGCCCCTTTTTGTCGGCTCTCACGACAGGCAGGGGATACCGTGGGTGTATTATTCGTCTGCCTCCCCCACCCACAGGGGGTGTGTGTTTGGTCCGCGAGAGGTATTTTATTTCCCTCAAGTCCGCCGGCAAGCCGGTGAGGACCCCCCTATCCGCCACCTGGGACGCGTCACGTGGGAGTATCACCTCGCCCCCTGCTACGCCTGCGTAGCAGGTTCGTGGTGTTTTTAAAAGAGCCCGGATATTTAGGCAGAAATAGGTTAGAATACAAACTAATCGAATGGAGTAACAAGTAAACACTACTCTGCAAAACTGTTATGCTACACGTTTTGCATAAACATTAGGGGGTTCGGCCCATAAGAACCCCAAGAATTTATGTTACTCTCGCTACATTACGGAAGAGCGGGCTAGCCGGCACTTCCTAATGCCTAATAACCAAATTAGTTTGCATTCTGGCACATTTCTGTAAACCAATCCGCGGTCTGTTTATGTAAATGTCATCGCAATAAAATTAACGACACTTTCAGTATCGAAGAAGAATCCCTAGTTCGCTACCTTGACCGGTAGACCTTGTCTAGATCGATGTACTCCTACATAATGCAGCATACTCCATCCCCTTGATCCGAAGTTGACGACTCGCCCCCGGCAGCTTCTGAATAATAAACGAGCTGCACTTACCTTAAATCTAGGTAAAATGTCTGCTTACTGAACTCAACTCAATCGAATGATAGGGCTGAGCTAACAATCGTTACCTTGCATTACCTTCTCCAAAATTGTAATTAGTTCATAATGTTTTATATAAAACCGAATTTAATTTTCTTTACTTTCCTTTTTGGAATTCCGAACATTTTTCTTTTCTTGAATAAGGGTTATCTTAAATTAATTGTAAATCTACTAAACATAATCCCTAAAAATCCGATGATCTTAGTGGTACTATCGGTTAGACATACCCTTTCAGTTCCTATGATAGCGGAATCGATTCCGGTACAAGTCACTTGTACATATTACTTTCACGCATTTTCTTCGACAATAATTGGTAAACCTATAAAATGAAAATAAATATGTCCAAAACAAAAGTAATAGAATACAGTCCAACGAAGTCAGGTGATGCAAGAGATATTAGATTAGGAAATTAAGTCTGTATTATTATTATTATTATTATTTTTTTTTTTTTGCAAATTGCTTTACGTTGCACCGACACAGATGGGTCTTATGGCGACGATGGGACAGGAAAGGGCTAGAAATGGGAAGGAAGTGGCCGTGGACTTAATTAAGGTACAGCCCCAGCATTTGCCTGGTGTGAAAATGGGAAACCACGGAAAACCATATTCAGGGCTGCCGACAGTGGGGTTCGAAACTATTATCTTCCGAATACTGGATACTCGCCGCACTTAAGCGACAAAATTAAGGCTTAAAGCAAGTAGATGAATACTGTTACTCAGGTAGTAGAATAGCTAACGATGGCAGAAGAAAGGTGGACATAAAATGCAGAATATCACCAGCAAGGAAGGTCTTTCGTAAGAAAAGAAATTTGCTCACTTCAGACATTATTATTGGAATTAGAAAGAAATTTGTCTGGAGTATGGAAGTGAAACATGGACGATAACTAGCTCAGAAAGAAATAAAGAGAACAGATTCCTTTAAAATGTGTCGTTACAGAAGGATTTTGTAGGAGAGATGGATAGATCAAATTACGAATGAAGAGATGTTGAATCGAATTCGTGAGAGGAAATCGATTCGGCTAAATTTGACAACGAAATGTGATACAAAGATAGGACACGTCTTAAGACACCCATTATTTGTTCAGTTTGGCTTTTTAGGTTAGTGTAGGCGGTAAGAACTGTAGGGGTAGACGAAGGTATGAATATGACAAGCAGATTAGAGCAGACGTTGTATGTAGTAGTTACGTAGAAATGAAAATCTTAGCACAGGATAGGGTGGCGTGGACAGCTGCATAAAATCAGTCTATCGACATATGACTCAACAATATCAATCTTAGTGAAAATCGTGAGTTTCGTGAGGAAACTTGCTATGAAGTAAATACTTGAACGCCGCCAACACTTGATTCGAAAACAGCACGTACAATTATAATTCATTTTAATATTCAATATTCTTTCTGGTCTGGAAACAAGTCAGATCGTATCGTCATTTAGAACGCCTGGAAGGTATGCGTAGCCACTTAACTGCGTGGAGGGACAAGTTGCCGGGTTAACTCTTAGCCATTCCAGTAAAAGGACACTCTTGCATCACTGCTGTAGAGCGGGTTGTGGCTTCCTCAGGATGAATGCCAGCGGACTTATGTCTCCACCAGGTAAATACTTCATAGTTTCTAGTATAGGATGGGCAATATAAAACTAGCCGGGAAAATATTTACAGTAGGACCGGGGCAGTACTGATCCTTGTTCAGGAACATCACAGAAGATGCTGGAAATGGCCTCACTTGAAGAAATGAAAATGTTAGGATCTCAAAGTTCTGACTCTACTTCACTGGCAGAACTCAACCCGCAAAGGTTCGTCTGTACGCCTTAAAACAAGCACAGTCCGACTCCATGGCTAAATGGTTAGCGTGCTAGCCGTTGGTCACAGGGATCCCGGATTTGAATCTCGGTAGGTTCGGGAATTTTAGTCATCATTGGTTAATTCCGCTGGCACGGGGGCTGGGTGTATGTGTCGTCTTCATCATCATTTCATCCTCATCACGACGCGCAGGTCGTCTACGGGAGTCAAATCAAGAGACCTACACCTGGCGAGCCGAACATGTCCTCGGACACACCTGGCACTAAAAGCCATACGCCACTTCATTTCATTTCAACGTATGCACAACAGTAATTTTGTAAAGATACAGATAGAGGTCCTTTCCGATAATTCTAACTTGTACAGGTAAACGGCGTTGAGATTTCGTCAGACGTTTCAGGTTTTCCTTTACTCTAACAATGCTTTCTGATGTACGAACTCTTTTCGGATAGCTATGGTTTTATTCCCTACGGAGCCCGTTTTACGTCATTTTGCCACTACGTTTTGCATTGTAGACTTTCCTGGAGGATTTGCCAAAACACTTCCAGTCTTTAACTCTTGCGCAAACACTTCCGTACGTATTTTCCAAGAATTTCACTTCGCATAACACTCGACAATGAACACGCGCTGTTTTATTGCGAGCACCATTTCGTGTTGTATTCAACTGGTCACGAAACACGTCTGCTCCTCTCATTCACTTGGTGATGTGCTTGAGCTGCTCGAACAGATGACGTCAAAGTTCGGGTTTTGCTCGAGCTTTTGTGCGCACCGAAACCTAGCGCCTTGCTCTTACTAACACCCAGAATACTTGAGAAGGACGTGTAAGAGTATTATGCTGGACAGTACCGGTTCGTCCTCCGTTTACTGTTACCACCGTGTCGTTTGTACATACAGCAGTATAATGTCGGCTCATATCTGTATAGTGGAGCAATTCAAAATTTGTTTGTGCGATGATTCGCTACAAATGCCTCCATCGGAATAAACCATGAGATGGTGACCTGTTTTGTTTGTTCCTGATGGGCTCGGAAACTACTCGACCGATTGACCTGAACTTTGGTAAAGGATACAGCTTTAAATATCGAGTCGCTTTTGAATTCACTTTCGTTATCAATATTATACACACAGCTGCGAGAACGGTGCTTGACATCATAACTTATTTACTTATCTTCACTCTGTAGCCCGAGCCAGACTTCGCCTTCGGTCACGGACTGCTCGAGTTTGCTTCGACACTCATTGGGTCGGCTCGAACACGGGTATCGTTTCCCCATCACTACACTCACTCACTCACTCACTCACACGTAATGGCGGAGCGACGTACTCGTACAGACCATGCGACAGCAACCGATTGGTGCATCGAATTCATGGTTTCCAGCATTTCCTGTGATGAACAGGGTCAATATTTTTCGGACCACTTCTATTTTTCCCTCCCGGTACTAATGTATACCGTAAATACACTAAGTGGGTAATTTTGCAAGGTGAATGTTTTCATATCGTCTTAAAACCAAGCTACTTATAATTCAGCTACTTAAATTTGTGCATGGTTATGAGAAGTGCACTTCGTCACTACTCTGCGGTAGACGTAATTTGGCGACGAACAAACTAGGAGGGAGGAGGTGGAGGAGAAGAGAAGAATAAGAAGGCACGGTAGCTTTGCGACCGCTATCACCACCTTGGGAGCCATCTAAAAATTTATGGCTCGTAAGAGTTGTAGCACGCTTTTAGTTGCCTTGGAGCAACACCGTATTTGAGCGTCTGCTGACCTCAAACAAGCGGTTGTTACCCAGTTGACATTAAAGTTCCTGTAACCTTTAGAAATTAAGAAAACAGGTAGCCCGGTTTATTTTTAGTCTTAACTGCCAGAGCCATTCGTTACATAGGGAATCTTCAAATATAATGTAGAGATTTGAAGTATTATTCCTCAGGATTAAAGCATGCAAAACGTTCAAAAGCCACTCTTCCTTCTCTTTTTCTTTTCTTCTTCTTCTTCTGCATAACCTTCTCTGCTCAGTGGTTTAGCAGTCTTTTTCTAACGAACATCTTCCGGATATCAAGTCTATATTCAATAGTTACTGGATTTATACCACATACACGAATATCTTTCTGCATCTCTGTCGGCTAGCAGGGATTATTTTCTTGTTATCCAGAAGATGAATATTTAAATATTTAATATTTAAATATGAATATTTAATACTTAATGTCTTCCGGTTTCTTCACTTCAGGTGGTGATCTTCCCTATCCTCGCATGTGGAAGGTAAATATTTCTGTGTCCTAAGATCTTACTCGAGAAATTATTATTATTATTGAATTAGATCCTGGATGTTTAAATAGCAATAGGCTAGAATTCAAACTAATTTGGTTAGTACGAAGTGTCGTTTATCCCGGGCTTCCGAAATGTAGCGAAATTTACATAAATACATGGGCTTCTAATAGACCATACCCCCTGATGTTCATGCAGATCTCATCGCAGAACCGGTGTGCCATCCGGCACCTACCCTATTACCACCTGAACATTCAGGTTAAAATTATTATTCACAATCTTTCATATGTTTTATTTGTTCCTTTATTCGAATACCTATAATGGTGAATGGACTAGGCCACTTTGTAGTTCCATCAACTCGTTTTATGTCATAAGACGTACCCACAACTTCCATTCTTGTCGAACGATGTCATCAATATACGTCAATAATTCATACTGAGACTGAGGTATCGATTTCGTCCATTCAACATTGTGGCAGACTGTCGCAAACCAATATAGATTCCTTTCTTTTTAACATTTCCTCCCCATGTTTTTTTAAGTTTTCCAATAACACTGAATTCATAACGTCATTATCTGATTCTTCCTTCAGTTCTCTTTGTAGAGTATCTCACAGACGTTTATCTAACTTGTTCCATTTTATTTTCTTATTCCCATGAAACCCATTTATTAAATTAGCTTTTAATACAAATGAAAATATCACCGAAATCACAATTGTTACGAAGGATAAACGCTACAGTGGTTTGCATAGTATTCGCCATATAAAAATAATGGGTTTCTGTATGTAATTGTTATTTTATTAATTTCATCTATGGATGTTTGATGTCCCCGTTTTAAATCCAAGATCTTGCGTCCAGTAGAATTTGATATGCAATATAATCTCTCATACTGACGTAGTTCATCTTTCACTACTCTTCTCCGATACCGTGTAACACTAAGGAAACAGCTACCATTTTACGCCCAATATAGAGGGAAGAAATCATGGGATGATTTATGGTCTATTGTAGTATGTTGATAGCATAGAGGTATATGAGAATAAATAATTGTTTCAGCAGAAGATATAGTCAAAAGAACGGCAGGACCTGGGGGCAGGACGAGATATTTACGATAAAAAGTGTACAATTCAATTATATGAAATATTTTACAACTTTGCTTTTTTCTTTAAGCAATTAACAAAATATATCACAATTAATTAAATATCCAGACTAGATAAAAATAAAGTGAGCTTATTAAAACGGAAATTAATGTAGGTAAATAACAATCAGAAATCCAGTCGCCACGAACTGCTTAATTAAATTACTTTTTCCACAGAGCAATGATAGCTCCTAGGAACGAATAAGTAAACAGACAGTGTATTTATAAGCCCCATTTAACCCCATACACTTTTCATTCCAGTAAATTCACGTACCGAAAGGAATTTCTTTAATCTCCCGCCGTATGTTCCAGTTATTCGACCGGTCATTGTGAGATTTACTGTGCAGTAATGCTATGAAGTCCGTACACGGAACGCCATAGTGTTATAGGTTCCATCTACAATAAGATGCTCTGCTTTGCTAGTAGATCAACTGTTTCGTTATGCTCTATGCCAGTGTGTTCTTTCAGCCAAAGGAAACTTGTGTTAATGCCGATGATTTTCGCCCTGTATGCCAGTTGCAAAATGTTAAGACGGTAGTGATTACATGATACGATCCAGTGTAGCTTACTAATATCCAATACAAACGCCTGCATAACGGTCATGCTATGAGATTTGCACAGACATTGGGGTTCTATCGGAATCCCTAGAAGTTATGTTACTCTGGCTACATTTTGAAAGAGCGCCTTGGACGGCACTTCTTACTATCGAAATTAGTTTGCATTAAAACCTCTCAACTTATATTTCCCAAAGAAATCAAGAAGACTGCAAAAAATCCACTTGCAGCAGAGAGGAGGATAAGCTATACAGAAGGTCGTTCGGGATTGACGATGTTTGAAGGGTAACTAGCTTATGAAAAGCTATATCTCCACTAACTACCATGCTCAATTGGAAAGCGAGCATTTCTAGCTATAGCCCGACAACGTAACATTTTCGCAGAGGTAGCAGAGCTATCTTATCCCACTCCTGTCAGGCTTTCCAGAGGCCATTGATAGTGCGTACGTCTATTTCCTAATACCCGTTTTACGAGTTCAAAAGTGCAAAAGGCTATGGGTAATCCATCGAATACCTTCACCAAAATGTAAAAATTAATTGATCATGATGTTTGTTGTTCAATGGGACCTAACATCTAGGTCATCGGTCCCTAATGGTACGAAATGACACGAAATATAATGCCAAATTAAAAAGTCCGAAATCCTCCACTGACAAGAATTTAAAACGTGAGTACGAAGAATGAATACATGGATATAAATTTGAATCCATCAGTGGATATGACCCGCAATGCCTCACATTCACATAAGCTTTAAACAATAGCATTACTGATCAAGGGCCAGCGTTTAAAGCACAATACTGAATCGATGATGCTTGTAGTCTAAAGGGGGGTCCAAAATCCTAGTCATCGGCCCCTCATAATGGTAACTATCGCTAAAAAAGTAGAACCATGGTATTTGCTATGTTGCGGTACTATTCAAACGTAGCCCAGACAAGCGGCATTCCACACATTGTGGTACAACTCACAGGTAATGAAGTTCGCACATGTAACACGGACCAATGGTGTTTCGCACATAACTGCGCCACAAACCCATAGTGTTCCCCACGTAGCGGGTACTAATTACAGGCACAGAAAACCCACAGTGAACCATTCTCTACTACTACTGATCATAAACATACATAGTGGTACTACGCGCAAGTAAAAGCGACCCATATTGTTCCCCGCGTGGTGGTACTAATTACAAGTAATCTCATGGTTCTAATTCGATAATCCCTCGGTCGCTCCATTTAGTCGCCTCTTATGACAGTCAGGGGATACCGTGGGTGTATTCTTCGTCGGCATCCCCCATCAACAGGGGGTAATAAAATTAATTGCACGGATTCAGGTTTCCATATCCATTCTGTTTAAGAACAGAGGATTTGAAAGGGAGGTGTGGTTGGATACTTTATCTTCATGAACACATACCTAATTTTTCGCCCTCCCATACGGTGCTAGGATATCTGTGTTGTAAATTGGCGTTAAAACCTCTTGCTGATTGTATGTAGAGTTCACCTTCACATTATTAGCGACGCGGCGAATGGTTATCTTGCAATTGTAGCAGTATCCAGCGATGATCATGAAACCACTTGGAAAAATTTCTTGGCATTCTTTATATAATGTTAGAATTTCTGTCTAGAGCGGCAGTAAATGGAGCGGGGTTTGTTACCATCAATAAGATACACATACGCTTCGTCTAATTTCTCCATATGTTTTGATCTGTTCCCTGCCAGATAGTCCTCATACAGCTCTCTTGCGTTAGTGCGACGTGCGTGATGAGGCAACAGCTTGTAAACTCGGCGCTTATGCCGCTCTTCTAATTGCAGGTCCTTGTTCATTACGGTGTTAACTCTTCAAACAGACATCTCCAACTTACGTGCGATAGTCCTTTGAGGGGAAGGGTTACCTTCCGAGACAAGAGCCTTCACTTTCCTCACCACTTCTGGTGTACGGCTGGTGGCTGGTGGTGGATCGGCTTGTTTCTTCCTCTCTTTGTCTTTTCTATGCAATACAGTACTGATCCCGTCCTTTCATATCAAGAAATCACAATTCGTCCACATTCATTGGTTTGCAGAATAGCTATATATAGCATCGGAAAGAGCTGTCATATAGCCCTCCCAGTAAGGGTCATTCTGCTTCGGCACTGTTGCAGCTAATGTCACGAAACTCTACACACACGCGTTCTCAGTACTGACGTAAATCATCATTCTCTGTTGATAAGTTGATAACAGCCCCAGCAGCGGCCTTCAAACTCGTCACCAGAGATTCCGAACGACCTTCTGTACTGAAATCGGTCAGGAACGCCTTAATTAGTCAGGGAGTGTACTTGTGTCAAACTCGTTCTCTAGCGATAGATTTTCTACTCTCAAAGCACTTTAAAAAAAGAGCTCCTGTGTTCGAGGTCACATTAGGATAAATTCCCACGTCTCTGTCGTAGATTAAGGTAGTACCGTGTCTTCTCCTGAGAAGAGGGATGAGGAACTGAGTGGTGTAATCCAGGATAACAGTGTGTAAGCTTCTCCCAGGTTGACGTATCCTTATCATTAGGGCCCGGATTTTTATGCAGTAACCGCTTAGATTGCAAACTAATTTGGTTAGTAGGAAGTGTCGGCCACCCGCTCTTCCACAATGTAGCAAGAGTAACATAAATTATAGGGGTTTTGATGGGCCGTACCCCTATTGTTTATGCAAACCCCGTAGCATAGTCGTTGTGAAGGTAGACTATACTTGTTACTCGTTTCAGGAAGTTTGCATTCTAACCTATTACTGCATAAACATCCGGGCCCTACTTATCATTAAGGGACAGGAGTGACAGCACAATGATGAGTTACAGCGTGCGAGGATTACCACATGTAGTTCAATGTTACCGTGACAATCTCTAAGCTGCCAGGAGCGTGACCGTAGATCCGTGGTAGACTCACTAGGCTGATGCAGGGAGTTGAAATCCCGGTAGCTAGCTATACACCTACACATTTCATTCATCCTTTGTAGCACAGTGAGTTACAATCTATTATAGAACCTTGGGAAGCAGAGAACCACAAGTTCCATGTAAGATTTAAAAAGGTTTAGTAAATTCAGTAATTAATATGTATTTATATTGTACCAGTAAAAGAGCCCGACTCTCAGATTAAATTTGATAGGTGCATGGCATATAGATCTCAGGGCAAAAAACTGGATTAATTGTAGCTAGGGCTCGGTACAGGAGGTAGGGTCCTATCTACAGAAAAACTTTGACTCTGATTGTATAAGAGTTTATTCAAATAAGTCACGGATTTCCACATCACCTCTAAGTAGAAATGGACTGTCTTCCTCGTATTCCAATTGTATGGCTTGGGTTCTCCAGCTCACCAAGCCAAGCTGGTTGAAGCACGTTCCAGAAGACTCCAGGGATTCCAGGGACTCCAGATACTCCAGACAGAGGCAGCTGGACTGTCTGGATTGACGGCAAGTAGAGATGTCTCGAACTCTGAGGCCCGGGTTGAACCCCGATGATCCGGGCGATGTTGTAGATAGTCATGTACAACCTCAGCCCAATGAGACTGAGAGGATTGATGTTCCCAAGGTCACTAGTAGCACTGAGTCCATGAACACCTTGGATGATCAACTTATAAGCAGAGATCTTGATAATTGTACATCAAGACTTCCAACACTCCTAAAATGATATGAGTGGTATTAATAATTTTAGAGTTCATCACTAGGAAGATCCCCTTCCCTGTATAACTTTTGGCAACGAACAATACAAGTCCCTTCTTGCGAAATTATAGTTAAACTCAAAGTTCATTACTGGCGAAGGTGCAAGTCTTTGCCTAAACTCGAACGAAAAAACACAAGTCCATTCACTTGGAATTCTGAATATATTTAAAGTTAATCACTGGTGAAACTCATAAAGTCTTTGAGTGACCACTGACAAAAACACAAGTCCATTCACATAAATAAATTCACTGACGAAATTTATAAGTCTTTTAGACCAACACTGGCAAATGTACAAGTCTTTGAGTAAATGCAAGTGAAATCCTGACTTTGTTCAAAGCCGTTGGAAAGTTAAAGTTCATCACTGGCAATGTTAATCAATCACTGTCTATTAGAAGAATGAGTTCCTCAACAGTTGCAAATATTCCACGTAAAAAAACACAAGTCCATTCAATGATCACGTAGAAAAGTTCTGATCTCGAACACATGAAAATAATACAAGTCCATTCAGTGAACACTTAGAAAATTCCAGCTTCGAAGACACATGAAAATAATACAAGTCCATTCAGTGAACACTTAGAAAATTCCAGCTTCGAAGACGCGTAAATAACACAAGTCCCTTCAGTTTACACTTAGAAAAATTCCAACTTCGAAGACACGTAAATAATGTTCAGTGAACACTTAGAAGAATTCGGGTCTCGAACCCATGGAAATAATACACGTCCATTTAGTTAACACTTAGAAAAATTCCAACTTCGATGACACGTAAATAATACAAGTCCCTTCAATGAACACTTGTAAATATTCCAAGTTCAATTACGAAGACTTAGAAAAATTTCTACCACACTCGAAGTCTTATGAGTCCACTTTATAAAACTTGGAAGAATCGTCTTCCTACACTTGTATAATGACAAAATTCCACGATGATAGTAGCAGCAAGAGTGTCCTCGCTGACTACTCAGCTGAGACTGTGTGAATAGGCTACAGTAGGTCCCCTTTTTATTCAATCCGGGATGTCTACGTCATAATACGGTTTGATTGAATATCTCCCGAATCCCTCGATGGATTTGCTTGAAACTCGAGCATTGGGACGTTTAGGTGATCCCAAACAAGATGACATATCGCTCGACTCGCTAGCACAATTATTATAGAAATTTCCAAATTTTCTCCATCGAACTCACTAGAACAAGTGACGTGGAATCCAGAAAATACCAGTCAAGGCTGGCAACACGTGTTGAGACGAGCGGGCGGCCTAGCTAGCCCCTGTGGCTACGTCACAGCTCACAGTCGTCATACACTTCGCTAGCTGGTCCTCGCTGTTGGTAGACAAACCATCCGCGCTCGGAACATTACGCGTGGTAAATAAACGTAACTTATGCTCAAAAAATACTTATGTACAGGTCGTAACCGGTACAATATATGTCATATATATATTTTAAAATAGGTTTTGTATTCCTACATTGCAATTATTTCAGAAGTATTATTTTTGCTCTTGTGGCCCTGTTCTTCGCAAGGTGCGATATTTCAAGAGCAATCTCCAGTTCTATTTTTTTGCTATTTGCTTTACGTCGCACCGATACAGATGTCTTACGGCGACGATGGGATAGGAAAGGCCTAGGAAATGAAAGGAAGCGGCCGTGGCTTTAATTAAGGTACAGACCCGGCATTTTCCAGCTGTGAAAATGGGAAACCACGGAAAACCATCTTCAGGGCAGCCGACAGTGGGGCTCGAACCCACTATCTCCCGATTACTGGATACTGGCCGCATTTAGGCGACTGCAGCTATCGAGCTCGGTATTCTCCAGTTCTACTGGACCGTTTTGCTTAATTACTTTCTTATTTTCCCCACAATTACCTCCATGAAAAATATCAGTCATTGATAGCTGAGTAATCCTAAAATCAACTCCCTAAGTGACTTACAAGCGAAGGTTAGACACTAGCCCGCATTGCATTATGTACCTAGCGGGTTGCATACAATTAATGGGCAATATTTTGACGCAAGGACATCGGTTAAGGTAAACGATTAAACATGACAGGTGACCAAGGATAAAGTTTCAATTCCAACTAAACTTGGTACATATACGACTCACCATTATCCAGAGAAAAATACTCCGGTTGTTTGACACCCGCAGCACCCCTATGATTGGGAGAGAGGAGGGAGTAGCATGTAAAATTAATCGAAAACTACCTATATTAGCATCGAGTCTGCAGTTCTTTGGGTCGCTGAGATGAACAGTGACACTTTGAATACCATATCAGTCCACGTTCGGCCTCCATCAACATGGGGGAGTAAGAAGGGATCAAAAACAAAATGCCCTAGATTAGTGTGGAATCCATAGATTCACGTTCACTAGGCTGATTGATGACAGTCCCAATAAAAGTTGGAATAGTGTACATCATATTACAGCGTGTCTCGTAAGTACAAACCGTTCTATGTTACTTTATTATTCATTTTAAAGGATCAACTACCTCTACAATCCAAAATTAAAGCTTGAAATCAAACGAACAACCGTAACTCTGCAGTAACAAAATAGTTCGTTATGTATCAATCAACGTCACATAAAAATCTACAAAAATTCACCTCACAAATTTTTAGCAGGTAATAAAAATCTGAGATGCAGAAGATCTGGAGAAACTGCTGAATGGTATGGACAGAGTCTTGGGTAAGGAGTAGAGATGTAAATAAATAAGTCCAAAATAAAAGTAACGGGGTGCAGTCGAAAGAAATCTGGTGATACAGGAAATATTAGATTAGGAAATGAAATTTTAAAGAAAGTAAATGAAAAATGTTACTTGGGTTGTAAAATAACTAACGATGGCAGAAGTAAGGAAAAATCAAACCAAAGCAAAGCAAAGTCACCTCCGTACAGGCCATGAAGGCCCTTGGAGGAGTGGAAGGTAAAAGCATCCACCATTGTTAACCTCAGCACGTGATGGGGTAGAGTGGTTAGCTCTACGCCCGGCCGCCTTTGCCCCCAAGGAATTAACATGGTACTCATTTTTGTGTAGGCTGAGTGAACCTCAGGGCCATATACACCTCCGGAAGTGGAAATCTCGTTTCTTAAATTTTACGACTTCCTGGCGGGGATTCGAAACCACGTCCTTCCGAGCGAACCGAGCACGCCTTTACCGCCTCGGCCAGGCAGCCCCTGGCAGAAGTAATAGTAGGGCCCACGAGAGTTGAAGTCTGACAGGTGAGCGGCGAAAGCTGTAACTACGAAGTACGCTGCGTTGTCATAGTTAACTCCATTTGCGGCCTACCACCCTTTCAGACAGGCCGAGTGTTTAATAAAACATGTAGGCCTAGGCCTAATGCAATTCATTTACCCTTGACCGGTTCCTAAGCTCGTGTTAATAAGTCCAGCATTTAAGACAGAACACGACATTGTCGATATATATAAAAGATTTCATAATCACTTACAAAAACATCAGTTTCTGACAATAGCCTCAACAAATGCACATGTTAATTACAGTATAGAACAACACTACCCACATTGATAGTTTTTTATTATTTAACGCCGATTGTTAACGGTACTTGTACAATTCAGGAATAAACTACGGTATAATGAACACAATAGGAAGACGATACTTCATCGAGAAAAGAAATCAGTCAGAATATGAATGACAATAATGGAATTAAGGAGACATTTAGACTTTCCCCCGTAATTGCTCAGAAAATAGCAATAAAATGTACTGAGAGCAAGCCAACCCACGTAGTGATAGCGTCCTAAAATGTTGCAACTCTGTTATCGTTGCCATAGCAACAGGCCATTTTCGAACAGCGTTAGTCAACTTTTTCTCGCCGGTGGCGCTAAACGTCAGACTTCAACTCTCGTGGGCCCTACTGTAAGGAGGACATGAAATGCAGACTAGCACAAGCAAGGAAAATTTGCTCACTTCGAACATTGATATAGCAATTAGAAAGATGTTTATGAAGACTTTCCTACGTAGCGTGGCATTGTATGGAAGTGAAACATAGACGATATCTCGCTCAGAAAGAAAGAAAATAGAAGCCTTTGAAATGTGGTGTTACAGAATGCTAAAAGCGAGATGGATACATCGAATCACGAATGAAGAGATACTGAATAGAATTGGTGAGAGGAGATCGATTTGGAGAAATTTGACGAGGAGAAGACATAGAATGATAGGGCACATCTTAAGGCACCCAGGACTTGTTTAGTTGGTTTTTGAGGGAAGTGTAGGGGTGTAAGAACGGTAGGGGTAGATCAAGGTATATGACAAGCAGATTGGAGCAGATGTAGGATGCAGAACTTATGTAGAAATTAAAAGGTTAGAACAGGATAGGGTGGCATGGAGAGCTGCGTCAAGCCAGTCCGTGGAATGATGAAACAAACAACAATAAAAATCCTTAAAGTAAACTTTCAAAACAGTTCTCTGGCACCACACGGAGCAGTCGCATATCAGGACATATTATCTGATTGGCTAACTTCAGCACTTGATAAAATGACAAAAAAATTGGAATTATTTCCCTGCCTAGATGTTTTGGAGAAATACCTCTTTTTAGTTGGAGAATTCTAGGACACCCCTGATCTTGTCGCTCAACTTGTTAACATGACTTCCTCAGAACTTCTGCTGGATTCTGCCTACAAATGGATTCAAATGGGGAGCAATTTCCCTACCAACTTGTATGTCTCCGGCACACGCACTCACACACGAACATAATACTTTATGCAAGCAAATTGTGGTGGGCTTTTTGTTAAACGGATCACGTAAGGAGCGAGAGTTAGTTGACAATCAACACGAACGAGTCTTGAGAGAAACTTGACTGCGAGGACGGGTTTTACAGCTATCGTATGGCGCTCTACAGCCTTACAGTACTGCAACCCGCAATACGGTGCAGTAATACTGGAAACATACAAAACAGGTTCAACATTTCTTTACCGTTACCAAAGTTCGACTCAACACTTGGATAATGATATTTTTTACTTGTGTAGGATGAATAATAATAATAATAATAATAATAATAATCACAATGTTTGCCGGCAGGGAAGGGGAGGTGGTGGTATACAGTTTCTAATCACTAGATTGCGTGCCAGACCTCTCCGCAGTGTTCATATAGAGTGAGGGCATATGACGTTGTTGATGGTGATTCGTCCGTCGGATGGGGACGCTAAGCCTTGAGCAGACCCCTTGGTGCTATTCGACAGGAGAAGGCTATGTGCCGGCACCGGGTTTCACACTCTCCCTACTATCACATCAAGTCATTGAAAACAAATGAAACGGCGTATGCCGCGAGTGTCCGAGGACAAGTTCGGCTCGCCAGATGCAGGTCTTTTGATGTGACTACCGTAGACGATCTGCGCGTCGTGATGAGGACAAAGTGATGATGAAAACGACACATACACCCAGACCCCGTGCCAGCGAAATTAACCAATTATGCTTAAAATTCCCGACCCTGCAGGGAATCGAACCCGGAACCCCTGTGGCCAAAGGCCAACACCCTAATCATTTAGCCACGGAGCCGGACTATCACGTCATCCATTTCATCTCATTAACTGTTCCGATGAGGTTGACGTCAGGAAGGGCATCCAGTCATAAAACCCCGCCACGGCAGATTCATCTCACCTCATACCCGACCGCGTAAGGAAACGGGACAAGGGTTGGACAAACAAACATAATAATAATAATAATAATATAGAAACATCTTCAGACCTACTTCCACCTACACGACTCATCTCCCAATTTCGAAGTTCTCATAATGCTGCTGTCTATCAGTGAAAGCGGAACTCCCTTGGATTGTAGTGGTTCTTCTTCGTATT
Organism: Anabrus simplex; assembly: GCF_040414725.1. Classification (NCBI taxonomy): domain Eukaryota; kingdom Metazoa; phylum Arthropoda; class Insecta; order Orthoptera; family Tettigoniidae; genus Anabrus; species Anabrus simplex. Next base: position 20,862,080 of record NC_090274.1, on the reverse strand, counting down.
CCCAAATTTCCGAGGTTGGCACAAAACTTTCCTCAGCTTATCACTAGGGTAATTGAAGCCTCTCTGCTTCATCTTGTTTCTTGACCGGGATTTAAGCCGGATGTCATTCCTGAGGCCCCGATTTTTCAGATAAAAATTCCAATCAAGTATCGAGCAGGATTCGAACCACGGCCGTCCATGTACGAAGCCAGCCGCTAAGCCACTGCGCTAATCCGGCCCCCATGGGAAAGTCTAACATTAACTTATGTACTGTAAGTACATATTTAGATGACCCGTCGTTTGCACTTTCATTTCCTTTGCAATTATTCCCATATTTACCGGTTTCAGGTTAACTAAGACCATTTCAGTGATTTCCACTTTCTATGATTGTTCCATCACCATGGCAAAGCAATTTTAAGTACTTCACGCATTCTTCAGATTTAAGGATACGGGCGATTAAAAAAAAGCAATCAATAGTTTAAAGGTATACCAAAACAATTATTACCTTATTCAAATATATAACTTATTTTGTATAAAATACCTTAAATTATAGCCTCCGTGGCTCAGGCGGCAGCGCGCCGGCGTCTCACCGCTGGGTTCCGTGGTTCAAATCCCGGTCAATGCATGTGAGATTTGTGCTGGTCAAAGCGGAGGCGGGGCAGGTTTTTCTCCGGGTTCTCCGGTTTTCCCTGTCATAATTCATTCCAGCAACACTCTCCAATATCATTTCATTTCATCTTTCATTCATTAATCATTGCCCCAGAGGGGTGCGACAGACTTCGGCAGCCGGCACAATTCCTATACTCGCCGCTAGATGGGAGTTCATTCATTCCATTCCCGACCCGGTCGAATGACTGGACACGAGTGGTGGATTTTCATTTTCACCTGAAATTCTATGTACAATGTCCGCTTAATTTAAAAATCATCTGCCTAATACACGCTTTTTGTTGCTCTTGAAATAATACAGTAAATTAATGTTTTGTGTAGGATTCATACGCTTTTGACATGATAAACTGAGAACTATTGTTTAAATGTATGGGAAAGTAGGAATTGACTGGAAAGATAGGAGGCTCATTTGGAAAATTTACAAGTGATCAATGGTTGTACAAGAATGGCAATAAATACGTAAGCGGTAGGCAGGGTTATCCACTCTCACCTTTATTTACTGAAGAGGCAATATGTTTTTAAAGCAAAGGACTAAAGGAATAAAGATAAATGGGAAAAGAACACACAATATTAGATTCTCTGATGACATTTCATTAGTAGCAGACTCTGAGAAGGAATGAAACTAGAATTTTAGTTGTGAGCAATGATTTTTTTTTTTTGCTATTTTGTTTTAAGTCGCACCGACACAGATATGTCTTATGGCGACGATGGGAGAGGAAAGGCCTAGGATGTGGAAGGAAGCGGCCGTAACCTTAAGGTACAGCCCCGGCATTTGCCTGGTGTGAAAATGGGAAACCACTGAAAACCACATTCAGGGCTGCTGACAGTGGGGCTCGAACCCACTATCTCCCGATTATTGGATACTGGCCGCACTTAAGCGACTGCAGCTATCGAGCTTGGTGTGAGCAATGATGGCAGTGAAATTAATACAAACATCCAAAAACAGAAGAAGTGCAACATTTCTGTTACTTAGGAAGCACTATAACTGAATACAATAGAAGCACCAAGGAAATTACAACTAGAATAAGTCTTGGTAAACAGGCCTTCCAAAATAAAATACCGTATTTACGCGAATAATACCCGCCTCCGAATAATCCCCGCACCATAACTTTAGGAAGGCTCATTTTGAAAAGAAAAATTGCCAACATTGACGCAAATGAAACCCGCACCCAAATTTTTAATGTGCGGGGATTATTCGCGTAAATGCGGTAAGTCTTTTAACAAATACACCACATAAGTTTAAAAATAATACAGGCTTTTTTTTAATTCTTTGTTGGAGTGTACTACTTTACGGTTGTAAGAGCTGGAGTATTGGAGAAAAGGAAAGAAATTCATTGTAATGAAATCAAATGTGGATTAGGAGGAAAATGACGATGACATTATGGACTAAAACAAAGACGAATCTAGATGTTCTAAAGGAAATCAGTTAACAACGGAGACTGATAAAGAATAAGGAAAGAAGGTAGATAAAACTTGTCGGTCATATCCTGAGACATAATGACCTCGTAGTAAACGCCTTTGAAAGAAAAGGAAGATCAAGGAAGAGATACTTCGAGGATGTGATACACTTGATGGAATGGAAAGACTACTACTTTTGGTTGGCATGGTAACGCTGTGGTCTCCCTATAGTTGCTTACGAGGCTTGAAAGCAGTCGCATGACGCCATGTTCGTAATCGATCGTTTAAATTCACAGCTGTTCCTCAGTTACCGGGTGATAAGAGGTATGCACCCATCAATATTCTAAGTAGTTTTGAGTTCTTTTTAACGTTGCGCTAACAATTCTAAGGATTTTAGCAACGGAGGGCTAGGACTGGGAAGGTAGCGGCCGTGGACTTAGAGTACACCCCCATATTTGCCTGGTGTTAAAATGGGAAACGACGAAAAAACATCTTCAGGGCTGACGACGGAGGGAATGCAAGCTCACAGCTGCGCCACCACAACCGCACGGCGAACTCTCTCGGTACTACAATACTCGGAGATTACTGCCGTACTTGAATCGTGCTAAATGTCATTGTACATATTTGATCAGTGATGTGGATTGTAGTTCAATGTTGCACTCTGAAAGCAATTTTCTCCTCACTGATATGATAGTTATATGGGATAAAATCTGCATTTCGCCGCGAAAGCCGGCCACACAGTTCAGGTCGCACATCTGCGACCTTGCATTCAGGAGAAAGTCTGTTTGTGTGCCACCGTAAGGCAGCCTTGAAGATAATTTTCAGTGGTTTCCCGTTTATAAATCAGGCAAATTTTTAGCTGCACCTTAGTTAAAGTCACGGCTCCTACTTTCAAAATCGTATTACTTTACCGTTGTTGCAACACCGAAAACGTGCAGTGTGTTAGTGCGACGTAAAACTACTAAGATCGTAATATTCAAAGATGCATTCTGACAGTTCTTAGAGGCAGGTCCGTTTATTGCCTACCTGGGTATGGTTGTCATGGAAACGTGGGCGTACCCACTGCAGTTGCCATGGAGACAAACCTCCTGGCCGAGTCGAGTTGCCAAACTGTAATAAAATTGTATCAGTGATGCAAGAATGATTAGGTAAATAAGCCTTAATGAATATAGATGAATGTTTTAGTAGAATAATCATTACCGAGCTTGATAGCTGCAGTCGCTTAAGTGCGGCCAGTATCCAGTATTCGGGAGATAGTAGGTTCGAATCCCACTGTCAACAGCCCTGAAAATGGTTTTCCGTGGTTTCCCATTTTCACACCAGGAAAAAGCTGGGGCTGTACCTTAATTAAGGCCACGGCCGCTTCCTTCCCGGTCCTAACCCCTTCCTGTCCCATCGTCGCCATAAGACATATCTGTGTCGGTGCGACTTAAAGCAAATTTTGTAAAATCTACGCAAGAAAATACTTCAGCAAGGAAGAAAATTTGCTAAAACAAAATTATGAGAAATGAGAAGGTTTTCTGTATGAATCATGGTATTTTATAGACGTGAAACATTGGTAATAACTGATACACAAAAAGAAATAGAATATTTTGAAATGTGGAATTACTTTTTTCGCTACAGGCCTTACGGCTCACCGACACAGATAGATCTTATGGCGACGATGGGATAGGAAAGGCCTAGGAATGGGAAGGCAGCGGCCCTGGCCTTAATTAAGGTAGAGCCGCAGCATTTGCCTGGTTGAAAATGGGAAACCACGGAAAACAAGCTTCAAGGCTGCCGACAGTGGGATTCGAACCCACTATCTCCCGAATGAAGAGATAATGAATCAAGCTAGTGAGAGAAGAACTATTAGAAATAATATTAGTTGAATACGTACAGGGCTAAGACACATTCTCATACACCCAGAACGTGTTTACTTCATGCTACATAGAAATATTAGAGGAAAACCAAGACAATAAATGTCACGCAGATTACAATAGATGCACTGTGCAATAATGAGATAGATATGATAAAGATAGTTCATGAAATACAGCGGTTTAGAAGTATGCATTAAACCAGTTCACGCGCTTATTGGTAAATAAAACAAACATTTTGATGATGATGATGATGATGATGATGATGATGATGCTTGTTATTTAAAGGGGCCTAACATCGGGGTCATCGGCCCCGAATGCTACGAAATGAGACAAAATGTTGTGACAAATTAAAAATCCAAAATCCTCCACTGACAAGAATTCAAAGCGTGAGGACGAAGAAGTAATGGATGGATGGATGGATGGATGGATGGATGGATGGATGGATGGATGGATGGATGGATGGATGGATGGATGGATGGATGGATGGATGGATGGATGGATGGATGGATGGATGGATGGATGGATGGATGGATGGATGGATGGATGGATGGATGGATGGATGGATGGATGGATGGATGGATGGATGGATGGATGGATGGATGGATGGATGGATGGATGGATGGATGGATGGATGGATGGATGGATGGATGGATGGATGGATGGATGGATGGATGGATGGATGGATGGATGGATGGATGGATGGATGGATGGATGGATGGATGGATGGATGGATGGATGGATGGATGGATGGATGGATGGATGGATGGATGGATGGATGGATGGATGGATGGATGGATGGATGGATGGATGGATGGATGGATGGATGGATGGATGGATGGATGGATGGATGGATGGATGGATGGATGGATGGATGGATGGATGGATGGATGGATGGATGGATGGATGGATGGATGGATGGATGGATGGATGGATGGATGGATGGATGGATGGATGGATGGATGGATGGATGGATGGATGGATGGATGGATGGATGGATGGATGGATGGATGGATGGATGGATGGATGGATGGATGGATGGATGGATGGATGGATGGATGGATGGATGGATGGATGGATGGATGGATGGATGGATGGATGGATGGATGGATGGATGGATGGATGGATGGATGGATGGATGGATGGATGGATGGATGGATGGATGGATGGATGGATGGATGGATGGATGGATGGATGGATGGATGGATGGATGGATGGATGGATGGATGGATGGATGGATGGATGGATGGATGGATGGATGGATGGATGGATGGATGGATGGATGGATGGATGGATGGATGGATGGATGGATGGATGGATGGATGGATGGATGGATGGATGGATGGATGGATGGATGGATGGATGGATGGATGGATGGATGGATGTGAATTTAAGACGATCAGTGGAACCGACCCACAGAGCCTCACATGCACAGAAGCTGGCACAAAACAATAGTATTAAGGCCTGTTTTCACATGTAGGACTGTGCTGCGACTGTGCTGTGGTCATGTGGTCCTTGTTCATTGCATTTGTGCTCACAGGTTGGAGACATGGATCCGAACGAAGAAGACGTAGTTATTGCCTGCGCAGCGTAATTGTTTGACAACAAAAGAAGAAGAAAAATAAGAATTATAAAGGCATTCATGTTGTTGAACTAAAATTATCACTTGTTCGTCCATCTTTAAGGAAGACAACTGCGCCACACCTACTACTGCAAACTATCACACAATGTATCTGAACCAACGAGCACAGTACTCAGACAGCGCATTGCGCACTCTATGTTATTCTGTGCTCGTTGGTCACTGGATCACGTACGACCGAGTGCTTACGATTACCACCGAAATAAGACGGAAGTCCGGCTTGGCAACACTAGGGCGACCGTTTCTAATTTTCACATGTGGTACTGTGCTGAGACCAGGCGACGACTGTGTGGGCCGTAATCGCTCTGCTTGGCGATCCATGACAGCACGGTACCAACACGGTAGGGACACAGTCCTACATGTGAAAATACTCAACAGCTGTTCAATGCAAATGGAATGGTTTATACTGTTTGGCGATTGCGGACGACACAGCACGGTCGAAGCATAGTCGCAGCACAGTCCTACATGTGAAAACAGACTTTAACTGACCAAGGGACTGCTTTTATAGCACGATGCTGAATCGATTACGGTTGTGGTCGAAGCGGGTCCAAAATCCAGATCATCGGCCCATCATAGTGATACTTATCGCTAGAAAAGTAGAACCATGCTATGTGTAATGTTGCCGTACTGATCAAAAATATCGTAGACTCGCGGTATTCCACACATTATGGTACTATTCACAGGCAACGCAAACCTATGGCGCTCCTCGCGTAAGTGGACTATCCATAGGGACCCTAACTATCCCGTGGTATTCCTCACATAGTGGGAACTAAGCATAGGCAAGGCAGAACCATGGTGTCGCTCATATAGGGGTACGAATCACAGGTACTGTTAGACCCTCATCCTGATTCACACACTGTCGCTACAAATTACAAACCTAGTGCGTACCTAACATAGTGGTACTACGCGCAAGTAAATGCGACCCATGGTGTTCCCCGCGTGATGGTTACTAATTACAAGTAGTCTCATGGTTCTAATTTGATCATCCCTTGGTCGCTCCTTGTAGTCGCCTCTTACGACTGGTAGGGGATACCGCGGGTGTATTCTACATCTGCATCCCCCACCCGCAGGGGGTAGCAAACATTTTTGCATGTAATAATTATTTTAATCTAAGATCCCTAGACTGATTTCAAAATATGTTTTATTAGAGTGACGTAACTCGCCGTATTCTTGAGAAAAGATGGATTTTTGCCAACTTGAGTTAAATAACGTCTGTCCGCTGTGGTGAAACGTTTGGACAACCTTAGCGTATCCTCACGTTCACGAGGCAGTTTCAGTAAACTTTTGGTAGCAGTCCCCGTATCTCGAATGTTCTTCAAAGTATTTTATGCCCGCGTCTCCACGGAACGAAGAGACACACACAAGTTTCCCGCACCGTTGAGTAGCACACATTCTCAGCAGACACATCCGAAGGCAGTAAAAGTTGAGGTGTCGCGTCGTACAGTCCCGTCCAAAATACTGCAAAATTCTCTCAACACAAGCACATTACAACGCCTTCGTTAATGTCTCTTCTCCTAGTCAAGCCTCTCATGCTGTAATAGCAACTCTGTGAGAACCTGAGATGAGAGCATTCATTTATTGTTGGATAAATTATCCTCCTTAAAATTATTTGACTATTACTAAATTACACACAGTATTATACTTGAAAATCCACAGCTTGTCTTCAGTCATTCGGCCGGGTCAGGAATGGTATGAATGAAGCCCCTATCTAGCAGCGAGCCTGTCTCACTCCTCTGGAGCAATTATAAATGACTGACAGATTAAATGTTAATGGAGAGAGTTGCTGGAATGAAAGATGGCAGGGGAAAGCTGGAGTACACGGATAAAAACCTGTCACGGAGAAAAACCTGTCCCGCCTCCGCTTTCTCCAGGACAAATCTCACATGGAGTGACCGGGATTTGAACCAGGGTGTACAGCGGTGAGAGGTCGACGCACTGCCGCCCAAGCCATGGAGGCTATGCACAGTATTATACTTAAACCTATTAATCTTTATATGCATTTTTAATATCATCCCTTTTTCTTTTATTTTTTTACTTTATTTTCCCCCTAGACTCAGCACAAAGCTACATAATCTAAGAATAAGATGTTTCCTACCCCTTATTATTTTAATTTATTATTCTTTCATATTCCTTCGGCATATTTTTTTACAATTTGCTTTAGGTCGCACCGACACAGATAGGTATTATTTCGACGATGGGATAGGAAAGGGGTAGGAGTGGGACGGAATTACCCTGGCCTTAATTAAGGTACAGCCCCAGCATTTGCCTGCTGTAAAAATGGGAAACCACGGAAAAACATCTTCAGGGCTGCCGACAGTGGGGTTCGAATCCACTATCTACCGGATGTAAGGCTTTTTAGGTGTTTGCTCTACTGTATATCTAAATCCCTCCATGGGAATTTATAATTTTCCATGCGGAATTGCTAGGCGCGCAACAATTCCATTGTGGAGATTTATCTCCCGTATGCAGTTATCAGACTGTGCCTCTTATAAAGGCATCTGATAAGTTCACCTGCATGCACCCCAGCATAAGTGGGTAGGGTCCGACACATCCCACTCTGATGAGTCTAGAGTCAGACCTAAGACGAAACGCTGGTTAATAAAGCAAACGCCTGAAAAGCCTTACATCTGATATGTTTTTGACATTTTTGACATGCTCTATTGGTGAAAAATATCTAATTCCCTCCATGGGAATTTAGAATTTTCCATATCCCCCATTAGCCAACACACCATACGTCTTAATACTCTGTTTTTAAACCTTGCTTCCCTTATTGACATGTTTTTGATAATATATGACAATTCCGATAACGTTCTTTTAATAATAATAATAATAATAATAATAATAATAATAATAATATAATATAATATAATATAATATAATAATAACTAAATCTACCGATACGAAGCTGACGTATCTGAGCACCTTGAAATACCACCGTACTAAGCCACGATCGAACCTGCCAAATTGGGGTCGGAAGGTCAGCGCCTCAATCTTCTGAGCCGCTCAGCCCGGTTAGTGCACTTTCGGTTTCACATTCTGCCATAAACATCTGCTTCCCAATATCCTTCACTCTAATCGTTACTTTCTTTCTGGGTGTCTTATCTTTGTTCTCAGTCCCTTTACTCCACCAAATATACCTGTATGCACCGTTTGGAAGAAATAATTTAACTTTCTTTATTAAAAGGTGTGTATTGCCATATGAATTCGCTATTAAACAGAATATGTCAGTCAATTAATAAAATGCCAAACGTGGACATATTTCACGAGGAGAATGACTTGTTGACGTCAGTCAGAGGCGAACTCTCACAGAGAAAAGGCATCAATTAAATAGAATAGCATACTTGTGTACCATGAATTGTTTTGTCCATAGATTAATTAACAATATATATTTTAGGAGAAATGAAAATAATAAGTTGAAACACACACTTACGACTTTCCATAGTTCATAAGTATAGTGCTGGGTATCATATTTTATTTTTTATTGTAAATTATTAATAACATTAGAAATAAGAAATGGAAATTTCTATAAGTGGGTAGAAATGCCTGTTGAACAAGAAATCAAATAAATTAAATGATTCATCTGAATTTGGTATGCTAAATTCAGTATTTCCTTTCCATCGCCCTTTCTTAATCTTAACCAATATATTGTCACTTTTCTACCTTTATCTGCTTGAATGGTTATATCTTCACACATCTTTAAACTCTGCTATTGTCTGTACATTGTGGAATACGCATTATTACTCTCCAGAATGTATTACTTATTACATGTAATTCTTTTCTATCTATTTCAGTAGCAAAACTTCGTAATACACACCCCGTTATATTAAGGGTGGAAAATGACTGGCAATTTATCCCAGAAGAGATTAACTGGAATTTCCCTTGTTCTATGTGTAATTCCGCCCAAAATGGTACATGTTTATTGTGATGATTGAATGGGAAATGACAGGCAACGGCCTCGAAATTAGCCTCATGTAGAAATGTAAAAGCATGGAATTTAATCTTCACGGCTCAGGAAACACTTTGTTCTTAATTCTTCTTCTTCTTGCTTAAGAATTTGGCCAACTATGGACCGCGTGAAACTTAATGCTTTCTCGCCAGTCTTCTTCTTTTCTCTTCCCAGAACTTCTTCATTCGTTTCACCCCTTATTTTTCTCTGCTCCTCAGATATTACAAATTTGTGCCTGTTGTTCCGCTGCTCTTCATGAAATTTGTGGTTATCTACTCGAGTTCTGAACTTCTTTCTGTTGAGGAGCAATTCTGGTGATAATTTAATTTCTTCTGCGTCCTTCTTAATCTCCTCCACACATTTTGTTGTTCTTCTCAATCCAATTATATATTTAAATATCCTTTTAGTCAGGCGGTTGTCATTCATTCTGATGAGATGTCCGTAAAATTTTTGTCTTCGTTTTCGCATTGTGTCCGTGATATTTTCGGAATACTTGCAGATATACTCATTTCTCCGTCGTTTTCTGAGGTCCAAGAATTTTCCTCAGAATTTGTCTTTCCTTCTTCTCAATTTCTTTAAGTTCCCCTTTTTTATTTAATATAAGGCATTCTGAACCGTACAGCCCCTCTGGTTTTACAACAGCGTTGTAGTGTTTAATTTTGGCTTTGTAGGATACTTCCCGTTTATTGTACCTGTTCTGTGTCAGTCTGTAGGCCAGTTCCAATTTTCTAGCTCTTTCCTTGTTTACCTCCTTGTCTAGTCCATTGGGTTCTTAATTTATTTCAATAAAAAATCTAGATTGATGAAAAATTAATTTCATTCTGCGTGAAATGTAGGTTTGTCCGACATGAGGAAGTACATCTTTGTGAATTTCAATAATAATGTTATTTTTTTACGTGCCAGTAAACCTACCGAGCACCTTCAAATACCACAGGACTGAGCCAGAATCGAACCTGCCAAGTTGGGGTCAGAAGGCCAGCGCCTCAACCGTCTGAGCCACTCAGACCGGCTTGTGAATTTCAGATGAAATTTAAGAAATAAATGTGATCTTGAATTTAGCCATGCATTTTCTCTATTCCGATATATTAATAAATGCAATCCCAAAAGCGCACACACGTGCTTGTACACCGACAGTGTAATGATATTTCTTTCCTAAATTTTCTAGTAAAAAACTCCTTAATTGGTGTCAATGATACGTGAATCGCGTTTGATAACTTGGAGACAGTCTGACATTCATAATCAAGAAGACAGCTGTAAGTGAATACTTTTACACAGCAGCTAATCCACACTCTACAATATAAGGAGGTTTCGGGATCAATTACATGTGAGGTAAAAGCCCACAATAGTGAACCAGGACTGCACTACTACGACACCAACGACTTCAAGTTTATGTTGGCCATGTGCGTGCGCATGTTGGCTGCTGTTAGGTAGCTTAGTGAGGTCACAGGTCGTCACCCGCATCTCACCTGATGAACCTTCCTTTTATTATCCAATTAGTGTTAAAAGCGCATCCTCCACTCGTAAACCACCTCCCGTTTACAGCTACGAGGTGTCGAAATACTTGTTTGTACGATAAAAAGGATCCCGGCAAATGTACTTTGAACTTCAGTATAGACTAGGAGAAGGTTGGCTTGAAACAACCGTGTTTATCAGAAATATGAATCAGAAGCGCAAACTGCTGCTGAGATAAGGCTGGAATACCAACAAACATAATATAGCATATAAGTATATCGGCTTACTAACAATCTGCTGCTAGCCCGTTGACCGGCAATTATTGGAGTGTCACGAGAACGCTGAATTGCTCGCCTATCTTAACCTCGTCCGTTGATTCTCATATGAGACAACTCGTGGTAAATAAATAAATAAATAAATAAATAAATAAATAAATAAATAAATAAATAAATAAATACATAAATAAATAAATAAATAGCCTTGTGAATCCCCTAAGGGCTGTGATCGGTTTAACTCATAAGGTGAGCAGGTCCTGAAGAGCATTATTATATTGGTTATTTCCTTGTTTGTTTCGTGAAAACGTATTAACGCATATTGTACCCTTGTGTAGTCTCACATCCGAGTGAATGAAATTGTGTTTTCGAGATCAACAATTCGCGAAAACACACTGTTACATTATTGACACTTGTAGACTTTTTCCCCAGGGATGGTCAGATTCTGTCGTGGTGAAAGTGTGTCTTTGCACGCTTCCTTCTTCCATACCTTCTCCTCCGAATGTTGTAGATGTTTCTTTTTTAGTTTATCCTCCGTTGGAAATTCAATATGATATACTTTACATTGAATTTCCTCTTGTCACAGTGTGTTCCGTGATGAGTTATAAGATCTCTACTTCATGCAAACGTCTGGCAATATTTGTGATTAATTACTCATGGGAAGGTCTTGCATATTTATTTCCTTCGTAGCTAATGAATAGAACTGGACTTGGTTCCTAAAATGTCCGTTTACATTTTCCCTCATGAGTTTCTTATATCTTATAAAGTAGAAATCAGAGGAATACAGTAGGTGAAGCATTATCTGATTATCTAATGGCTAAGTATCCTGGCAGTATCATTGTACCTTCAGGTTTACTTATCTGTATGTTTAATTACCAAAAGCGTCAATACATTTATCCCACTGGGAGACGAGACGATCAATTCCAGTTTTGTAGAATGAGCTAGGTCGCTGATATATTCACAAACGTACCCACTCTTGCACTTCCTCGTCCGAATGAAACTGACGTACACGAATGTCTTTCTTCCCCCATGATTAGCCAGTTTTCCCAGGATAAGGCCGTCAATCCACCCTATCACATCACAAGTAATTGCAGTCCTGGGTGCGCACCGTCTTGCAGCGATGTGCGCCCTTCCCGGAATCTTCTATGCTACTTTTGCACACTCATGAAGTGTTCTTCACACACAGCAGACATGCGACGATGAGTTTCACAAACTCCAGGCACCTCAGCCACGAGAAAACGAACCACACTTCCCTTCCCTTATCTTCTTTGCTTGCCTCCATCTCTACAGCTGGAAGAACACATTAGACCAGTCCGCGTACCACTAAAATCATAATCGAACAACTGCTTGTAACTGAGAGTAGTCACTATGCAGTTATCCTACCACAGCGATCGCAGTATCGATATGTAACAACAGTGTTGCCATCTTTCGCGCGCCACGTGTGCCATGGCGGGAGTTCCGTTTTCATCTGACTGCCCCTTACATACAAATTATTTCTGTTAAGGACTAGCATCAGACATAAGGACTTTTAGGACGATTTATAAAGTAATGAGTAAATAAATTACAGAATTGCGAGAGACTCCAGTCATCGGCAATGTTGTGAAATGGACATCAGAAAATAGCATGATAGCAAACGGGATGAAAAGTCAGTTGTAAGTTTCACCAATAGGGAAAGTCATTTCAATCAATCAATCAATCAATCAATCAATCAATCAATCAATCAATCAATCAATCAATCAATCAATCAATACTGATCTCCATTTAGGGCAGTCGCCCAGGTGGCAGATTCCCTATCTGTTGTTTTTCCAGTCTTTTATTAAATAATTGGAAGGTATTTGGAAATTTACTGAACATATTTCTTGGTAAATTATTCCAAAATCTAACTCCTCTTCCGCTAAACGAATAATTGGCCCAATTTGTCCTCTTGAATTGCAACTTCATATTCACATTTTGATATTTCCTCAAACGCCACTCAAACTTATTAATCAACTAATATCATTCCACGCCATCTCTCCACTGACAGCTCGAAACATGCCACTTAGGAAAGCTGCTCACCTCCTTTCTCCCAACACACTCCAGTACCACTTCATTTCATCTGTCAGTGAATACTCATTGTTCCACAGGAGAGCGCCAGGCTTCGGCAGTCGGCACAATTCCTATCCTCGCCGCTAGATGGGGGATTCATTTATTCCATTACTGACCCGTTTGAACGACTGGAAATAGGCTGTGTATTTTCATTTTCATTGGTATTTTATTCGCGCTTTGCGCTCTGGCCATTTCATGACTGGGGTTTCCTCCCTTTTGTAACCTTGTATTTGGAATTACAATTCTTAATTTTTTTCTTTATACTTCTATTTAGATAGGCGGCATATATTTTCTTTTCATCTCGCACTTTGCGAGCTCTGAAATGCTAACGGATATTATTTATACTACTTCACAAGGAAACAGAAACATTTCTCCTCTAGCAGGTTATCAATCTTTAATCACTAAGTATGTGGGTGAGCGTATATGATCAGCCAAGTGTAGCCAGTGTGTTGGAAAGGCATGCCAATCCATGTGACGAGCCCAGTTACAAACTATGAACGAAACACAGACACATGGTCTAATAACCCGACAGGTTCTATCGCTGTGATTCTTTTATTCTACTTATTTCTCTGGCGTTATTAAGCGTTGTTTGTTTTATAAAACTATCTCCGAGCTGAAAGAAAACTTTTTGATCATTTTCTTTTTGCCATTTGCTTTACGTCGCACCGACACAGATATGTCTTACGGCGACGATGGGATAGGAAAGGCCTAGGAATTGGAAGGAAGCGGCCGTGGTCTTAATTAAGGTACAGCCCCGGCATTTGCCTGGTGTGAAAATGGGAAACCACGGAAAACCATCTTCAGGGCTGCCGACAGTGGGGCTCGAACCCACTATCTCCCGATCACTGGATACTGGCTGCACTTAAGCGACTGCAGCTATCGAGCTCGGTTTTTGATCATTTCTCCAAGCTACTAAGGCTACATTTTTGAGCCCTTATCCCTCCTTCTATTCTGCGAAATCAGTGCTTCAATTTCGAACTTAATTTCGGAAACATTGATGGGGAGTTCGGGGTGATGAACCTTTTATGTATGAAAAATGTTTTCAGAACTTATCCTCATGACTTTAGAGAGAGCCACTGGTGCGCTTGTTAAGAGTAGTAAGTTGGGTGTTATTTTGTACACATTTCTTTATTTCATATCACATACTATATCGCCGGGTTTATCTCCTGTAACATACGTAGGCCCGCCCAACACATGTGTACGGATAACAGCGTAACACGCTCTGTGCATAGATATTTGTACTCTGTACGGAGAACAATATATGTATAAATTAGATGTACAGGCGGGGCTGCAAACTGTAATTAGGAGATGCAATATATATTCCGACAGCTATATATTCCGGCTGAAATAACGTTGTATAATTTCAGTTGTGAAAACTACCATCTTATAAAATATAATTGCACTGAGTTTAACAGCATTTGATTTCTTACGCCTTCAGTATTTAACTTCTTATACTAGAAGAATATGCATGCTAAGTACTTGAAATTACCTGCCTATTCTATGTTGTATGGCCCAGCTTCAGTAATTGTGTCATGAAAGGCAAAATGAAGGGCGTAGGTTACAAAAGATAACATTGGACTTGGTTATTGAGGAAAAAAGACGAAGAGGAAAATTATGTTTGTTTCCAGTTGACAACAATATGCTTTTTATGGCTGAGTACTATCCGAAATTAGCTTTAAAAAGTGTGCGACGCGATGTTACCTGGCAACCGTGCAGGGTGTGATGTGAATATTAATGGATGGCCATGACAGAGACATACAGAAGAATCTTTTATCAAAGAGGCCTCGTCTCTTCTTACTATGGAGAAATTATTATTATTTCATTCGTGGTATTTCGATAGGCCTTGATTCAGTTTGCCCATTTCGATGTGCAGAACGTTACACTTGACTCCAAATTCCATGCAAATGTCTCTCCAAAAAGATCCGTTAAATGCAAAACAAAACACTTTATCGACTTCAGTTTCATATATTGGAAGAAACATTCATGTAATTTCCCCTAATGGAAACTTGAAAGCAAATTTTAGTTATTTCACAGTCAGAGACTCAGGAAAATGTGAACGTATCTGAAGAAATAGCAGTGATAGGCATAATAATATATATTTTAAACATATGCATGTATTATGTTTAGACCTAGGATTTTTAGGCATTAATTAATTGTAATGGTAACTTGATGATGATTATGATTGTTACGGAGTTCTCCGTGGTAGTTAGAGGTGAAAGAAGGTGCTGGGATGAACAGGTCTCAACTTACGAAATTAAAGTTAATTTAAAATTCAACAAGGTTATATTTTCTTTTCGAGATCAAGAAATAACAAGTACAACAGGAACTTAGTTATATAGCAACAAAATAAGAATGTACAATTACAGTTTATTAATGTATATTGGTCTTCGAGTTCCAGAAACACAATCCCTGAGCAATGAGCGCAACTTTACTTATACACAAGGTTTAACAAAGGGGCAGAAAAACCCCAATCATGCCCAGGAGCACTCGCTCCCTATTACTCAGTAAAGCCTGCTCGAGGCACACAGAAACCAAATTTAAGAAAGAGCAACCCGCTCTCAAAGTTCAAGCCTATCAAAGGCCACACCAAACTCTACTTTCAAGCTGTCCTCCAAGTACATTAAAACAGGGGTAAAAATACCCAACCTACTGAGGCCTATTAAGTAAAGAAACAGGTCAATTACATGGCCTCCAAAATACCAACTTGAGAGGAGGCGAAACTGCACTCCTAATACACTTTATTTAAAACCTATTTGGCACTAGGCCGCATATGCAAGGGCTAATCCCATACTAAAGAGGTGACACGATAGGAAAACTTATTACATTACGAAACGAAGAAAAATGGTTGAGAAAACGTAGTCACCTCAAAAACAATATGAAAGGGAGCTCGAGAGGGTTAGGCACTCTCTATCCCAATTTGTAGTTTAAAGAGATAGAATTTATACCAAGAGTCTATTACATTTTAGAGGAAAGTTACATGATAAAAGATATCGAACCTGCCCCGAGAGTTAAACTGCTGAGCTAGCAAGAAAATAAGTTATTAAAAGGCCATTACCTTATTGATAAACCGCTGCCCGACGAAAGAGGCGCTTCCCGCCCCCTGCTACATAATTTACACAATGATAGATGTTACTGGAGTGGCGCAGGGACCCGAAAATCAGCAGTTTATATACCCTCGCGGAACATTCGAGACCTTTCATGAATGATAACACCCGTCCACAAGCATTTTATTGGACGGCCAAAAGATTACAAGTCAAAACTGAAGAAGACATCTAGGATTGGTGGAAAATTAATTACAAAAATTACTCATTGGTCGAATTCAAAACTGGCGGAAAGAGAAGGGTTATACAGCCAACCTAAACAATGACTGAAAGAAATTTAACAAAGAACAAACTTATGCATACTAAAATTCTGCAAAAAAAGTTCTTTCACTTCGCACTAGGGTACACCGTTGTATTTCTTCAGTAGTGCCATCTAGAAGAGAATGTTCACACTTCTCACTACAGAGAAAACAAAAATAAATCGAAAAAGACACAGTTCAGAACTCTTCAAAATTTACAGATAGCGACATCTTCTGATAACCTTTAGAATTAACATGGTTGTTAGAGTTCAGGCTTCCTCCAGTGGAGGAGTTTCAACTGGCGCAAAGTTTGAATTAGCGGCGCGGAGGTGTACCGCCTGGTACAATGATGATTATTGTTTAAAGGGGCCTAACAGCTAGGTCATCGGCCTAATGGTACGAAGTGAGACGTAATGTAATAATTTGGAAGTCCAAAATTTATCAACCGACCAGAAATCAAACCGTGATGATGAAGAAAGGATGGATAAATATGAATGTAAAATAATCAGAGGATCCAACTCGCAAAATTGAAATTTAAAAATAAATTCCTAAATCGATCCACTGACTATAATTCAAAGAGACGACGACGAACAATGATTATGAACTTAAAGCAATCAGTGGATCTGACCCGCAATACCCCACCTTCCCAGAAACTATCTTAAAAGAATAGTATATACTGACCAAGGGACTGCTTCCAAATCGCAATCCTGAATCTATGATGCGTTTTGTCTACAGGAGTCCAAAATTTAGGTCAATGACCCCTCATAATGATACTTGTCGCTAGTGAAGTAAAACCAAGGTATTTCTCATGTAACGATACTAATCAAAAGTAAAGTAGACTCGCAGTGTTCCACACTATATGGTACTACTCACAAGTAATGTACGTCACACAGGTACGCAGACCTATGGTGTTTCTCACACAATGGCGCCACTCATAGGCAACGCAAACCCATGGTGTTCCCCACATAGCGGGTACTAGTCACAGGCAAAGCAGACCCACGGTGTCCCTCATATTGCGGTGCTAATCAGATGCAACGATCAGACCTGCGGTGTTTCCGACATAATGGTAGTAATGACAGGTACAGTAAACCCACAGTGAACCACGCTCTGCTGCTACTAATCACAAAACTATTGTGTACCTAACTTAGTGGTATTACTCGCAAGTAAAGGCGACTCATGGTGTTCCCCACGTGATGGTACTAATCACAAGTAGTTTCATGGCTCTAATTCAATCATCCCCGGGTACCCCCTTTTAGTCGCCTCTTACGAGAGGCAGAGATACTGTGGGTGTATTCTTCGTCTGCGTCCCCCACCCATAGGTTGTCGAATGTAAACTTAAGGGAATATATCATATCTTCCACAACGCTCGTGCGATGAGTTTTGTATAATTTTAGGTGTACGACTCATCAGTAATACAAATATTCAATGAATATATGACAATGAATCAATATTTCCCCACATCTAAGTGAACGTAGTTTGGCCACTTAGTTTGAAGAACAGGTCGGGACAGTTTGTAAATAGTATTATGTAACGCAGTGCTAACATCCATGTAACAATGTACTAGTGCATTAAAACTCATTGTAAAGCAAGTCGTTGAGCTCTGTGTCAGCAGAAGGAGACGAGTTTGCCGTCGACTGGTGAAGCCTATGCGGAGCAGTTGCCTCCTTACAGTCCTGGTAGAAATGGGTTCCTGACTCACAGTAGCGCGCCCAGTATGGTTCTGCGGAGTCGACGTGATGTCCGTTGTTTAAAACACCTGCGGTTTACGTGGGTGGTAACATTCTCTCTGCGATATTGAAGATCCACCCTCGACACTGCTGACCTCGGAAACACGAATTCGCGTGTAATCACAAAATGCTATAACAAATGCGCCGTACGCCGAAGTCAACTCGCGACGTGTGGCCACCTTCACGACACTGGTGTCTGTGACAAACTCCTCACCTACGCCGCAGCTGGCCGCAACGCTCAGGGATAACACACGGCACATTTTGCGATGGGACACCCATTCCGTGGCTTTTGGTCACTCAGCGTATATAAATAAAAGTGATGAACTTGAATCAGAGATAAGGATAAATAATGAATTAAGCAAGGTACAGAATTGTGAGTGACTCCAGACCTCGGCAATGTTGTGACATGGACAGTAAACAGTGGGATGATAAGTAAAAGGGACGAAAAGTCCGTTCTAAAATTCACCAATAGGAACATTCCTCTCAGTTTTAATTACTGTGTTTACGGAGGGCGCTCATAGGAACTGCAAACCTTCATCAGCTTCATCAGCATATCAAAATAATTTACAATACCGAAAAACTTCAATACTTTCATTTTGTTTTAATTAAGGTGTCATTAAGAAATTTTAGGTAATGCATTAAAAGGTAGATTCCTGAAGATGGTTTTCCGTGGATTCCCATTTTAACACCAGGAAAATTCTGGGGCTGTACCTTAATTAAGGCCACACTCACTTCTTTCCCCACTCCTAGCCCTTTTCTTTTCACATCGTCGCCATAAGACTTATCTGTGTCGGTGCGACGTAAAGCCACTAGCAAAAACAAGGTAGATTTTATTTCACTCCGATAGACGATCCATATTTGTAGTTTGTTCTGCACCTTCCTTTTACAGAAACCGGATCCGGCAATGCGTCTATCCCCCTTTAAACACGGGGACGCGCTTTTGTGCTATATTTCTTTCCACCTCTGAATTCCGATTCGTGTCGTCCTCCTCTTACACGTCTCTGTCTCTCTCGTTTGCTCTGTTTGACAAATTATCTCACATTCAGAAGAATAAAAGAATGGATAATCTTTATCTGAAATATTGGGTATTTCCAGGTATGATGTATAACAGCTCTCCCACTTGGAGCGACTGGAGCTTAGCGGTAGAGAACAATCCACCAGTTTATGCAGCTCATATCGCCGTCTCTAAGGCAATTTATAGGGCAGTGAAATTCAGTAAGGAATAGGAGTAAAATTAACTTTCTTACCAGTAAATAACCTGCCTATAGAACCAGATAATTAGAAAATAAGAGATGTGTTACGTATCGTGGCAAAGTTAGGGAGGTATTCTCTTCCTTACACTTTCACCAGTCTTAAACGAATACACTAATATTATTAACAAATAAATTAAAATAATGCAAATAACAATGATAATAGTAAGAAAAAGAGTAATAAAATATATGGCGTGATCAGACATTTTCCGATTGAGAGCGTTGCTGCAGCGGACATCCAATAAACCGCGACTCCAATGCGGGTAAATAAGGAATTAGTGTGGCAGGCGCGTGCGTTAAATGCGGCGAAGTGAACTGTATGTATGTATGTATGTATGTATGTATGTATATATGTATGTATAGTCATCAGCCCGAAGGATGGTTGCACCCTCAACAGTTCCGCCATGAGCTGTCATAGATGGCCTAGGTATCACTGAAGAGGCGTACTAGGGAAATGAGGAGTGAGGTAGTTTCCCGTTGCTTTCCTCACCGAGCCAGAAGTTTGCTATTACGAGTACATAACAGTCTGCCAAGCCCACTGAAATGCATGCACCAACCGACCCTATGAGCAACATTTTCACACCATTCATAGCAGGGACTGGCTGCACAAGGAATGGTATTACTAGCATCACTCATACCTCAGTCACTTTCATTTTGTCAAAGCCAAGGATAAGACAGAGGCAGATCAATGAAAGTAACAAAATTGCTCTAGCCCATACCGGAAGACATAGTGCACTGTAAACACGAGGTCCCGCCAGCAAAGGCACGTGAACTATGGTGACGTTATAACCAAATGCGTCCAAACAGGACCAACATCGTGTTGTTCTGTTCTTGGCTTCCCAAGCACTAACACCGGTGGACATTCATCGGAGAATTTGGAAGCATGTCTGGCGAAAACCACCGCTGTGGAATGGTACACCATATTCCGTGCATGTCGCGTTTCGACACAAGGCGCCACGCCGGTAGATCTGTGAGGCCAGTCTCATCCATTACGGAGAAACTCGAGCACCGTATAATCCTGATCTCTCGCCTTGCAGTGTCGATGCTTCCCGTCGGACGAGAATGTGCAGCAGGAGGTCACGCAGCAGGACACAAGAATCTTCAACGTGGTGCATCGGTAGCATGAGTGCCTCGATGTTCACGGCGTCTTTGATTGCCATCCCGATTCAGGACTGTACGACCGTCGAACGGAAACTTGATGGCCCCATATATCAGTAGATGTTATTATTATTATTATTATTATTATTATTATTATTATTATTATTATTATTATTATTATTATTATTATTATTATTATTATTAGCTAAAGCATCAGTTCTTCGTACGGATTTATGAGCAAACATTAAAGTGGTTAGTGACAAAAAAATGAAACACTCTAACTACGAATGCTATCCTGCGTACGCAATATTAAAAGGATAGAAACACGAAATATAATAGAAGGATGATGTTAATGACTATGGCTGAATAAATAAACTACAGCCTACAGTAGTTCTCAAACATGGATTAGCACGCTTAGCATTCTCAACAATACTACTGTAGCCACCGAAAGCTTTTCGCTCATTTTTCAGCTTGGGCTGTCAACAAACGAACAACGACGTTATACGAATGATGACGAACAAGGTTTTAGGTGAACCCCATATCCCCGTGAAATGAAGAGCCTAGGTATTAGTGAAGGCGACCATAGACAAAAACACAAGAAAGCTGAATTTTTCAAAATGCATGGCGAGTTTTTCTTGTAGAAGGCCACTTGGTGTAATTCATATTTCCAATAGGACCAA
Source organism: Anabrus simplex (assembly GCF_040414725.1). Classification (NCBI taxonomy): domain Eukaryota; kingdom Metazoa; phylum Arthropoda; class Insecta; order Orthoptera; family Tettigoniidae; genus Anabrus; species Anabrus simplex. Next base: position 20,840,692 of record NC_090274.1, on the reverse strand, counting down.
CCGTTTACCCGTTGCTTGAATTGATGTACGGCAAAAATTTCCCAAATTCGGAACTCACCCCTGTAACATCCCGTAGTACTTCGAAATGGTGAAATATATAAACAATGAAAAGTATCGCTTGCGTGAATTGGAATTTCAAGCTATATTAGTTCAGCAGTTTCGAACACTTTTTCAATTTTATTCATAATATAGACAAAACAACATAATGGGCAAATGCTTATTCCTGTCACAAGCAAATCGCAGTGTGTCTACCTATAATTCAGTTTTATGCAATCAAGGTCATACGGTTTTTTTTTTTTTTTTTTTTTTTTGTAAATTTAAAAGGTTTTCCAGGAAATTATATTTTACTCCTTAAAACATCGGGTTCCAGGGTCTCTGAAACTGCTGAATATTATTATACCGAATGAATAGTCTTAATTGACTCGTACTTTCTCTAGGTCTTCTTCTTGTCTCCCCCTTGATGATTGTAGGCCTGCAATCAATCAATCAATCAATCAATCAATCAATCAATCAATCAATCAATCAATCAATCAATCAAATCACCCTATCTGTTGTTTATACCTACTTTTTCTTAAATAATTCATTCCAATCCGTAACCCCTCTTCCTATAAACGAATACTTGGCCCAATTTGTCCTCTTCAATTCCAACTTTATCTTCATATTGTGACAATTCCTTCCTTTAAAAGCACCACTTATTCGTCTGCTAACGTCATTCCACCCCCATTTCTCCGTTGACAGCTCGGAACATACCACTTAGTCGAGCAGCTCGTCTCCTTTATCTCAAGTCCTCCCAGCCCAAACTTTGCAACATTTGCCTAACGCTGCTCTTGTGTCGAAAAGCACCCAGAACAAATCGAGCTGCATTTATTTGGATTTTTTTTCAGTTCTAGAATCAAGTAATCCTGGTGAGGGTCTCATACACTGGAACCATGCTCTAGCTGGGTTTTTCCAGAGACTTACAGGCCCTCTCCTTTGCATTCTTACTACAACCCCTAAATACCGTCATAAACTTGTGTAGCGATCTGTACCCTATATTTACAATACCGTTTATGTGATTACCCCAATGAAGATCTTCCCTTATATTAACACCTGTGTACTTACAAAGATCCCCATAAGGAACATACACACCCATAAACACAGTAATTAAAACGGAGAGGACTCTTCCTATTAGTGAAACTCACAAGCTGACTTTTAACCCCGTTTATCGTCATACCATTGCCTACTGTCCATCTCACAACAGTATCGAGATCATTTTGCAGCCGCTCATAATCTTGTACCTTACTTACTACTATATACAGAATAACATCATCCGCAAAAAATTCCTTATATCTGATTCTAGTGGTTTACTCATATATTATATACGTAAGAAAACAAACTTTCAGTAAAACTGCCTATTGCTTCAATAGTATTGTATAAGGTTAACCCATGATCAACGGGCGCAGTACCTACTCATACGAGAATATTAAGTTAATCACATTACATAGTAGTAATGCTACGGTGATTTCTTCTAATTATTATTCTTCCTCTTTGCCGTGTGTGTACCCAGAATGGGCACTCCCAAGTGAGTACTCCCTGCGGTTGGATGTCGCCGACACTGGAATGCCGTTTCCATTCAAGGCTTTTTCAGCTGAACGCCGCCAAGTTGCTCCCCTCTCTTTGGTTCCTCGATTGCAAGAGCTCTCTTAACGGGATTATCTTCATCTCGAAGATGTACGTGTCCGTTTCAGCGCAAATGCTACTCCTCTAATACTGTATCTCACTGATAGGGGTCGTATTAAACGATTCTCATACTCTATATGCTTATTGCGCACTCGGTCCAAGAGGGTGACACCCGTTGACCGTCGCAGCATCCACACTTTCGGTACATGCATTTGCTGATCATGCTTCTTCTGCCTTGTCCAACAATCGGAGCCGTAAGTGAGGACAGCCCTAATAACAGTCTTGTATATCTTTCCTTTGAGCTTGATAGGCATCCGTCTGTCACATAAGACGCAGCCCTGTCAACAAACGCCATTTGGTCCATCCAACGTTGATGCGATGCTGAGATAATTTAATATGAGAAATGTAAGTTCATTCGTAGGAAGAATTCCAGAAAAATTACGGTTTTGAAGACTTAAATTTACTTTATCATCACTTGCAATATAAGCTAGTAGTAAGCTCAACCTGTAGTATCGTAAGCCGTGGTGTTAAGTACCGGAAATACGTAAGTTGTGTGTGAATTTGTATACGATTATTCTGGATTTAGAATCTTCAACTAGTAGTATCTCTGTAATATTTTCTTTCTACAGAATTGCTTGTTGTACTCTTGAAGTTGTTATAGTTATTGTTGTGTAATTATGTTTTTACTTTATCATCACGCTACTGTGATCATTGATATCGGGATATTTCCCAGTTGCGATATATTTAATAATAATAACCGGGTTGAGTGGCTCAGATGGTTGAGGTGCTGACCTTCTGACCCTAACTTGGCAGCTTCGATCCTGGCTCAATCCGGTGGCATTTGAAGGTGCTTTAATACGTCAGCCTCGTGTCATTAGATTTATTGGCACGTAAAAGAACTCCTGCGGGACTAAATTCCGGCACCTAAAGCATCTCCGAAAACCATAAAAGTAGTTCGTGGAACGCAAATTAAAATAACATAATAAAATAATACCGAAGTATATTATTTAGTGTAGAGGTGAAAACTGTAGCTGGACGATTACGATCAGGAAAGAAATTACCTGTGAAAGGAAACGGGAAATCACGAAAAATTGTAGGATATTTTCCTATCAGAACTGTGTGTTTCAATAAATTAGCTACATTTTGTCTTGACCTCTACGAGGCATGCATATGGAATATTTCACGGAGCCTAGGCTTCCTATACGGTGAGGGTATGCCACCATTATTCAAGGCAGGTTGCTTTTGAACATGAACCACGGACTCTGGAACCCAAATTAGCTGCCGTCTCCCAGTACAAAGAGATGTCATAGCAATTATGTAAATGATGCACATACATATGTACCAGCATCCCCTAGGGGAGGAGGGTAGTTTTGTACGGGAGTTAGGGAAGGGACGGGGGGAGGTGAAAATTTGTTTAACAGATGAGTATTCATTCCAGATATGACAAAAGGCTTATTACATAATCTCTCCCTCTCTGCCCTTCCCTCATCCTGTCAAACGAATTTCGCGCTCGCAGTGACGTGCCTCGGAGGGGACAGCGGTGTGACAGGTGATATTATTTTTCCAAACATGGAAAATTATGGACATCATTTGGATATTCTAACCCGATATCCTTTCGGTTTCCGTAAAGTATAGTAAAAATTGGGAAAAGTTGATCAGCTGCTCTGAAGTAGATTAGACTATTCATAAGAAGCTAGGCTTGGAAATCCTGCACTTCTCCGGTATTGGAACCCAGATATCATAGACTAATACTGTCAGAGGGGCGTGTCAATTGTAGAGTGTCGAACGCAACAGCGTGGGATCAAACGCAGGTGAGGTGGCCGGATCTTTGACGGGCAGATAAAGGTCAATTTGACACTCTCCTCTCATGAACATAACACGCTGTGCATCGCTCATTATCATATAACCGCCCCTTTCAAGTGTCTGGTGCAAGGCTCTGGAATTCCCTTGCAGTCAGTTTTATCAATTGCACCTCTTAAGCTTCTTTCAGGCGGTCTTGTCTAGATTACATATTACATGCATAACCAGCTTGTGCGAATGCCAGTATGTATGGAAGAATGAATGAGGTAGGATTTTTTATTTATTTTCTTATTACATTATACTGGTTTTTTTGAAGTTTATTTTAGATATTATGCGGTTAAGTGTAAGAGAGGGCCGTGAGCCTTAACTTCGCTACAGATGAAGTAAATAAATAAATAAATAAATAAATAAATAAATAAATAAATAAATAAATAAATAAATAAATAAATAACTATCCGGGTTTTCGCGACGAAATTAATTAAGACTTAACAATGCGCCACCAAAAATATCTGATGAAATGGAACGTCGAAATTGACAGAGACTGCCGAGATGGCATTAAAATGTATATAATCGGTGTCCAAGGCCATGCTATTATTATTATTATCATCATCATCATCATCAAAAAGCCAACTGTGGACGGAATACACAAGCTACATTGTTTTCCTTAACCTCAGGCTTACACGCTTTTCTGTCTGTACTCGTTAAAGTCTTCATTCAACCTCAGGCTTCTCCTCTGTCGCTCTTTCACCGAGATGGTTCCACGGTTCTGCAGCCTGTTTCTCACGTCCATCCCCTGTTCCGCGGAAAAAGAATCTGACTGGAATTTCTACTAATTTCATGCCACTTCCACGTAGATCTCCGTGTACCTCCTCTGCCATCCAGGCTCTCCGATTTCATCCTCGTAAAAGGTCATCCTCCTCTTTTGCATAACAGTGGTGATCTTTTCGATCCTCGCAAAAAATTACTGGTTCGACTGCTGATACTAGTTAAATATGACTGACACTTTCCTGAGTTCGAAGAGCTTAGAGGGAAACTTTCTTTTTCAAAGAATGATCTTTTATTTTGGCGTGTGTCTCTGCTAGGTCCAGGCGATCTACGCAGTAGTGTCCTGCTTTTGCCTGGAAGGAGAATGATTTGAAGTACCATGGCATAGTTTAAAGGTTATTTCCTAGTTACTTGGACTTTTTCCCAATGATCTATTATTATTATTACTATTATTATTATTATTATTATTATTATTATTATTATTATTATTATTATTGCATTGAGCGTGTTAATTTTTATCTTTCTACGTTGCACTTTTGCAGACCATTATTGATTTCCTAGCAAGTACAGACAATTTCTATGTATATTGTAATTGCCGTTGATAATATTTCTATATATATATCTACAAATCAATCACCATTGATCTGCATTTAGGGATTTCCCCAGGGTGTCAGATTTTTTAACAGATCTATTCTTAAATTATTTGAAAAAATTCTATATTTATCAAAAAATCTGTCTTGATAAAGCATTCCAATCCCTAATTCCTCTTTGCTATCATAGAAATGTGTTACTTAAAACAGTGTTATAAAATCCATCAATGGATTTATACAGAGCGAGTCTCTCCTCAAGGACAGAAGGCAGGGAGGCGACTAAGCCGATGATATTGAAAATAATAAGCAAAAAAGTAGGGTCCAATACACTACTACTGTTTGCTAGAAAAGTTTATAAGAGCTGGAGAAGAACGCTGTTCGTGTTGAGTTGGCTATAAATTGTCAACAGAGGTCACTTTGAGCAACTGCTGTGATGTTATTTCAGGCCCATCCTTGATACACTCTGCCCACAAAGTGCAGTATGAGAAGGTCTCTGTCACATCCGATGTTCACACCTACGCTTAATTTGCGTAAGAATGCTACTCAGGACTGATAAGTCGTTCGAGAGTCTTGTTGCCTAGTAAGCACTGGGTCCTCCATGGGCACTGATAACTTGTTCCATGCGTGATGGCATCGACACGTACGAGGCACGAATGGCGTCCTGGAGTATAGCCATCCATGCTGCATTCACCTGGTTCCATAGTTCATCTTTGGTGGTTGGCATTGGTTCACAGCGCCTCACCCGCCGTTTCACCATATGTCACACATTTTCGATTGGTGACAAGTCCGGCGATCGGGCGGGCCAGGGCAACAAGAAGGCACGTGTTCGTGCAGTAACATGTGGTCGCGCATTGTCCTGCTGAAATATGGCGTCCGTGGTGTCGTTCAGGACGTGTATGGCTACGGGTGTCATTCATGTCACAGCCCCCTGGACACGCACCAACTGTGCTTTGTGTTTGTTCCCAATAGCACCCCACACCATAAGGCCTTGAGTTGGCGCTGTATGTCTTGCGCGAATGAGTCAATGTGATGCCTCTCTCCCTGTCTGCGGCGAACCAAAATTCGGCCATCATTTTCTAACAAACAGAATCTGTATTCGTCCGAAAATACTACCTGCTGCCATTCCTGTCCCCAGTGACGTCGTTCCATACACCACTGCGGTCTAATGTATTTATGCACGTTAGTCAAAGGTAACCGGAGAAGTAAACGACGCGCCGGTAACCCAGACCGTAATAAACGCTAACGGACTGTCTCTCCTATTGTCTGTTCCACTGTTGCGCCAGAGCCGAGAAGGACGCAGATATGTCCTATAATGCCACTCAGATGAGGTGTCGATCTTCTTTGGGGAGGGGGGTGTGGTCTGGGTGGTCCGACCAGGCCCATTGCACTGCCGACACACCTCGTCCCACACGACCAGCAATTTCCCGGATGGATGCATCACGTTCTCTCATGCCAATAAAGTGCCCTCTTTCAAACTCACTCATTTGACGGTACGGTTCTCACGTACGTTTGCGAGGCATCCTGCACGTTTGCTCAAATCACACTGACCCATTACCTTCGGTTTAAAGCGACAACGAGAGCCGTAGGCACATTTTACCAATCGATGGTGGTACGCAGAGATATCGAAGTCGACCTTGAACCTGAGAGCTGACATGGTTCAAATGCTAAGCATTTCTTCATAATATACTAATGAAAATGTCCTGTGCGTATGAACTTCCTATCTCTAGTTTTTCAAGGTGTTCTGGCTTTTAGGAACATGAGTTTATATTAGAATGCAAACATATTTGAACAAGATGCATGTGTATACTAGCCCGCACAACGGTTCTGCAGTGAGATTTGCATAAATACTAGCGATCTGGACTATCAGAACACATACAATTTATACAACTCACCTACGTAACTCTAGAGCGGGTAAATCTTACTTGCGCCTTCTTCAAATATGTTTGCATTAGTGCCTTCAAACCTTCTCCCTAGTCATCGGATGCAGCCCTGGATATGTGTAGTGAATCTCATTATACCTCTTGGGTTCGTTTTTTCCTTATCACATCTTGAATTATGTGCTTGCTTTTCACCACGCAGGAGACTCACGCTAAATTTGTAATTAAAATGTATCGGGAGCGATGTTTGTACCTGTGTTTTTAGATTCGTAACTCGGAAATACCAGTAGAAATATAGTGTACGTTTAGATGCACGTATTCTAAAGGTAAAATGAACAAGACGCGTGCAGTAACATAAAGTTCAGAGCAAGTCCACAAAAATTTCCTGCTCTCGACCTTTAAAAGTTCCCTCATTTCTGGACGATTGCAGACTGAGATCAGCAGCATGTAGATCGCAATTAGTGTGACCCACTTTTCTTTTCTGATGTTAATGATGATACTTGTTTAAAGGGGCCTAACATATAGGTCGTCGGCCCCTAATGCTACGAAATGGGACGAAATGTAATAACAATTTAAAATTCCGAAATTAATCCACTTGCCAGAATTGAAAACTTGATGATGAAGAATTAATGGATGGATGAATGAAAATGAAAACCTACAACCTGTTTTCCAGTCATTGACCGGGTCAGGCATGGAATGAATGAAGCAGATATAGGCTATTAGTACGATGAGGTCGCCACTCCCAAAGTGATTTATTAATGACTGATAAATGCTATGAAATGATAATTGAGAGTGTTGCTGGAATGAAAGATGACAGAGAAAACCGGAGTACCCGGAGAAAAACCTGTTCCGCCTCCGCTTTGTCCAGCACAAATCTCACATGGATTGACCGGGATTTGAACCACGGTATCCAGCTGTAAGAGACAGACGCGCTGCCGTCTGAGCCACGGAGGCTAATGGATGAATATGAATGTAAAATAAATTTAAAATAATTCCACAAACAATATGCACTTAAAACAATCAGTGGATCCGACGCGCAATGCCCCACCTTCCCAGAAGCAAGCTTTAAACAATGGTATATACTGACTAGAGCCCGGACTTTTATGCATAAATAGGTTAGAATGCAAAATTTCTGAAGCGAGCACCAAGTATAGTCTACCTACACAACGATTATGCTATGGGGTACGGCCCACCAGAACTCCTATAATTTATGTTACCCTTGCTACATTATGGAAGAGCGGGTGGCCCACACTTCCTATTAACCAAATACTATCCCGTGGTGTTCTTCACTTAGTGGGTACTAATCACAGGCAACGCCCAGACCCGTGGTGTTACCCGAAACCCAGACCCATGATGTCCACAACTATATGCTGCCTCTATCTCCTTGGGGTGTTCTAACCGAGAATGGACAGATTGGTGGATACTATACACGGGTAATGTAAATCCATAGTGATCCCCTCACAGACCCGTAGTATTCCTCACATGGTGGTACTAACCTTAAGAAAAGTCGACTCATGGTGTTCCTCGCGTGATGGTACTAATCACAGGTAATATCATGGTTCTAAATCAGCATCCCTTGGTCATCCCTCTTAGTAGCCTCCTACGACATGCAGGGGATACCGTGGGTGTATTATTCGTCTGCTTTCCGTTTCTAACTTTACAAACAAACAAAAATGATGACTGAAGAGACAAATAACTTGCTACACATGAAAGTATAAAATGGAACTTAAATATGTAATCATTCCATCAACGACCCTTTAAGGTACAACTTCTGGATATATGTTAGAGCTAAGTCGTACTGGTCTCTCGGTATCAGCCATCTCATGAGAGCACTAATTAAGGGTAGAGGAGAGATATCTTGGATCATTTCATGCGAACTTTCTTTCCATTTCCTTCTTAAGTTGCTCTACATTTTATCTCAATTTCTTCGACAGTCCAAGCGTGAAATGGAATGAAATTCAATTCAGCACACGAATGTTTGAGTTTTAGAGACTGCATTAATGACGAGCCAACCGAAAGGACATTGCTGAAGATTAACATATTTTTGATAGTTCAAAGTTTCCAGGAACATAAATTCCACAAACGGACCACATCCTTTTAATACTGAAGACAGAAATGGTAGAACAAGCCAAGCGAACAGTCCATCTCCCTTGAAGTTATCTAAATCGCCATCGTAATGGGTTGGTATTATATTCCTTTGTTCAACTGAAACGAGTTCGAATGCCTTGAAATGCAAGTAAATCCGTATCCTTCATATTCTGTTAGTCCAGACCGTGGTAAGGATTAGCGTCCTTGTATCTTACTAAACGGTCGCATATTCGAATCCCGAGGCCATCTGAAGAGCTCTCTGATAGTGGAGGAAGGGAAGCCGGTGAATGAAAACAAAGCAACCTGCAGGTTGTTTGGATGGGCAGGAGTAGTCTTTACCGGTCAAGGCGTCATTGAATTGTTGCGCTACACGTTTGAGCCTGGATTTTTATGCAGTACGGGTAATAGGTTAGATTGCAAGCGCGCCTGGTGGCCATAATCATTAAGACATTGAAGTATAAACGGTCCGACACCGTGGTTAGCCGGTTCGAGTCCCGTTGTTGAAAATATGTTCGCCATCAGAATATTGGCCGACAGGTGGTGGTGTACAATTTCTAATCACTAGATTGCGTGCCAAATGCCTGGATTGAATTCCAAACCTCTCCGTAGTCTTAATATAGAGTGAGGGCATATGACGCTGCTGATGGCGATTCGTCCGTCGCATGGGGACGTTAAGCCTTGAGCAGGCGCCTCGGTTCTATTCGGCAGGAGTAGGTTTATGTGCTGGCATGGGGTTTCTCTCCCTTCCTTCCCACTATCATGTATCACGTCATTCATTTTATCTCATTAACTTGTCTGATGGGTTGACGTCGGGAAGAGCAACCGGTCATAAAAACCAGCCACCACAGTTTCATCTCACTTCATACCCGATCAAGTAGAGAAAAGGGACAAGGGTTGGACAAACAAATAAAACATAGGTTAGAATACAAACTTACTTAGCGAGTAACAAGTATAGTCTACCGTGCACAACGGTTATGCAATGAGCTTTGCCTAAACATCAGGAGTTTGACCTTCGCAAGCCGTACAATTTATGTTACTCTCGCAACATTACTGCAGAACGCACTGGACGACACTTCCTAAAACCGTTTTCCACTCCTATACCGTACTGGGACGAAAGACTCATAATTTTACGATTGAGTTCCCTAAATCGTATTTACAATTAGCATGTTTTTCTATAATATTTGTAGGCTCACTGTGATTTTGAATAAAGTCGAAACTCAGATGCATGAATTGGAGAAATCTGTATAAAATATACATGTAAAACTTATGATAATATATAGATACCACAGCTGTGATACAACCATTAATATGTAATTCTCCCATTGAAATAATGTATTGCCATTTATCAAAGATATCCTGAGACTACCCAAGCCTACAATTCTGCACAGCATGAGAGTCTTGAAGACTGAGCAATGCAGTAATAATTCAGAATTGATTGAGGTAAGCCATCCCCTTTGTTCTTCTCAGAAATGATTTAGTCACATAAGTAAATACTCTGGGACACACAATAGGAAAACATTCATCCTTCTTAGGCCATTCAAAAAATTAACAGCCTTTTTATTCTTCTTCTTCTTGGATGAGTAGCTCAGAGGGTAGAGTGCTGCCTTTCTGAGTTCATATTGGCTGGTACGATCCTGGCGCAGTCTGATGGTAATTTAATGTGTTCAAAAAAGTCAGCCTCTTGATGGTAAATGTATTTACATGCTAAATAAATCATGAGGGACTAACTTTCGGCATATCGGCGTCTCCGAAAACCATAAAACAATTTTTAATCGTTATGTCCAACTACCGAGCACCTTTGCAATTATTTATCACAATGTTTCTTCTTTTCTTCCCAACAGCTCCTCCATTCATTCATTCGAGATCCATTTTGCGTTTCTTTGTGCATCCTACATCTTTTCGTTTAGATGCTTCAACAAATTTGTGTTTAAGTTCTGAATTTTGTTTAATCTTGAATGGCATTCTTCGTTAATGCCGCTTTCCTGCAGCTCTTCGTTTATTTCTACTGTCAAATACCCACATTTTTGCATGCACAGATTTTTGTTTATAACTTTACTACGAGGGCTGATCAAAAAAGACTGAGACTGATTTTTTTTCACAGATGTTTATTACTCCATTTCAATGTTTACATGATTTTTTTCAAAGTAATCGCCTCCTACTTCAATGCACTTTTTATAGCGTCTCTGCCAGTTCTTGAACACATTTTGCAGATCATTCTTTGTCAGGTCCTGGAGAAACGCCTCATTTTTCTTGAGCACTGCTTCAGAGTTCTCAAATCGAATGTCCCCAAGCATTGCCTTTAGTGATGGGAATAGCATCGGTGGTTGAGATCCACCTTTCAAAAATGTGTTGGTGTTTCAGAGTGCATTCTTATGAAAAAATACTCATAAAAGCCAAACTTGAGGACAAATGTACACGAAGTATTGATAAACCTAAGGAGAAATGTTAGAGATAGATATTACTGCAGAAATCTCGAGACATGTTTTTTTTTTAGTTACCCCTGATATACCAGAGAAAATATGTTTACTAAAGGTTCATTGTAAAGTACAGCACACACCTCTAGAGAAACTGTCCACTAGTAATAAGAAGCCTCAGCCATCACAGTAGTCTCAAACCCCGACGCACATGTTGGACGAGTTGACTGGCAAGTGGGGAGGTAACGACTCCGGATGGTGGAGTAGTGTCGCTTGGAGCGCTCATTTGGTTGACTGTGGGTGTTTAATCTGTTTCTACTATCTTAGCAATAAACATTAGTGCATTCCGTGTTATGTACACTTAAAATACAATTGTTGCTGTTTTTTAATGTTTATCAATTGGTCCACGCACAGTGCGCCGGGCTAAATTTCCGGCGAGGTCATCGATTTTTACCTGGACCTGAGGACTGGTTCCAGATCAATGCAGCCTACGAACCTATCTGACGGGGCATTGTATGTGACAAGTATTATTATGACGATTGGATTAAGTGCAATAGTCGCAAAACTTGGACTCATGAAAACTGCGCCAGGATGAAATTTTTCATCAATATCCTATATCCCAGAAATGATGACCACAATTCGTAGTATCGTATTTTATTGCTTATAATTTCAAAACAATTCATTAAATAACTTATAATTGTTTATATTTACCCGTCCTAAATACACGAAAACAAATGTTAGGGTAACTATTAATGTTATCATTAGGAGTTGTTTAAAAGTAACATTTGTTTTCACCAAACCATTTGATACATTGTACTAATTATCGTATATAAAATTTGAAAAAATTTCATTACGGTAAATATAATTATGAACGTTTAAAATTAAGTGGCCCAAATTACACGGAATTTCCCTATTATTATTATTATTATTATTATTATTATTATTATTATTATTATTATTATTATTATTATTATTATTATTAAGTATGCTTCGGGCCATTTAAATCTCATATATGTAGTACACAACTCCAGATCAGATAATATGCGACTTCAAACCATGAAAAGAGAAGGCATTATTAATAATATTTTCAAATGATGACAGACAATCTATGATGTTACGTACTCCGGGGAAAGGAGAACAAACTAGAAGTTGTACGCTAGGGAGCGTAGTAATAGAAGAGGACTTATAACACAATTAAAAAAGTAATTTTAAACTTGATGAAGAAGCAGAGCCCGCAAGGGACACAAAAGTTCGGTGCAAAAGAGACTGGGTTCTTCTTAACACCGGAAGTTAATTACTACGAGGCTCGCTTCAAAAGAAACCTCGAGATGAAATGACTGAACGTGGGCGGTATCATGGATCGAAGTACAACACCGCGCTGGCTTGGCCTAATTCCCTGTCCTCACTTGCCGAGGTAGATTGTATCTATAACACTTCCAACTTCGTCATCTAAGATGAAACTGTCTACCCATTACTCAAACTCTGCTCGAGCTATGGTTCCTGGTCCAGAAGCCGCACTTGTACAAGAGGAATTTATACGAATTAACAGGTTAGAATTCAAACTACTGAAGCTAGTAGTAAGTATATTCTAGTACCAACAGCATTAATGTTACGACATTCGCATAAGGGTTGTATCTATGCCCTATCCTGATAATGTTAAATTTTACAGATTTATATCCGTTTTCTCAGGAATTATCCAAGGTAATAAAACGAAACTTTAACAGAATATAGAGGCATATCGTATACATTCACTAATCTACAATCTTGGATCTACCGGGCGAGTTGGCCGTGCGTGTAGAGGCGCGCGGCTGTGAACTTGCATCCGGGAGATAGTAGGTTCGAATCCCACTATCGGCAGCCTTGAAAATGGTTTTCCGTGGTTTCCCATTTTCACACCAGGCAAATGCTGGGGCTGTACCTTAATTAAGGCCACGGCCGCTTCCTTCCAACTCCTAGGCCTTTCCTATCCCATCGTCGCCATAAGACCTATCTGTGTCGGTGCGACGTAAAGCCCCTAGCAAAAAAAAAATCTTGGATCTATGATCATTAGGAATCAAGATATAAATATTCTAATGAAAGTCTCAAATTACTTACGTATTTTAAAAATTATATTTTTATTATTATACTATGAGAGCTATACCCACCGTTGTAGATCTACAAACACCTAATACTGTTCTTAATAAGGGGAAATAATTTCAGAGATCTAGCTAAATCAATTTCTTAAAAAACGGGAAACATTTCCCAAAAGTGTAGTTTTCCAGAAATCGCACTTGAAAGTAGAAGTAAAGGAAAACTAAATAATAAATACAGAGAGAGAGCTTAAAACTCTCCAGGTCTGTAATGTTTATGTTCATACAGATGCAGTCTCCTTCTCCGTCTGACAGATTTTGCTGATTGTATTGCATTTTTGACCATAATTACTGCCTTGGAGAACCGCTCTCTTGTAAGATTGCTTGTGTATTATAGCCAGACTTCATTCCAATATGCTTCAGAACCTTTACTCTGCCTACATTGCCTTCATTGAAAGTGGTAAGAGCATCATCGACCCGAATCTTCAGTGTTTTCAAGCTCACAAGTACGTTTATGGGCACCCTGGTCCGTACAACATTGTTGAAAGACTCGTGTACATTTTCATTTTTTCGTGTAAGGCATTTCTGCAGAAGACCGGATGTCCTAAATCTCTATATACTGGTTTTATTACTTCCCCAACAGCTTCAGTTAACGGTTCCTGCTGCCTCAGCGGTATTTACACTAGTGAACTGAACATAAGTTACTTGACGTCTTGTGGAAGAATATTGCTTATACTTCATTCATTGCTGCTTTCCCTAACCTCAGTCTCTGGATATAAACTTCCAACAGGACATGGTTTGTAGAATCTATCTCCCTTATTTCTTCTCCTCTTAAATAATCCCTTGCCGGGCTGAGTGGCTCAGACGGTTGAGGCGCTGGACTTCTGACCCCAACGTGGCAGGTTCGACCTTGGCTCAGTCCGGTGGTATTTGAAAGTGCTCAAATACGTCAGCCTCGTGTCGGTAGATTTACTGGCACGTAAAAGAACTCCCGCGGGACCAAATTCCGGCACCTCGGCGTCTCCAAAGACCGAAAAAGTAGTTAGTCGGACGTAAAGCAAATAACATTATTATTATTATTAAATATTCCCTTCGGTGGAGTCATATTTAAGTGAGAAACAAAACTCAATGAACAACAAATCCAATTATACACAACACAAGGTGTAATGCGTCTTACGAATCATGGATGCTTGATACCACAAACAGAAAGTAATATCACACCAACCTATGCAGCAACATGTTTATTATAAATCAACATCATTTACCGGCTTCTAGAGCAAATAGGTCCTGATATGTCTTGTCTTAACGGAACAAGTGCTCACCGACCTTGTATAAATTACTTGTGCAGTATATTATTTCAAAATAAATTAAAAATACTTACACTCATCCAAAATCAATGAAATATACATCAAATTAAATAGAAAATTCCAAGCAACAATTTTCCATTAAAAATTAAAATATGTTTTTTACTCAGACCGTGTTTTGTACCTCCCATGAATATCAGGGATCGTCTTCTCAGAACCCCTAAACGCTATGTTACTCCCGTTACAACACGTAAGAGCGGGCTAGCCTACACATCCTACTCGACAAATTTGTTTGCACTCTAACCCATAACTGCCAAAACTTCCGGGCTCTATACATTATTATGAAAGGTGATGATGGATGTAGGACGGATTTGTATGCCATAATACGGAAGAGGTCACAAGTTAGATTCCGGATTGGGTCAGGGATTTTTTTACCTGCATCAGAAAGCTAGCTTGAGGTCCACTCAGCCTATGTGATAAGTGAGGAACTATCTGACGGTGAGATAGCGGCCGCTGTATAGAAACTCAAGAAGGACGGACGACAGGATCAATTGCGTGTAATCTCGTAATCTGCGGGCAGTCAGGTTGCAGCAGCATAAAAAGGTTTTTTCCGAATAGATTTCCCTGTCAAGTTCATTTGATAAATGTTCAACGTCGTGGCCTTTCTTTCAGATGACTCGCAGTTCAATTCATGTACGGGCCGAGGATTTTAGCCGCTTTAATCTCATTTCTCTTGTTTGGGGACTTGGTGGATTTCTTTTTGTCTCAACACCGTTTCTCTTCGTATAAATACATCTCGTTACCAACCACCCGAGAAACATGCGATGGTGAATTCATCCGACCAACATAGGACTGGAGTTAGGAAGGTCATCCGGCTGTAAAAGAGTGTCAAATCCAAGAAGTAGTAGCAGTAGAAGAAGAATAAAAAGAAGAAGAATCTTAGTTTGTAAATTGTTGGTCGGTACGTCCCGAGCTGTCGGCGGGGAGATTGCGAGAAATGACATTTTTAGACGAATTAAGAGGTTTTATAAGTAGGGAAGTTAATAATATGAAGATACATTTGGAATTGAAGAGAAAAAAAATTGGGGGAAATATTTCTATGGAGGATGACTAGTTAGGTATTGGAAAAATTTCCCAAGAGAAATGTTCGGTATATTTCTAATTTCTTTGAAATAATTGAAGAAAAGTCTAGGTAAACGACTGATAGGAAATTTGTCGCAATGATCTATTGACTGATTGATCAATATTTAAATAATATGAGGGGATATTTTCCTAAATCCCAGTGGAAACTCCGTGCAAGTAATACACCAGAAGTGTAATTCGTATCGGTCTATGACTATGCAGCATTGTCCTGAAATAAGCACAGGTATGCAATGAAAGCTCTTGAACAACTACTTACCGACGTACCTGTTGCTCCAAGCCAATCACACATCCCCGTCATTAGTTCCGAGCTCCACACAAGACCACAGGATGACCGCAACTGGCTCTTGGTAACAAGAACGTTCAGCTACATTCCACCAATTCACATTCATTCTCTATTTGTTACAATGTATTAACAAGCCTAATGTAACAACTTCGTATTGTCTATTCCAATAAACGGTTTGAAAATAAACTACAGGATTTCTATTGTATTTCCAAAATTGCAAGCCGTGTATAGGACAGTTTATAACGAAAGTCATCATTTAAAAGCGTTACCAAAGAATTAAGGTGCTAGTTTTTACTGGAAAAAATTACATAAACTTCTGATTATCGACAAACCAAGAAATATGTGTGACAAATATACCGCGGAGTCAACTTTCACCTGTTTTCGAGTGTTCAGACATGGAGGTATCTCATTGTCAGATCCAATGCAAGTTGCTGTTTTTCCGATGCAGTTTGCTTGATCTACCAAATTTTTGGAAAAAATTGTGCTCTACATACTATTTATTTTTTCATTTATTTTATGGAAATTCTCACCAATATATATACACGGATGTTACAAACATATAAACAACTTTTGTTTTGCATTCCATCATACATTTATTGTTTGGAAAAGCAGTCTTACGTGTGGAACACTAAAATCGTAGGTGTCCTCATACAAAGCAACTTCTCATTTGAGGTTCCTGTCTCGCACCACTCTGCATCGCCTGGATGGCTGTAATTTCCTCTAATAATATTACTTATTTCACGCCCCACGAACTACTTTTACGGATTTGGAAGACGCCGAGGCGCCGAATTTTGTCCTGCAGGAATTGTCTTACGTGCCAGTAAATCTACCGACACGAGGCCAACGTATTTGAGCATCTTAAAATACTACCGGGCTGATCCATGATCGAACCTGCCAAGTTGGAATCAGAAGGTCAGCGCCTCAAACGTCTGAGCCACACACCCCGGTGTATAATTTCTTCTTCTGAATTGGAGTCACTTTAATGGGTAGTAGCGAGAATATCGACCATGAGGTGTCAAGGTAGTGTGAGGGAAATTAGGCAAATGTTTCAAGACATTTACATATCTAGGCGTTGGTTTCTGTTGTTACAGAATTGTGGATTTCATAAACTAGCTTACATGTGTCATCAGTAGGTTTATTAGCTTTAACTTTCCAAATCCAGTCATTACTGGCGTTCCTACTTGTTGATTATGTTGCACCTTGTATAAATCTCGAATTATATATTGACGCTCGCTCTCTGGAAATAGAATCAGATTCAGCTTCACCAATATGATTTGAAGACGAATTATTTTTGTCATTGTGAATCTCAATATTCTCAAGCCAATCGTGAATAACAGAAAAATTTAAAATAACATGCAGAGATTACCTGTTGAATACCGCTGATTATTTCGTGTGATTGGCGACGTCTGATAGGTTGTGGTACGTAGGATAGTAACAGTGGCATTTTACTGTGCACTTGAAGAACACTGTTGTTTTTATAATTCTCGTTAGGTTGTTGTTATACTTTTACAGTTATACTTTTAGCTTTCAACTCGTGTACATAGATCATTGTTTATTGCCACACTTGTAATTCTGTTACTTTATTATTCATTGTGTTCTGTTTATGCACTGCTTATGTTTCTCAATTTGTATGTAACTTTTCATTATGACTTTTCTCAACCTTTCCTACGTCTGTGTTCCGAATTTCTTCTTGTCTTGTTTCATTTCTTGAGGTTTGCTTTCATTCTTCTTTATATGTTCTCCCAATGTGTAATTTAGGTTACTTATCCTTCATTTTATACGTGGTTAAGAGCACGAACTTTGCCCCTGCTAAGGTTAAATAAATAAATAAATAAATAAATAATCCACGCCATTCCAGGCCGCTGCCATATTTGTTTATATTTTGCTTTTTTTTATTCCAGGAGACAGGTAAACATTTATGATAGAAAAATGAAGTTCAGGTAGTTCCTGACATCTGTTGGTTACATTTTAAAACTTATAGAACAAACCTCGCTGGATAGGTATCAGTAAATATGCCTCTGTAGGTAGTCCGTGCGCGCTAACCGTAATGTCCGTCCATGTAGTTTGCACCTTTCACTCGTTGGACGGAACATTCCCTCAAGTATGGCATTCTTCTTTGTATGTTCTCCCAAGCGGAAGCTTTCCCGTGGAACGGTATTTTACCTCTGTCTCCACACGCCCAGGAGTATTAGATTTGGGTCATTCTCTGTCCATATACTTGACAGACCATCCAACTAATTAGAGCCTTTTGAAGAAATGATAAAATTTTGGAATTTGTTCCAATTTTTTTAGTGTCAGACTTGTAACATTTCGGTGTGTGTGTCTTGTTTGGTACCCAACTCACAGTTTCTGTACTTGTAGTGTGTGGAAGACGCTGTCATAGAGCCATATAGATGAATGCGTGGTTACCCATCCAAAGAGTGGCCATGGTGGATGTTGCCTAACTCTTTGTGTAAGTTTAAGTGTAACTGTTCTTGTGTGTATGGTTGGTGCTGTACTATATAGGAAACACTGACAATGACCCCAACTCCTGTGGTGTATATCAAGACTTTCTCAATTTTGATTTATAACTTTGATATACGTTTCTGAAAGAATGTTGCTCATTAATTTCAGTATGACCTCTATATTTTACGCCATGATATAACCAGTTTCAAATGTAAAGAATCGAAGCTGAATGATAGAAAAATCATATTTTACTTCAACGGTTCGGTTATATTTTATAGTTCTTTTGCAATGGTAAATCCTGACTGAATGTAAAATAACATATACAAAAATAAATAACTCTTCGTCAAGCTTCTAAGCAATTGATTTTCATATTTCGCTTTTGATTTAGTTTAAGCCAATGTTTGAAATAAAATACGCCAACAATATTTATGTTTATATTTTGTCGGTTGATATGACTGCACACGGAATATGGGTCGGGTTATTCAAATATGGATTTCCGATCCTCCCCGCCCCACATATATTCACTCGATCGTGGAAAAGAGAGGAACGATTTTCAATAGCTGTCACTGGTTAATCTGACAGATAATGCGAGATGAAAACCGTCCACTCGCGATTCTCAACAGTGCGGTATATCGTACTAAAATACATGAGCCATGCTGATTCTCAACAGAGTATGGCTCAGTAAATGAATAGCTCGACAGATATTAATCGGAAGGGTGGGATAAAAGAACTTTTCAGTCCACACAGCCAACCCTACTTAATAGAGGTTTTATTAGGGCAATGAATTTGGCATTCAACAGGGACACGTATTATAAGCCGTTTATTTCTCTGAGATGGAAAGACATCGAGTTTTTAAGACTCGTCATCATGCAAATCTACTCTCACAACCAGGGAGTGAAATTTTATAACTCGTAATTTAAATGTCGACCTTACTTAATGAGTTCTCTTGATAATGCAACAGTTGAGTACTCTCCGTTAGAAATACACTGGTGGAAAATGAAGTCTCAACACAAAGAGGATTGTAGTTTGGGGGAATGATATTTGTCAACGTATCATATTATCTGATTAAAGCACGAGCGTCAAAGCTTGGCCGCCGTAGAAGCACCTGTGCACTAGGGTTCAAGTCGCTTCCCCTGTGTTGGCTTCTACTTCCCCACGTTGCTGACTCAGGGCTATGCACGCATGTGATGATGATGATGATGATGATGATGATGATGATGATGATTTTTGTTTAAAGAGGACTAACACTCAGGTCATCGGCCCCAAATAGTATCAAATTAGACGAAATGTGATGATGATGATGGTGAGATGATGATTCTTGTTTAAAGGGGCCTAACATCGAGGTCATCGGCCCCTAATGGTACGAAATGAGACGAAATTAAATGACACATTAAAAGCCCCAAAACATCCACTGACCACAATTCGAAACACGAGGATGAAAAATGGATGGATGCATGGATGGATGGATGAATATGAATATAAAACGATCAGTGGGACCGACCCACAGTGCCTCACATACACAGAAGCTGGCGGAGAACAATAGTATTGCTGACCAAAGGACTGCTTCTATAGATCGATGATACTTGTAGTCAAAAGGGGTCCAAAATCCAAGTCAGCGGCCCCTCAAAATGGTACTTATCGCTAGGAAAGTAGAACCATGGTATTTGTCATGTTGCGGTTCTAATCAAGAATAGCGTAGACTCGCGGTATTCCACACATTATGGTACTACTCACAGGTAATGAAATTCGCACATATATTACAGACTTAATCTTTTTTGCACATTGCGGCGCCACTTACAGGCAAACGCAAACATATGGTGTTCATCACATAAGGGTACCAACCACAGGGACTCTTACTATCCCGAGGTTTTCTTCATATAGTGGATACTAATCATAGGCAAGCCAGAACCATGGGTTCCCTCAGCCCATGGTGTCGCTCATATAGTGATACTAATCACAGGTACTGTAGGAGCCGGCAACGCACTCTGTTGCTACTTATCACAAACCTATTTTGTACCTAACATAATGGTACTACGCGCAAGTAAAACGAACCATGGCGTTCCCCGCGTGGTGGTACTAATCACAAGTAGTTTCATGGTTCTAATTTGATCACCCCCTTGTTCTCCTCTTTTAGTCGCCCCTTACGACAGGCAGGGGAATACCGAGGATGAATTCTTCGTCTGCCTCCCTCACCCACAGCGGGTTGTGTGTTTGGTCCGCGAGAGGTATTTTATTTCCCTCGAGTCCACAGGCAAGCCGGTAGCACGTAGCAGGTTCGTGGAGACGAAATGTAATGACAATTTGGAAGTCCAAAACTCATCCACTGACCGGAATTCAAAACGTGATGATGAAGAATGAATGCATGAATATGAATTTAAAATTATTAGCGGATTCAACTCGCAATATTGAAAGTTAAAAATAATTCCGAAATTAATCCACTGACTAGAATTCAGAAAAAGAGACCATGGGCAATGGTTATGAACTTAAAAAACAATTGTATATACTGACCAAAGGGTTACTTCCAAAGCACAATCCTGAATCGATGATACTTGTGGTCTAAAGGGATCCAAAATCCAGGTCAACTTCCCCTTATTATGGTACTTATCGCTAGGAAAGTAGAACCATGCTATTTCTCACATAGCGGTACAAATGTAGAGTTAGGTGTTCTACACAGTGTGGTACTACTCACAGGTAATGTAATAGGCATAGATAACGCAGACCTACGGTGCTCCTTACACAAATGTACTAATCATAGGGACTCTTACTATCCCGTTGTGTTCCTCATGTAGTGGCATATTAATCACAGCCAACTAAGACCCACAGTGTCATTCATATAGTGGTACTAATCGCGGGTATTCTAAACCTATAATGAGCCACTCACTGCTACTTTTAATAGCAAAGCTAGTGTGTGCCTAACTTAGTGGTACTTCTCGCAAATAAAAGCGACCCATGCTGCTTCCCGCGTGATGGTACTGATCACAAGTAGCCTCATGGCTGTAATTCGACAATCCCTTGGTTGCCCCTTTTAAGTCGTCTCTTACGACAGGCCGACTCAAAATGTCCACACCGAATGCAGTTATTAGGGCTTAAGTGAATCTCTTCACTGCCTCACAATAGCTCTCGTAGTGGTAGAAAAAGCCAAACTGCTAATCTAATCGAACGGATAACGAAGATTAAGAAAAAATGGTAATTTTGGGAGTAAATAAAGTATATAAACTTATAGTTTGTTATATTTTGTTTACCAAAAATTCATAGATCATATCCCCAAAAGGTTTTAACATTGAGTTGCTTGCCGTAGGGGTTATAACTGTGGATGTTCAGTTTATAAAAAATTACGTTTTGCTACTGAATCGATATGGTAGCTGCAGAGTATTCGGTATTATTCCGCTTCATAATTGTTCATAGGAGAGTTAAGCAAATTACGCCCCTAAAATATAAATGCATTTTATTTTCTACATCATTGCTAATGGAAACTGTTACCGAGGTTTGGTGGATTAGCAGAGGTGAAAGAAGGTGCGGGGGTGAACAGGTCTCAAAAATACGAAATTAAAGTTAAGATAAAATTTAACAAGGTTATATTTTCTTTGCAAAATCAAGAAATAACAAGAATGGCAGGTACAGAGTAGCAAAGTAAAAAAGAACGAGAATGTACAATGACAGTGTTACAGGATTTCGGCTCCGAGAGCCAGACACATAATTCTTGAGCAATGAGCCCAACTTTACTTATATTCAAGGTTCATCAAAGGGGCAGAAAACCCCAATCATGCCTAGGAGTACTTGCTCCTCTTTACACGGTAAAGCCTCCTCGAGGCGCGCAGAAAACAAAATTTAAGAAAGAGCGACCTGCTCTTAAGTACAAGCCTATCAAAGGCCACACCAAACTCCACTTTCAAGTTGTCCTCCAAGGACATGAAAACAAGGGTAAAAATACCCAACCTACTGAGGCCTATTAAGTAAAGAAACAGGTCAATTACATGGCCTCTAAGTACCAACTTGAGAGGAGGCGTTCTTGCACTCCTAATACACTTTATATAAAACCTACTTGGCACTAGACCGTTACTGCAAGGGCTAATCCCATACTAAAGAGGTGACTTATAGAAGGAGACAATTTACATTACGTTAAGGAAGAAACGGTAGTGAAAATAAGCTCACCTCAATGCAATATGAGTGGGAGCTCGAGAGGGTTAAGCACTCTCTATCCCAATATGTAGTTTAAAAGATAGAATTGATACTAAGTGTCTTTACATTTTAGGGGAAAGTTACATGGTAGAAAAGCTTCGGACCTGCCCCGAGAGTTAAACTGCTGAGCTAGCAAGAAAAGAAGTTATTAAACGGCCATTACCTGGTGGTTGAACTGTTGCCCGAAGAAAGAGGCGCTTCCCGCCCCCTGCTACGTACTTTACACACAGATAGATGTGACTGAAGTGGCGCGGAGACCCGAAAATCAGGAGTTTATATACCCTCGTGGAAAGTTCGAGGCGTTTCAGGAATGAGAACACCCTCCCACAAGAATTTTATTGGCTAACAACGAAAACCCCTACACTAGATGAAGAAGAAACACATTATTGGTGGAAAATTAATTACAGAAATTACTCATTGGTCGAATTCAAAGCTGGCGGAAAGAAAGGGTTAATATTGCCAACTTAAACAATAACTGAAAGAAATTTAACAAAGAGCAAACTTATGAATTCCAAATTTCTCCAAAAAACACAGTTCTTTCACTTCGCACTAGGGTGCATAATTGTAGTTCATCAGTAGTGCCATCTGAAAGAGAATGTCCACACTTCTTACTACAGGCAAAACAAAAATACATCGAAAACGACCCAGTTCAGAAACTTCAAAATTTACAAGTAGTGACATCTTCTGAGAAACTTGAAAATTAACACAGTAGATAAAGTTCAGACTTCCTCCAGTAGAGGAGTTTCAACTGGCGCAAGGTTTGAATTAGCGGCGTGGAGGTGTACCACCCGGTACAGAAACCTTTAATGTAATTTTTTCAGGTACACTGTGATTACAAAGCATGTTAGTCGCATTTTATACAAACACCGTGTTGAACACATTTAATTATGTTCGACCTTATATGAATGAATATAGCCTATACAGTAGTGCACGGAGTACCGCAGTTATGGACATGTAATGTACACCCCTCCAGGCTTGCGCTATCAGGTAACGTCCTGGACTTAGCGCTCGTAACAGCTGTTTCTCATGCACGCAGAATTGTCAGTCCGTTAGTGACCTTGACTTGCCTGGATTAAAGTATCCAAGTAACAGGTTCATGTGTGCGTGAGAAAAATGTATACATAAATAACAGCTGCATTCGCCACGGTTTTGAATGAAATCATGAAAACGTGCATGAATTGTGCCTTACAGCTACCGTATGTCATTTGTCGGGATGAATTACACACCTGTCAGTCGAATCATCAACGGCTAATGCTGTTATTGGATGACCCTGGTTTTATCTTCTCATAATGTTCATTACGTGCTCAATAGCTCAGTAGGTGAATCTTCTGGTGATTTCACAGGCCAACACAACTGGTCGACACTTCGTAGTGCACGTTTGGTAAGAGCAAAGTATGAGGATATGCTTATCCTGTTGTAAGATACCCGCTTGAATACTGCAAATGAACGACGTTTCTGACGTACAAATCCGCTGTAAAGTTTCTTGGTATAATGACAAGAGTGCTCTTGATGTCATAGGAAATCGCTCTCTCGACAGTCTCTCTTGTAGGTCCAGTGTGTCGACGCCGCAGACAGCTTGGCTACAAGCGCTCACCTGTTCTCTTACTTACCAACCTACGGCCACCACTATCACCAATACAGGAATGGCTATCATCTGTGAACATAACACATCTCCACTCCCAACTCCAATGAGCTCTAGCCTGACATGACCAAAGTTGCAGATGGCAGTGATTCGGAGTTAGTAGCATGAACGTCACAGGATGTCTGTGAAGTTCTCATGGCTGCTGCAGATGCAGTAAGATCCACCACAGGTATGCGGTGAATACGGCGGTCTTCTCTCCGTAGTGACCCGTATATATCCTGACCCCGGCCTTCTTGAGACAGTGCCTTCCCGTGACCATTGTTGCCAATATCAATGCAATGTGGTTACATCCCTGCCATTTTTTCTGCAATATCGCGGAAATAACAACCACCTTCTTGTAGCCCTATTACATGGTATCGTTCAAACTCGGTAACCTTGCTGATACTGCCTTCTTCGCCTACTTAAAGGCAAGTTTGATTCACACCTCCCACACAACGTCATTATTGGTCGGTGATTAATGCTCACGAAGTGTACAGCGAGTATTTAAAACAAACTTGCTTTGCAAGGTCATAGTGGCCTGTTGAGCAAATCCCGACCCACTAACACGGGTTTACCCAGTCACGAGATTCTTCTTCGTTCCGGGCCGCGTTTTGGATCAGATTGACGAGATAATAACGTGGTTATTAGCAAGCATCGTCTAGTTCGTTCTTCCGTACTGTAGTGAAAGTAATATAAAATCTAGGGATACCGATGGTCCGCACCCCTGATGTGCACGCAAGTGCATACTTGTTACTCGCTTCAGTAAGTTTGAATTCTAACTTATTACTGCCTAAAATTCCGGACTGTAGGCATCACATGACCGAAGTAGGAGAGTTTTCGGCTTTTGATTGTGATGGTCTCAGAACGTCCTTGTTTCGAATCCGGAGCAGCACATCTCAAATGCCTCAAGTTTCGTTTCGAGGAAGCTTCTGCCAATATCCATGATTCTACTCCGTAAAGAATGACTGAAAAGACATAGCATCGGAGAATACGTACTCTGAGGTTCAGGTTGAGGCCGCAGATTTTGGAGGAGACTCTGAAGCTTGAAACATTCATTCTCGCCCTTTCAATGCTGACGACATAAAACAAATAGCAAAAAAGGAAAGATACACTCCCAATTCATTGTCTCAGTTCCTTTTAACCTCTTCTGGGACTCTTGTATAGTCATCGTCACCAATGCTGTGTTTGTCACAATTTTTTGTGCCTTTTTCATCTTCTTAATTATCTTCCTTTCCTTCCCCTCTTCGTTTTGTTATCGTACATTGTTCGTCATCCTCGTCGCTTCACTGTCACTCAGATATTGTGGATGCAAACGGTTATCATCACATTGTAAAAAATATTAAAAGCAATAAAATTATTTACCCCTAAACATAGGCTCCCAGCATGTCAGGATTTAATATTATTATCGACAAATATTCACGTACAAAACCGAGCGTGTATATGCACTCAAACACTGGAAATCAAACACGTGCATGTAATTGACAGACAAAAATGGGATGAGTTTATGATATCACA
This sequence comes from Anabrus simplex, assembly GCF_040414725.1. Classification (NCBI taxonomy): domain Eukaryota; kingdom Metazoa; phylum Arthropoda; class Insecta; order Orthoptera; family Tettigoniidae; genus Anabrus; species Anabrus simplex. The sequence goes on along the minus strand of NC_090274.1, from coordinate 20,814,940 downwards.
AACATTCGATATGTGATCAGGAAATGTAGCAGCCCGTGAACACAAATTTCAACGGAGCCAGTTACTATTACCTATATAAATAAAAACTTCATAGTTAGTTCATGTGTGTCCATGTGCATTATTTTGGTAATTATTCATTTATTAAGTGTTACGGAGTTTTCCGTGGTAGTTAGAGGTGAAAGAAGGTGCTGGGATGAACAGGTCTCATCTTACGAAATTAAAGTTAATTTACAATTTATCAAGGTTATATTTTCTTTTCAAGATCAAGAAATAACAAATATAACAGGTACTCAGTAGCCTAACAACAAATCGGGAGTATACAATTACAGTGTTACAGGATTTGGGCTCCGAGAGCCAAACACATAATTCTTGAGCAATTAGCCCAACTTTAGCCAGATACCAGGTTTGACAAAGGGGCATAAAACCCCAATCATTCCCAGGAGCTCTTGCTCCCTATTACTCAGTAAAGCCTGCTCGAGGCACACAGAAATCAAAATTTTAAGAAAGAGCAACCCGCTCTTAAAGTTCAAGCCTATCAAAGGCCACACCAAACTCCACTTTCAAGCTGACCTCCAAGCACATGAAAACAGGGGTAAAAATACCCAACCTACTGAGGTCTATTCAATAAAGAAACAGGACAATTGCAATGGCCTCCAAAATACCAAGTTGAGAGGAGGCGAAACTGCACTCCTAAAACATTTCTTTAAAACCTATTTGGCACTAGGCCGCATATGCAAGGGCTAATCCCATACTAAAGAGGTGACTTATATAAGAAAATAATTTATATTACATTAGAAGGGAAGAAACGGTTGTGAAAATAAGTTCACCTCAAAGCAATATGAGTGGGAGCTCGAGAGGGTTAAGCACACTCTATCCCCATATGTAGTTACAGAGGCAGAATTTAAATCAAGAGTCTTTTACATTTTAGAGGAAAGTTACATGGTAAAAGGTTTCGAACCCGCCCCGAGGGTTAAACTGCTGAGCTGGCAAGAAAATAAGTTATAAAACGGCCATTACCTGGTGGCTGAACTGCTGCCCGAAGAAAGAGGCGCTTCACGCCCCCTGCTACACAATTTACACAATGATAGGTGTTACTGAAGTGGCGCGGAGACCCGAAAATCAGCAGTTTATATACCCTCGTGGAAAGTTCGAGGCGTTTCGTGAATGATAACACCCGCCCACAAGCATTTTATTGGATAATGGCAAAAATTACTACACTAGACGAAGAAGAAACACCTTATTGGTGGAAAATTAATTACAGAAATTCCTTATTGGTCAAATTCAAAATTGGCGGAAAGAAAGGTTTAATATTGCCAACTTAAACAATGATAGAAAGAAATTTAATAAAGAACAAACTTATAAACACTAAATTTCTTCAAAAAAAGGGTTCCTACACTTCGCACTAGAGTGCACAGTTGTAGTTCGTAAATAGTGTCCTCTAGAAGAGAATGTTCACACTTCTTGCTACAGAGTAAACAACATTGAATCGAAATTGACATAGTTCAAAACACTTCAAAATTTACAAGTAGTGACATCTTCTGATAACTTGAGAATTAACCTGGTAGTTAAAGTTCAGGCTTCCTCCAGTAGAGGAGTTTCAAATGGCGCAAGGTTTGAATTAGCGGCGTGGAGGTGTACCACCCGGTACAGAAAGTAAAACTGATCTTTAGTTCTTTTGAAATGTAAGGCAAACTCTGCTAATTTCGCAGTATGTTCAATTTCGTGGTAATACGTAAATTAATTTGCTGGGAAATAGAGATCACGTCAATTTCCAAAATCTCCGTTCCATAACGGCACCTCCCGGAATATGTTTAACAAGTATTATCCAACGCAATGTATTGTAGTGGAATTTACAGCACTATCTTCATCTGCTGTAGACAGATTTTTATGCACTAGGTCTATCTGAGAGGCAGTGTCTGTTTATAGAGAAATATCGTCAGTGTATGTAGAACTGCGATTACAAAAGTGCTATAATTATATTCTCCATATACTTCTGTTTATTTTCAGATCGTATTTCTTATCCTCTATCTTAAGTATTTTCTTCGTAAACCCTTTTTCCAGTCTTGAGATTGCTTAGCAATAGCCTCCGTTGGCTGCGGGGACAGCCGTTTAAGTGGCACGTAATAAGAATCTAGTCTGCGCGAGTAACAAGTTACTTAACAGCTTTTAAGTTCATAATACAGTTAAAAAGGTAGAAATCCGTACCAGTAAGGTTATCGTATTGAGATTATTTGCCTGTTGCGCTGTTCACCATGAGTGGTATTTGGTGATTAGGAGCCTTTCAGATGTGGTGTTGGCGTCGGCTGCTAAGGTTAACTTAGGTGGAGAAGACATCCAACACTGAGGTAGAACAATGTCCCAAAAAAAAGAGACAGCCATCGAGTCAGATTAGGAAGAGACAACTTTCTTGGATGGGACATGGGTTTCGACATACGAATGTTTTGATAGAAATTTGGGAAGTTAAAATACCAGGCAATTCTTGTGAATTCAGGATGCAGGAGATATGCAGTCGCAAAACGTACTACACAGGATCGACCCAGTTCGATAAAACTCATCGCACGGGCAAACCAGTCAGTAGACCGAATTACTCAAAGAAGAAAACGTTACTTTCCTCCGGTTGACTTCGAGTGAACATTTCAAGATACAGGCTACCGCCTTTAGCACGTTTCTAATTATATGTAGAGATAAACCAGTAGAATTTTACTATTTTCTTTTTACGTAGTACCGACGCAAACAAGTCTTACAGTATGATGACGGTGTGATATGATAATGTTCATGCGAAAATGGGAAACCATGGAAAACCCGATTCAGAGCTGCCAATACTGGGGCCCGAGCTCACTTTCGCCTCAATGCGAGCTCTCAGCTGCATTATCCAAACCGCCAAGCCAACTGCCTGGGTGAACCTGCCATAACGAGAAGGTTAACTTTGGGAGCAGTCCTATACATTAACATATCAATAGGTAAGTTCTACAATGTGCCTTCGCTCAAGAAGTTATTCCATTCTGGATATCACTGTTTGAACATTACAGCGTGAAGTGAGTGAGAGAGATATATACACATCTGCTGAAGCAGCAGGTGCTTGCTGGAATACCGCCAAACTCTTCCAAGCCAAATGTTGATATTGCTTTAACCTTATCGATTTACGCTGAACTCATGAACGCCGGATTACGACCAGATCTGTGCGACTGGGTACAGACGTAACCTGTCCCAACTACTGTAGGTGAGCCGATATATGTCTGTAGTGCAGTGATTAGTAGTGGTGATTATAGTTTTAAGGGAGGTTGTAAGTCATATACTGGTCCGACTCGTTGGCTGAAAGGTCAGCGTACTGGCCTTCGGTTCAGAGGGTTCCGGCTTCGATTCGCGGCCGGTCGTGAATTTTAATCACTTGTGATTAATACTTCTGGCTTGGGGACTGGGTGTAAGTATTCGTCCCAACACTCCTCTTCATATTCAGACAACACACCAAATCACCAACCACCAGGGAAACACGCAATAGTGATTACACTCCTCCATACAGGTTTGGCGTAAGGAAAGGCATCCGTCCGTAAAACAGGGCCAAATCCATATGAGCGACGCAGTTCGCACTAGCGACACCACAAGTGTGGGAAAAAGCGGTAGGAAAAGAAGGTAAGTCATATACTGATAATGTTAAATTCACGAAATTCGACTGCACTTTTCTCAGCAACTATTAATCCTATGAGGTTGAACCTTTATACAGTTGTCCATACATAATTTTTAAATAGAACTGACTATTCATTTTTCCCTTCTTCTACCGCTTTTCCCCACACCTGTGGGGTCGCGGGTACGAACTGTGTTTCACATACGGATTTGGCCGTGTTTTCAGCCGGATGCTCTTCCTAACACCAAGCCTATGGAGGGGTGTAATCACCGTTGTTGTCTGAATATGAAGGGGAAAGACTGACTTAGTTTAATGTCTAGTGAATATTTCATTTTTTATATTATATTCCTTTATGGCCATTTGAGACCGCATTAAGCAAACATTACACATTCCCGGAAGCCTTCTTAGCATCCCAAAATGCATTCTTCCTCCGACAGCGTGTATTCTTTCCTCTGTCTATTCCCTATTCAGTATATGAAATGGCGTATGGCTTTTAGTGCCAGGAGTGTCCGAGGACAAGTTCGGCCCGCCAGATGCAGGTCTTTTGAAATAACACCCATAGGCGACCTACGCGTCGTGATGACGATGAAATGACGATGAAGACGACACATACACCCAGCCCCCGTGCTAGAGAAATTAACCAATTATGGTTAAAATTCCCGACCCTACCGGGAATCGAACCCGGGACCCCTTTGACCAAAGGCCAGCACTCTAACAATTTATCCATGAATCAGGACTCCCTATTCAGTTTCTGTTCGTCATGGAACCCACTGCAGCTGTCCATCACTGATCTATACTTTGTTCGGTTTAGTTATGGTGGTGATTACTGTTTTAAGAGGAAATACAACCAGGTAACTATCCCCTGTGTGAAACTAATCAGAGAGAAAAAAAGTATGGAGGGAATCCGACATTTCAAAACATCGATGTATCGGTCAAAGAAAGTCAGGGGTCACGAAGGGCGTGAAAATTACGGACTCCCTAGGTCTCGAGTGCTCTAATACCATCGGGGTTGTAAAACAGCGCGAGTTAACCAAGAGAGGTCAGATACTAAAGATGAAAGCGAAGATCCTTGAACAAGTAAGTGGAAGAAGTTCCAGGGCTCAGCTAATTGACCCGTGGTCGCTAACCCACGCTCGCAAGTTCAGAGTCCCTGTGCCCCTTTTAGTCGCCTCTTACGACAGGCAGTGGATACCGTGGGTGTTATTCTACCGCTGGTTCGGTTTAGGGTGTCTTCCCGATTTAATTCAGACTGCACAAGATCATTTCTTACTTCCCTGAACCATTTGTCGGAAACATTAGGCCTACAGTCCAGTGTTTTAAAACTTTTACTTTCCTTTATTTTTATATCACCTAATAGTACACTAAATTTTCACCATAGTTTCTCATTAACATGTTCGGTAACTTCCAGATTAAATTAGAAACATAAAGTAAAAGATGAATAACATCACAGCAGATTGGAATAACTGTAAACAAATTCACACATCTCGCTGAATAACTTCCCACCGGGCGAGTTGGGCGTGCGGTTAGGAGGGTGCGGCTGTGAGCTTGCATCCGGGAGTTAGTGGGTTCGAATCCAACTGTCGGCAGCCCTGAAGATGGTCTTCCGCGATTTTCCATTTTCACACCAGGCGAATGCTGGGGCTGTACCTTAATTAAGTCCACGGCCGCTTCCTTCCAACTCCTCGGCCTTTCCAATCCCATATTCGCCGTAAGTCCTATCTGTGTCGGTGCAACGTAAATCCACTAGCAAAAAAAAAATCCATAAAAATTGCAATATGATACCGTGATAACAATTTGAGAAACATTGATTTGAAGTTGACGCTACTTTTAATGAGTGCCACTTCCATATTATGGATTTGTTAGCTGTTGTCTTGGTCATATCTGACTCCATTTCTGGACCTCTTTGCGAGCTTTTCTGCATTTAAATCAGCTTTAGCAATCCACATCCTGTCCAGATCTTGGAAGATCTTCAGTGCATTCCTTCCTGGTCGAATACCTAGGTATTGCATCACTTGAACATGCACCATATTTCCCGAATTGCATGCCAGTATTGCGTCATTAACACCTAGAATCATGATCTGCTACCACATAAATACAACTTGCTGTAATTTTTCTTTCCTTTTCTTGAAAAGTTTCAACTTTCACCTTTGTTGTTCATCATTCAATTATGCTTCGTATTTTTCATATCGCAGACTCAACCCAAGTTAATACCCACATTCGAACTGTACCTCGTTTGAATCCTACTGTCGGCAAACTGAACATAGTTTTCCGTGGTTTCCCATTTCCACACCAGGAAAATGCTGGGGCTGTATATTAATTAGGTCGCTTTCATCCCAATCCTAGCCGTTTCCCTATCCCACCGTCGCCATCAGACCTATCTGTGATACAGCGAGGTAAAGTAACTTGTAAAAGCAGAAAAGAAAAAAATACTAGGAAGAAGAGAAAGAATCCTCCATACATTCGTGGGATGTAGCCTGTCATCATTGCCACTTTCTTTTTATTACATTTAGATAGGTCTTACGGCGACGATGGGATAGGAAAGTAGAAAAGGGCTTGGTGAGGGAAGGAAGCGACCGTGACCTTAATCAAGGTACAAACCCAGCATTTGCCTGGCGTAAAAATGGGAATATACGGGAAACAGGGCTGCCGACAGTGGGGTTCGAACCCACTATCTCCCGAATACTGGATACTAGCCGCACTTAGGCGACTACAGCTATCGAGCTCGGAGTGTATATTATCCGCAAGTCATAAAATAGTGGAATTTTTTTATCATACTAGTCATTAGATATTGTAGCTATGATCTTGTTCGTCCAGGGATAGGAGCGGTATGAAAGCGGCCGTGGGCTTCATTATGGTACAGCCCTATGATTTTCTAGATGTTCAAATAGACAGAAATGGAAAACCATCTTCAGGGCTCTCCGACAATGGAATTCGAACCCACTATCTGCCGGATGCAATCTCACATCTGCTCGATCATAACCACACGGCCAAATCACTGGGCAAGAGTAATTTATAAATCGCTAATTTTAAAATGCTAACTAATGTGTACTTAAATCAAGTGTCTACACCGACCTATTCATTCATCGCATTCACTCACCCATTCGTTTAACAAGTAACGTTCAAGTCACCGAGATCTGCACGGCAAGTCAACTTAAACCTTCGATGAGAGGAAACCTCCCTAATGTTTGCGGGTAGAGAATTCCAGGACCTGGACTTACGGATTATCAATTATGCGGTTGTAAACAGCAGTGCGGTTCACAGCTATGGCAAGAGACGAATCATATCTTGTATTGCGATCACTAGAGGTAATAAAACAGGGCTAACTTTCCACAACGAATACGATAAACAGATATAAAATGAATCATTATATAGAGCCCGGATTCTTATGCATTAATAGGTTAGAATGCAAACTTCCTCAAGCGGTTAGCAAGTATAGTCCACCTACACAACGACTGTGCTGTGGGGTTTGCATAAACATTAGGGGTACGGCCAATCAGAACGCCTATAATTTATGTTACACTTGTTACACTATGGAAGAGCGGGTGGCCGTCACTTCCTACTAACCAAATTAGTTTGCAATCTAACCTGTTACTGCATAAAAATCTGGGCTTTAAATTCATTAAAATCCCGCATTTTCTACAGTAAGTGAACATTCCAAAGATGAGAACAACTCTGCCGTCACGTTCACGATAATACGCTGCTGAATAAATATTTCCTTACTGACCTAATTGTTACCAGCATATAGCCGTATCTCCAGTCGCTACAGTTTAATAACCGAGGTAAGACCGTAGTTACAGTGATTAATGCTCATATAGTACCGCTCGTGCGGGGAGATTGTATCGGACAGTGCACATGCAAAGTGGTGATCAAGAAACATATTGTAAGCGACATGTAAATGAATTGTAATTCAATCATACTACGGAATTCAGCTTATGAAGTGATATATGAAGAAGACGATGTGCATGCATGCAAAAGAGTTGTGTTCCGACATAAACAATCAGCACTACTCCATTCCATTACTGAATAGTAGACGAAGAGAGTGAAGGGGTAGTGTTAAAGATATATCGTGTGTATTGCTACAGTAATTCCGTGGCAGCTCAGGTTTCGTTACATTGTAATACTGTAAGATGGCTCCTATGTTATCAGTAAAGTTCGACATTTCAGGCGGTAATAGTTAGTATGCAAACTTACTGGAGCGAAAAGTACGGTCTACGCTAGGCAATGGTTATGTAAGTTATGTAATGAGTCTTGCATAATCATTAGGGGTATGGGCCGTCAGAACCCCTACAATTTTTGTTACGTGTGCTACATTGTTGGAAGAACGGGCAGGACGACTTCCTAATAACATTATTTTTATTTTTTATTTTTTGCTAGGGACTTTACGTCGCACCGACACAGATAGGTCTTATGGCGACGATGGGTTAGGAAAGGCCTAGGAGTTGGAAGGAAGCGGCCGTGGCCTTAATTAAGGTACAGCCCCAGCATTTGCCTGGTGTGAAAATGGGAAACCACGGAAAACCATCTTCAGGGCTGCCGATAGTGGGATTCGAACCTACTATCTCCCGGATGCAAGCTCACAGCCGCGCGCCTCTACGCGCACCGCCAACTCGCCCGGTAATAACAAAATTAGTTTGCATTCTAACCTACTAAAAACCGAACCCCATGGCCCAACATCCGCGAAGGGTCATGGCCTACCAAGCGACCGCTATTCAGCCCGTAGGCCTGAAGATTACGGGGTGTCGTGTGCTCAGCACAACGAATACCCTCGGTCGTTATTCTTAGCTTCCTAGACTAATTCTAACATATTACTGCCTAATTTTATATTTATTTTATTTTTTGAATTTGTTTTACGTCGCACCGACACAGATAGGGCCTACAGCGACGATGGGATAGGAAAGGGATAGTATTGGGAAGGAAATAGTCATGCCTTAATTACGGTCCAGCCCCAGCATTTCACTGTTGTGAAAATAGGAAACCACTGAAAACAATCTTCAGGGCTATAAACAGTGGGGCTAGAACCCATTATCTCCCGGATGCAAAGCTCACAGCTGCGCGCCCATAACCGCACGGGTAACTCGCCCTATTATTGCCTAAAATCCGGAGTCCACCTATCACAAATGAATCGAGGCCGTACTGTTGGCGCAATGGCCCCACAGCCAATACCATGCAGTTTTAGCCAGTCTGGATATAGAAATATGGCGAGAACGGGTGAAGAAGAAAATGCTACATCATACGAAACATAACAGGGCTCGTAAAAGACTATTATGATGATGTATTTATGGACAGTGCATCAATCATTCACAGTATTTTTCTTTTATATATATTTTCAGAAAGATATGATAGGTTCATCTTTTCGATTAGAAGATATTTCTGTAAGCATTTGTTAAATTCTATAATAATTATTTGCGTTGAGATGTTCAAATTATAGAATATTTGCTATATGTTACAGAATAAAATAACAATACGTTTCAGATTCATTGTCTTATTGTTCAAGAAGTAAAATGCATGTTCAGTTACGTTTAATAATAATAATAATAATAATAATAATAATAATAATAATAATAATAATAATAATGACTTTACGTCCCACTAACTAATTTTTCGGTTTTCTGAGATGTCAAGGTGCCGGAATTTGGCCCCGCATGAGTTATTTTACGTGCCAGCAAATCTACCGATACGAGGCTAATGTATTTGAGCACCGTCAAATACCACAGGAGTGAGTCAGGATCGAACCTGCCAAGTTGGAGTCGGAAGGTCAGAGTCATTCAGCCCGGCAACTAAGCTTAACCAAGTAAGTTTAATCGTTTTGTTTGTTTGGCATTACATATCAATAATGTTGAAGAATTAATTATTTTTCTACACAATTTACACTATTTAAAGTTTGACTTTGAAGTTGTTGATGAAGTTTTATCATAGCTTGACTTTCTTCCAAAATGTATAGAGTTCGCCTTTGTAGGAGCTTAAGGAAGTCTTCTATTACATGGCTGATGATCAGCTTAGGAACTCACGACTGTATCCTACGGAATGAGCTTGTCTCCGCTCGTAGAGGAAATCAGCACATCTGCAGTGATTAACACAAACTGGAGTTGACGTTTTCCAAGGCAGGTCTAAACTACTTGGTTCTGTTATGACGTTTGCGATACTTTGGAATCGTCGTGGAATATTTTGACCAATTCTTGTTTCCAGATCAGCAGCAGGTCACAGTCACAAAATATACTGGATTCGGCAGTAGTGATACTCTGATGAACTGGCAACTAGTCTTTGGCAGTCATCGCCTTATACTCTCCAACTAGGGCAAATTCACTTCCGAGTTCAGCTGGTGGTGGCCTAAATGTAGGGGCTGATTTGACTGTACCTTACTATCTGCGAGTCACTTTAGATAGAAGTCTGGCGATCAAGAAACACCCAAAAAAGTCAGCAGGAAAATCAAAGCCTAAAAATAACATCCTTCAGAAGCTGTGTGGCAGGATTGTTGGTTCTTCGGCTGCTATGCACCACAACCCTCAGAATGGTTTTCTCGAGAGCTGAGTATAGCTGTCCAGTGTTGCTCAACACTAGTCGATGTTCATCTGAATCAGACAGAAAGCACAAAAACATTTCTAATTCTTCTCTTGCTGGTATACAGTATCTCATAAATAGATCAGCAATAAGTTAGAATGGAAACTTACTGAAGGGAGTAAAATGTATGAAGCGTATGTGTGAGTATTAATAGGCTCGATTTCAACATATAAAAAGCTTATTCAGTGCCACACAATGCTATTGTCTAAAGAGTTGCATAATCATTACGGGCCAGCCCTTTTAAACCCCTAATATACGCAACCTTTCCTACTACACTTATTACGTACTGGGTAGAGAATGCCTGCCATTCTTTGAAATCTAACCTATTAGTGCATGGAACCCGCTCCCTGGAAGTATACCTTACGGTGCACATCGGTTATGCTAGGAGTTTTGCATAAACAGTAAGGGTATGGCCAATCAGAACCCCTAGAATTTGTTATTCTCGCTACATTACATGACAGCGGATAGACGACATTTCCTAGTAACCAATTTATTTTGCATTCTAACTTGTTACTACATAACAATTCAGGGTCTCCTCATAACGGTTTGTGGTATATACGCTGTAATCATTCCTAAAATATTGCAGAATTTCTTTTTCTCTCTTCTGGTCTTTTTTGCAGTTTCTTGACGTGTATATTACCAACACTAAATGGAGGCATATAATTACCACTGTGTGTTTCCCTGGTCGTTAATAGTATGAAGCGTTTGTGTGTATACGATGAGATATGTATTGCGACGAATAAAAACACCTCATCTCCGAGTCAGGTGAATTCACCATACTGCCAACAATCCAGTCCGAGGCCCTCTGAAGCCAGTACGCTAAATTTTCAAGCAAGGATCCAGAAAATAAACTGTCAGATTTGGAGGTGACAGTCGCAAGCAAACCTTGTATACAATTGGATCCTCCAACGAGATCTCAGAAGGAAGCAGTACTAAATAGCTTCCTGCAGACCGAAGTAACGTACGAATAAGTTGAAAATCTTCCAGTCCATTCCAGAATTCGAACATAAATACTCCCACCGGGTTAGCTTCTCATTAATATCGTGATATAAAATTTACGACCCTCATCTACGAAATGTCTGTCACACACTGTCATTCGAATTTTTGCGACCAACAGGTACAAATATTGAATATGTGACTGGATGAGGTGAGAGGCGAAAAGAATAAATCCAGTTCGACTGGATGATTCATAATTGAACAGGCCGTGCTATCAGCAAATGTTGGAGCACAGAGATCAATCAGTTAGGTTTTGACAAGGTCATAAATAGTTCACTGGCCTGATTACGAGCGACTGATGGGTCCTTAATTAACGGGACGGGCTGTCCCGCCTGCAGCCATTCCCGGTGACACAGTGACTGAAGTGGAACGCACTGTTATGGATTGGAGATCACAATTTGGTGGCGCAATTTACAGTATGTATAGACTGTCTTATTTAAGGAGATCTCAATATAGTGTGCCTGTTCTGCAGTGCTGTGTAATGGTTTGCATATAACTTAGGGACTTCCCAACGAAACGAAGTCGTCGGATCGACTAGTTCTTCTTCAATGTCCAAAACATTTCTTAGCAAAGTAGGAGTCCCCTTACTACGAAAAACGTAAAATTAAGCGATTTTCTGAATTGTTCTGGAAGGGCGAAAAGACCCAGAAGGGTTTCAAACTGTGAGTCATGGATAGGTCCATCAAATTTAAAAATGCGAAAATCACTTCCGGTCTAAATGCAGTTCCGAAGAAAACAGCCTGCTTCTTCACTCGTTTTCTTTTTTTATTCGAATCCTAGCCAGATGAACTTATTTTCATAATTCTTTCTGTAACGTGTTCCTTGGTTCAACACCCTGAAAAACGTCCGCACCGAATGCGGTTATAAGGGCTTAAGTGAAACTCAGCATCGACTGACATTAGCGCTCGAACGGCAAATTGTTAATCTAATCGACCGGCTAACAATGATTAAGAGAAGGATTTTAATTTATAGGAATAAATAAAGAATATATTCTCATTCGTTATTATATTTCATTCACCTAAAATTCGTAGCTCACATCCGTAAGATGTTCTCAACATCGAGTTGCTTGTTGAAGGGCTAGAACTGTGGATTTTTTAATTTCAGCAGAATGGTTGAATACTCGGCTGAAAACGTGCATTTCTGCACACGTCATCTTGTAATGTAAGAAGTGAACTAGCTAAGTTTGTGAGATGTGAAGCTTCCACGCAGAGTACAGAGTTTAGTTCTTCCGGGTTGAACGGTGTTGTATTTTACAGTACACTGCGTACAGTTTGCCGACGTTCCGAATACATTGCAATATTCTTTGTCAAAGCGACTGAAATCCCCGTACAATTAGTTTCCCCAGGCTCGAAAGCGGATATAGTAGGGGTATTTCAGTCGCCTTGACAAGAAACACTGAAATATATTCGAAAGATCAGCGAACTGTATCAAATATACAGAAAACAATACGGTTCAACCCTGCAAGAAACTAAATATCGCTAAGTTTGGTTTGTGAATTCTGAATTAGAAAGGTTCACTTAGAGATCCGTTGACCACCTCTTAAGGATTGGTAATAATCGTTCCTTTACTCTTGAGTGAATGTATACTGCCTCATGGCCATGATCGTTAAAGTGTCAAGTCTGCACGGTCCGACACCGTTGCTTTCAGGTATAATGTTGGCCAGGAAGGTAGGACAGGCGCTGGTATACAATTTATTATCACAAGATTGCGTGCCAAAATCAAGGATTCTATTTCAAACCTCTCTGTGTTGTTCATATGGCGTGACGGCGTGCGACATGGTTCGTGCGACGGATATAGACGCTAAGCCTTGATTTGACCCCTTGGTGAAATTCGACAGCTGTAGCCTATGTCCTGACACCCGGTTTCAACGTCTTTCTATCTCTAGACTACTTTATAATCCTGAAACATTCATAAAATACACTGGGATAGCACAGTCAGAGCTCAATTGCCTGATGCACTTTTTTTTTGAAATTTTAATATTGATGCTTTCACGGCCGGTATTTTAGACATGATATGGGCTTATGCCGTGTCAGAAAACAAGGTGAAACTCTTTACGCTTCACAGAGAACTTTGCCCCGCGTCTTCAGTAGAAAACCTCGACTGTCCAATAATGAGGGTTTGAATTCAGACGTTATTAATAGAAGTGTATGTGGTACGTACATTAGTCACCAGATGGCTCACCGTACGAGGTACAGCGCTAGCATTCGAAGCGGAAGGTGACGGTATGGGAGGGGAGGGGTTATAACTAGTGTACACACATATGTAAGTCTGACCCTGACAAAATCCTGGAAGAAAAATCTGGTGATGAGGAACGTACGAATTTGGAAAACACCGAAAAGAAATTACGAGAGTGAAAGTACAGGGAAGAGAACTGAAAATGAAAACCTAAAACCTCTTTTCCAGTCATTGACCGGGTCAGGGATGGAATCAATGAAGCCCCCATCTTGTGGCGAGGATAGGAATTGTGCCGACTGCCGAAGCCTGTCGCACTCCCCTGGGGCAATGATTAATGACAGACAGATGAAATGAAATTGTAGAGTGTTGCTGGAATGAAAGATGACAGGGAAAACGAGAGTACCCGGAGAAAATGATGTCCCACCTCCGCTTTTTCCAGCAAACTTCTCACATGGAGTGACCGGGATTTGAACCAAAGAACCCAGAGGTGAGAGAAGAGAACTACAAAAGTAAATCTTTAATGGCTGGAAAGCACGTATTATTTAATTGGTAGCCAGCGTCCCTGTTGAATTCTTAGGATTTCTACATATTTCCACCTCTTCCCGTATGATCCTGGACCTGTAGACATCATGAACCGACGATAAGGCGTGCTCAGCTATCGCTGATTTGTCTGGCTGGTTGAGACGGATATTTCTTTCGTGTTCCTTGATGAGAGTCCCGATGGACCGGCATGTTTCACCAATGTATACCTTGCCGCAAGTACAGGGAATTTTATACACCCCAGGGTGTAATAGTGGGGATAATTTATTCTTGTTTTTACCTAAACTGTGAGCAATTTTTGCTACTGTGTCATATCCAGACGCTCAGGTCGCTCATGGGAGTCAAACAGAAATACTTGTACCGCGCTGTCGAACATGCCCTCTATATTCCTGGCAGTAAAAGCCATACAATAGATTGAATAAATATCTGCTGCACGTAAATCATTTAAAGGGTGTTTGACTATTCAGAGACACCGGATTCCGTGAGATTTCCGAAGTTAAGCAACATTGGGCCTCGTCAGGAGTTGGATGGGCTGCCACGTGCTGTTGGTTGGGGGTAAGGGAATGGAGGAGCGGAAAGGAACTGGCCACCCTACCGCACGTAAACTCCGGCTCAGGAACACCTCTGTGGAGGTTCGGACCTGCCTTCGGGCAGAATAACACCTACTATTCAGAGGGTAATGAAGCAATACCTTCCATTGACTGTTACGACTAAGCGTAACAACATCAACTTAATATTTATATTTTGTTTTTTGAATTGAGCCTCTATGGACTGCGTGTTAACAACCAATCTCATTTCCAGTGTATGTGTCTTGTTCGTCTGCCGGCTTTGACATCCTGCCAGTATCTCTTGAGCCCGTTGAAATGTCGTATGGCTTTTAGTGCCGGGATATACCAGGACGGGTTCGGCTCGCCAGGTGCAGGTCTTTCTATTTGACTCCGGTAGGGGACCTGCGCGTCGTGATGAGGATGAAATGATGATGAAGACAACACATACACCCAGCCCCCTTGCCATTGGAATTAACCAATTAAGGTTAAAATCCCCGACCCACCAGGGAATCGAACCTGGGACCCTCTGAACCGAAGGCCAGTATGCTGACCGTTCAGCCAACGAGTCGGACTTGAGTCCGTTGATCAGCGCTTTCTTCCGCTCCTCTGGTAAAGGCCCTCGCCGTTTTCTGGGTTCTGTCTCCACCATAAAACCCTGATAGCTTTTCACCATCCTTCTGAAACTAACCCTGTCTATTATTTTAACCTCTGTAATGCCCACATCTCTCAGATCTTTCTCACACTCTTGGAAACATCTGAACGTAGATGCTTTTCGGTTTAGAAAATTCCAGACATTCTTAGTCTTATTAATACGGAAGATGTGCCCATAAAACATCAATCTTCTTCCCGTTAACCCATCTGTTGCCCAAGATGATGGTGATTATTATTATTACTAAAGCCCAATATTCGGTCCCCGAGGTGTTGGCGATCATCCTGGAGAAAGCACCCCTTTATTTAGCTATCTTGAAGAGATGTTCGGTGTTGTGATGCAAGTTCTCTCTTTGGTGGTTGTAGCCATGGCATCGGAGTTATACCAGTTTCTCTCTTGCGTTCTATCTTGCCTTTGTAATATGAGATGTAGAAACCTGTACTTTGTACTTCGGATGACATAGGTTAAGTAACCTGCTTTCTTGGCTTGGATGATGTTTGGCTAGCTCTAGCCCACCTTAAAGCTTTATTACTTGTTACACGGTCTGTCGAGGGAATTCTGAACAAATTCTGAGAGAGATAAATGAGAAAGAGGACTCATTTATTTTTACACGACGGTCACTCTCTCTCTCTCTCTCTCTCTCTCTCTCTCTCTCTCTCTATGGATGGGGATGGCAGCATATCACCCACGGCATTCCCTGCCTGTCGTAATAGGCGACTAAAAGGGGCTTTAAGAGCTCAACTTGGTGGCGTGAATTGGCGACCACGGGGCCCTTCTCTGAATCCAATAATCATCACCACCATCAGTGTTAACAGAGGATGGTTCCCAATTGTACTTCCTCTTAAAGCAGTAATCATCACCACCATCAGTGTTAATAGAGGATGGTTGCCCAGTTGTACTTCCTCTTAAAACAGTAATCACCACCACTATCAGTGTTAATAGAGGATGGTTGCCCAGTTGTATTTCCTCTTAAAACAGTAACATCACCACCATCAGTGTTAATAGAGGATGGTTGTCCAGTTGTACTTCCTCTTAAAACAGTAATCATCACCACCACCATTAGTGTTAATAGAGGATGGTTCCCAATTGTACTTCCTCTTAAAGCAGTAATCATCACCACCATCAGTGTTAATAGAGGATGGTTGCCCAGTTGTACTTCCTCTTAAAACAGTAATCATCACCACCACCATTAGTGTTAATAGAGGATGGTTCCCAATTGTACTTCCTCTTAAAGCAGTAATCACCACCACCATCAGTGTTAATAGAGGATGGTTGCCCAGTTGTACTTCCTCTTAAAACAGTAATCATCACCACCACCATTAGTGTTAATAGAGGATGGTTGCCCAGTTGTACTTCATCTTAAAACAGTAATCATCACCCACCAGCTCCTCACACATACATCGCACGAACAGTGTTCATTTTGAAGTTCCTGCATATTGCACACAGTTTAAACATATTCTAGAACTGCTTTAAGTCTCCTGCACCCCCAGTATAGCCTGTGTTCAGAGTCACATAACGTGCCTTTCTGCCAAGCCCTGTCCTAAATAGTTTTCTATCTTATTACGTTCAATATGTGCGGTCCAATAAAGCTGATACTGAAGCTTTGAGAGAAAAGCTCGATTCAACTGCGTTGCTCACGTTTACGAAACCAATTCCACCCAGTCTGCGGCAATAAAGTTTAGAATCAAGCGTCGTCGAGGAGAAATAGAATCTCATTCTTACTGATAGAAGAGTACTGGCGACTGGAAACATATGTGTGGTACAACTGCGGAAGTGGCGATACAGTGCACTCCATACGTTACATATTTAGCTTATGACATACGTATCATTCTCTCTCTTTCATACTGACGCCCTGCAGTGGATGTTTTGGTCATTGCCATATTAGACCGCTTTCCTTTCGATTCCCCGCCACTGAATTGTTTTCTTCCACGTATAATCTGGCTAATCAACTTTGTAGGGACTCTTCCTCACGACCTCTATAGCTTTGTTTTCGACATAAATGTGTCTTCTAGCTGAAGATCAACCCTAAATGTGTGTGCCGGGCTGAGTGGCTCAGACGGTTAAGGCGCTGGCCTTCTAACCCCAACTTGGGAGGTTCGATCCTGGCTCAGTCCGGTGGTATTTCAAGGTGCTCAAATACGACAGCCTCGTGTCGGTAGATTTACTGGCACGTAAAAGAACTCCTGCGGGACTAAATTCCGGCACCTCGGCGTCTCCGAAGACCGTAAAAGTAGTTAGTGGGACGTAAAGCAAATAACATTATTATTATTAAAATGTGTGTAACGTGCACGACAAAATGTGTGCGTAAGTGTAACCATACCAACCGTGCAGGCTGTGATGCAAGGTATGGGAGGATGGCCATACAATGTTACCTATCAACCATGCAGGCTGTGATACAAGGTATGGATGGATGGCCAGACAATGTTACCTAGCAACCATGCAGGCTGTGATGCAAGGTATGGGAGGATGGCCAGACAATGTTACCTAGCAACCGTGCAGGCTGTGATGTAAGGTATGGGAGGATGGCCAGACAATGTTACCTATCAACAATGCAGGCTGTGATACAAGGTATGGATGGATGGCCAGACAATGTTACCTAGCAACCATGCAGGCTGTGATGCAAGGTATGGGAGGATGGCCAGACAATGTTACCTAGCAACCGTGCAGGCTGTGATGCAAGGTATGGATGGATGGCCAGACAATGTTACCTAGCAACCGTGCAGGCTGTGATGCAAGGTATGGGAGGATGGCCAGACAATGCTACCTAGCAACCTTGCAGGCTGTGTCTTATGGCTGGTTGTCATCTGAAATTAGCAGCCGTTAATGGATGGCCATGACCGGGAGACATATTTATGATCATTTGGTTTTCGCAAAGGTAAAAGTGGTTTCCTTTTTTTCCTGAACTATCAACTTCTCCGTATTTTCTTGTTCTCCTTTTTTTCAGCTGTTGGAGACGAACCTGGCAAGAGATCTTCTTTATAATTTTAATTTTTGTTTGTTTGTTTGTCCATGGATTTCTCAACATACTTCACCGGCCAAACATTTCATTTGCATGGATCATGTTTTAATTCTCTCATTGTTATGTATTTTTAATAGGACAAGTTCAACTAAAACACCTATATTTAAAATGATGATGATGATGAATTAATTATCTGGGAAGCAAGGTTACGAAAGATGGTAGTGGTAAGAAGGACGTAAGAAGTAGGATCAGTCAAGCAAAAGCTGCATTTAGTAATAAAGCCTCTTTACCACAAAAAGCATCAGTTGGTTTACAAGGAAAAGATTATCAACATATGTATGGAGTGTTGCCGTTTAAGGGTGTAAACTCTCGTCAATAGGAAAAGAAGAGATCAACCGAATTCGAACAGTGGGGCTAAAGAAGAATGTTAATGATCAGTTGGAGAGGTATGATAACAAATGAAGTAGTATATAAGAAGGCGGGGGAGAATGATGCCGTTTGGAAAAACATAAAACAAGAAGATCAAAATTAATATGGCAATAATAAGACAGAACAGGTTGATTAAACGGATATTAGAAAGAATTCTTCAACGAAAGAGGTACCGTGGAAGAGCCTCGCCTCCAGTACATTCAACAGATAATGAGGGCACATTATACCTGGATGTTATGCTGAAATTAAGAGGGCGGAAAATGGAGTCAACTGGAGAGCTGCCACAATCTACGGATTAAATACTTGAGAGAGAGAGAGAGATTATGATTATGATAAGGAGGAGGAATGAACACTCGATGCGAGTAATATTGTATGTAAGTCACGGTGTAGACACACTCAGGGCTACTGGGGATATGATAAAGGGAAATAATAGAGTATCCTGAGATAAACAAACGCCAATATACCTTCAGTCAAAAATTTGGTGCGCGGTAGTACGCACAGTCACTTATTGAGAACCTCAGCTTGTGAATTATTTGTAGAATAGATAATCTATTTTATGCCATCGACCGGTATATAGTTACGAAAACCAATTTGACTCTTTCACTGTGACCACTACATTGCAGGTAAAATGTTGGTGTCACACCATATTAGTGATAAATCACTTTAGAGACTGCACAATGGTGAGGCAAAATAATACGTGCTACATCTCAAAATCATTAAACTGTCTCACATCGTTCGAGGAGAAGATCGTACCATTGCTGATATTAACTGGGTATTTCCTTGAGAGAGCGACACACTTACATGTTAAGGATAGTATTCTCTAGTCCAATTAAGGGCAGTACACGAATGGTAGAAACGCTCGCATATAGAGTAAAGGAATTGTAAGGGTGTAATTACAACCAGAATCTAAAGTTTCATCGCAATATCTGCATGAAATCGAACTGACTTGTCACATACAAGAACACCAAGACACTTCTCGACTCACTTCTCGACTTTTCCTCACTAGACTGAATGTATCCTTTCCCTGTCCTCGTAGAAGGATTCTGCTTGCGACTATCCACTGTATTTTGGAGGAAATACCGGACCTAATACCCCAGGAGATTTCAACATAGTACCCAAAATATGGAACGATATTCTGGACAATGTTTCGAAGTATAAGGAGTCGTGTCGATCTATTTTAAGATAAGTTGTTTCATTGTACCGTTTTTATTATTATCCTGCTAAATATTAATAGAGATGATGATGTTTGATGTTGAAAGGCGCCTAAGAGCTAGGTCATCGGCCCCTAATGGTGCGAAGTACAGCAAAGTGAAACTATAATTGAAACTTCAAAATACATCCACTGACTAAAATATAAAACGGATATGAATCAATGACCATGAATCCAAAACAATCATTGTATCCAATTCATAATGCCTGACACGACGGCCACTGGTAAAGCAGAACTATGGCGTTCCTCCTTCAGTGGAACAAATCACAGGTAATGCAGACCCATCGTGTTCCTCACATAATGGTACAAATTTAGAGGCGACGTAGACCCGTGGTGTTCTTCATCCAGTGGTGGTACTGATAGATAACGCAGACCCATTCTGAACACAGGGGAACCGGCACATTCCAGCGAAGCGTACGGCACATATTTTCGCACGTACGTTAGTCCACGCAGCCAAGTGCCCTCCACCCCTTCCTCCTCGCCTCGGCGGGATACACACGATGATATTAATCACAGGCAACGCCCAGACCCGTGGTGTTTCTCAGATAAGGGTACTCCTCCTAAGTAAAGCAGATCCATTGTGTTCCTCACATGGCGGAACTAATCACATGTAGTCTCATGGTTCTAATTTCATCATCCCGGTCACACCTTTTAGTCGCCTCTTACGACAGGCAGGGGATACCGTGGGTGTATTCTTCGGTGGCGACCCCCAACCACAGAGGGAATATCGATAGAAACAAAGCCGACTATCTCATAAATTGAGCCCGGATTTAAGACAGTAATAGGTTGGAATGCAAACATACCGAAGGGAGTAACAAGTATAGCCTAGCCTGCACAATGGTTATGCTGTGAGTTTTGCATAAACAATAGGGGTACGGCTCATCGAAACCCTTAGAACTTATGTTACTCTTGCTACATTACGGAAGAGTGGGCTGTATTGCACTTCTTAAAAACCATATTTGTTTGCAATCTAACCTATTACTCCCAAAATATCCGCTGTCTACACATAAACCAATCGAGACTAATGTTTTGTAATTGGGCGTAATCCTTAACTGTTTTACATATATTTGTATAAAACTATTACAATAAACTAACAGGATGGCTAAGGAATGTGCGCGGAAAGAAGTCAGGTGAATGTTGCCAACTTCACAACACTCAGTGAAGTTTTGTTTGCACCTTTTTCTTCACAGTAAGTTTGGTTAATTACAACTTTCCTAATTATGGAGTCCACGACGGCGTGAAAGCTGAATAAAAATGTCGCTAGTTTCTCATTAAAGCTGGCCAGGTTTTTAATCTCACCAATATACGTGATGGTCATGGATTGCAAAATCGTATCTCCACACTTATCACTCCGCATGAAAGAGGTGGTGTTGTAGCTGTGATCGTGATGAGAGGAATCATGTACAATTTGTTCGGCTACTTTATGTTGTCCGTATTCATAACATTTAAATAATGACCAGTCCTGCTCTTCGCTAAGCATAGTAGGTGACAATGATGATATTTTCTTAAACTGGCCTAACAGCTAGGTCATCTGCCCTTAATGGTATAAGGTGCAACAATATGACATGATAATTAAATCTTCAAAATGTATCCACTGATTAGAATCTGAAACGAATGGTGATAAAAAATGATCGTGAAACAAAAAAAATCAGCAGATCCAATTCACGATGTCTTAATTACAGGGATGATACGAATTATCTAATAGGGTCCAAAATCTGGGTCACCGGCCCATCATAATAGTACTAATCACAGGAAAAGCAGAACCATGGTGTTCCTTTTATAGTGATACTAATCACAGGTAACGTGGACTCATAGTGTTTCTCGCATGGTGGTACTAATCACAGGTAATGTAGACCCATGATATGTCACACACAATGAAACCACTCACAGGTAACACAAACCCATGGTGTTACTCACACAGTGGGACTTATCACGGGTGCCGGTATTCCAGTTGTGTTCCTCACATGGTGGAACTAATCACAGGCCACGTAAACTCATGGTGTTGCTCACATAGTGGTATTAATCATACGCAATGTAGACACACGGTGTATCACACATTATAGTAACGCCCACAGGCAAATCAATCCCGTGTTGTTTCACACATAGCAGTGCTAATTACAGGCTATGTAGTCCCATGGTGTTCCTCATACATTGGTGCTACTCTTAAGTAACGCAGACCCATTCTGAAAACAGTGGGACCAACATATTCGAAGGCGGTGCTCGGCATTACTCTCGCTAGATGCTTGTCTATGATAACCGAGCGCTCCTCCTCCGTGGAATACACACGGCGTCGCTTATCACAAATAACAGCCAGAACCCTACTGTTCCTCGTATAATTGGTAAAGTAGACCCATGGTCTTTTTTTTTTTTTTTTTTTTTGCAGAGTGGTACTTGTCGCAAGTATCGTCGACCCATGGTGTTTTGCACGTAATTGTGTCAATCACAAGTAGTCTCAGGGCCTAGTGTAGTCATCCCTTGGTCACCACTTTTGGTCGCCTCTTACGACAGGCAGAGCACACCATGGATGTATTCTTCGTCTCCGTCCCCCACCCACAAGGAGTAGCAGAGTAAGTAGTATCTAACATACGTGTTCAACGCGGGGCACACTACATCATTCTGAAACTTTATTTCAAATGCCTTAATTCATAGTATAAAGCTCTGCAGTGGGTTTATCGAGAGGATGCTTAAAATCTAAGTCAATTACAGTTGAAGTTAGATCGTTAACTGAACTACACAACTTCGCTTTACGACTCCCAAACCAAAACCTCCTTCCGGCCACAGAAGGAATAACACGAGAAGCCGGAAATTGCGTCCCTGTGGACTACAATACGAAGTTCTCTCTAACTACTTGTTGCATGATCACTGAAGTTATGCCATACTCTCCATTTTGACTTCCTGCAGGAAAAAGGGAACTCCACATCAAGTTCATTAAAGGGAATGGATTCTGAAGTTCGTCACATGAGTAATTTGAACGCCTGGCTAGACTTATGACACAGTCTGAGACACTTCCGCTGAATATGGAACAGAAATGTCTGTAAACAACAATCAAACCAGTAGGAGGTCGGAGAAGACTTCCATTGTACAGGTAAGGAGGTGATTATTTGTGGAATGGACAGCTATCATGTCAGGAGGTGACTTTGACGCGTGATCAAAAGACGAACATTCACGGCTACCGTTACGCTATGACGTAGGAGTACTTCTTTCACCAGCTACGAGCCCGTCAAACAACATGAATTCCAAACCAGGAGTTCTTGACCTCCTTTTTGTGTCACGGACACATTTGAAAATTTAATCAAACCCATTCGACTCTCCCTTTAAAAATGAACGTCAGTTTATAAGAACCGTTAAGCCATGAATATATATTTTAACTGAAAACAATAGGCCTCATTTAGTGTTTGATATACACTAGTGTTGATAAAGTAAGCGATTAAACCACAAATTAGGTTTTTCACAATTTGTGGCCATGATATACAAATAGTACGTGCAAACTGAACAAATCAAAGCAAAGACAAAAAATATGGCTTAAGACTGAGATAGCTACATCAATTCAGGAAAATCATTCGTCAAAAATTACCATTCAGTGTCTAGGGAAGGTGCGGTATCGAACTAATGAGCCCCATGCCACACTGAGGCGAAAACCAAACCAAACCAAACCCCATGGCACTACAGCCCTTGAAGGGCCTTGGCCTACCAAGCGACCGCTGCTCAGCCCGAAGGCCTGCAGATTACGAGGTGTCGTGTGGTCAACACGACGAATCCTCTCGGCCGTTATTCTTGGCTTTCTAGACCGGGGCCGCTATCTCACCGTCAGATAGCTCCTCAATTCTAATCACGCAGGCTGAGTGGACCTCGAACCAGCCCTCAGGTCCAGGTAAAAATCCCTGACCTGGCCGGGAATCGAACCCGGGGCCTCCGGGTAAGAGGCAGGCACTCTACCCCTACACCACGGGGGCCGGCACACTGAGGTGAAACACCGGTAATTTTTGACGACTGAGTTTCCTGAATTTTATTTTAACCAGAACAAATATTAAAATCAGTTTTGATGTTCATTTCAGTGATGTTATTCTTATCTTTTGGGATGCTAAAGAAAGATGAAATTGTGACTGTGGAAAGGCCTTCGACAAGGCAACATCTGTGTCACATAAAATCTTTTTTTTAAATTAGAACAAGAGCTGAAAATCTTCCACCACAAAGGTAAATAATGATAACTGTAACAGCAAATTGAATTTAACTCTGATGCTTTATCAGTAATACGCGTTGCTCATACTCTCGTTCACGTTAAAATTTTAGTAAATTTTAGGACCTCGGGTTCAATTCCCGGCCGGGTCGGACATTTTAATCGCTTCTGATTATTTCTTCTAGCTCGGGGACTGGGTGTTTGTGTCCGTCCTAAGACTCTGCTCTTCATATTCACACAGCACACCACACTACCAACCACCACAGGAACACGCAATAGTTATTACATCCCTCCATATAGGGTTGGCGTCAGGAAAGGCATATTTCTATTTGACTGTTGAGCCTCACTGGAATAAGCTTTCGTAAAAGTGTCTGATATAATCTGAGAGAATGTTTTCGCAGGGTATGCATGCAACATATCAAGCTAACTGGCCTGTAATTATCCGTTTCATGTTTGTTAAACTTTCCCTTTTACACTGGGGCTACTGTAACTACTCCCCATTCATTTGGTATAGGACGTTCATGTAAACAGTAATCAAATTAATATTTCAGATACGGCACTATACCAGTCCGACTCCTTGGCTGAATGGTCAGCGGGTTCAGAGGGTCTCGGGTTCAATTCCCGGCCGGGTCTGGGGTTTTAATCGCTTCTGATTATTACATATAGCTCGGGGACTGGGTCTTTGTGCCCGTCCTAACACTCTCCTCCTCTTCATATTCACACAGCACACTACACTACCAACCACCACAGGAACACGCAATAGTGATTACATCTCTCCATATAGGGTTGGCGTCAGGAAAGGCATCCGGTCGTAAAACAGGGCCAAATCCACATGTGCTACACAGTTCGCACCCGCGAACCCACAGGTGCTGGGAAAGAGGTAGGAAAGGAAAAACACGGTCACACTATATCACAATCTTAATATATCCCCAGGAATTTTATCAATCCCAGCTGCTTTTCTAGCTTTCAATTTTTGTATCTTTTAGTAAATAAATTAATTATTATAAGTGCATTTCAGTGCATCACCAGTATTTGTAACCTCCTCAATCTAGATATTTTCTTTTATTATCTAACTGACTTTTACATACTGCTGAATGAATACTTCCGCCTTGTGTCCTCAGATATACACTCTCCTTGTTCATTCATGATCCCTGTAATGTCCTTCCAGGAACCTGTCTCTGTATGTACCCTTCCACTTTTGTTTAAAATTCATATGACTGGCAATTATGTTTGCCATGATGTTACTTTTAGCTATCTGTTTTTGCAAATTAAATGTCCATCTATTCGTAAGTTTTGTCACACTTATTACACATACGAGAACAAGGAAGTTATTGGCAATTTGTCGAGGTGAAGCTACCTCGATGGTCAAGGCAATTTGATACTACTGATACCTTGAACTTGACTGTTAAACGTTGAATTCGATTTCTGTCACCGATATTCATAAAACATTTTACGAATATTCAGGCACTGAAAGAATTTCACTCTACAAAGTTGAACGACTCTATATTAAAAAGTGTTATTGCTGTGAGGATAAAATATCGCCTACCAAAGTTCTACTGCACACGATTTATATTCTCGACCTTAATTCTAAGAGGGAGCACACGTGGGCGTGTTTTTATCGCTTCCGAGAGGTGTGTTTACTACCGAGCTATAACCCATTCGCCCCCACTGTGGAGCTATTGAGGGTGTGATTTATAACGCACTCTCCCCTCCACTTCGCTAAGGTAAACTTGTGTAGCGCAAGAAATACAGTATATTCCCTTACATCCACTAAAAACCCACGAAGTGACTATTAGACTTCGTGACCATCAGCGACTGACTTCCGTCTCAACCAGACAAATACAGAGGTGTGAAAATTATTAGACTCAACACTAATTTTTGAACTTGCCTGTCCATAAGAATCTTTTCGTGCAGCAGTGCGGCACTATTACGTATTACTCGTCTGTTTAAAGTAAATTGTCGAAAACATTTTACATTTTCTTTCAATTACATGAGTGACAACATTATAATCAACAGACTCATCTATCAATATTAAATTCCAAAGGTGAGGATTTCTAATTTATCTTCTGAGTCTAATTAGATAAAATTGAATTACATTACGTTGATTCTGTGATATTTTGCTTTAATTGAGTGCTGGTATAATTCACCGTGCTTTGTACAATCCAAACTCTTGGAAATTGATGTTGCAGGATTATCCAAACAGAACTGTTTAATCTCAACGTAATATTTTTAAAAATACGAATAATACGGTATTTCATAAAGTTTAGTAAGTTGGATGAATATTTCACTGAAAGATAAGGAGTACCATGGAACAAATTACAAATACAAGCGATGGCAAAAAACAAAACTGAGGCAATTTAATTTTTTGTCTTCTCCTTTGAGTCTAATAATTTTCACACCTCTATGCATAAATTCAAATACATTGCTGTTGGAAGATAGCCCTTGCCGATACTCATGGCAGTAGCACAATAACTAAGATAAATTAAACGTAAATTACTTTAGGCCATATCATTATTATTATTATATTTTCGTAATAATTATATTATTGTACTTAGGAATCTAAATTTTCGTTTCCTTCATATTGTATTAGGGCTAGAGCAATTTGTTACTTTCACTGACCTGTCTCAGTCTCATTGGCATTGACAATATGAAAGTGACCGAGGTATGAGTGATGCTAGTAATATCATCCCTTATGCAGCCAGTCCCTGTTATGAAGGGTGTGAATACATCTCTCATAGGGTCGGTTGGTGCACCCATTTCAGTGGTCTTGGCAGATTGATATGTTATAGCAATTTCTGGCTCGGTGAGGAAAGCAACGGGAAACTATATTGCTTCTCATTTCCCTAGTGTGGCTCTTCAGTGACGCGTAGACTATCTATGATAGCTTTTAGTGGTGCTGTGGAGCATGAAACCAGCCTTCGGCCTGAATACCCAACATACATACATACATACATACATACATACATACATACATACATACATACATACATACATACATACATACATACATACATACATACATACATACATACATACATACATACATACATACATACATACATACATACATACATACATACATACATACATACATACATACATACATACATACATACATACATACATACATACATACATACATACATACATACATACATACATACATACATACATACATACATACATACATACATACATACATACATACATACATACATACATACATACATACATACATACATACATACATACATACATACATACATACATACACACACATACATACATACATACACACACATACATACATACATACATACATACATACATACATACATACATACATACATACATACATACATACATACATAGTAGATCATGTATGTAGAGTAAGACAACATAGTAGTATAGTAATTTGATTCAGACATTCTTTTAATGTTCAGTATTTTATTTATGTTTTCACTGATCAAGTGGGAAAAAGGGACACGCGCCTCTAACTTTGTCAGCCAATTTATTTATTTTTATTTATTTTTTTTCAAATTGCTTTATGTCGCAGAGATACAGATATGTCCTGTGGCGACAATGGGACAGAGATGGGCTAGGAATGGGAAGGAAGTTTGGAAGGTACGGCCCTAGCATTTTCCTGGTGTGAAAATAGGAAAGCACGGAAAACCCTCTTCAGGGCTGCCGACAGTGTGGTTCGAACCCACTATCTCCCGAATACTGGATACTGGCCGCAATTAAGCGACTGCAGCTATCCAGCTCTGTCGTCAGTTAAAATAAACCATCTATCTATTTTAGTGTTAGGTCTCTTAAACAATTTAAAGCTGAGTTGGGAGAAGATCAGTTTGGCTTCAGAAGAAATGTAGGTACACGTGAAGCAATTCTCAGTTTTTGTCTGATCTTAGAGGATCGAGTTAAGGAAAAGCGCGCTTACATAGCGTACGTACGTAGATCTACAAAAGTTATTCAATAATGTTAATTAGACTAAGCTGTTTGAGATTCTCAAGGTGATCGGGACCACATACAGAGAAAGAAGAACTATCTACAATCTGTACAAAAATTATCCAGGAGTGACCAGAATAACGAGCAGCAATCCAGAAAGGAATGAGGCCAGATTGCACTTGGTCCCCTCTCCATTCCAATGTTTATATAGAATAGACGGTAAAATAAATCAAAGACGAATTGGAAAATGAATCGCAATCCAACCGGAGGAAATCTAAACTCTGGTATTTGCAGAAGATATTTTATCTCAGTCTGCAGAAGGTCTGGAGAATTCGCTGAATGGTACAGCCACAGTATTTTAGAAGAGGTACAATATGAATATAAATCAATTCAAAACGATAATAATGGAGTGCAGTCGAATGAATTCAGGTGATGCAGGAAATATTAGATTAGGACACGAAATCTTAAAAAAAGTAAGACGAATATTGCTACATGGGTAGTAGATGAACTAACATTGGCAGAAATCATGAGGGCATAAAATGCAGAATAACACAATCAAAGGAGGTCTTTCTTAAGAAAAAAGTAGTTTGCCCACTTAGAACATTGATATATAAATTAGAAAGACTTTTTAAGACCTTCGTTTGGAGCGTATGGAAGCGAAACATGCACGTTAAGTTGCTCAAAAAGAGAGAATATGTTTTGAATTGTGATGTTATGGAAAAATTCTGAAGGTGAGACGGCGATATCGAACAACGTGTAAAGAGGTGCTGAATCCAATTGGTGAGAAGATATCGATTTGGCTAAATTTGACCAATATAAGAGATAGAGTGATCCGGCACATTTTAAGGCACCCAGAACTAACTGCGTTAATTTTTGATGGAAGTGTAGGTAGTAAGAACGATAGGAGTAGACCAAGGCATGAATATGAAAAACAGATTTAAGTAGATATAGGATTCAGAAGTTATGTAGAAATAAAAATGTTAGGACAGCCTAGGATGGCATTGAGGGCTGCATCAAACCAGTCTATGGACTGATCACCCAAGAAAACAAGAACAGTAAGTCTCAAATTGGTCAGGTACTCATTTTCATGTACCGAAGGATTCCTGTTAAGGCTTCAAAACAGAATACTAGATATTATTACCCTTTGTGGCTTTGTACGTGGGACTGAAATCTCTACTGTGAAGTGATGGAGAACCATAACAGCCAGTTCCATCTGCCACTTGATATCACACCGCTGTCAATTCTGAGAGCTTGCTATACAGTATTCAAGAGGTATCTGCTATTGTCAGCCAGATTAGCATCGGACAGCTATCGAAATGAGTTCGTAAATGATGGATCTACTCACTTCAATATTCTGTATCGAATTTTGCAAGCACTGTAATTGTATTTCTAAAGAAAAAGCTGTCTGTACAATTCTAGGACGTACTTCAGACAATCAAGCAAACGCATAATAAAACACGTCATTTTAGATATGGAGAAAGAAAGTTACTTACTCCATCCTGATTTCCGACTTTTCTTGAAATACCGTATAATGAAGAGTAAAATGCAGTGTTCTATAAAATAATAATAATAATAATCGTGAAATAAAAATGGAAACTGCGTTCAGATTATGTCAGAACACCTACAAATCTAAGTCACTCTCCTACCAGGCCAAATTCAAGCACTACAGCACGATAGTGAAATCTGAATGTTTATACGCAGCTGAGACAATAGCCACGAAGGGACTCTCAGATTTGGAAAAGAAAGAAAGGAGGTTCCTTAGAAAGATTCTTGGACCCAGAAAATCAGACAAGTTTACGTTTCGCATGAGACCAAACCGAGAACTATACCAACAATTTGAAAACATCACCACCACAATGAAAAAGAGGAGATTGACGTTCTACGGACATATTAAAAGTATGGGATCGGAGAGACTCGCCAGAAGAACAGGAAGACACAAGCCCCATGGGTAAAAGAAGTCCACCGAGATTTAGAAAAATGCGGGATCACGGCAGAAGATATAACAAACAGAAAAATCTTCAGCCAGAGAGTTGCGGAGGTGAAGAACCTAGGTTCAATTAAAACACAATGTTTATTTTTCTAAACTGATAATAACTCGTTAGGCGGAGGGATAAAAGTAAATTCATTCGCTTCTTTGCTGCAAACGTCAGATAATACAATGATTTCACCATCCGATGTGAAATCGGGAAATTCCTGTAACCACTTACTAATTAAAGACGACCTCTAACCTGACACTTTTGACATGATTCATAGTGCATAGTGTACTACTACACTCAGTTCAAAGGCCGTCCCGCTAGGTGTGCTGGCATTCAATGTCTTGTGATATCTCGCAAAGTGGCACGTATTCTTTATAGTGTATTTGGTAATATCCCCAAAATTATATATCATAATGTTATTTAGCGGTAGTGAAAGTCTACATCTTAGGATTATTTCAACTTTTTTGTGGAAAATATACATGTTATATCATCACGCTAACATTTATACAAAGACAGCTGCCCTTTCTGGACTATTACGCGCTCTCTCTCTCTCTCTCTCTCTCTCTCTCTCTCTCTCTCTTTCTACCTATCTATCTGGCCTTCTCAAGACCAGAACCCGAACCCCAAGGATAATCGTAATGGTATGGGAAGGAAATATATAAAAAATTCTCAAACAGATTTGGAGGGGCAGCGTTTGAATACAAAGACAATTTCACGTCATCAAATAAGACCTAAGAAGACGAACTCAAGATTCTTGTGGTTCAGCTCATTGGCTGAGTTGTCAGCGTAGTGCACTTTGGTTCAAAGGAGGATCGGATTTGATTCCTGGCTAAACTTGGGATTTCAGTCATTTCTGGTAAATTTTTCCAAGCCGGTGGCTGGAATATTTTTCTCATATTCATTTAGATACAATAATCCACAGTTCCAACCACCATAGATGCATATAAGGATAAGAACATCCTTCCATATACGGTTATTTTACTGTCGACCTTCGTCAGCGGAAAGGTCAGGATTCATGAAGTAAAACAAGCCAGGAAACAAAAGAGGTAAGTCATATTCCATATAATGACTATGGTTCAATCATCATGAAGAATCTCCCACGATAATGTATTTGAAATATTCCCATTGCTGATATTCATGCATTAAAATAGTTTCCAATCGTCCGTAGTTAGTCGAGTGGGTTATGTAGTCTGCAATGCTGTGCTGTAGGAATGTTTACATAGGCAGTAAGCTATTGTCCTGTTAAACCCCTGCCTTTTATACATATCGATATACACAACTGTATTACGGACAAGGTGACTAACAAATCGTTCGTGAAGTCTGATTATAAAAGAAATACAAAATCCAATCTGTACCAGTAATCAGCCACTCGTTTTAAATAACAGGGCATCGTGGGACAAGACTCATTCATAAGACTATGCAATAAATCATTTTAATTCCGTACGTACTTTGGAATTCAGAGAGGAATAACTCGCAGGAGACGTGAGGCTAACTTACAATGGCGTACAGATAAGGAAATCTGTTCTACAGTCTGAGATAACTTAGGCAACTTTAAATACGTGCCAGAATTAAAGGTATTCCTACCAGAATACCCAACAGGCCTCTAAATTTTCGAGCAAGTTTTATCTTAATTAAAAAACGGGAATGAGGAACGATAACACGAAAATGTGAGACAAAGTTAAAATAATGATAGAATCTCGTTAACTCAGTGTATGGACTTACTGTTCGGTTAAATTCTCGGATATCACACAGGAAGTTTATCATCATCTCTTGTTGCTGCTTCGTCATAGCTTTGTATGCTTTCGTTAATTGTATTCTGTCCTTCCAATAACAATAATAAAATATGAAGAGGAAAAACAAAAATTGATAGGATGTCGTCTGAATGGCAGTTAGCGTTTATCCACCTTCTGCACATAAATGGACACAAGAGGGACACCAGAAATCACAGGGCTATACCGATATTACATATTGCATACAAGATCTTTTCAGAAGCACCCCAGAATAGAGTCGAAGACGGTCTCGATGAACAAATTAGCGAGTACCGGATTGTTTAATGCAAAGGACATTCCTGCCCAGATTTGATCTTCAATCTCAAGAACTGCATAAGATATGGCAATTTGAAGGTCCAAAAATGTGGTAGTCTTGATCGATTTTAATGAGACATCTTTTGGGGACACACGTGCCCTCGCATGAAATACCAATATTCATCCTGGGGAAGCCACAACCCGCTCTACAGCAGCGATAACAGGTGTCCTTGCACTGAAATGGCTAGGGGTAAAGACGGCAACTTGTCCGTCCACGCCGTTAAGTGGTTATGCATACCTTCCAGGCGTTCCAAATGGTGATACGAACGGATTTTTGATCCCACCAGATATTTAAATCAGGTTTCGGTGTGTCTCTTCTTCTGAGCATTAACCTTCTCTGCTTGTGTGTTTCCTTTTTCAACTCTCACAGTTGGATCGATAAAGAAGTCGGTGTTCTTTCTGTCGATTGCTATGACGCCAGCGATGGATAACTCGTCCATAAATCTGATGAGTCGGACCCTTGCCGCACATTGTTGGAAGTGAAATTCATGGATGAAATCTCGGAGCAATTTCAGATCAAAACTGGTGTCAGAGAAGGTGATATACTCTCTCCACTCTTTTTCAACTGCATCTTGGAAAAGGTCATTCGCGAATTAAGGAAGACACTATGGCAATGAGAAGGAAATTAAGATAAGCTGGCATCAGTCCCGGGTCCGATAACCTAGATGTTAGGCCCCTTAAACAACAAGCATCATCATCATCGTCGTCGTCGTCGTCAGTTATCAGTCCCACTAAGTGAGTGATTAGGGTCGCGCAGCTATGAGCTTGCATTCGGAATATAGTGGGTGCGAACCCCACTCTCGGAAGGCATAAAAATGGTTTTCGGTTGTTTCCTATCAGGCAAACGCTGGGGCTATACCTTAATTAAGACCACGACCACCT
Source organism: Anabrus simplex (assembly GCF_040414725.1). Classification (NCBI taxonomy): domain Eukaryota; kingdom Metazoa; phylum Arthropoda; class Insecta; order Orthoptera; family Tettigoniidae; genus Anabrus; species Anabrus simplex. Next base: position 20,782,190 of record NC_090274.1, on the reverse strand, counting down.
CCTTCGTACTCCTATCCCTTTACCATCCCATCGTCGCCATAAGACCTATATGTGTCTGTGCGACGTAAAGCAAATCATGAAAAGCATTAGGTCCATAACTCTAAGGGGCGTTTGTTTACTGTCTGGCTTTTACAGATGACTTCGTCATTTCGTCATTCTGCTGTTAAGAAGTGTCTGGAAGAAATAGATCACAGATTAGGTAAGCAGTTCTCCTATGAGTAGAAAAATCACGACACTCATCAATCACTGAACAGAATGGATAATCACTAACTGCAAGAAGAATTATTATGATGCTTGTTTAAAGGGGCCTAACGCGTAGGTCATCGGCACCTAATTTTACGAAATGAGACGAAATGTTATGACAATTTAAAAACCCTCCACTGAACATAATTCTAAAACGTGAGGACGAAGAATTAATGGATTGGTATAAAGTTAAAGTAATCAGTGGATCCGATCCGCAATGGCCCACATTCCCAGGAATTAGCGTTAAACAATAGTACCAAGGGACTGCTTCTAAAGCACAATACTGAATCGATGATGCTTGTAGTCGAAACGGGTCCAAAATCCAGGTCATCGACTCCTCACAACGGTACTTATCGCTAGGAAAGTAGAACCATGCTATGGGCCATGTTCCGGTACTAATCAAAAGTAGCGTAGACTCGCGGCATTCCACACATTATGGTACTACATACAGGCAAGGAAATTCTCATATGTAACACAGGCCTATGGTGTATTGCACACCGCGGCGCTATTTACAGGCAACGCAAACCTATGGCGTTCCTCACATAAGTGGACTAACTACAGGGACCCGCACTATCCCGTGGTGTTCCTCACATAGTGGGTACTAATCATAGGCAAGGCAGAACCATGATGTCGCTCATATAGGGGTACGAATCACAGATACTGTAAAATGCATCCTGAGCCACACACTGTCGCTACTAATCACAAACCTATTTTGTACCTAATACAGTGCTACTACGCGCAAGTAAAAGCAATCCACGGCCTTCCCTGCGTGATGGTACTAATTACAAGTAGTATCATGGTTCTAATTTGATCATCCCTTAGTCGCCCCTTTTAGCCGCCTCTTACGACAGGCAGGGGATACCGTGGGTGTATTCCTCGTCTGCGTCCCCCACCCACAGGGGGTTGTGTGTTTGGTCCGCGAGAGGTATTTTATTTCCTTCAAGTCCGCCGGCAAGCCGGTTAGGAACCCCCTACCCGCCACCTGGGACGTGTCACGTGGGATTATAACCTCACCCGCTGCTACGTCAGCATAGTAGGTTCGAGGCGAGAAGAATGGACAGGTAAAGATGTTCAAGTATCTGGGCAAAATAATCCGGTTATAGGATTATGATGGGAAGCGATCAATGTAATAGTATGAAAACTGGACTGGCCATATCAGCTGGCGAAAACCACCTATAGTAAGAAGTCACAGAGTATAGGAGCCAAGCTTGGACATTGCATTACAGTTGGTAAACTAGAAGAATTGCATGCTTCAGAGAACTTGACAATGAATGGAGAGGAACAAGCTGATAAGTTAGTAGAAATGGAACAACAGATTTCACGAAGGATTCTGGGCAACAGGTGAGTTCATGGGTTGGTACGTGTTGTTAGTCTGAAGAACAAATTAGCGTACATCATTCTTTTGCTTCTCATCTTTCTCTCCTTTCCTCTTCGTAAATTATCAGTTTTGTCTCCCTTTTATTGGTTTCTCTTCAAATGGATTTTAACTGACGACTTTTCTTCTGAAGACACTCCATGTAAGCTTTAGGTCCCATGACTATGCTCGAGATATTAACAGTAACGCAACTACAATCGTGCTTGATTTTTAGTTAATGAATATTATGAAGATGATGATGATGATGATTATTATTATTATTGTTGTTGTTGTTGTTTAAAGGGGCCAAATATCTAGGTCATCGGCCCCTAATGGCACGAAATGAGACGAAACGTAAGGACAATTACAAATCCATAATCCTCCACTGACCAGAAGTCAAAACGTGAAGGCGAAAAATGAATGGATGGATATGAAGTTAAAACAATCACTGGATCCGATCTGCAATGCCCCAAATTCCCAGAAACTAGCGTTAAACAGTAGTATTACTGACAAGGGACTGTTTCTAAAGCACAACACTAACCGATGATGCTTGTAGACTAAACGGGTCTAAAATCCAGGTAAACAGCCCCTGATAATGGTACTTACCGCTATTAAAGTAGAACCATGGCATTTGTCATGTTGCCGTACAAATCAAAAGTAGCGTAGACTCGCGGTATTCCACACATTATGGTAATTCTCGCAGGTAATGTAATGCGCACATGTAACACAGACCTATGGTGTTTCGCACATTGTGTCGCTATTTACAGGCAACGCAAACCTATACAGGCAGGGTAAACCTATAGCGTTCCTCACATAAGTGGACCAACCACAGGGACTCGCACTATCCTGTGGTATTCTTCTCATAGTGGGTACTAATCATAGGCAAGGCAGAACCATGGTGTCGCTCATATAGTGGAACGAATCACAGGTACTGTAAAATGCACCCTGAGCCACACACTGTCGCTACTAATCACAAACCTATTGTGTACCTAGCATAGTGATACTACGTGCAAGTAAAAGCGACCTATGGTGCTCCCTTCGTGATGGTACTAATTACAAGTAGTATCATGGTTCTAATTTGATCATCCCTTGGTCACCCCCTTTAGTCGCCTCTTACGATAAGCAGGGGATACCGTGGGTGAATTCTTCATCTGCGTTCCCCACCAACAGTGTGTTTGGTCCGCGAGAGGTACCGGTATTTTATTTCCCTCATGTCCACCGGCAAGCCGATTAGGAGCCCCCTATCCGCCACCTGGGACGAGCCACGTGGGAATATCACCTCTCCCCCTGTTACGCCAGCGTATTTGTTCTTTTTTTCTAATTGCTTTACGTCGCACCGACACAGATAGGTCTTATGGCGACGATGGGACAGGAAAGGCCTAGGAATGGGAAGGAAGTGGCCGTGGCCTTAATAAAGGTAGAGCCCCAGCATTTGCCTGGTGTGAAAATGGGAAACCACGGAAAACCATCTTCAGGGCCACCGACAGTGGGGGTCGAACCCACTATCTCCCGGATGCGAGCTCACAGCTGCGGGGCCCTAACCGCACGGCCAACTCGCCCGGTCGCCAGCGTATTAGGTTCGTGTAATGAATATTATAAGGGCGAAAATAGATGTAATGTTACTTCTAAGGAAGCAGGAGAGAAAACAAGAATTTATGGATGTATGCTCAATATGAATCATATTTACATTAAAACTAACAAAAGAAACATACAACAAGAAATCTCTGACATGCGGATCCAAAATTAAACATTTAACTGATAAAACGTGAAACACTATACGCAGCAGAAATACTAAACATGAATGTCAAAGGCCAGATGGAGAAAATCGAGCTAAAAGAAAGGAACATTTTAAGAAAGATCATAGGACCAATATTTCAGGGTAATAAAATATACATGAAGAATGAAACACTGCACAATAAAATTGGAAAACTCTTAGATACTATGCGAAAAAAGGAGAGACTTTTACGGTCTTCTTCCCAGAATGAACTCTAATAGATTTACCAAACAAATCTTTGACTCCCTCCGTCACCGCAAAACAAAACCCAACTGGTTTAATAAAATGAGAAAGACCAGGTAGAATTAAAAGTTACAGAAAATTCACTACTCGATCATGGAGCTAATGTAATAACTAAAGATAAAAAATATAAGGTTACAAGAAAAATCTACATTCAAAACCAAACCTATTTCCTCCGAACACGAGAGGAAACTATCATAAATAATGAAGAAATATTGGACACTAAAAAGAACACACAGAGAAATGATCGATTAAACTTACCCCAAAGAGGGTAAAACGAAAGGAGAAGAAAACTCGCTAGTTTTTCAAGAACAACTCGTTTCTGAAGTCCAAGTGCCAGAAAATGAGAAGGAGTAAACAACCGATCAGTGATGCTCAATAGCGGCCCGTGTATTCACTACATCCTTTCGGACTCCAGCGCAATGGCAGCCTAGACAGCGACGGAAAAAACTCAACTAGTCTACGAATATAAATCATTTCATAAAACCATTAAATACCCATTCAGTATTCCTAGCAGGTCGCACACCTGGGCACGAGAGTGCAATGTGATGCTAATTTACTGAGGTGTGGTAGTTAGCCATACAGTACCGTAAGCTCCGTTAACACCTCCTACATTACATTAATAGCCGCGACGGCCAGATCGATAGCGGCAGATGTTCCAGTCTGCTCTCACTGCCTATTGTTTGAATCTTCCCCACTACTTCCTCCGAATGTGACGAGAACAGCACTCTCAGGCAGTAATAAGGGCTATTAGTAGCCAAGTTATACAACCTGCAGCAGAGGTGTGCTGTGATGGTTGCCGAGTAACGCTGTCGGCGTGTTAAGTACACCCCCTTGAGGTGAGCTCCACGGACCGTTCAATACACTCAGCAGCTAAATGATAAACTGACAAGCCCACCCCTTCATTGATGATGATGATGATGATGATGATGATGCTTATTATTTAAATGGGCTTAACATGTAGGTCACCGGCTTCTAATGGTACGAGATGAAACGAAATGTGATAACAGGAATGAACATCTAAAATTTACGCACAGACAATTTTTTTAAATGAGGAAAATGATCCTCCTCTGTGGTGTAGTGGTTAATATGGTTATCTGCCACCCTCGGAGGCCTGGGACCGTTTCTCGGCTCTGCCAACAAATTCGAAAAGCGCTACGATGGCTGTAACGGAGCCCACTCAACCTCGGGAGGTCAACTAAGTAGAGGGAGGTTCGATTCCCTCCTCAGCCATCGTCGAAGTTGTTTTCAGTGGTTTTCCACTTCTCCAGAAAAATCCCGGGATGGTACCTAACTTAAGTCCACACCCACTTCCTTTTCAAGGCAGGTGAGGTTCCCCGGGCTAGGCACTGGTCCTCCTCCCCCGTTGTACCCCCGACGCAAGGTCTCACGATCCTGGACACTGCCCTCGATGCGGACGTGAAATATCTCGCTCAGACCGAAGGAAAACCAACAATCGGGGGGTGAACGGATTAAGAAGGAAAGGTAAGGTAAGGGTTACTCTGCCCGAAGGCAGGTCCGAACCTCCGCAGAGGTGTTCCTGAGCCGGAGTTTACGTGCGGTAGGGTGACCAGTTCCTTTCCGCTCCTCCATTCCCTTACCCACCACCAACAGCGCGTTGCAACCCATCCAACTCCTGACCACGCCCAATGTTGCTTAACTTCAGAGATCTCACGAGATCCGGTGTTTCAACACGGCTACGGCCGTTGGCATGAAGGAAAGAAAGAAAGAAAAAAGAAGAAAATGATTATGAATTTGAAATAATAAATGGATCTAATTCGCAATACCTCATTTTCTTATGAAATGATTAAAACATTGATTATAGTGGAATAAAGCACAGCCTACGAAGGAAAATCGTATACTTCATTCTAATTAATAGTTTTAAACACATATCAAAAATACAGAAAGACAGACTAAGACATGGTCAATAGAATAAAAACGCAGTTAACAATAAAAAATAATTTAAAACAAATGAAATGTCACTCTTAAACACGATAAAAAAGGAAAGGGTCCCTCATAAAACTGATGACTGTCTATGACCGCTCTTAAGGTTTAGACTATGGTGCAGATCCCCCAGATCCAAGCACTCCATAACCAACAAAGCACCAATCTTTCTTCATCACATGAAATTATTCCCTCATTTGTAAAAGCTTTATATTCAATGATGGGCGGATGAGGGACGTGAAAATACAATAAAACGAAATTTAAGGTATTTACATATTTCCATTGCACAGAATAAATTAGAACACTCTAATCAACCCTCAAACCAATTAAATATTTTCAGGGGTGTTAGGAACGATGCAAAATAAAATCAGGGCAAAAATTTGCTTGCTACGTGGATTAGACGTGACATACTGGTATTGGAAATCAATGTTAAAGAATCATTGGAAAAACTATTGTACAAAATCTTAGGCGTTTGTCCTATTAAAGACAGAACCGCCTGGCTTTCAGACCTGTGAATACCCAAGTTGACACTATGTGTAGATAGGCTCCCAGATAACACGGCCTCAATAACAATCATAATAATAGCACTCCAAGTGTACGGCACAGAGTCAGGAAAATGGCGAGCATTTTCTTCACACGTGACTGGACGAACAAACGTCCTGGTCAAGACACACTGACGTCCTCAGAAGTTTACACAATGCTCATTCTCTTCTGTAATACGATGAGACACTAGTAAGTCCAAGCAAGTGCTGGAAGGCAGGTACTTCAAAGTATAAAACACTATAATTAGATATTTTCCTATTAATAAATTTGTTCAAAATAGTATGAAAAGCAAAGGACCGAAACCATCTCCTTGCGGGACACCAATTCTCTAACGGACATGGTACTATACGTAGTACCGTGATATTATACATGCATTTACGTTTGTTTTCCATCAGTCAATGGCACTAGATTATTATTAATCTTATAGTGAACATTTAAGTTACATCATAATTTAGAGACTGCTTCGAAACCAAACCGGTCATCGCAGGAAATCGAATATCAGTAACCGAGTCATTTTGACGTTCCCTGTCCATTCCCAAGATAACGGTCTCAATCTTGGCTGCACCGATTTCATAATAAAGATTATTGGTTCGAACCCAGATGAAATTTGTTTGCTATTTGCTTTACGTCGCACCGACACAGATATGTATTATGACGACGATGGGATAGGAAAGGAATAGGAATGGGAAGGAAGGGGATGTGGCCTTAATTTAGGTGAAAATGGGAAACCACAGAAAAACCATCTTCAGAGCTGCGGACAGTGGGGTTCGAACCCACTATCTCCCGGATGCAAGCTCACAGCTGCCCGCTCCTAACCGCACGGCTAAGTCACCCGGTCCAGATGGAACTGACGACATTTGAAGGAATATTACATAACTTTAATTATTATTTAATATCATCTCCAGTTCGCTGTGTTCCAGTAAGTTAAAAAACTACTGTAGGACAATTCTGAGAAACTAAGGCGCCTAAAAGTTTATAGGCGTAGAATGCACATTATTGAAATTGCATTATTATTATTATTATTATTATTATTATTATTATTATTATTATTATTATTATTATTAAGTGACTTAGCGGTATGAGCATGCATTTGGGAAATAGTGGGTTCAAGCCCTACTGTCGGCAGCTCTGAAGATAATTTCCCATGAATTCTACCTAATTTTCTCACTAGTTCGCTGCTCGGATATACTTCAATTCAGACCAATACCGCAACCTTCCCATTTCTGATCGTCTCCTTTCCCACTGGCACCGGAACCATTGAGAAGGTACTGTGATATTATACAAGATTGTCATTAACCACGAAGCTATCAGTATCAGAATATATGCTAAGTTAATAAAATGTATATCTTGCAAACCTCGTTATAGCGCTGGTATCCATTATTGAGTTTTACCCAGATATATACGTAACAATTGATGGAACTGTTTGAGGATCCAACAAAGGTAATTCCTCCGGAACTCATTAAAGGAACAACGATCCCTGTTTATCAATTTCCTTGCTGAAAGGCTCAGACGGTTAAGGTGGTGGCTTTCTGAGCCTAACTTGACAGATTCGATTCTGGCTCAATCCGGTGATATTTTAATGCGCTCAAATATGTCAGCCCCGTGTCGGTAAATTCACCAGCACATAAAAGAATTCCCTGCGGAAAAAATTCCGGCACCTTGGCGTCTCCGGAAACCGTGAAAGTAGCTAGTGGAACGTAAAGCTAATAACATTATTATTCACGTTTATCAATTCTTCCTCGCGAAAGGTTCACTTAGGGCCACGCAGAATCAACATTTTCTAGTCTTTCTTTTAGCCCAGAATTCCTTAATTAAGCAACGAGTGTGTGTGTGTGTGTATTCGTTGCGTTGACCATATCTATTGAGGAGTTTTTCTCTCTTCTTGCTCATAATCCAGCGTGTGAGTGATCCTTCCGCCTTCATTTCGGTCATGTACATTTGGTGATCCTATCAGTACCAGAATAATAAGAATGCTATTTGCTTTACGTCCCACTGACTACTTTTGCTGTTTTCGGAGACGCCGAGGTGCCGGAAATCAGTCCCGCAAGAGTTCTTTTACGTGCCAGTAAATCTACCGTCCCGAGGCTGACGTATTTGAGCACCTTCAAATACCACCGGACTGAGCCAGGATCTAACCTGTCAATTTTGGGTCAGAAGGTCAGCGCCTCAACCGTCTGAGCCACTCAGCCTGGCACCAGATCTTTTTCTGTCCGTTTGTACCAATTCGGCCGGGTAGCCTTGTTCTTTGTGAATTTTTTGTGAGTTTGTCTGAGGCCATTCTTTCTAAATGCTCCATGAATAGGATTCTTCGAATACCCATTGTGTCAGTGATTCTTGAAATCACTAATATATTGCTCCATTAAGCTTTGGTTCTTAGCCCAACGATTTATCTCATTATTTTAATTTCCTTCACTTCTATTTTCCTTTTGACCGTGTGTCAGGCGCGTAGAGAGCTTGAATTTAATTACTGTGGCGGATTTTTCAGTTCGAGGAAAGAATTTTTTGTTAACTAAAAAGCAGTCTCCATTTCCAGAATTCTCGATACAATAGATTTATTTTGGTTATAATTTATTGTAATTCATTCACCTGAATATTTAAATTATTTTATTCAAAATATCTTTTTGCCAATACGGAGTTTACCTGGCAAAGTTTTGACGTAAATAAAAATCCACAGCCTGTTTCCAGGCATTCGACCGGGTCAGGAATTGAGTAAATGAATGAATGAAGTGGCGAGGATAGGAACTGTGCCGGCTGCCGAGACCTGTCTCACTCCTCTGGAGCAATGATTAATGACTGACAGATGAAGCGATATTGGATAGAGTTGCTGGAATGAAATATGACAGGGAAAACCGGAATACGCGGAGAAAAGCCTGTCCCGTTTCTACTTTGTCAAGCACAAATCTCACATGGAGTGACCGGGATTTGAACCACGGAACCCGGCCATCTGAGCCATGGAGGCCCTGCAGTTGTGATATCTGTCGTTAGTTAATATTATAGATTTATGGACATTGTTTGATCTTTGTTAAAACCATTATTACTGCCGTAGAAAATATAATAAGTGTATAGAGTAAAAATGACACGTCAGTCCTTCTAGTGTTATAGCACCTTAATAAACATGCTGAAGGCCCCTGGGATGTGAACTCTTGTTATGCATGTCAACAAGTGCCCAAGCAAGTGATGGATCGTACTGCAGGCTATTCAATCACGTCTCCACCTATCGTATTAACCCAGGTCTGGAGAATGATACAGGCAGCTCCAGCAATAAGTATTCATTTTCAATAGCGCAGTGAGAAGCCACAAAGTATATAGACGAGAAATATTCCCCCAGTAGTTGAAATGCTGGCAGATTCAATGCGAAATCTTAATTACTTGTTCGATAATGTGCTCCTCAGTAATAATTCTGATTTAAAACGAAGCGCAGTTACAAGTACGTAGAAGGAATTATTACAAACTTCTAGGGAGTGTTTGCGATAATATGTAGGATTGTATAAATGAGGCGGGGGGGAGGGGCAACTCAATTTGGATTTCATTAATGGTATTACAACAGGACTTATAAAGGAGTTCTCTCACAACTACACCTTCTAGTCTCACCTTATCCAGCGATTGCTTTTGAAGCTATGAAGTCTGCAATGTAGTTGTGTATGAATATTTGCATAGATGATAAGAGATCCATAAAAATACGTCGTCTTAATATGGTTATATCAGAGGAGATTATATTCACTGAATGGCGCTTCCTAGACCTCATTATAGGAACTGTTCAACTCAGAACTCAAAATGTTCGAAATGTTGTTCTCGTGCAATTGTTTCCAGCCAAAACCTAATGCAGACACAGCCATAGTGACGACAGATGGAGGGGAGGGGAGGGGAGGGGGTGGGGGTGGGAACCGGAGTGCAGGTGTTGGTGCATTGTCAACCATGGTAACGGACTACTGCTCTTTTACCATGTATGTTGTGTTTTTGCCACAGCGCAAAGATCACCGAATTCGACTGGGATCGAACCCGAAACCTTGAGGTTATGGGTCCAGCGCCCTAATCACCACGTTGTTGCAGTGGATCTCGAGCATAAACTTTCAGAAATAATAATAATAATAATAATAATAATAATAATATAAAATCCATTTACCCTCCAGGGTTGGTATTCCATCGGACTCAGCGAGAGATCCCACCTCTACCGCCTCAAGGGCAGTGTCGTGGAGCGTGAGACTTTGGGTCGGGGATACAATTGGGGACGGGAACCAGTACCTCGCCCAGGTGGCCTTACAGGGGCCTTGTTGGGGGATGGGACGATTGGAAGGGATAGACAAGGAAGAAGAAAGGAAGAAGCCGTGGCGTTTAGCTGGGTACCATCCCGGCATTTGCCTCGAGAAGAAGTGGAAAACCATGGTAAAACACTTCGAGGATGGATGAAGTGGGAGTAAACCCCCCCTTCCACTCAGTTGACCTCCCGAGACTGAGTGGATCCCAACAAGCCCTCGTACCACTTTTCAAATTTCGTGACAGAGCCGGGAATCGAAGCTGGATCTCCGATGGGTGGGGGAGGAGTAGCTAATCACACTAACAACTACACCACAATGGCGAACAATAATAATTAAAAAGCGAACCATTTTAGGGTGTATGTTTATAGGACTTGCTTTTGCCTTTGTTTTGGTGCGAGGCGCAACTGACAAGTGTTTATCACAGTATTTCTGATACACCCTGTATGCGCAGAATGTTCCCGGTATTCGTGAGGCTTGTGCATTATCCGCCTCATATTCTGGTACGTCTTAAATCTGGCGAGCTCTCAAGTGTGGCATTAGAAATACAATAAAAATACAAGAGGTTTACTTGAGAAGTTACGTCAACAATGGCAGTTATTCCAAGAGCGAGGCAGGCAGGCAGCCCTGATCTCTGACCTCATGAATTGGTAATTCTTGGAGGAGGTGGGGAGGGAGCGGGCCCATTTACCGACCACTGGCCGCCAGGAAGTGAACTCAACTATCGACTTGTCGGTCACTCGGGCGAGGTTAATACACGTATTGCTAAATGAGCAGGCGGCTGCCCTGTCCAGAACTTTCCCTTAGGGAGGCGTTAACCGATGTTAAATACACTTTCCACAATAGTATGAAACATGGAAATCTTTAAAGAAGTGTACCTTTGTAAGTGTCACAAAAATTGACTGACTTTTTCAATAATTACGCAAATAAGGACCGCACAGGATTTATTCACGTCTGGATGAGCTGAAATACTTGTAGGTAATTCTAATCTAGTGCCTTATTCGAACAGTGCCCACAGCGAGACCACGGGGAACTAATCATATGTACGAGGCCGAATAGATCCGCAGTAGGTTGGTCACTTCGTTTCTGATCGCCCTCCATCAAACACAACGGAAGTTACTCATCCAAGTGCCAACCATCACCAATGTTAGTTACCAAAGACATCTTTGATGCTCCAATACGGCGGTAAGCTACATCCGCATAAGAATTAGCGTTTCATCTGGACGTTGATCATTCTTCAATCATCAATTATCTGCATTTAGGGCAGTCGTTCAGGTGGGAGATTCCCTATCCGTTGTAGCCTGCCTTATTCTGGGTCATAATCAGTGTTGCCAACTTAGCGGATTGTCCGCTAAATTTGGCGGAATTAGAAAACTGTCGGTGGAGAAATATATCATTTAGCGGACATCGGACTTTTTGGCGGAATTCTAGATTTATTATAGCGGAATTTAGTGATTTATCCATTTTACGTTTTTATAATGTGTACTCCAGTCTGTCTCCGAGCTATTCCGTATTTCTTGTCAGGAGCTAGCAGTCACGTGAGGAAAACATGTTGTTTGGATTTGATGTTATGAGATCATGGTATCATACACTTCTAATGCGTGGGAAAAGGGTACTTATCTCTTACTTGACGAATGACGACAGATAATTATTATTATTATTATTATTAGCGTATGATGACGACAGATAATGAAACTGTGAGAGAGTAGCATTTATATTTATGCTATGAAGGAAGACCGTTTAATAAACTGGCCTGTTTTAAGTGTGACCCTTGAGGTAGGGGATTCACCTAGTTTGCACCCGGCACTAAAACGCCTGCAAGTTTTAGGTCGCCGGCTCGCAGGCAGGGGGTTAATCCCAGTGAAACTCACAGATCAGGTGAGTGCAGACATTTATTATTATTATTATTATTATTATTATTATTATTATTATTATTATTATTTTATTAATATTATTATTGATCATTATTTGTTATCGGATTTCTTGGCCAAATTTTAGCGGATTTTTAGTAGTATTTAGCGGATCTTGAGAATATAAATTGACAACACTGGTCATAATGTACATCACTGCAGTGCAGCTTCAGGTAGCAAGCATACGTAAGTTGAATGAAAACTCTCCAAGTACAAGGAACGAACGTTTTAACACTCGGATATGTCAGAAAAGGCGAATGTGGTTCATCATTGAAAACTACATGTTCAACTTGCGTGAATACTGTTGCAGTTACAACCCCCACTTCTGAAGTATCTGGGTCAGCAGATGAAGCAGCCGTTCTTTTAAAGAGGAATATATATCCTATCTATAATTACGGTTTCGTTGCGTTTTCTGTTTAAATGTTTTGGCGCCGAACCTCATCACTGAAATCGGGACACTGCTGCAGGACATCACACATGATTGCCGAGACACTGAGTATCTGTGGGAGAGCATCGGCATCGTTATCAGGAGAGGAAACACTGGAAGTGTTATGGGGACCTTCTTATTCTTCTTCTTATTCTTCTTCAGCTGATATTTTCAGTTCTCTCTTCTCCGGTCTCCCCTTCTCGTGCTTCTCCGTCGCATGCTTGTACCTTTCTCTGTCACTGAGCTCTGGCATATTGGGTGGTGTTTAAATATTTCTCCAGTTCTCTGTCTCTTCCACCCTGATCTCCATCACAGCTCAGTCCTTCCGGACTTCGACACCGCATTTGGTATCCACCTTGTCTCTCGTCCTACCCGTTGTCCCCCATACTCTTCTAGTCATTCTCTTCAATGTCGATCCCTATCACATGTCCAGCAAACCTTTCTCGCTTGAGTCTTATTTCTTCTGAGATTGTCTTCATGTCCCGGTACAACTCGTCTCTTGAAGAAGAAGAAGGACAGGCTACTTTAAGTTTGATCGTTAATTGGGGATCAAAATAGGTAACAGTTAACCGGGCAAGTTGGCCGTGCGGTAAGGGGCGCACAGCCGTGAGCTTGCATCCGCGAGATAGTGAGTTCATACCCCACTGTCAGTAGCCCTGAATATGGTTTTCCGTGGTTTCCCATTTTCATACTAGGCTCTACTTTAAGGCCATGGCTTCCATCCCACTCCTAGCCCTTTCCTATCCCATCGTCGCTATAAAACGTCTCTGCGTCGGTGAGATGTAAAACAAAAAGAAACAACAGTTATTCTAAATGTGTAATTCGTATTATTTTCCCCCGTTAACTGGTGCTTTTCGCATCCATGGACTTGAGTGTGTTTTACGGTCAGACGCCCTTCCTGACACCAACATTATATGGAGAGATGTAATCACTATGGCGTGTTTTTATGGTCGTTGGTAGTGTGGCATGTTGTCTGAATATGAAGAGGAACGTGTTGGGACAAACACACACACCCAGTCTCCGAGCCAGAAGAATTTATCAGACGTGATTAAAATCCCCGGCCGGGAATCGAACCCGGGGACTCTCAACTCTGACCATTCAGCCAAGGAGTCTGGCTTTAAAGAACCCTATCTAACAGTTTAAATTACATGGGAAAATCGCATTTAACGGGTGAATGCCTCCATGTTCTAAAGAACAGATCAACTACTACATTAGCTAAGATAGACCACGTATCTGTTGTGAGTACATGTGTCACTGTCGACCCCCATTTGAGTCGGTCTTATATGTGCGCCGAACGTGTCGGGCAATAAAACACGAGTAAGTTCGCCAGCACTGCTTGAGTCACGTCCGCACACACGGAGCAACCGCAAACAGTTCGAACTGCAGAAGATGACAGTTGTACGGAATAACTGTGATTGGAAAATATATAAACCAAACGGTTTACTTTCCTAAATTGCTGATATTAGTATATGATATACATTGCACATGAATTGATATCAAATATTTTTCGAGACATATTCCTGACAAAACGAGCAAGTAGCCGTGCAGTTTGAGTCACGTATATATCAGCTTACATTCGGGAGATAATGGGTTCGAACCCCACTGTCGGCAGTCCTGACGATGGTTTCCCGTTTTCCCACCAGGCAAATGCTAGCGCTGTACCTTAATTAAGGCCACAGCTGCTTCCTTCCCACTCCTAGGACTTTTCTTTCACATCGCCGCCATAAGACCTATCTGTATCGGTACGACGTACGTAAAGGAAATTACGTATATATATTTATTGTTAAGCTGCCATTTGAACATCGCCTTGAAAATGCTTAATTTCATATTTACCGTACTTTGTTGCTAACAAGGAGATAAACAGTGCAAGCGATACTAATAAGCAATTTATATAAATACTAATAATATATTTATTGCAGCCAAATAGCCATACAGAAAGAGAGAAAAACAATACATTTATATACACTGTACTCGCGCTTGCGCCTTGGATTGCATATTCTTTAATTGTTTTTGTTCTTTTGATGCAGAACATTTAAAAGTTACAACCTGTGTCAGCCGGACGGGAATCTATTATGCTAACCTCTGTAGTATGGAGATAATAGTGACTTAATCTCAAGCTTCTGTTCAAGGGTGTTTAGGACTCTTAAAAATCTGTGATTTTTTAAGTACTTATGATCTATTCACTAATATGAATCAATGTTGTATTTCAAATCAGCCTTTACAATACTACAAAATTCTTAATTTCATTGGGGAGACATCAACGGAGGTTAAGGTCAACTTTATTTACTGAACTGAAAAGTTAGCATGCCAGTAAGACTCTGTTCGAAGACAGGGATCTTAGAGGGAAGAAGCCGCAATATTTTAGTGTAGATGTAAACTTCGAGTTGTAAGATTTTTGTTGGTTTTAGGTGCAAGAGGCACTTATTTTAAGAAATTTTGATTACATGTAGTTTTAAATGTTTGAATTAATAGACAAGGCTGGCATTGTAAGAGAACTTTAGTTTAGAGTTTATTGATTGACATATTTTAATTTGGAGTTGTTTAGTATAAACGCCGGCCCCGTGGTGTAGGGGTAGCGTGCCTGCCTCTTACGCGGAGGCCCGGGTTCGATTCCCGGCCAGGTCAGGGATTTTACCTGGACCTGAGAGCTGGCTCGAGGTCCACTCAGCCTACGTGATTAGAATTGAGGATCTATCTGACGGTGAGATAGCGGCCCCGGTCTAGAAAGCCAAGAATAACGACCGAGAGGATTCGTCGTGCTGACCATACGACACCTCGTAATCTGAAGGCCTTCGGGCTGAGCAGCGATCGCTTGGTAGGCCAAGGCCCTCCAAGGGCTGTAGTGCCATGGGGTTTGGGTTTGGTTTCGTATAAACGTGTAATGAGATTGATATGAGGTAATACGTAGGACTAAGAAATATTTTGTATAGTTTTGGAACCGCTTAGAAAGAGAGCGTAATATGTTCTCGAAGCATGTATGGTCTTTAATGATGAAATAAATATTTAATTAATTAATTAATTAATAATTTTAAAGTACTGACAGGGCTGATTTTTTGAAATAAAACAGTAATTTTCATTCGTGAATATACTGAAGTCAATACGGGCCACCACACATTAAACCGCAATGGTTAAGTTAATAAATTCTTATGATCAGTACCCGCGTAATTCCACATGATGTGCAGTGATAAATATCGTCTCCTTCAAGTCATATCGCAAAGTAAAATCCAAATAGAGAGAAGACGATAATGGCTGAAATGTAATATGGAACTGTTGCAATGCCAGTACCTCCACTCTTTGGCGAATTGTGCAGTATAAACACTAAATCACACCGATGACATCCAAAATCCCATGAGGATATGGCACCAGAAGAACAGAAAGAACAAGAAGAACTCTTAAGTGTGTTTAATGAAGGTATCGTTAGTTTCCAGCACATTAAAAGAAACTCCTGAAGAACAAAATTCTGAAGTGTCTTAAAATCTATAGAAATTAAAGTAAAGTTATTCAATACCCTTACTTATTCCGCTCTTGCTTGTTATATGGGAGTGAAAGTCGGGTGAACCCTGAATGTCTCATAATTAAACTGGGGGAATGTAGGTAAGTAACGATAATGATTTCTGAATGTTGTAAATAGCAGGATGGTGAACGAAATGAAGATACAAAAGCTAAGGTAGGATTCAACAGATTGGTTTGTATTTCCAGGTGGTGTGTTTATGTAAGGGCAATGCAGAACAGTAGGTAGCGAACTGAACCAATGGATTCCATAATAAATAAAGAACAAAGAAGCTGCCTTGCAATTTTACACCACGCCTGATGCCGTGTCATAGGCTCCGGGCAGAGGTTTTACATAGAATGCCAATCAGAATGAAGTTGGTTTTTCACTGATATAATTCCACAGGTATTTACTGAAATTAGAAGCTAGGAGCACCTCGATTAGAGTCACCAGGTGTAAGTTTTGTTTCAAATGAATATCCAGGTTCACTGTGCAATACAACGAATATAAAACTGCAAGTTTCCACTTCATTCATAAATGATAATCAATTTTAATTGAAATATTGTACGAACGCAACCGTTGTATAAATTCTGTTTTCTTTCAGGTTTATCATTCTTAATCGGCTGTTGCATGCTGTGTAGTAGAAGTTTCTATTCATTTCTTTTCACCTGTTATAATTTTGTAGTCAGAAACGAACACTGTAATAGAGGAATGTACTATCTGTTGCCATACTAGGGTATTATTTTCTTCAGATCAAGACTAGAAAGTAAACATCAGTTTCAAACTCACCATAATATCCATAAAATCAAACCCGTAATTGAACCAGAGGGGAAGACTTACCTGTAAAAGAAACAAAATCAAATTACAGAAAGTCATACAAGTGTAATTAATATTATATTTCAATGCATGCCATCTAATATATGCCCTTTATACTCAAGCATTTATCATGTTTTTATTACTTTATTTAATCAATCACATTATTATGTGTCATTTCAATAACGCACTCGTTGTAGCTGAATGTTTTACACCTACATGGTGAATGTTTTCAAGTTGTTTAAAACGAAGACAGCTATGTGGTATGGGCCATGAATCTGTGAACTTTTTTTTTTTTTTTTTTTGCTAGTTGCTTTACGTCGCACCGACACAGATAGGTCTTACGGCGACGATGGAACAGAGAAAGATTAGGAGTGGGAGGGAAGTGGCCGTGGCCTTAATTAAGGTACAGCCCCGACATTTGCCTGGTGTGAAAATGGGAAACCACGGAAAACCATTTTCAGGGCTGCCGATAGTGGGGTTCGAACCTACTATCTCCCGAATACTGGATACCGGCCGCACTTAAGCGACTGCAGCTATCGAGCTCGGTTGTGAACATGTTCAGGGAATTGTGTGTTATAATATCACCCTGAAGATGTTTTACCGTTGTTCCCAATTTTCGAAGCGGAAAAATGGTACGGTTGTGCCGCAAATAAAGCCACAGTCGATACATTCACATTTCTGTCCATTTACCATCCCAAACGCGCCAAATACTGTCCGAGATAGCTTGAAGTTCAATTAAGAGCAAAAGGAAATACATAGTTTAAATCAATCGCCAAAGAAATTTTAAAAAAATTTCACGCGTATTGTTCACAGGATTTGTATATTCATCACGTCTTGCTCAATTTTTAAATTTATCACGTCCTGCTCAATTAATTTCAGAATTTATCATGCGGTGCTATAGAGGTTGTCCCAGTAAAACACCGACAACGCTTAGTATGTTTTCAAGAAGGAACCCATATCCAGAAACGCACGGCTTGAACGCTATAGCCCATCGAAGTGCGCGATGGGTGTGCGTTCCCCATGTCGTCAATGAACCTAATATGAGCCTAACATCGGGCTCATTACAAACGGGGTTCGAACTGTGTATCTCTTACGTCCTTGCAGAACCTACATCGGCGGTGCTGAACCTCACGCACATGACCCAATACGTGCGGTTGTCTTTGAAGAATTTCAATCGCTCCGTGGAGTCGAGCAATAAAGTCCTCCGCTGACGTTACAGGAGTGTCATACACCATACTCTTCATACTACCTACGTAGAACTGCCCGGTTTCTCTTATCTCTCGATGGCCGCGAACGTGCAATTATGTGGGGTACGTCTGTTTGGAAAACGTGCCGCATACTATCTTGCAGCAGCTCTACCATTGCGAGCCGCTTTGCTGTATGCAAACACCATGCCAGTCATTTCCACAGCTGTGTACCGGTACATGTCGCACTGCTGCACTGGCAGACTACAGTACACAAGTAACGGAGTAGGATGCGCACCAACGACTGTGTGGAGGAATGTTATTAGGATGAGGTGGTCCATCTGCAGTACACAGCTGGTTAAAGGGTTGCATACCTTCGGTATTTAAGACACTAAATCGGAACAAATTGTCACAACCGTTTTCAGACTTCGACGCTCTCCAGCACCCAAACCATGCATTTCTGGACAGGGGTTTCTTCTTGAAAACCGATCAGTCCGTAAACGCGCACAAAATACTAAGCCTTGTCGGTGTTTTTTGGGGGGACTGCCTGTAGACAATATGTAAGTGGCTGCCTATTTTTTTTTTTTTTGCTAGGGGCTTTACGTCGCACCGACACTGATAGGTCTTATGGCGACGATGGGATAGGAAAGGCCTAGGAGTTGGAAGGAAGCGGCCGTGGCCTTAATTAAGGTACAGCCCCAGCATTTGCCTGGTGTGAAAATGGGAAACCACGTAAAACCATCTTCAGGGCTGCCGATAGCGGGATTCGAACCTACTATCTCCCGGATGCAAGCTCACAGCCGCGCGCCTCTACGCGCACGGCCAACTCGAGTGGCTGCCTAAATATAAGTTTCCTTTTCACAGGTAGAAGAAAAAAAGAGGCACTGTGTAGATTCACTACCATCTACATGGAATTAAAAAGGCAGACCATGAACAGTTTTGTAATAAGATGTGAGCGTATGGGAGAAATTCTATTTACAGATGGTTGGAAACAACGTGAGCCGGGAATATGAGCGTGAGAAGGTTGGTCATACTGACAAAGAATTAGATGTCCTCGCCGTTCTTATTTTATCAGCTGCTAAAGTCAGCCAATCAGATCACTTCGCGGGTGAATTCAAATGCGCTTTGCGGGGCGGTGTTCCTAAATCTGCACATGATATAATACCGGCTTTAGTGGCATGCCGAGATGACAAGCACACCGAGGGTTTCACTGATGGAGCGATCCTGTTAGCTCGGAGATGCATGTTCGAATTCCTGCCCTAGATAAGATTTTTCTTCGATTGGTGGTCCTAAGCCACGTATATATTTAGAAACACCGCCTCGAAGCTGCTTTTCTTCATATCGTTTCCAGTTCTGGTATCAAGCAATCCTGGTGATGGTCTCATACATTGAAACACCCTCTCCTTTACATGCTTACTACAACCCATGAATACCCTTGTAACTACAAAAACATACCTGTAACATTTATTTTTTCCTCGATAATGTGATTATCCCCAGTGAAGATCTTTCCTTATATTAACACCTAATTCTTGCAGCGATCCCCGTGAGGTATTTTCAACCAATCAACACAGTAATTAAAACTGAGAGGGTTCTCCTTCTTGGTAGAAATTACAACCTGAATTTTCATCAAGTTCACCGAAAGGAAACTACTAGAACTTATCAGGAATCATTCGAGTCATGAAGTTACAGCCCTAAAATTTGTTTGGATTGAAAATGGTTAAGTATAGAAAACTATCGACGATGTGGGCTTGAACCCACACTCTCCCGAATGCAAACTTCCACCTCGGCTTCCGTGTCATGCGGCCAGCTTTCTCGATCCTATGATATTATACAGTTTATCTGTTCTCCCTAGTCTCTTCCATTCCCTGTTTAACGAATTAACAGGACTATAAAATTCATGTTCCTTTAGGTGACGGTACCAGGATTACGATCAGGGTGTCGCTCTGAGCTGTTAACAGAGTCTTGCTCGCTCAAAGCCATTACGCTCTACCCTTTCAAGATTGCAATTACTGGCTAAAAGGAGTCTCTTCATGAATCTGCAAGGACTTAACGACGTTAACACGCTTTCAATGATGTTCTGTGTCGAGTTGAATCAACATCGATAAAGAATTTCTATCGACTAGCATGTCCAAGGAGCGTGAAAATCAGGTTAGCAAAAGTAAGGCACTGAAATTTTAATAACATTCTCTTCACACTCATCTCTCTTTACCTCCTCTTACGACTACGTGCTTACAAATTTTCAGGAACGCTCAAGCCAAAAACGGCCATCTTTGTGTTCAACAGGCTTCTTTACTAACTAGTCGCAGCCGTTTCTATGCAGAAAGGCCTCCTAACATGCAATGGTTGAATTTTTCTTCTGTGAAAAGTGGTTACTGTTTTTTTCAGTACTAAAAATTCCGCGAGTTAAATATCAGATTGAAAAGGCATTGTAGAATGGTCAGGGAAATGTTTTTTTATTAATTAATTTATTTATTTATTTATTTATTTATTTATTTATTTATTTATTTATTTATTTATTTATTTATTTATTTATTTATTTATTTATTTATTTATTTATTTATTTATTTATTTATTTATTTATTTATTTATTTATTTATTTATTTATTTATTTATTTATTTATATACTATCCATAAATCGGTCTGATTTCAGACCAACTTTGCTTTATGGGAGTGAAAGCTGTGTAGACTCTGGATATCTTATTCATAAGCTAAAAGTAACAGGTATGAAAGTAGCGAAAATGAATGCCAGTAGAAACAGGTGGGAATAATGGCAGGAGGGTAATAGGAGTGAGAAAATGAAGGCTAAGTTAGGAATGAACTCGATGGATGAATCGTACGCATAAACCGGCTTCGGTGGTGAGGTCATATGAGGCGACCGGAGGATAGCTCAACTAGGAAAATAGTGGACTCTCTTATAGAGGGTAAGAGGGATAGTGGGAGACCAAGACGATGGTTAGACTCGTTTTACAACGATTTGAAGATAAGAGATATAGAATTAAACGAGGCGACAGAACTAGTTAAAATACAGGTTGTGGCGGGGATTGGTTAAGTCACAGAGGTCTGCAGACTGAACGCTGAAAGGTATAACAATCTATAATGAATATGGGCGGATGTATGTAATGTATTTATTTATTTTATTATTTATTAGATACATCCGAGGAGAGCCATTTTACACTAATATAGAAAATTAGTATTGAGTATCAACAGAGATGGGGAGGAAAACAATGGAACAAGAATAGCACAGATAAGCCAAGAGTGGGAAGACCCAGGAAAAATAGTGTGCAGAAATCACGAATCTTATACGAGTTATCCACATTGGTTTCAAGCCCTGTAATACGTTAGGTCGAGTAAAATGCATATTATAGAAATTGTGCAAGGGCGTAATATATGACAGTGCACTTCCACGAAGAGGAAAACCTGAAAGTCATCATCCTGATCAAGTGCCAAGAATACAACAAGAGGTTTTTATAAAGTGGTAAACATAAAAATCATCATCAGGCACACTGCGGAAAGAAGCCGCGCAAGTGTAAAATAAGTTACAGTATGTCCTCAGGACAGGGGTGAAATATACATACAACTGCACGGTACGCCTCCACAAAGAGCGAATCATGATGGTCATCTTCTTGGAAGCAGAAAGACAAGTGTCAAATAGACATTAAAACGTTAGCATGTAGTGGTGACCTTACGAGCCGTCACGGAACACACAATTAAGCGAGGACACACAAGTTTACAGAATGTTCTAGATCATTTCCACGTGTGGAGAAGCTCAAGAACTTAAAAGAGATCTCCACAAACATTCTGAGGAGAAGCTATGCAAGAACGAAATGTGCAGGGTACGCTTTCACAAAGAAGGAATCTCAATCCTCCCAGGGAAAAAAACTGTATAAGTGTCAAGAATGTAACAATGGGTTTTCGCGAATTGTTGAACTCGAAAGAAACAATTACACTCACTCGGAGGTGAGACTACACAAATGTACAACATTCATTAACACGTTCTGATGAAACAAACTAGGACCTGTTAAACCGAGCATTGCAGGAGGCCATAGCCCTTAGGGGATTTGCAAATTTATTTATTTATGTATGTATTTATCAACAGTAAATTAATGACAATGACAATATAAAAGAAGGGTAAGGGTCTGTTACACAGTTAGCAAGACAGAAGGTCATAGGTTGGAAAGACGGAAGAAAATGGAAACCTGGAGAGGGCTTCAAAGTAATATTTTAATTTTGTGTTTGAAGGATGGGAAGGGTAGTGAGCTACCAAGAGTAGGGAGACGATGGAGGACAGAACATGATATGTATGCCGGTTGCGTGTTGGGCGTGCGGGCGGGCGGGGGGGGGGGTGCGTGTATAGAGAAGTATGTCGGAAGAGTATTGCATTTGGTACAGCAATTGATTATTTTATGAAGATAGCACAGATCAGAGAACTGTAAACTCTATCCGTAAATAATAACTTTGCTTATATGCTAACCCCCAACATCGATTAAAAAAAGGCGAAATTGAAGACCAGACGGAGAAAAAGTGTTTGAAGTTAGGCCAGTCCTAAATCAAAATCCGCATCTTATCAGGCCAGATTTAGTCATTACTAGAGGCCGGATTATTAGGTGCTGATAGGTTAGAATGCTAACGTACTTAAGCCAGTAACAAGTATACCCTACACTGTAGAGCGGTTATGCTATGAGATTTGCATAGATATTATGGGTATAGCCTATAGAACTCTTTGAATTGATGTTACTCTTCCTACATTATGGTACAAAGGGTTGCATGGCACTTCCTACAAACCAAATGACTTTGCATTCTAACCTGTTACCACCTACAAATCCGAGGTATAGTCATTACAGTACGGTAGTAACACCACAGTGTTCATTCTGTGGTATTTTACCTCAGCTATGTGTCGATAGCTTTACTGGTACATGAAGAACGTCTCCGGGACAAAATTCTACCACTCCTCCACCATACCATACCATACCATACCATACCATACTCATATTTTCCACGGGATAAACATACAGGTATGGGGTTACACAGGAGGAGGAGGAGGTGGAGGAGGAGGTGAAGGAGGAGGAGGAGGAGGAATTCTGATGATACGATTCAGTCTTGCTGAAATTGCTCTTTCTAATCGTTCCAAACACCCCAATGTTCCAAATACTTTGGAAATCTAAAACTGTGTACACTTCTCGACTTCTGCCCTCATTGTACAGCGATATCAGGTGTAAGATGTTCTATTATACGATACATGCTTACCTTCCATTATTAGCTCTGTTGTATTCCATAAGACAAGTCTGGGTAGACAGGACGTAACATTAATTACAAAGTATTACCTCGAATGATGTTTGTTCTTTGAGGTCTATTATTCAGTCTCTTCGTCACAAAATGAAGAATTATACATCTGTATGATTCCCTCAAAATTTTCAACTTTTCCTGAGAGGAAAGTGTTCTCAAGGATGAAATAAAATGGTCGTTCAGAAAACTAAATGGGTTATGGACGAAATGACCACTAAATTAATGTATACGTTTAAAAATGAACACTTCAGTTTTCTACATTCTATATAAGTGTACCTGTTAACCTCACAGTGGTATATCCTCTAGCGAAAAACCTCTGCTTTGTATTGGAATGAAATAATTGTTAATTTTAGTTTAACGTTTTGCACTTTCCTTCACAAAATGTGGGAACTAACTCTTGGAAAATCGTTCATAACCAATCGATTTTCAAGAATCGATTTTTCTTCACACCAGAGAACACCCTAAATGATAGTGTATACGTGGGTTTAATTGCAAGATCATCATCATCTTCCGTCCAAGTATTGGACCATGTGTCCCGTTACGGTCTTGTATTTTTCTTTTAGCAAGACTTGAAATCAATCAAATGTCCTTCCGACGGGTTGCTAGCCATCAAATAGTTGCAGATATGTGGAATATACTCTGATATGTACACTCAACAGCACAAAGTTGATCGTCACCACAGAATATCACTCTTTCAAAATATTCTTGTTTGATATAGGATTATCATGTTTTGCAAGTGGTAGGACACTAAACTTTTTTGGCCACCCGTTATCCACAGTTTGCGAATATCCTCATATTTCTACAATTTATAAAATCAAATATTTATTTGTGATACAAATATTTTGCGGTTGAATGTACGATAAGGATACGCATTATCTCAAGCTGTAAACAGATCGTTGTTAAGGAGACACATGAACAATACAATGTAAGACATCCTGGACTCATACGCTTAAAACAGCTATTACCGATATCAATATCACTAGTAACTTTAAATTAAAGAAGGTAAAAAATAAGATCCTCTCTGAGGTACATTGATAATAATGATGGATCGAGTTCGGATCCGTGTGGTAAGCCACTTGTTACACAGTATTCTTAAATGAGAGCTTCATATTTGCACCGGGTGTCCACAATTAAACTGACGGTGTTCATCGTGGCAGAGTACGGGCTCTATTGACCGTAGGTGCCTGAAATATCTTAGATGTGCTAACTAAGCAATGCACTCGCATATTATGCCACAAAATGATTAGTTCTAATTCTTGCCACCAGGAGAAAACATGGCGCTGCAAGCAGTCAGAACATGCAATTTTCCGTAAATCTGACGTCAGAATGTTCTTCCTGTGGAATTGTGTTGTGAGAGTTCCTTGGTTATCGCAGGAACAACCATTGCGACTGTTTGGTGTGGTTTTATATGCTCCTTCATTCTTGGTCCGTGATTTTTGAGGATATGAGCTCTCGTAGGCCTGTTAGGTATACAGTGACATCTTCACGCCGTAGCGAACTGCTTCTGCAACATGTAATTCCAACATTGGAACCGTGACCACACCATTATTTTCATGCAATTTGGGGAAACCCCACATGTCGTTCGCCAGATGCAAGAATTGTTGGGACAAACCATCAGTAATAACCGCATCTTCTCTGGGCATTTTCCAGATGAGTGGCCTTTGAATATCCCCCGACCTAAAACCATGTGACTTCTGGTTGTGGGGATATTTGAAGATCGCGTTTATCTTGGTCATATCCGGTCTGTGCATACAACATGTCGCTCTGATTTCGTCCGATATGTTGCGGACAGCTGCCGAACATGCCATCTTACGGAAGCGCAGTTGGAACGCCATATTGAACAGTGTTTGTTACCTAATAAATGAGCCAGAACCACCGATATTATGTGTTTCACCTTTTCTGCCTTTTTCTGCGACCCTATCGCCGCTTACTGCGGCATATTTCCACCTGGTGGCAAGACTTGGGACTAATAATTTTTGTAGCATAATTCATGAACGCATTGCTTATTTAGCATATCTACGAAATTTCAAACTCCTATGATCATTGTAGCCCGTGCTGTACCGCGCTGAACACAGTCAGTTTAATTGTGGACATGCGGTAAAAATAGGAATTTCGCTGTTAAGAATGACACAAGTGGCTTACCACACGGATCCAACCTTGGTCCAGCATTCTTATCAATTTACCTCGGCGGGGATCTTTTTTTTCAGCTTCTGTAATATTAACTTAATGCGCAATCTGGTTTACTTTTAATTGGAGACCCGCTTAATTTCCTTCTTTTCTAAACGAGCATCGTATATTCCCTTCAACCGGATAGTAACTGAGTGAGAGAAAGGATAAAACCAGCAAGTCAGCAGAAACAAACGTGTGTGAGAGAGAGAGAAAGAAATGGACAGGAAGAAATTACATAAATACGAAACAGAACACGATCAGAGAAGTTTGGATTCTATTTCACTGGATTTTGTTTGGAGTGAGAGAAGACTCGACTATCCTTCCGCATTAAATAAAGCTGTGGTTGATTAATCCGGTTCTTGATTACCGTCCTGTACGTAACAATTCTCAGCAATTGTATGTCCTTAGTAAATGAATGTTTTAACTTTTTCAGAAGTGCTATCACGGACTGTTAAATATAGAATATTTCGAGTCTGCGATAACCTTGTTCTTTGGGGCGTTACTGTGCATCCAAACTTTTGCCTAGATCCATTATGTTCCTCGCATAATCGTACTAATCGCAAATAACGTCGACCCATGCTGTTCGTCACGTAATGGTACTAATCACAAGCAATCTCATGGTTCCAATTCCATCATCCCTCGGTTGCCTCTTACGACAGATGGGGTATTCCGTGAGTGTATTCTTCGTCAGCGTCCCAAAACCACTGGGTGAAGAAGGTAAACCCCATAATAAGATTCATCCTTGCTAAGTGTAGGATATTCGGCCTGTTCGCGACAGTGGAATGTAGTAGCTTAGGTGGTAGAGCACTGGTCTGAATCCACCCAGTGCTCACTACCCTTTTTAATCACTAACTAGAACAATTTGTAAGCACAGTCGCTTTTTGGAATACACTAATTATAACGCACCCTTGCTTCCTGTTAAATATCCGACTGCTACAAGATACAGGACACACGTAGGTCGAACTAAATTTGATGGCTAGGTATATCGTACTATCGAGTTTAAATGAGCTGCCAGATATCTGGGGGGGAAAGTCTATTCTGGAGATCCTGGACTGTATGCAAGAAAAACCAAACCCATGGCGCAACAGACCCGAAGGTCCATGGCCTACCAAGCGACCGCTGCTCAGCCCAAAGACCTGCAGATTATGAGGTGTCGTGAGGTCAGCACGACGAATCCTCTCCGCCGTTATTCTTGGCTTCCTAGCCATCTCACCGTCAGATAGTTCCTCAAATGTAATCACGTAGGCAAAGTGGACCTCGGACCAGCCCTCAGATCCAGGTAAAAATCCCTGACATGGCCAGGAATCGAACCCGAGGCCTCCAGGTAAGAGGCAGGCACGCTACACAGCGGGACTGTATGCAAGATGAGATCAACAAAAGACATTTTTTCCATTCACCTTAGTACATGTCTCCAAATGTATTGAAGTGGACTGTGAGAAAGGCCATCCCTGTATTACTGGAACCAGACGAGTTGGCCGTGCGGTTAGGGGCGCGCAGCTGTGAGCTTGCATCCGGGAAATATTGGATTCAAGCCCCACCGTCAGCATCCCTGAAGATGGTTTTCCGTGCTTTCCCATTTTCACACCAGGCAAATCCTGGGGCTGTACCTTAATTAAGGCCATGGCCGCTTCCTTTCCACTCCTAGGCTTTTCCTATCCCATCGTCGCCATGAGGCCTATCTGTATCGGTGCGACGTAAAACGAATTGTAAATATATGTATTCCTGGCGTTGAAATTGAAATTATATTTTGACCAGTATCATTATATTCTTGAAAGAAGGTCGCTTGGTTGAGTGTAAATGAAATGTATGGCTACTAATCTCACTGCGGAATCAGCATTTCTGCTCATCATTATGTAAAGTTACGCTTCACACGAGCATCATATAAGACAGCTCTATGAGCTAATACAATTCTACTCTGTTTCCAAACTGGTGAACACTACTGCATTGTTTGCCAGTGGGAAACACACGTCATAGGCTATGTTACATCAAATGGCATATTCACAACAGAAAACCACCATTACATCTGCAAGTTGGTGAATATTTACGGCAAGGTACTTGAGCAGGGTTTCCTCATGAAACACAGAATGAACATGAACGAATTAAAACTCAAAAAAATCAGGGACAGTGCTCCAACCCAGTAAACTATGACGACGTGATGTTCGTATACGACCTGCCACTCCTTCCCTCCATAATAGACTCCATAATTCCATAACTGGAGTTATAAATAACGAATGATCAGCATGCAAACATCAAATTGCGTCGACAATTCGGAAACGAAACCAATTTGCCCATTGCGAAAAACAAATCGTCATAAATATGACTCCCGGTCATGGTCATCCATTAACGGCTGCTAATTTCAGATGACAACCAGCGATAAGAAATAGCCAGCACGGTTGCTAGGTAACACTGTCTGCCCATCCATCCATACCTTACATCACAGCCTGTATGGTTGCTAGGTAGCATTGTCTGCCCATCCATCCATACCTTACATCACAGCCTGTATGGTTGCTAGGTAGCATTGTCTGCCCATCCATCCATACCTTACATCACAGCCTGCACGGTTGCTAGGTAACACTGTCTGGCTATCCATCCATACCTTACATCACAGCCTGCACGGTTGCTAGGTAACATTGCCTGGCCATCCATCCATACCTTACATCACAGCCTGCACGGTTGCTAGGTAACACTGTCTGGCTATCCATCCATACCTTACATCACAGCCTGCACGGTTGCTAGGTAACATTGCCTGGCCATCCATCTACACCTTACATCACATATTATACGGTTGCTAGGTAACACTGTCTGGCCATCCATCCACATCTTACATCATAGCCTGTGCGGTTGCTAGGTAACACTGTCTGGCCATCCATCCACACCTTACATCACAGCCTGTGTGGTTGCTAGGTAACACTGTCTGGCCATCCATCCACACCGTACATCACAGCCTGTGCGGTTGGTAGGTAACACTGTCTGGCCATCCATCCAGGCCTTACATCACAGCCTGCACGGTTGCTAGGTAACATTGCCTGGCCATCAATCCATCCATACCTTACATCACAGCCTGTATGGTTGCTAGGTAACATTGCCTGGCCATCCATCCATCCATACCTTACATCACAGCCTATATGGTTGCTAGGTAACACTGCCTGGCCATCCATCCATACCTTACATCACAGCCTGTATGGTTGCTAGGTAACACTGTCTGCCCATCAATCCATACCTTACATCACAGCCTGCACGGTTGCTAGGTAACACTGTCTGGCCATCCATCCATGCCTTACATCCCTGCCTGCAAGGTTGCTAGGTAACATTGTCTGGCCATCCATCCATGCCTTACATCACAGCCTGCACGGTTGCCAGGTAACATTGCCTGGCCATCCATCCATCCATCCATCCATCCATCCATCCATCCATCCATCCATCCATCCATCCATCCATCCATCCATCCATCCATCCATCCATCCATCCATCCATCCATCCATCCATCCATTCATCCATTCCTTACATCACTGCCTGCACGGTTGCTACGGTTACACATCCGTCACACATGTTGTCCGTTCGAATACACTAACTTTTGACTGTCCCCCAGCCATAAGGCACATTTCTAACAAAAATATATTCGAAGGCTTTCGTAATGATAACGGTAGTGCAACACAGTGAATCAAAAATTTTCGAGTTAATTTCTGTTTAATAAGGGACCCTAGAACTCATCGCCAATAAGACAGTCTGGTCAACCTGATCACTCGGAAATAAATCTCGAAAGCAAAGTATTATACAGTGAACAGGATATGTTGCTTTATTTGCCGAAATCAGCTGCCGGGATCGTGAAGGACTTTTCTTAAACAGGCGTGTATAAATGAATTTTTACCCGACAGATCATGGGACGGAAGTAGATAACTGTGAAGCTGTGTTACTACATTGATGCTTGCAAAATGACTGCTGAATGGCATGTAAGTTCATCACGTACCAATCTGTGATGTACCTTCGAAACGAATTTGAAACATTTTAAAGATCTGAAAAACACTTCACTCATTAGCAGTCGAACAATCTCCCCTAGAAACAGAATGTCGACGAATAACACCGCAATAAGGTCGATATCATTATAAAAGTAATAACAATAATAATAACATGCTTAGAAGAACTGTACTCTATGACAGAGATTCTGGTCAGTTGCACGGAAGAGGCGTATTAAATTTTACGGACACATAGAACGAATGGACGACTCTCGACTGACCAAAATAAGTCTTCATCATTAACGACAAACCAAATTACGCTGGTTCGTAGACAATCAAAGCGACGTTGCAGAAATTAATATTTCCCCATTGGCAAGTACACGGACCACATTCAATGAGAAAATAAATTTACATCCAAGTACCCAACAACCAGGAACTTGACACTCTAAAATGCTTGGATAGAAGAGAGAAGATAAGCCCATAGTGAAGAATGAGGAAGTTTTAGGAAGATAAGAAAAGCACGAGGTCCAGCACTAAATAATGGTCGTACGTGCTCCTTTAAGGACAAAACGCATTATACCAGGCGGCTTATAAATGTCCCGCATGCACAAATAATGAATGGGATGTCTATCAAGTGATTTTCACAGGGAACTACCGCCAGCGGGCAGGTTACGTCAGAATACGAAGAGATAACAATCGGACGGTCGCTCGAAGCATGTTACTCAGCGCTGCCGGGCTAATTCACCCCTTGGATTAGTAAACCTCGGTTTCCACCGCACAGTTCTAGGCTGATGTATGGTACAGCCGCACTATATTTGCCGTCTGCACATCGGCAATGGCTAGTGTGTTCAGCAGCGACGAATACACGAACATCATTTTAATCTGGAGAACCTGGTCGGAATACAGCCGAAGCTCCGAACAGACGTCTGCCTTCTTCACACGTATTTCGCCGAACTGCATTTTGTGCATATTTCCACCAATAATTATGTCAATAACTAAAGAAAATAAAGGAAATACTTAGCAGATAAGAAAATAGCGTTTCTTAAATAGTTCCTTGTTCCAGCTGGCTGAAGTGGAATAAAAATATAATGTTTCCTCCACAAAGTGGAGGAAGGGCAACTGTACCCCTTCGCTCTCCCCCCCCTACCCTAATAGCCGCTAGTGTTTGTAAATACGCCAAAGATTCAGATAAGAAAATTTAGTAACTTATTAATTTATACATGTGTAGACATTCCACTCCATAAAAGATTTGTTTGTATGAAACAAAAACTAATACTGTCCGGCGAAATACGTGTGTAGAAGGCAGACGTCTATTCGGAGCTTCGACTGCATTCCGACTAGATTCTCCAGATGAAAATAATGTCTGTGTATTCGTCGCTGCTGGACACACTAGGCATTGCCGATATGCAGACAGCAAATATAGTGCGCTGTACCACACATCAGCCTAGAACTATGCGGTGAAAAACGAGATTTACTAATGCAAGGTGTGCTTTAACCAGCAGCGCTAAGTAACATGCTCCGAGCGACCGTCCGGTTATTATCTCTTCCTATTCTGACGTAACCTGCCCGCTGGCAGCAGTGCCCCAGTGAAAATCAGTTGGTAGACACCCCATTCATCATTTGTATATGCGGGACATTTATAAGTAGGAAGTACGGCGCTCGCTAGCCGCCTGGTAAATAGATATATAATACTGACTTTTGCTCGTTGGGGGCTCCGCCTGCAAACCCCCAGTTGCTCCTCATTAGAAGTGGTCATTTGGAAAATTGCTGTGGTGAAACGGTACGTCGTACTGCGAAAGGGATTGCGCCACCAGACGGCCCTATTAGTTGTCTATATATTTGGTCCTACAACACTTTCTCGCATATTGGTGATTTCTAGCATAGGTAGAGGTAATACTTTCCATCTGGGGCAAATATCGTACGTTTTACACAAGATGATAAATTATTTTCCTCACCTAACGAACAGCTACGGTCTTGAAACTTGGGAGGCGTACGTGGATGGTTCTTGGTTCTTTGACGTTCTGTTGTATCTGCACCAGGTACAGCTTATATTGGTTTAGAAACTTAGATTGGGCTAAAATTTGAATACAGTTTTCACATATTCCCTTCGTTTTTCATGATTCTATCAATTATTTTAAGTGTGCTAAACAGTAACATTAATTATGGAAAATGCACAAAATTGAGTTGAAGTCGGAAAGTGCACCTCTATCTAAGACATAATGAATCGATGTAGGCTAAAAGTCAGAGGACTAAAGTTGTACATCTCTTCATGATGGGTACCGGATATGTTGTCCGTTTTGCGATATGACTTACCGTCTAGCCACAAAGTGTCTCCAAACAATAGTCTGCACCATTATGAAAACTTCCTCCACCTTTGGATAGTTTTCCGTCAGTAACAGGTCAACAGCATCAATTATGCCAACTTTCAATTTTTAGCGCATGTGGAAGTTTGTGTCAGCCATTTTGTTTGTGGGAACGGGAGAGGTTAAATTTTAAATGTGTGCTTTTTGGAATTTTTCCTTAGGTTACAGCCTAATAACAATCAGTTTACCTAATTTCTCATCTGGAAGTGGGTAAACAATGTCAGTGAGTCAGTCAGTCGTCTTGCTTTACATAATAGAGAAATGAGCTATTACACATTTTGGAAGAAAAGTTCAAATATAAGTAACCAATTAATCAAATGAGTTTACTCCATTAGGTTCTTCCGCTCTCTCAGCCATTGGGAGTAAGATTCCCTTTCCGCCTTCAATAATGTTGACCAGATTTCACCTGTAAGCCTGGCAAGGGGCCCTTTACCAGGCGCTACGAGCCGGGCAAACTGGACCAAGGCTTTTTTTAAGAGGTGTTACTCCTCTAACACTCGCCCTTTGTCCAAACTTGTGACAGGCAGACCCTGGCTTCCCAAAACAATGGGAAGAAAAGCCGAGGACACCTGAGGAAAATATTCCTTAAAGACTTGGCACAGTGTCTCTATTACGGAATGAAACGAGGAACTTAGGACAGGAAAGAATGGCTGCATAGACAAGGTATTGCCCTTAGACACTGATGATGATTAATCAAGTACATTAACGTCGTATCATCAGGAAATCGTTCACTGCCACTCCAAAGGAAACAGTTTCCCTCGATTTATCCATGGGTTGCAGTGTTAGAAGAATATAGATGTGAGTTATAAGCGCTGTGTTGCAGAATGTGAATACGACGAGAGGAAGGTGCACTAGGCAGTTTGGATTGAAGTCATCCATGTGGAGAAATTTCCAGCGTTCATGGAACGAGCACAGAGCATTTAGTCGGTCATTCATAAATATGAACACGGCGCAGTTAACTGAATTTGACTGAGAGTGCACGGAAACATATGTATGTATGAGTGTTTATATATTTATATTATTTCAGCGTGGAGCAGCGATGTGCGAGGAGAGTGCGCCAACATTTGTCCGTCTGAATTGTCTATTACAACGTCCTGTTTCATTTTTATATAACATAGCTTGTTGGGAACAGAGCTTATCTGGTCAGAACAGCTGGCCTTTTTGAGTTTTTAACTGTGAAACGACGGTCCACTAATTAAGATCTCTCTCTCTCTCTCTCTCTCTCTCTCTCTCTCTCTCTCTCTCTCTCTCTCTCTCTGTCTCTCACTGTATCACCGTTCCCTCAACTCTGAGGATCGTGATCTCCGATGAAGCTATTGTTCAGTTTTCTCCATTTCTTGTGCTCTATGTTCAGATGCGCTTCACAAAAAAAGATTCAACACAGTTACATTCGAGTGAGACTGGCCAATGAACTTTTTCCCGGGAATATTTCTAAGGATGATCAGTTTTTCTGCACTGTCATTCCCGTGTGGTACAGTATGTCCACAAAATTGTAAACGTCTTTGTTTTAAATATTGATGGTAATCTGATTTTGAGGTTGAGGTGGTTAATGATGGAGTCATTGGTGCAAAATGCTGTCCAAGACATCCGTAATACTTGTGTTCCTCACAATCTGCTTTACGTCGCACCGACAAAGATAGTAAAGGGCTAGGAGTGGGAAGAAAGTGGCCTTAATAATGGCCTGGAGTGAAAATGGGAAACCATAGAAAACCATCTTGAGGACTCGAACCAAGTCCCTCCCGAATGCAAGCTCTCAGCTGCGTGATCCTAACCGCAACGCCGACTCACGCGGTCGTAATATTCTTCATCAGAACCATATTTTAACAGAATATACTTTATTAATGTCTGTAGTACGAATAATTCACGTCTTGACTCCATAAAGGTCAGTAAATATCAGATTAGATACTGTCACTATATTCAGTGATAACGAAATAGATAATACACGTCTCCCATAATATCGGAAATCACAGATCAGGGAAAGGGCGCTGTTTATTGTAATCTTTTCTTATTCTGTGTACATGCAGTATACAAAAGTTCATATCCTATAGCATAATTATAAAACACAAAGGAATCAGGAATTAAGAAGTGTCAGGAAAACATAATAAACCAGCGTTAACACTTAGATAATAATTTCGTGTGGCTATTTCTAGCCGTTGTAAGGCAGACCCTCCGATGAGGGTGGGCGGCATCTGCCATGTGTAGGTAACTGCGTGTTATTGTAGTGGAGGATAGTGTAGTGTGTGGTGTGTGAGTTGCAGGATGTTGGGGACAGCACAAACGCCCAGACTCCGAGCCACTGGAATTAACCAATGAAGGTTCAAAACCCCGACCCGGCAGGGAATAGAACCCGGGACCCTCTGAACCGAAGGTCAGTACGATGGCCATTCAGCCAACGAGTCGGAATTTTTTTTTTTTTTTTTTTTTGCTAGTTGCTTTACGTCGCACCGACACAGATAGGTCTTATGGCGACAATGGGACAGGGAAGGGCTGGGAGTGGGAAGGAAGCGGCCGTGGCCTTAATTAAGGTACAGCCCCACCATTTTTCTGGTGTGAAAATGGGAAACCACGGAAAACCATCTTCAGGGCTGCCGACAGTGGGGTTCGAACCTACTATCTCCCGAATACTGGATACTGGCCGCACTTAAGCGACTGCAGCTATCGAGCTGCATTATTTAGGAATTGAACAGAGAAAGAATCGCCTGAATTGAATGTTAGAAACGTTATGTTAATAAATGGAACTTTAAAAAGCAAGACAAAAACAATTAAAGAAAACATGAGACTTCTCAGACAAGCTATAAAGGTCCATCAGATATTCCGAAAACGTGCCAACGCGCCCCACCCCCTCTTCCATGTGGTCATGTTCAGTCCCAACATCTCCAATGATTTATCAAAACATGCAATTTAAATAGAATGTGACGGTTCATTATTTACAAGCTATAAATATAATACATGTGCTTAATAGCTGTAGATTTCAACAGTTACATCATATAGATTACATTAGGCACAATTCCGTCACTAACTAGCATGTATCAATTCTTACCTCCATCAATTTATTTCTCCATATTCACTTGACAATGTTGAATACTATTCTTCCCGGGTGCATCCATTCTCCGTTCAATAACTTTACAACAGCATACAAATGAGCTTCATTAAACGATAACGAAATAGGAAATTAATATATAGATCACAAATAGATCAAAATAGGTGATGATGATGATGATTATTGTTGTTTACAGGGGCCTAACATCTAGGTCATCAGCCCCTAATGGTTCGAAATAAGACGAAATGTAACGACAATTTAAAAGTCCAACCATCCAAAACGTGATGACGAAGAATGAATGGATGAATATGACAAACAATTAGTGGATCCGACCCACAATGCTCCACATTTCCGGAAACTATCGTAAATCATTAGTATTACTTCTCAAGGGACTGCATCTAAAGCACAATCCTGAATCAATGATGCTTGTTGTCTAAAGGTGCCCAAAATCCAGGTCATCGGCCCCTAATAATGGTACTTATCGCTAGTGGTATTTGTCATGTTACGGTACTAACCGACAGTAGCGTAGACTCGCGGTATTCCATACATTATGGTATTACTCACAGGTAATGTAATACAATCATCTAACGCAGACCTATGGTGTTTCTCACATAGGTGTACTAATCACAGGGACTAGTATGCTACTATCCCGTGGTGTTCGTCACATAGTGGGTACTAATCATAGGCAACGCAGACCTACGGTGTCGCTCATATAGTGGTACTAATCACGGGTACTGTAAAACTCACCCTGATACGCACTCCGTTGCTCATAATCAAAAACCTATTGTGTACGTAACATAGTGCTACTACTCGCAGGTAAAGGCGACCCATGGTGCTCCCTGATAATGGTACTGATTACAAGTAGTCTCATGGTTCTAATTCGATCACACGTTGGTCGCCCCTTTTAGTCCCCTCCTACGAGACGCAGGGTATACCGTGGGTGTATTCTTCATCTGCGTCCCCCGCCCACATGGGGTTCGAAATAGGTACCGGTATCTCTACACGTCTGTACATGGCATACACTACCATCAAGCTCACCTAGTAGCCTACTAACATTCCGACATTGTCCCAGAATTTCACATGACTCTTCTGTCGAAGAACTACAGGACAAAATTTCGCCATTTCAAAGTCTCTTGAAATCTCTTTCCATTACAGCACGTGAAATAGTAACAATAATTAGTACCGAGCAAATTGGTCGTGCGCTTAGGATCGCGCAGCTGTGAGCTTGCATTCGGGAGATAGTGGGTTCGATTCCTAACGTCGGCAATTCTGAAGACTATTTTCCGTGCTTTCCCATTTTTGCCGCAGGAAAATGCTGAGTATGAACCTTAATTAAGGCAATGGTCGCTACCTTTCTAATCATTCCGTAATCCCAAACCTTTGAGTAACAATCAAAACAAAAAGACAGACTTTCAATAGTTGATTTGTTCAGGAATTTAGTGCAGACATATTCAGCATATTTTGACTTCATGTGCAGTTTAGGGAAACAATTAGAAAGAAAAGAGCATGCTAGGTTGGAGAATTCGAGTATCTCGTCATCTCTTCACATATAGGTTACTAAATGCTGGTGAACTTTTTCTAGAGGAGCTATTCAAACTGTACGTTTCTCAACTTTGCATTAGCACATCTTCAGGAATTATCAATTATATTTAAACTAAATCAACAGGAAATAAAAATGTGTCATAGAAAGGTATCACTGCCAAAGTCCTTCGAATAATTTTCGGCCTTCAATCTGCGATATGCGTTTTACAAAAGGCATAGTATCAATGAAAAATAGTGAAATAATTTTTGAAATAATGTATATCAATAACATTCAGCCTTTTGCACTTTGATGTACGAGGATTTCCTCTGAATTATTATACTGCTCTAGGGCTTGGTTCTGAACTAATTACTACGAAAAATATAATAAAATATATTCGTCAAATAAAGGCCGGGTCTACTGGCTGGGGTAGTAGAAGAGCTGAGCTAAGTCCAAGCTGACAGGTTCCCTTGCGCACAGTCCGGTGTTATTTGAAGGTGCATAAATTTTTTCCACCGCATAAAAGAACTCATCCGGGATAAAAGTTTGGCTCCTAGGCTTTTCCGGATTGCAAAACTAACATTGGTAATCCTAAAACTACGAAAACATAAAATTGATTTTTTGTGCTCAGACATACGATGGTGCTACTGTCAGCATTTTGAGCTAAAATATTTTTTTAATGTAATGACTTGCTAATAAATAGTATAATGCAATAATATTAACTGCTTCTCTGATTAAATCTGAGTATGCCTACTCTCAGAGAAGACACGCTGAATAAGAAGAGACGAGCACTCAGTTTAATTACATTAGGTGAGTCGAAGTGAAAAGATAATTGATGCGACCTACTAATGAGTTGTGACTACCTCGAAGGAAGAGTCATGTAAAATCAATGTCAAAGTGTTGCTATCTATAGGTGTTAACGTTTAAAACATCCAAACATGAAGTATTTTATCATTTTACCTGGACTAATACATTCCCTAGTAGATCCAGAGGTTACAACTAGGCTATAGTCCGTCACATACAGTTACAATCGTGAAAATAGTTGGAGAAATACTTGGGTTCGAATTCTACTCGCGGCCTTGCTAGTAACATTTCCCATGCAAATTCCGAATCCGGATCGAATTAATTATACACACACAACTGCCAGCACAGAGAATATCATCATACATGTTATCATACAGATAGGAGTATTAAGTAAACGGGCGTATTCAGATACCTCTCTCTGCAATTTCACATGAAGACGAAATGGCAGTGAACAGAAAGAAAAAATAACAAAACCCATAGAATGAGCAGATCACGATCAAGATTGATTTAGAAACAGTTTGCTATCCTACAGGCAGTTAATTGTGGGAGGGTTTCAAGCAGTAAACAACAACAACCATC
Organism: Anabrus simplex; assembly: GCF_040414725.1. Classification (NCBI taxonomy): domain Eukaryota; kingdom Metazoa; phylum Arthropoda; class Insecta; order Orthoptera; family Tettigoniidae; genus Anabrus; species Anabrus simplex. The sequence goes on along the minus strand of NC_090274.1, from coordinate 20,744,302 downwards.
ATCATCATCATCATCATCATCATCATCATCACCATCATCATCATTAGAGCCCGAAATTTTAGTTAGTAATAGGTTAAAATGAATACTTACTGAAGCGAGGAACAACAAATATACTCTAGCCTGCACAACGGGTGTGCTGTGAGGTTTGAATAAACATTAGGGGTACAGCCCATCAGAACCCTAAGACTTTATGGTACTCTCGCTACACTACGGAAGAGCGGGCTGCATTCTAACCTATTACTGCCTAAGTATCTGCGGTATAATAATAATAATAATAATAATAGTTAATATTTTTATGGCCTACATTGGACTACTAGTCAATTCTACATAGAATTTTTTGCTTTTCTATCACCTCAATAATTCTTCATTCTGAGAGATGCTGCCTTCCTTTCTTCAGCGCTCGAGCGGTCACGATTTATACATAAAACACTCCCCTTAACAATTAAGTCTTTAAAAATACACCTTTATCAAGGGGAGTCATGGCTGAAAATTCAAACTTATACAATTTACCAGTTATCACAACCAAATTTAAAACACAAACATATAATAAACTACAGCTTCTTTCTTTCAGTTAAATTTGTCCTTAGACAGGTATCAACTGGATTTCCTTCAAGTAAATATTAAACAAAGTTGGTGATAAGCAGCAACCCTGTGTAACACCTCTCCCCAGTCTGATTTATTATGTTAATTCTTCTCTTATTCTCACTCGTGCTGTTTGGTTGTAATATAATTCCTTGATTAGTCTTCCCTCTCTCCATTCCACTCCATGTTTCTTAAGTATATACGTAGTAGCTAAAACACGCTGACCGTCAAAATATTAAGAAATAATCCCGTTCCTAAAACCAAACAGTCCACAACTCAACCGTCCATCGTAGGCCTACTTAGCTACACTGACTGCGGAAAATTATAAACAGGCTCGAAACTTCAGTATTTAGAGCGTAGATACGGAGGATGTCTTTGTTATCGCATCGTCGCTGACTACTGGGTTCTCAGAACTGTCTAATTACTTCAAAATCCTTGTTGATTGTTGTGAGTGGCAGCAAGGGATGCTTATTATTGGAACAAGCTGGAAACCCAAATTCTTTCAGACATAACTACCGTACTCCTACTGACGAAAGGTCTGCACTACGACGGCCTATGTTTCCAATAACCCTCTGTAATAAAAATAATACTGTGTTGTGTACCGAATGTTTATCAAAATGTTAAATCACTCTTCAGCTGCTGAAGTGAGAAACAGTCATGGGCCCCTCACAAGCCACGGGCCCGCCCACCCCGTGGAGTCCTTATCGCCGCCACTGAGGTAAATATATTCCAGCGGAATTATTGAAATGTTAGTCCGAAAAAAAATGTTAACGCCAATTTTATCTGACAGAGGGGCGTGGGCTTTGCTCTTTATACGCTGTACCGCTACCTTTTTAAATCCAGCATCTAGACCCTTAACAATGGTGTTAGGGAAAATTGATAACAGGATTTGAAAAAAGGAGGAATTGGAGGTTTTAAGGTAAAAACTGACCAATCGAATTCTTGGTCAAAAATCGCAGTATTTCAGTCATGACTGCCCTTAACTTCATGGTGCTTATTAACTCTTCAAACTATTTAGGCCACCTGAAAGGGCAGGAAGTGTTTGTGTTATCACGTAGAGTCCAGATTATTAGGTACCGGTAGGTTATAATGCAAACTTACTTAAACCTGTAACAAGTGTACCCTGCACTGTACAACGGTTATGCTATCAGATTTGCATAGATTTTAGGGGTACAGCCTATAGAACTCCTTGAATTTATGCTACACTTCCTACATTATGGTACAACGGGTTGCATTACACTTCCTAAAACCAAATTACTTTGCAATCTAGCCTATTACCACCTACAAATCCGAGGTATAGTTATCAGTTCCAAAGTCATTAGTGGTATTGGCTCAGGATTGGAGATCATGAGATCAGAAATTACTATTACAACAGGCTAACATTAGAGATCGTACACTCCATTCCTAGGAGAACATGAACAAGACACATGTCTGTCTAAATACACTCTTCCCCACTATACACAGGCATTACTCGGTTAAAGCCCACTCTACGTCACTCTCGGACGGAGATTAGACAAGTTGTAGGAGTTGGGCGGGCGGAGCGGAACTTCTTAAGTGCCTCCGCTCGGTCTTCTCTGGACTCAGATGGACACCAGCCCAGTCAATTGGTAGAGTGCAAAGAAAACTTCCCAACTTCGACAGGGAGTTCATTACCACTGTTTCTCTTCTCGCAAGTTCCTTCCTTAGATTTTATTTCCTCAATACATTTAAACGTGCGTCTTGTTAACCTACATTTTAAATTATTATACATATATCTTAAGTCTGCAAGACTGCGAATTTACTAAACGCCCGACAATCCTAATAATAATAATAATAATAATAATAATAGTAATAATAATAATAATAATAATAATAATAATAATAATAATAATAATAATAGTGTACGTCCCACCAACTACGTTTTCGGTCTTCGTAGACAAGGTGCCGGAATTTTTTCCCGCAGGAGTTCTTTTACGTGCCAGTAAATCTACCAACACTAGGCTGACGTATTTGAGCTCCTTCGAATAAAACCGGACTGAGCCAGGAACGAACCTCCCAAGTTGGGGTCAGAAGGCCAGCGCCTCAACAGTCTGAGCCACTCATCCCGACAATAATAATAATAATAATAATAATAATAATAATAATAATAATAATAATAATAATAGAGTACCTCAGTGGTTGCTGTTGCCGGTCCCAAGCCCGGATAAAGGAGGAGGGCTGGCTTAAAGCTGTAAAATAACAGCCAGGAAACATCTTGAGGCAAGCTCTAAGGCTCAGTACCTTGGTTGTATCCCTGAGGCCGACTTCGATCGCTCTCCCCACTATCTTCAACTTGTTAGCATGATGGAAATGTCAGTTGACAAAACACTTACCCCAGGGCCTAGTACAAGTGCAGACCGCGCGAGTTGGCAGTGCGGTTAGGGGAGCGCTGCTGTGAGCTTGCATCCGGGAGATAGTGGGTTCGAGCCCCGTTGTCGGCAGCCCTAAAGATGGTTTTCCGTTGCTTTCCGTTTTCATACCAGGCAAATGTACAAAGAACAGCTGAAAATATTAACAACGATATCGTAAGTTGTAACAATGCCTTGGACTTAAGAAGTCCTAAATCGGGTACAAAATAACTTGGGAGAAATCTCCCAGACGTTAAATTACATTCGAAAAAGCACAATTGCTCCGAACAGATACACTTCACAGGAGTGTCAGCTCCAATGTACAAGAGTTTAGCCTCGAACGGGCAATCAGTTGTTTTTACATACTTAATAACACTGGGCAATCCATAGGATGACCCCATAAGTTGTCGCTAACAAATAGATGGTAGAGCCATCTAACCGTCGAAGAAGAGCGCTTTTGAAAGTTTTTTTAAAAGTTCATGTCCGCTGGCATAGATGGCCGTAGAGAAGGCGCGCAGTTTATGTAGCTGGGGAAGGTGTACCCCTGGTACAATAATAATAATAATAATAATAATAATAATAATAATAATAATAATAATAATAATAATAATAATAATAATAATAATAATACGAGCGCGGAATTTTAGGCGGTAATAGGTTAGAATGCAAAATTACTGAAGCGAGTAACAAGTATGCTCTTGCCTGCACGACGGTTATGCTACGAGCATTGCATAAACACTTTAGGAGTTCGGTTCATCAGAACCCCTAGAATTTATGTTGACATCCAAGGACGAATTTTTGAGTCATTCCGTACAAGAAGTATGAAAATGTGTACACAGAAAAAAAATTAACAGTCAGAGGCTGGTATCCCGGCTTTCTGATGAATTCGAGCGAGGGAGCGAGAAAATGTGAGCTCTCTGAATATTTCTTCACTTCCCTGTCAGTGTTCCCTGCGATTCCCTAACTTGAGCACAAAGGCTGACAATTGGAAGCATAGAAATAAATTGAAGGCTTGAAGGAATGGCCTCCCTGTGAGGATGTATGTGGGTATTTCTTTGGCTTTCTCTCTCACCGCCCGCTCTGAGCAGATAGACATGGCATTGAACGAGAGATATGAAGAAGCGGGTAAGAGGAATACTAAAGTGAGTGAGTTATCTAAGGGATGTCCCGAGCGGTATCTCCACCTAACGGTCAGGTGGTGTATCTAATGCGGATGTATCGAGGGATTGGTTTAAAAAGAATTAAGGTACCTGGGAATGAACTCGCATGATGTTGCATTACTGATAGATAAAACCAACTCAAGGGAAGAACTGATAAGCACATTACAAGGTGCGAAGTTCACTTCATTTTGTACGGCTCTTCGAAATTGTCTTGGCTGAATGTTATAAATTACAAGGAGATGAAATTCATGAATCTCAGCTATTATCTCCATCTGTATCACTTTTAATGTTTAATTATTTACCATAAATATCTTCTCTTCAGGGGCATAATCTGTTGGCATTCTAGTCGGACGGCTCAGGCTTTAATTGCGGTCAATAATAGGTTGGAAATTTACGCAAAAAATTACGATGATGATCACTGTAGTTGTTTTTGTTTAAAAGGGCGTAACACCTATGTCATCGGCCTCTAATGTGACCAGGTGAAACGAAACGATAATTGAAACTTAAACACGTATCCACTGACTAGAATCTAAAACGAATGCTAATTGAAAAAGCCATGAACTCAAAACAATCAATGCCTTATTTTCTGAGATGATAACTGTTATCCAAAAGGTATCCAAAATCCAGGTCACCGGCCCCTGATAATGGTACTAATCACGGGTAACATATACCCATAGTGTTCCTCATATAATGGTACTGTTTATAGGTAACGGAGACCCATTCTGAATGCAGGGAAACCAACACAATTTAGCGCAGCGCACGGAAAATTCTCACGCATTGACATTAGTGTATGCAGTCGAGCGCGCCCGCACCCCCACCTCGGTGGGATGTACACGATATTACTAACCATAGCCATAAAGATACTAACTCCAAGTAACGTCGATCCAGTATGTTCGCCACGTAATGGTACTAATCACAAGTAATCTCATGGTTCGAATTCTACCATCCCTTGGTCACCCCTCGTTTGTTACCTCTTACGACAGACGAGGGATACCGTGTGTGTAATCTTCCTCTACGTCAGGAAGAAATTCGCCTTTGTAGCCCAACCAAAACCGGAATTACCCCGAGTGCTCCAGTGGCCCCGAAAATGTCTGGGAAAAACTGAAGTTATTAACTCATGTTCTATCATATTCCCACGACTTATGCAAGCCATTCTCACAAGTTAACTTCTGACTAAAACAATAAAACTGTTACGCTTAAAAGCAACAATCAGCAAATAAGTTGATACCACTCTTGTTCTTCCAGTAGGTCTAATGATTGGAGCAAGGGGAACGATTCCCGCTTTTGCCGCTAATTTCCGGTAAAAGATGTCTCTGCCAGTTACAACGTTACGGGAGATTGCCATCATAGCCTTAAGGGGCTCACTGATAATTCTAAGAAATCACTGTTACAATTAGGTTACCTTCAACATTTCTCAAGTACAGTGTATCTATTTCTCTTCTAAATATAAATGTAAAAGTATACTTTGTCGCAAGGCAGCCTCTGCATGAGAGGAAGTATTTCATAAAATAAACAGCATTAAGTTATTTTTATATAAAAATATTGAGCTAGTGAAAAATCAATAATATTAAATATTTTTAGGCCTATGAGTTTTAGGCTCTGATAAGTTAGAATGCAAACGTACTTCAACAAGGCGCAAGGTATCATGTAGCCACTCTACAGCTATGTAGGCGGGTTGCATACACTTTAGTGTTTCTGATAGTTCGCATCGCTATTAGGTATGCATATCTCACAGCAGAACCGTTGTGCGGGTAGAAAACGCTTGCGCCTTCTTCATATACGTTTGCATTCTAACCTGTTATTTTCGCTATATTAGTCATATCAACGACTAAGGGGAAAGAAGATAAAATTGTACTCTTTATAAATAGGACAGCTACGCCTAACAGTGTGCCATCGAATTACAAATTACCTACTTTATATTCAAAGAACAAAGGCGCGGGGAATTCCATTCCTTCTTCCTCCTGCCCTTCACCCCCAGACTAAGCTCCATCACCGTAAACGTTTACAGCTTAATAAAATGTACACTGCAGTTTACCGTATTACAACTGCTTAATTTTTTAATCTTTTATTCAGAACGAGTGACCAACGAACTTAATATGTTACCGTGGATTCTAACACCGAACTTAGTGCATGGTTTAGCCCAATAAAGGCAAAAATTGTGATTCAATCAATCAATAATCTGCACATAGGACTGTCGCCAAGCGGGCAGATTCCCTATCAATTGTTACCTAGTTTTTTCTTTAAAATTTTCAAAGAACTTCGAAATGTATCGAAGATTTCCCTTAATTTATTCCAATACCTTACTTCTCGTTCTATAAAGGAATATTTGATCAAATTAGTCCTCTTCAATTTGATCTACCTTCATGTTATGATCTTTCTTGCATTTGAAACCTCGGCTCAAGCGTATTCGTCTACTAATATCATTCCACACAATCACTCCACTGACAGCTCGGAACATACCGCATAGTCGAGCAGCTCGTCTCCTTACTCACAAGTCTTCCCAGCCTAAAGTTTACAACATGTTTGTAACACCTAGAACAAATCGTGCTGCTTCCCTTTGGATGTTTTCCAGTTCTCGTATCAAGTAGGTCTGGTGAGAGACCTCCACGCGCTCTCATTTACATTCATACTATAACCTCTTGATCCCTTGGAAAAAGAATATCTTAACTGCCAATGAAGACGACAGCCCCACATTTTAAGTGCTAGAGAGGATAGCTGGATGGACGTCTCAGTTAGTGCATTCGAAGGCAGCTACGAAAACATTCACAGTACAACGGTCAAAGATTTAGGAGTTAAAAGATAGGAACGATTAAATTCATCGTTAAAATTGAACACGTATGTACGTGTCTGGAAAATTATCATCCATTAATCGACTAGAACGGAGTGTGCTGGCTCCCTGGTACGAGCTGTGTAGCTGTAAGTTTGCAATGCAGAGACGGCGGCTTCAAAACTTGTCATTGGCTGTACAGAAAATAGTTTACTATGTTCACACAAAATTTAATTAGGACTCGTTCCTTCCTAGTCCATGACCTTTCTAACCAATAGTCATCGTAAACCTACCTGAGTTAGTGTAATGTTAAATCACTATTAAGTAAGTAGTCAAATAGTCAAATAATTAAGTCAGTAGGTATACAATCAGTCCGGCCCCGCTGTGTAGGGGCAACGGGTCCGCCTGTCACCCGGCGGTCCCGGGTTCGATTTCCAGCTGGGTCAGGAGTTTATAGTTGTAAAGGATTAATAACCCTGGCCTGGGGTCTGGGTGTTGTGTCGTCCTTAACGTTCCTTTCCTCACATTCAACACTCTGCACTTCCTACATTCCAATTACACGCAGGTTCACATCACACGGTGCAAGTAGGGGTAAACGGTCGACGCCCCGAACAAATAACATTAAAAGAGTATACAATCAAGCAATTTGACAAGTAAGTAAGTAATGAAATAGTCAAGTAAGCAAGCAACTAAGTAAGGAGGCAATCCAGCAAGTTTGAAAGAAATAAAGTAGTGAGCAAGTAAACGAGCAAGTAAGCAACTGGGTAAGGAAGGAAGGAAGGAAGGAAGGAAGGAAGGAAGGAAGGAAGGAAGGAATAAGATAGGCAAGTAAGTAATCAAATAGGCAAATAAGTAAGTAATCAAATAGGCGAGTAAGTAAGTAAGTAAGTAAGTAAGTAAGTAAGTAAGTAAGGATACAATCAAGCAAGTTAGTAAGTAATCATATAGGTAAGTAATTAATCGCAAGCAACTAAGTAAGGAGGCAATCAAGTAAGTTGGCAAGAAAGAAAGAAAGAAAGAAAGAAGAAAAGAAAGGTAGTAAGAAAGGGAGCAAACAGGTAAGTAAGTACGTGAGTAACGTACAATCACATAGGCAACTACGCATATAAGTAAATAGCAAGTAAATATCCTATTAAGTCATTAATAGGCAATTAATTGTATAAGCAAATACGTAAGTAAGAAGGAAATCGAATAATATACAAATTAGGAATCAAGCAATGAAGTAAGTAAACCCAAGAAAGAAATGAAAGGGAACTGAAATGAAAGCGTTTAGTCAGTTCACATGGTAGTAAGGTGGCCAAATTCGACGAAAGAAAGATATTTAAAAAAATACTTCACAAGTAAGTTATTAATTCAGCGAAAATTTGTGATTCAAATCTTACGTCAAAACCTGTCGCGCCTGGGAATTGAACTACGCAATATGGGATTTGTAAAACTACCTCACAGCAATTCTTAAATGGCACGACTGCGAATTAGGTTTAGAACACAAGAAAGAACAGGACGAAAGTAGCAACAGAAGACGACTAGCCAGATGAATTATGGAACACGTAATGCTATACAGGATGAAACAGCGAAAGCAGCTTCTTCCCTTGTTCAGAGCCGCAATAAATAATATCCCCTATTGTCTTAACTCCCAGAGTCCACAATTCATGAACCTCAAAGGGAAGGAGGAGATAGATAAATAAAAATCACTCTCACTGTTCCAAGTCCTACACTTTTCTTCACCAAGATGTTCACTCTAGCAAACGAGATAACCTACTTTCTCCTAATGAAAGCTGCAGGACTCTTCTACAACTAATAAGACATTAATTATCCCGTACGAAATGTAAGCACGTCATGCCTTTCTTTAATTAATAACTAATCTTGGGCATGCTATATTTATTTATTTATTTATTTATTTATTTATTTATTTATTTATTTATTTATTTATTTATTTATTTATTTATTTATTTATTTATTTATTTATTTATTTATTTATTTATTTATTTATTTATTTATTTATTTATTTATTTATTTATTCATTCATTTATTTATTTATTTATTTATTTATTTATTTATTTATTTATTTATTTATTTATTTATTTATTGATTTATATATCTATCTATCTATCTATCTATCTATTTATTTATTTATTTATTTATTTATTTATTTATTTATTCACACGATTGTTCCCCTTAAGGAAAGCGATTGAACTTTAATACACGAATGTCATCTTCGGGTGTTTTTCCTCCTTTCTTCCCAAAATCTCGTCATCCTCTCTGAATGCTTCCTCTTCCGCTCCTCTGTCCACTTTTTCCGAAGTTGTCGTGATGTTCTTGACTGGAGTTTTATATTTGTGATTTTATTTTGCCCCTCGGTGCGCTCTTCGAGATTCGCTATGTTGATCTGTTGTAGTTCCCTCTGAACCTATTTTAGCCATTCCGGACCGCATTTACCCTTTGCTACGATGTTGAGTATTTTCTTTGCCGTTCTGGAGTTGTCCATTCTGTAAATGTGTGTGTAAAATTTTGCTCGGCGTTTCCTGATTTCATCCGTAATTCTGTTTATCTTTTCGTAGAGCTCGTTCTCCGGTCTTTTCTACCAGATACCGTTTTGTATTGATTGCCCCATCAATCTTCAGAAGAATTTTTCGTTCCTGTTTATCTATGTCCTTAATTTTAGAATGACCGTCGATCAGCCCTGTTTCGCCTGCATATGTGGCTTCTGGAAGAGTTACTGTTCTATGGTGCCGTAATTTTCACCTATCGAAATGCTTTTCTTGTTGCAGTGATCCCACATTAGGTTGCAGGCCTTCTGTAGCTTGGTGATTCTTTGTTCATTGGCGATCCGGTTTAGTCCCGAGGAATGTACAGTTTTTTCAAGGTATTTAAAATGACCTGTGCGATTTTGCCGTATTGTGTGATTAAAAGGGATTTATTTTCTGGCCATCCTTCCATATAATACGTTTTCTCATAAGAGATTTGTAGTCCGGCTTCGTGCAATTATTATTATTGTTATTATTACCATTATAATTATCTAGGTCATCGTCCCTTGTCTGCGACAATGTCGCTTGGCTTCTACGCCTCTCATAGTAAGGTTGTAATCCTCAATGGCAAAGCATGGAATTGAATCTGGGATAACCTCTTCATTACTTTAGCATCAAATTAAATGTGTGTTACTTTATGATACGCAAGAGAATGCTCTCTGGTAATTGTAACTGATCCTAGCAGGAGACAAGAAGACAACTGGTGGTTGATACTTACAACATAATGAGGTACCCTTAGTGCAAACCCTTGTTCTTATTTAATTAATGGATGGTCGAGTAATGTGCGGTTCTTTTTATCTACATTCCCTTGTCCATTTTTCTCAATCGCGCTCGCCCGTTTCCATAGGAACCACACCGACACTTTGCGGCTCTCAGAATATCGATGCCCCGACACAGACGTGGTCCACTGCCCGCATTGCTTCTCACCTTAGTAGTGCGGGTTGACAACCACTGGGCTGAGTGTTGCTTGTCTGCATTTACGCAGGCCAGATAAATAAACAATAACAATAGTACGGGCTCAGCTACCAAATTGTAATCATTTTGATTTGCTGTCAGCCTGCGTGTGAATTTCGGCTTTCTATTTTATTCCGCATCGGAACACTCATGGGTAAACTGTGGATAATTTTCAACATGGATATGATTTTGGGCTGAGGGTCTATGTGTAATATTTATTAGAGTCAACAACTTCTCGACACCATTGTAACCATGGCAACCACTGTACAATAGGTCAGTAGCACCATCTTCTCACTGTGCATTTTCTTCCTGTTACTAAGAGCTTGAGAAAATCTCGTAACAAGTGAGCCCCGTTCCACCCCTTAGTCCAGAATTAAAATCCTTAAATTGAGCGGTAAATAAACCCAGGACCTTGCTATAAGAGATAGACACGCTAGCTCTACAACATAGGGCTGCTTAATAATAATAATAATAATAATAATAATAATAATAATAATAATAATAATAATAATAATAATAACCACCCGAAATTTTAAGCACTAATTTGTTTGAATGCGAACTTACTGAAACGAGTAACATGTATACTCTAGCCTGCAAAGCAGTTCTGCTAACAGTTATGCATATACATTAGGAGTACGGCCCAACAAAACCCCTAGAATGAATGTTACTCCAGCTACATTACGGAAAAGAGAGCTAGATGACACTAATAACCAAATTAATTTGAATTCTAACCTATTACTTCCTAACAATCTGGTGTGTAAATAATAATAATAATAATAATAATAATAATAATAATAATAATAATAATAATAATAATAATAATAATTAGATTTTTCGATCAGCTGAGATGTCGAAAGTGGCAGAGTTCGTCACACAGGAGTTCTATTAGGTGTCAGAATATCTACCCACACAGAGCAGCCGTAGTGGACCATGTTAAAAGACCATGAGGGTCCACAGAAAATGTTTGCAGTTCAAGAAGGCCTGCACCAGGGCTCTGCTTTTGGTCCACACTTCTTCATAATGATCATTGACGAACTATCCCAAGTACGTTTAGCAAGAAGCCCCATGGAGTATGTTGTTCGCTGATGATATTGTGCTGTTGGCAGATTATGTAGGTGAATTTCAAAACAAATTTACGAGCTGGAATGGTGTATTGGAGGAAAATGAATTAAAGATCAGCAATCCTAAGACAGAGTACATGGCCTGCACAACAATTCTGCTATGACTTTATTCCGTAAGAACCCGCAGGATTTATGTTACCCTCACTATATTACGAAAGAGCAGGCTATTTGACACTTCCTAATAATCATATTATGACCAGATAACTGTAGGAGTGTTTTTTGCCAATATTAAGATAATTCGAACAAGTACCTTCACTTATCTTGGATCTGTCGTGCAGGCTGATGGAGACATTGATGTGGATGGTCAAGGTCAAGATGGCGGGCAGGAACAGGAGTTCGGTACGACAAAAACATTTCTCTCCACATTAAAGGGAAAATACATAAAATGGTATTACGTGGCTGTAAATGCTGGGCTACGAAAGAACAGACGAGCAAAATCTCCATGTCGTGGCGTAACCCGACTGCGTAAAATCTGGATTGATGTGGTAAGGACAATTTCATAGACGGTGTGAAGATTAACGTCGCATATCAAATCGACTGCTTGGAGGTTGAGGGAAATCCATCTCTGCGACGACCGAAAATGAGTTTCAAAGCTTGTGTTTCAAAAGACCTGAACAATTCAATATACTCGAGGATAGAGTACAAGACAGATAATATCGGAAAAGAGTGACCAGAAAAGCAGACCCGAGATGATGGGATACGGGCAAGGAAGAAGATTGTAAAATATAAAATGGCAGGGAGGGATTGTGATAGCTGGAAATGTAGTCAGCAGTTCGAATTATTCCGATGACTTGGTATTAACTGAATGGTTGCAGTCTTATACCTTGGAGTTTGAAAAGCACGAGTATCATATGAATATTAGCATTATCAAGACTAAACACTTGTGTACCGACCTCGATAGCTGCAGTCGCTTAAGTGCGGCCAGTATCCAGTATTCGGGAGATAGTAGGTTCGAACCCCACTATCGGCAGCCCTGAAGATGGTTTTCCGTGGTTTCCCCATTTTAATACCAGGCAATTTTCATACCTCAATTAAGGCCACGGCCGCTTCGTTCCCACTCCTATCCCTTTCCTGTCCCATAGTCGCCATAAGACCTATCTGTGTCGGTGCGACGTAAAGCAACTACCAAAAAAAACCACTTGTCACTAGGGAAGAAGTCTACGAGGATTGAATGCCAGGTAAGAATTACAAAACTGGAACGGGTAGATTGAATCAAACTGCTGAAAAGGTAACGCAGTGAATCCACAGTGGTTATCAATGGTATTCTGTGAGATGGATGTGAACCTCGGAAAGGACTCGGCTTACATCTATCTGGTCACAGACCAACTCGATGGACTCAGTATATCCTTATTAGTAATAGTAGATACATCACAACTGGGAATAATCCCGGTGACAACGATCACTTACTACTTATACTCCGCATGGTGGTCCGTGTAATTCACGACCACATATCACAGTTCTCTAGAACCAGGGGTGGCAGAGTAAATGGCATTGCTCGTTGTAATTGATCATTCACCCTCAAGTCACTCGTCTTACTATCCAAGAGATTGCAGAAGTTAGCTTAGAGAAGTCAAAGAAAATGGTATAAAAGTATTATTGTGCCAATGATTCCTGCCATCCTGTGTTGTTTTCTGGGATGACTTTTGCATCCTGAATCAGGATTAAATGCTAATTTTTCCACATCACATCACAAGTATGCTCATTAAGTAAACTGAAAACCAGCCTAACATTGCAACTCCTTCACATACAAATTCACACATACCTTAGTTTAGATGCCCTAACTTACACACAATTTACAGAGGGCTTGAGTCTATTCTTGAATCATCTTACATTTTTGGGGAAAAGGCTCTAAGATGAAATGAAATGTCGTATGGCTTTTAGTTCCGGGATATCCCAGGACAGGTTCGGATTGCCTGGTGCAGGTCTTTCTATTTGACTCCCGTAGGCGAGCTGAGCGTCTTGATGAGGTGCCATTGGAATTAACCAATTAAGGTTAACATCCCCGACCCGGCCGGGAATCGAACCCGGGACCCTCTGAACCGAAGGCCAGTACGCTGACCGTTCAGCCAACGAGTCAGACGGCTCTAAGATGGCTGCAGGTAATGGATTCCAAACATCAATTCGCCGATTTACGAAAGAATATTAACCATGGTTAGTTTTCTGCGACCTACCTTTTACTTTATGTAACAGGGCTTTTCTAGTCGACTGTCTATCTCTCCCCAACCTGTCTTATTCTTGCCGGGCTGAGTGGCTCAGACGGTTAAGGCGCTGGCCTTCTAACCCCAACTTGGCAGGTTCGATCCTGGCTCAGTCCGATGTTATTTGAAGGTGCTCAAATATGACAGCCCCGTGTCGGTAGATTTACTGGCACGTTAAAGAACTCCTGCGGAACTAAATTCCGGCACCTCGGCGTCTCCGAAGACCTTAAAAAGTAGTTAGTGGGACGTAAAGCAAATAGCATTATTATTATTATTATTATTATTATTATTATTATTATTATTATTATTATTATTATTCCTTTGCTGGCAGGACGTAGTGTTTACAGTGTACTATGTATTCTGGTGTGGGCTAGAGCAATATTGTTGCTTTCATTGATCTGTCTCAGCTTTATCCTTGACTTTGACAAGATGAAAGTGACTGACGTATGAGTGATGCTAGTAATGCCATTCCTTATGCAGCCAGTCCCTGCTATGAATGGTGTGAAAACGTTGCTCATAGAGTCAGTTGGTGCATGCATTTCAGTGGGCTTGGCAGGCTGATATGTAATAGCAACTTCTGGCTCGGTGAGGAAAGCAACGGGAAACTACCTCACTCCTCATTTCCCTAGTACGCCTCTTCAGTGATGCCTAGGCCATTTATGACAGCTGATGGTGGAGCTGTTGAGGATCCAACCAGCCTTCGGGCTGAGGATTAAACATACATACATTATTATTATTATTGTTATTATTATTATTGTCTTATTCGCAAAGGCGTTACACATAGCACATATCCGTGTTCGTTTCCTTCTAGTCCTCAGCGCCTCCACTTTATCATACTTGTCATACTACTTCTAGGATTGAAATCATTCAAGCACGAATCTTTCAGTCTTTCCCTGTACCAAATAAAATTCATTAAGGAATCGTGTTTGGTATGGATCCCATATGTCCACTCTATATTCCAGGGCTGGCCTAAACAATGATATAATATACACCTGCGCCTTCGCCTGAGAACTGCTGCCCCTTAGCACCCTCATCACGAAGCTTTTTTTAAAAAATGGTTTTACGTCGCACCGACACAGATAGGTATTATGGCAACGATGGGATAGGAAAGGGCTAGGAGTCTGAAGGAAGCGGCCGTGGCCTTCATTAAGGTACAGCACCAGCACTGCCTGGTGTGAAAATTGGAAACCACGGAAAACCACCTTCAGGGCTGCCGTCAGTTGGATTCGAACCAACTATCTCCCGGATGCAAGCTCACAGCTGCACGCTCTTAACCGCACGGCCAACTCACCCGGTTCATCACGAAGTGCAAGGACTTGTACGCTTTGGAAATTGCACTTCCTACGTGGATTCCTAGTTACTTACACGAGTCACTCTCTACAAGAGCGTCCGATCCAAGACTACTTTAAGTCAGTTTGCCTGTGTTTCCTTCCCATCCTTATAAGACTGCATTTTCGAAAATCCATAAGTTGGAAATAACAGAAAGTAGCGACAATGATAATTGGTATCCACGCGAGAAAAATGGCAGGAAATTACTCTCAGTGAGGAGAAAATATTAAAAGAAGCGTTTTGACAAATAGGTTTGGATGGAGAAGCATTGTACGTGCCATTGCACGGTGTTGCCACATTTCTGCATTGTTTCCTCCTTCCCGTCGCTTCCGGATTACTTGTTCGTTCAGACCGCTGTGATCTCTTGTACGTAACTCAGAAGTGAGAGATTTGGCAACTCCAAGCAACACAAGCCGGCTAGCAGGCTTATCTCCATGGCAACCGTAGTGGGTTCACCCTCGTTTCCATGGCAACCATACACTCTACACCCTTCTCCTCACCCAGCAGACAGTAAACAGACCTCCCTTAAAGAACAGTCATAACGCATTTTTCAATATTATGATTATAGTTAGGAATTAACTCGATCGATCAAGTTCTACGAATAATCCCGTTTCAGTAGTAGGATGACGTGAGGTGAATGGAGGAAGGTAAATTGAGTAGATAGAGAGGAAGGCGATGATAGACTCAGTTGCTAATGATGTAATGGGAACTAAACGAGCACGCAAAGTTAGTTGCAAATTGAGGTTTGTTGATTAACTTACAAAGGCTTTCAGAGTGAACGCTGAAAGGCATAACAGGGTATAATAAAGATGTATTATTATTATTATTATTATTATTATTATTATTATTATTATTATTATTATTATTATTATTATTATTATTATTATTATTATTATTATTATTATTATTATTACAGCGTTATGCCCATCTATGGAGGACGATAGAACTTATTCAGCTGTAGATTATTTTCTTCTCCCAAAATCCCTTCAACTCGGTACTGAAAATTTTCCTCTGTTCTTCATTATATGATATATTGGTCCTGGTATTCATTTTCACAGTAAAATGATGGTTGTTCACTGCTTTTTTTTTGAATTGGAGTCGATCTTGAACCAAGTTCGTATGAGATGCCAATTTCCTTAAATTCGTTTTCTATTTCACTAAGCCAGTTGTTCTTGACTTTCATAGAGAGAGAAAGGTTGAGAATCCTTTTGGTGAACCTGCCAATGTTCATTCTGAGAATGTGGCGATAGAAATTTCAACGGCCTTTTCTGATAATTTTGGTGATCTTTTCAGAATCCTGATGAAGCTCCGCAGACTTCCGTTTCATCCAGATTCACTCTGAGTAGACTGGGCCAAAGGTTTTCTCGATATTTTCCTCTCGTATTTCCCTACGTCTTTATTAGTAAGAGATCTGCCTCCAGTGATCAAGGTTTCCGAGGCGTATGGTGCTTCAGGTTTGATAACCGATTTGCAATGTTTTAATTTTGTATTCATGTACTGTATATTGATTTGTCACATCGGTTCGAGATGCGTCTGTAAGATCCTCATATGCTTCACAATTCATTCTGATGGCTGAATTACTTCTAAGTACTTCAACGCATTCACTTGATTGATAAATTCTTCCGAATATAGTCTCTAGAGGCTTCCCATCTAGATCAGATCCTTTCATGTATTGATTTTTTTCATACTATATTTGGAGCCCAGTCTTAGTTGCAATTTCATGATAATTCTCACGGGCCTGAACTGCAGACTCATCATTTTTGAGTACTAGACCAATAGTTATTCCCTTTGTGTCACTTCTCCAAACCCTCATTACGTTCTCAAGCACAAGATGGAGCAATAACGGGGATAAGCCATCACCTTGTACTAGTCCTGTGTTATTATTATTATTATTATTATTATTATTATTATTATTATTATTATCATTATTATTATTATCATCATCATCATCTTCCTGACATAGAGCGTTGCAACATCAAATCTTTGACGTCATTTATTGAGATTATATGATGGTATTAAATGCGATGAAACTTCTGGCAAACTGATTTCCAGTATCTTTAGCACTTCCACGTTGCTGGAAATATAATGAGGCAGAACATTCGTGCATTTACGAGACGCCCAAATGCTGTGCACAACATTTCCTCATATAGCTGCCGAACAAGCTCATTCTATGTCTGAATCTCTGTTAATTAAAGCGGCGGGACATCAGAACGAGCTTAGCTGGTGTAAGCTGCTGCTAATCTGCTTATCATGCCTCCAAGAGACAAAGGCCAGTGCGCCCACTCTGGTAAGGACGTGTCTTAAGGAAGAAAACAAGAGCAGTGTAGATGTTTGCATGCATCTTAGGAGAATCTTAATCAAGTTCACCTCCGTCTTATCCTCCTTTGTAAGTAGTCAGAGAATGTTGGTACACTCGTAGTTAAATTAGGCTAGAACTAGGACAGTATCCGTTCAGACTACGTCCATATCATTCAGCTATTTCTCCGGATCTTCTGCAGTCTCACATAAAATAATATCATCGGCAAATCTCAGGGTTTTCATTTTCTCTCCTTGAATTGTATTTTCCTTTCCAAATTCCTGTCTGATTTTCATTACCGCCTGTTCCATATACACATTGGAAAGGAGGAAGAACAATTCGCAGACTTACCTCACTCTTTTCTGGATTGCTGCAGAGTGATTTTATACAGTTTTTGTTTAAGAGGATACGGAACATTTAAATTAGTCAAAAACATCATTTATTCCTTTTATATATTTTATGAATCTCGGAAGTCTGCTCTTTAAAATTATGAATAATATATTATAGTTCAATCATTAAAAGATGCCACAGTTTTAATTTAAACTTGCGCTAACAATGAAAAAATCGTCAGTGATGGCTGCGAAATCCACTTGAACTATATTGCCATACCTAAGAGCAAAAGAAGAAGAAATTCTCTACGACCATTCCAAACACACAAACCTTCCTCTTGCCTGTATGGAAAAAATGAAGCCAATTTTTAGAGATCTGTCCAGCCTCCAGCTGTTAGAGAAGTCTCTTCATGGAAAAAGGGAAAGTTTTTTTGCTAGGGGCTTTACGTCGCACCGACACAGATAGGTCTTATGGCGACGATGGGATAGGAAAGGCCTAGGCGTTGGAAGGAAGCGGCCGTGGCCTTAATTAAGGTACAGCCCCAGCATTTGCCTGGTGTGAAAATGGGAAACCACGGAAAACCATCTTCAGGGCTGCCGATAGTGGAATTGAACCTACTATCTCCCGGATGCAAGATCACAGCCGCGCGCCTCTACGCGCACGGCCAACTCACCCGTAGGGAAAGTTTTAACTACAATTTTCTCGGTTTCTAATTTTTCAAATATATGTTCCATTTTATAGGTATTTATTTATCACAGATCTGTGTAATTTTCATCATGAATTTGTCTCACATTGGTCAACATTTTAACGGAGGGATTTCCTTATTATACAACTGTTTGCGATTTGGCTAGGTTTTTGTTTTAGGAAAAAATCATTCAATTTCTTGACTGTTTAAAAATGTATCTGAGTCCCCTTAAGTCCAAAAAAAACTTCCTGTCATTATGTCAGGTAAGGTTTGAATGAAAAGTGACAAATTTAATTTTCATAAATTTATTAGATCCTGAGGAAAAGGAACATGAATTAAACACGTTTAACATTGGTAATATAGGCGGCTCCATATCTCCTAGATTTTTGAGGAGATAATTTTGCAAAATCCTTTTACAATCCATTAGACTCTGACCTACAATATTAAGGCTTAACACATTCTGCATCTACAAGAATATCATTATCGGGAAGGCGAAGCAGCTACGTCAGTGTGGGAACTAACATTCTCCGTACAGCCAATCGCCTTAGCAGTAAGCTTCTTACGTACTATGGAGTACACCATCGCTCGTCAGCATCAAGATTATTAATGTACAAGACGCGGTGATATTTCTCACGCACGTGTATGTTACCTTAGTATACTGACCTTTTCATCAAGCAGTCATTTTACTTTCAGCATAGATTTATCATTCATAGACATAAAGCTGGATGTTTAGGCAATAATAGGTAGGATGTGTCAGCTAGCCCGCTCTTCTGTATTGTAACGGGAGTAACATAACTTTTAGGGATTCTGAAACACCGAGCCCCTAATGTTTATGCAAGTCTCCATACAGGACTGTTGCCCGGGCTATAATATGCTTGTTAGTTTGCATGCCTATACATCTGGTCTCTAGACATAAAATATGAATTATTCTCAACTATTTATCTGTCCGGCTCGTTGGCTGAATGGGCAACGTACTGGCCATCGATTCAGAGAGTCCCGGGTTCGATTCCCGGCCGGGTCAGAGATTTTAACCTTCATTGGTTAATTCCAATGCCCCGGGGGCACAACTTACACACCATACATAACAACCTTCTACCACAATAACATGCAGTTACCTACACATGGCTGATGCCACCCACCCTCATCGGAGAGTCTGCCTTACAAGGGCTGCACTCGGCTAGAAATAGCCACACGAAATTATTATTATTATTATTATTATTATTATTATTATTATTATTATTATTATTATTATTATTATAACTATATATCCAAATGAATGTCCATACAAATGTACACCTAACAGACAAGAATGTTAAACTTCTCACTATCACCTACATCAATTAAAATTTTCTCTAAAGAATGAATAAATTTAATTTCGCACACGAATTAAAATGTTAATCTTGTAGTACCGGGCGCCTTTAGGTAGTTAATTTTGAATATTTGCTTGTATGATTTGTAATACCTGTTAATTATGCGTGAAGTGAATGTTTGTAGATATCCTTCCTGTGACGGTGATTGATATTTTAGGAAATATGTTTTTGGTTTTACGGTTATTAACATCAGTTTAAATTTTAAATTTACTTCTGGCATGGAAGACTAGATTGTCAGGGAAATACCTGATCCTTTCAAAAATTAAATGCTAACTGTATGCATTTACGTGTGGAACTATAGATACAACGTACAAGATTCCAACGGCTATTGTGACTGTCACCAGTCAGCCTAGCGAGCCCGTAAACTGTGGATTCAACGCTGATCTCTGTTATTTTGGGCATTTTCTTTTTCACCCGTTCTCAACCCCCGTGACATAATTCATAATTCATCCCAGTGATTCCGAATACTATGAATTTAGTTCTAATATAGGTTGTTTTTGTTGTAACCAAGGGAGCTTGCATTAATTAGGGAAATATACGGCATGTAATAGTATGACTGGACATGTGCAGAGGAATATGCAAGAGGAGCGGTGTCCAGAGGTGAGACCTCGTACTGCCAGAAATTCAGTCCACCTGGCCGAAGCACATTTTCAAGAGGAGTAGCCTCCGTGCTCGACGTAGGGTGTATTCTGGAGTTGGACACCGGGGCAAGTGGGCATCTGGACAGTGTTGTTGTTCAAATGCTTTCATTCCCCACCCTGAAGGGGTGGGGCGGGCCACCTAGAGGGTGTCGCCCTCTCTCTGGCCAAGAGATGCGGGCAGGTTGGGGAGATGTGACGGAAGAAGGAGGTGGGTAAAGGAATCTGGACAGGCCGGGAGTTCCTCTTTATAGTACACACACGACGGTCCAGGCATGCGCACTGAGGGCTGCGCGTCGAGGCTAGAAGAATGACACACTGGCGCGCGTGTAGCTGGCTGGCGGAGCGAGAAGGGAGCGCCGGACATACAACAGTTTTCGATTATTTTTTACATTTTACCCCTTCTCCCACGGCTGTTACAGATGTCTAACCTCCCCCTAACCACAATACTTTCTTTTTAGATACTAAGACATACCTTTACCAAGTTCGGTTGCGAGATATTCTGCAACATACATACATCTGTCAATCTGGACATTCTTTTACACCCTCTTTGGGCTGAACTTGGAATTAAACAATATATGAAGTGTCACCGTTCACTTTAGCGACCTCAAAAATTATTGATTTTACACTAATATTGGTTCTTATCGATTATATTTTTACATGCCACACCCTCCTCACCCTGGCCTCTATGGGTGCTAGGGGTGGCATACCCCTGCAATAATTTTTCCATATAGAAAGACATATGTGTACCAAGTATGCATGAAATTGCTGCGGTATTTTAGGAAGAGGTATGGCACACACACACACACATATATATGAAATGAAGTAGGGAATAGTCCCTTCCATTGCTGGAATAAATGTAACTGTTGATGGACCGACCCCGGCTAGGAAGCCAGCACGACGATAATGCAGGGAATATCATTATACTGAGATAACGTTAGAATTCAAGGGACTGCATTAATCACCAAGGGAGACGTTCAACTATCAGTATTTTTTTTAATGTCGCCATATCAATGGTGTTTTTGTCGAGGTTGATAAAATCACTGGTGATTTTCAGACTTAAACGAATTGGAGAAGTTTCAAATTGTCAGCAAGTATTATGATGCTATCTACTTAGCGCGCACCGTGCTTTATATTTTCTCACAGTCGGTATAAATTTATCTCATAAGACTAGCAATCAGATAATGCAGAACTTGGGAACCACACTGCCAAATTTTTGAAACGTAAATATTCGGACTCTTATGTACTGTACTGTACTGTACTGTACTGTGCATGACCCTGACCTTCTGGATCGAAGTGAGCGAATTGTAATTATTAATCTTGTCTCTCTCTGTTGTTGGAACATGTCTGCGTGTGCACAGGAGCTTGAGATATTGTCTGTGTGTATGCGGCAGCCACATGCAGCCGGATCTGTTTGATGTTGCTATTGTTGACTCGCTTTCACGCTGCCATTATACTCAGTCAGCAATGCAAGACAGAGATTCCCTTCTACCCGCAATTTATAATAGAAACATTAGCAGCAGCATAAAAACAGTTAATATCAATTTGGAACTCATTCCGTGGATCAGTGGTAGGGGATCTGTCTCCATATCTACAGAACGTGGGTTTAAACCCGGCAGAAGTAAATGAATTAATGGAGGGTGGAAATGAATGCATACCGAACTGCATGCCATATGGTGTCAGCATATAAAATATATCTGGTGGCGCACTTGATCTGAATAAATAACTTTTGGTCGTGGCCTGCCAAGGAGTCACCTGCCCAATAGGATGGCCTTCCGATGCAGTATTTTCAGCCTGAATTTCTTGTACGGATTTATATCAGACAGAGCCGGCCCCGTGGTGTAGGGGTAGCGTGCCTGCCTCTCACCCGGAGGCCCCGGGTTCGATTCCCGGCCAGGACAGGGATTTTTACCTGGACCTGAGGGCTGGTTCGAGGTCCACTCAGCCTACGTGATTAGAATTGAGGAGCTATCTGACGGTGAGATAGCGGCCCCGGTCTAGAAAGCCAAGAATAACGACCGAGAGAATTCGTCGTGCTGACCACACGACACCTCGTAATCTGCAGGCCTTCGGGCTGAGCAGCGGTCGCTTGGTAGGCCAAGGCCCTTCAAGGGCTGTAGTGCCATGGGGTTTGGTTTGGTTTGGTTTTTTATATCAGACAGATCCTCGAGGATACCGTGGGTGTATTCTTAATCCGCCTCCCCCACCCACAAAGGATGAATTCGATTCTTCGCGCAATATTTGGTTAATATGTGTAGTATTTAAATACTCTACAATCCTATTGTCTTTGTGTTTATCAATATTGTGTTTATTACTATTTCATGTAAATGAAACACTTACGGTGCCTTATTAATTATATTGGGGAAGGACAGCTCTCATTTAAAGGAAGCGCACTTTGTTCGCAATGAAAGAAGGAATACCATGCACCCCTAACGCATTTCCTTCGAATTTCTCCGCTCGAGTCAGCGTGTGCCAGCCGTGAACGCACGCGAGTAAAGATTCCTTGCACGCAGCTTGGCTGGCGTGCGTTTGACCTCGACATGCCTGATTTACACGATTCGGAGGCGATATTCATCATTTATCAAAACATGACTACCTATTTGGACCTAATACACACAAAAAATGGTGTAGGCTTTTCGTAATACTCATTAATAATACGGGGAGAAGCTGCCTCTGTGGATCAGTGGTACAGTGTCGGCCTCCGGATCCCAAGAAAGCGGGTTCAAACCCGGCAGAGGTGGTTGGATTTTTGAAGGGCGAAAAAAGTCCATTCGACACTCCATGTCGTATGACGTCGACATGTAAAAGATCTCTTTGGTGTTTACCCGACAAAATTCATTAAATCTCAGCCATAGACGCCCAAGAGAGTTTCGGTTTACTCGGTCTGCGATCTAGTGGGCCTAGAGTAAAACGGAACGTCGAAATTGACGAGCAGACAGCCAGATGGCTTCAAATTGAAATGTCTGCACACGGTAGCTGAGGCCATACGATTATTATTATTATTATTATTATTATTATTATTATTATTATTATTATTACTATTATTATTATTATTCAGGGGAGATAGAAATGTTTTGAAAAAATTACTTAAATACCCTCATATAAGATTTAATGTCTGAAACAGAATTATTAATGGCTTAATTAACCTAAAATTCGACTGTTTGCATGTGCCACGACCACTATTTAATTAATGTTATTTTCTATATTCAGTATTAAGAACAATTCTGACAGACGTTCAGTCATGTAGTAGATTCAAGACAGCTGAAATATTTACGTAATCGAATGATTTCCTCCGATTCGTGTAATGAAAGTCCGCGGCTGCTTGTCGGCGTACGGAGTTTAGTTTGTATTTTGATATTTAGTACTCAATTCTTGTCAAACTTCTGGCGTAATTATCATTTCATTAATATTGATTTGTTGGATACATTAAAACAGGGTTCTGTACATTATGAAATGAGGCCTATTTGATAAAAGAGCCTTCCATACATACAGAGAGTCCAGAACTATGTAGACACTCTGATAGTCGATATGATTGGAACAAAATGACATACCGTTACAATTCTTGCCCGGAGGAAAGGTTATTTTATGTGTTCAGTGTATGAAGATACACCTCACCAGTTACGGTACGTTAAAAGAGGAATGGGCCAATCAAACCGTGGGATGACAGACCACACCATACATTAACACCGCGTAGATTAACATGCTTGTCCACGTGAATGTGAGGATTTTCAAGAGCCCAGTACACGCAGTTGTGGTGGTTTACAGTACCGTTTAGTTTGAATTGCGCCTTTTCAGACCAGATAACCATCCCTGCAAACCGTTCATCCTTGCGCAGCATGCCTCCAAACCACTCGCGTACTCCATCCTACGATCCGGGCCGAACTCGTTCATAGCGCGCAACAATCTTGGAATGTACATTTTCCACTTTGCAACCTTCAGAATTCGTCGTACAGTTAGTTGATCGACTTACCCCGCTTTCACGTGCACCCTGATTCACAGATTTCTGAGGTGTCCTAGTAATATGTTGCAGTAAAGCAGCGCTCGAAGCTGAACTTAATGTTTCTGGTCGGCCAGACCTTTCCTTATGCAC
Organism: Anabrus simplex; assembly: GCF_040414725.1. Lineage (NCBI taxonomy): Eukaryota > Metazoa > Arthropoda > Insecta > Orthoptera > Tettigoniidae > Anabrus > Anabrus simplex. Next base: position 20,719,891 of record NC_090274.1, on the reverse strand, counting down.
ATCCTGAACAGTACTGTCGACTTCAAATTTATCCCGAATACGATAAATTGTTGTACGTGTTGGTGGCTGAGTTCCGTACACATTGCGCCATTGCCGTTGTACCTCCATGGTTTCGTACTTCCAGTACCATTTCAATACGGCCTAGTGTTCGAAACAGACTTTCAACGTATTAGGTCGTGTTACGTACATGTAGTACGTGTTGAAGAGATGTTAAGCTATGGTGGCCTAGGTTATCTTTGTTCTGTTTGAAAGGATCTGAGCTACAGGTCTGGCACTGCTGCTAGCACACTGTAGAGTGCGTTTAAGTCGCCCGTTGTGGGGCATGTCAATGAATATTGAATTTTCACGACCGCATTGTAATAGAAACAGACTTTCAACGTATTAGGTCATGTTACCACAGTTCAATTGGTAGAGCAACCGACGCGAAATCGGGAGGTTGTGGGTTCGGATCCCACTGGTGTCCGGTTGGCCATTTTTGTTCTGTATTTAACATCTCTTCAACACGTACTACATGTACGTAACACGACCTAATACGTTGAAAGTCTGTTTCGATTACAATGCGGTCGTGAAAATTCAATATTCACGGCCTAGTGTTGCTTGAACGACAATCTTACTTCATAAATTGCTACACTGTCATCTGCTGGAAAACGCGATCCAAGACTGTCGTGCCATTCACGTGACCATCATCTATTCATAAAACAATGAACTACACTGCCGTGCAAGAATTACAACGAAATGTCATCTTGTTACAAAGATATCAACTATCAAAGAGTGTCTACATTTTTCTGGACCCCTCTGCACATCTGTCATGGGCATTCATCAGTACTTCACTTCACAGCAGGTACAGTTGCTAGGTAACATCGCGTCACACACTTCGAATCACCAATTTTGTAACGCATTTTTTCAGATGACCGCCAGCCGTAAGACGTTTATGTCAAAAGCCCAAAACATTAAAACATTGCTGAACACGTCTGCAAGATCAAAACAAACCTTCCAGCATATCCAGCGCCTTCGGACCTAAGGAACCGATGGTAATCTATCTTCAGGTCTGCCAATGGACACGTTGAACTTATGCTGTGTAGCCAAGTAGTTCGTTTGAAGCATTTCAAACTTTCTCTTGTTCAATACAATTTCCATTTCGGAATAAGAGGAGAGTTGTCATTTTTTTTTATTTCCGGCTCTTCTTCTTGAACCACCTTGTGTTGCGAGATAGACAGAGGAAGTGGAACACGATTTAAAGGGGAGCTTATCTTCTCAAGCCTGAATTCGAAATAACCTCTAAAGCGTTCTTGTCCGGAGCCAGTAAGCTGCTTCCCACAATTTGCTGTGAATTGACAGATTGTCGATTTGGTTCTCCCGCTTGAGGTGGAGATGAACTACTGCTGTTGGCAGGCCTCTTTACTTCCCCGTGCCTCGCGTGCTTCAGAGAACTACAGGCCAAGCAATGATAGGAAAAATTATCACTTAGGAAGTTTTGATACTTGTTCGTAGATAATTAAAGTAAATAAGTAGAAAGTCACACTGTCTAAAAATTTCTTTCTGTCGGGCAGAGATGCTCCGACGGTTGAAGTGCTAACCTTCTGACCCCAACTTGGCAGGTTCGATCCTGGCTCAGTCCGATGGCATTTGAAGGTGCTGAAATACGTCAGCCTCATGTCGGTCGATTCACTGGCACGTAAAATAACTCCTGCGGGACTAAATTCCGGCACCTCGGTGTTTCCGAAAAGTAGTTAGTGGGATGTAAGAAAATAACATTATTATTATTATTATGAAAATGTTTTCACGTAAGTAAACGAAATCGAAAAATAGCTAACACGTTAAGGTAAGACTCCATCCTAAAACAACTTCTCTCAATATAATTTTAATGGCTATTTCTTTCTCTTTTTCTTTCTGTTCTTATCTTTCTGCTTTACGTCGCGATGACACAGATGGAATAGGAAAGGGATAGGAGTGGGAAGGAAGCGGCCGTGGCCTTAATTAAGGTACAGCCCTAGCCAGCATTGACATAGTATAAAATTGGGAAACCACGAAAAACCATCTTCAGAGCTGTCGACAGTGGGGTTCGAACCCACTATCTCCCGAATGCAAAATGGCTGTTTCAGATCTTTAGAGTGCTTACTCATAGATCTCAAAACTATTTGGCTGTGTTATAATTACGAATGTGTCTAAAAGACTGAAATATGGCCTGAATGACTATTATAATGATGAAGATGAAGATGGTGATGATGATGATGATGATGATGATGATGATTCTTGTTGTTTATTTGTTCCTAACATCTAGGTCATCGGTCCCTAATGGTACGAGATGAGACGAAATATAATGGCAATTAGAATTCCAAAATTCGCCCAGTAACCAGAATTCAAAACATGATGATGAATGAATCAATCAATCAATCAATCAATCAATCAATCAATCAATCAATCAATCAATCAATCAATCAATATGAATTAAATAACCAGCGTATCCAACCCACAATATTGAAAGTTAAAAAATACCAAGATATATCCAGAGACTAGAATTCAACAAGCATTATGATCTTAAAACAATCAGTGGATTCGACCCGCAATGTCCCATATTTCCGTAAAATAACTTAGAACAATGGTGTAAACTAAACAAGGGGCTGCTTCCAAAGCACAGTCCTAAATCTATGAGTCTTGTTGTCTGGCAAAGGAGTCCAAGATACAGATCACCGGTACTGGTAAAGTAGAACCGTTGTGTTCCTCATGTAGCGGTACTAATCACAGGCGCTGTAAAGACCCGCGGTGTTCCTCGTATAATGGTATTAATCATAGGGAACGGAGACCCATGGTGTTCCTCACATAACCCCCTGTGGGTGGGGGCTGTAGAATAACACCCACGGTATCCCCTGCTTGTCGCAAGAGGTGACTAAAAGGGGCTCCAGGGGCTCTGAACTTTGGAGCGTGGGTTGGCTGAGTCCTGTCATTTCTTCCACTTACTTGTGCCAGGCTCCTCACTTTCGTCTGTCCTATCCGACCTTCCTTGGTCAACGCTTGTTCCTTTCCGACCCCGACACTATTAGGTTTGCGAGGGCTAGGGAGTCTTATTTTCACGCCCTTCGGGGCTCGTGATTTTCTTTGGCCGATACATTCATTTCTCGAAGTGTCGACCCTTGGTGTTCCTCGTGTTATGGTAATAATCAAAGATAATCTTATGGTTCAAAATACCGGGTGAGTTGGCCGTGCGCGTAGAGGCGCGCGGCTGTGAGCTTGCATCCGGGAGATAGTAGGTTCGAATCCCACTATCGGCAGCCCTGAAGATGGTTTTCCGTGGTTTCCCATTTTCACACCAGGCAAATGCTCGGGCTGTACCTTAATTAAGGCCACGGCCGCTTCCTTCCAACTCCTAGGCCTTTCCTATCCCATCGTCGCCATAAGACCTATCTGTGTCGATGCGACGTTAAGCCCCTAGCAAAAAAAAAAAAGGTTCAAAATCCATCTTCCCTTGGTTTCCCCTTTTAGTCGCCTCTTACGAAAGGCAATTGCAGCAGGAACTGCGAGAACAATTTGTGAAGTGTATGGGAATGAAGCAACTGCTTTACAGAGAACGTGAATATGATATTACAGTACGATGTGACCAGTATGTTGCCCCATCATATGCTTCAGTGTTACTCTCATCAAGCAATTGCAAGTGCAACCGCACTCAAAAGGTTTTCCCGCTTTCAAGAAGGACGGTTTGACTTGTCTGATGATCCACATTCTGGAAGATCTTCAGATTTTGATGAAAATCTTGAATGAGTTTCTTCATGAGAATCCTCGTCCAACAACGCGGGAAATGGCGCAAGTTTTTGAATGTGATCAGTCAACTATCGTCCGCCATTTTCATTCGATGGGTATGGTACAGAGATTGGGTATATGGGTAGCACATGTGCTAAGCGACAGTAACAAAAATCAACGAGTAAACATCTGTTCGCCATTGCTTGCCCGGCAGCGGTTGGCTTGTCACCGGTGACGAGAAATGGTGCCTGTATGTCAACATGAAGAAGAGGAAATTGTTTGTCAGCCCATCAAAAAGAGGCAACTCCCCACGCCAAGGATAGTGCCCATCCACAGAAAATCATGTTGTGTGTCTGGTGGAACAAAGATGGCATTCTTCACCATGAACTTCTTCCGAAAAACGTAACAATTACCTCTGCTGTGTATAGTGACCAGCTAAGACGGCTTGCCGTTGCTATTGACAACAAAAGATAAAGATAACAATCAGTCTTGTTGCTCCATGATAATGCTCGTCCGCATACAGCGCAATTGACCAAAGGTGTGATTGTTGAAAGTGGCTGGGAACCTCATCCTCCGTATTATCCTGACCTTGCCCAATTAGATTTCCATACTTTCCGGTCTCTTTCTAACCATATTTTGGGGCAAGTATTTCCTTATGGAGCTTCTCCTGACCAATGGCTAACAGATTTCTTCCAATCAAAACCAAAAACTTCTACAGGCGAGGCATTCAACTGCTACCTGAACGTTTCAATCAATCAATCAATCAATCAATCAATCAATCAATCAATCAATCAATCAATACTGATCTGCATTTAGGGCAGTCGCCCAGGTGGCAGATTCCCTATCTGTTGTTTTCCTAGCCTTTTCCTAAATGATTTCAAAGAAATCGGAAATTTATTGAACGTTGGCAGAATGTCATGGAGAGTGGAGGTAAATACATCACTGAGTGATTGTGAGTTATAGTGCGTGACAGTGACAGTAAAATAAATTAATATAAAATATAAAAACCTCACGAACTTATGCATCGAAGTGTTTACCTTATGTTAAAGTCTTATGTTAATCTTGTACTTTTTTTTTGCTATTGGCTTTACGTCACACCGACACAGATAAGTCTTATGGCGACGATGCGACAGGAAAGTCCTAGGACTGAAGGAAGCGGCCGTGGCCTTAATTAAGGTACAGCCCCAGCATTTGTCTGGTGTGAAAATGGGAAGCCACGGAAAACCATTTTCAGGGCCGACGACAGTGGGGTTCGAACACACTATCTCCCGAATACTTAAGCGACTGCAGCTATCGAGCTCGGTAATCTTGTACTTTTAAGACCGATGTAGCTTCTGACACGTTGAAATAAAATCACAGAAGGTACAGGAAGCGCGCAAGGCGGAAAATCTGAGAAGGATATGAAACCCGGAAGATGAAAAGGAATCTTGAGTACTTATTGTGTGAAGTGCAAGACCGAACAAGGACCAATACTTAGTTTATTGTCTGAATCAATGGTTTTTCCATACAACAACTACGGTATTATTAATTCCTAGAGACATCTCGCTCACCACAGAGCTAATGCAGCGAGATCTCCCTGCTAACCCATGTATGTGTACCGTGCGGTGTAACCTGAGCCACATACAGCTACAGCGCGCTCTATTTGATGTTGCTCACCCACCCAGGCATTAATGTTGACTCTCCTTGACACCCCCAATGTACACACTTATCAGCCAAGAGAGACAGAAACCGAGTTGAACGACGAGAGAACTCAAACAAACCAATCTTGCGCACTTGTTTCTCTTCATCGTACCTTCAAAAGGTGAAGATGTTGGAGCAAAATTGAATTCCTACCGTTGTGAACTCTGGTCTACATTACAAGAAGTGTATTTGACGTAAAATACGCTTATATATACGGAGTATAAAAATTTAATACTGGAAATTCTAGAGATGAGAGACAAAATTACATTTCTTATTGAATAAACACAGGTCATCTTGGACACCTCTTTTGACTGAACATACATTGAATGCTCCGTTTAATGTCCTATATATTTACTAGCAAGATACCCGTGCTTCGCTACGGTATTATACTGAAATTTATAATTGAATGCTTATCGTTTTATATATAACCCACCGATATTCGCGATCTGACTCGTTTTCTGAGAGATTCAGCCAAAATTCGCGATCTGACTTGTTTTCTGAGAGATTACGGCAACGTTCCTCCCATTGTTCAATCTTTCATCCAGCAATCGATTTTGTACTTCCCGGGATAGGTCCAGATATTCCACCCGGTCAGTTGGGTCCCTAAATCGTTGCCATCTTTTCCTATAAGCATTTTTAATGTGGATCAAATCCTTGAGGGGATCCGGCGTGGTGTCGTCTTGGGTGCCTTAGCGGTAGTGAACCTCTACTTGGCGGTAAATTACATCTGCTGCCGTTGTCATTGATGACAGTATGACCAGCACCATTGTCTCCCGTAGGCAAGTGCGTAAGACTTCTGGCGATACGAATGACATCCTTCCGTGCATTATTGACCTTATTACAGAGGTGAACAATTGCACGGTCAATCATATATCTATCGTTTATTTCAAATATGTTTACATTTTTATTTATATGCCAGAAGAATCTACTGTAATCTAAGAAGGTTCTCCAAAGGAAAAGATGGCTCTTGAAAACGAACCCAGGAGAGATTAAAAATGATCGGTTTATGATCAGAATAAGTACATTGAAAATCCACAGCCTGTTTCCTGTCATTCAACCGGGTCAGGAATGGAATGGATAAGCCCTGCCGAAGCATGTCGCACTCCACTGGGGCAATGATTAAATGAATGACAAATGAAATGAAATGATATTGGAGAGTGTTGCTGGAATGAATGATGACGGGGAAAACCGGAGTACCCGGAGAAAAACCTGTCCCGCCTCCGCTTCGTCCAGCACAAATCTCACATCGAGTGACCGGAATTTGAACCACAAAACCCAGCGGTGAGAAGCCAGCGCGCTGCCGCCTGAGCCACGGAGGCTCCTTATGAGTACATTAGGAACAGTAAACTCGATTGGTCTCACCTACGTTTTCACCCCACCGCGGTTAAGTTGATTTACCTCCCCCCACCCCAAAAAAAGAAAACGTGTTCCTTTATGTTTAAAGGAGATTCCAAATACCAATGTTCACGTGTGCTACCTTCAGTTTTGAGATATAAGTATTCCCATTAAAAAAATTCACTTTTTTCACTTACTTTCACACTCCTCGCCCCACTTAAGTGAATTTTCCGGCAAAAAATACTTGTTTCTTTAATAGTAAAGGATCTTCTAAATACCGATTATCTTTAGTTTTTGAGATGTGTCCTCATGAAACGAATTCAACTCCTTTTCACACTCGCCCCCAAAAATGATTCTCACCCCCCCCCCTCCAAAAACGCGTCGTTTTATTTTAAAAAATGATCTAAATACCAATTTTCACGTCTGTAACAACTTTAGTTTTTATTAGATGCAAGTATCCTCATACAATTAATTCAATAAATTTTTCAAAATTTAACCCCCCCCCCAAACTTCATTGGATTTTTCGAGAATATCTGTTTCTTTACTTTAACAGGAGATTCCAAATACCAGTTTTTACGTCTGCAACATTTTACGTTTCTGAGATATACTGTAGATATAGTCTTTCTAAAAATTCGCCCCAATTTGCCACTCCTGTTTCAAAGAAATCGGAAATTTATTGAACGTTGGCAGAATGTCATGGAGAGTGGAGGTAAATACATCACTGAGTGATTGTGAGTTATAGTGCGTGACAGTGACAGTAAAATAAATTAATATAAAATATAAAAACCTCACGAACTTGATTAGATTTTCCAAAAACAAAAACAAAATTTTTCGGTATTCTTAAAGGAGATTCCATATACTAACTGTCTGGTCTGTAATATCTTCAGTTTCTGAGATATAAGTATCCTCATAAAAGACATTCAACCCCTTATTCACACTTTTCACCCCTCCTATTGGGATTTTCCGAAAACAAAAAAAATACGTGTACTTTTATTTTTAAAGGATATTCTAAATATCAATTTTTACATCTGCAAACTTTTGAAGTTTTGAGATATAGTTACACTCATTTTTAAAATACACCCCCCTTTCACCCCCACTATTTGGATTTTCTATAAACAAAAAATACATGTTTCTTTATTTATAAAGGAGATCCGAAATACCAATTTTCAGGTCTGTAACATCTTCAGTTTCTGGGAAATAAGGATCCTTATTAAAGGCATTAAACTATTTTTCACCCCTTTTCACCCCTCCTATTGGGATTTTCCGAAAACCAAAAAATACGTGTTTCTTTATTTTGAAAGTAGATTCTAAGTACCAATTTTTACATCTCTAAACTTTGAAAGTTTTGAGATATAGATACACTCATTTTAAAAATTCACCCCCCTTTCAACCCTTCACTATTTGGATTTTCCAAAAACAAAAAGTACACGTTTCTTTATTTTTAAAGGAGATCCCAAAAACCTTTTCTCAGGTCTGTAATATTTTCAGTTTCTGAGATATAAGTATCGTCATTAAAGGGATTCAACCGATTTTTCACCCCTTTTTACCCCTCCTATTGGGATTTTCCGAAAACAAAGAATACGTGTTTATTTAATTATAATTAAAATTCTAAATGCCAATTTTTACATGTCTAAACTTTCAAAGTTTTGAGATAATGATACACTCATTTTAATAATTCACCCCCCTTTTCCCCCTCCCATTAATTGGATTTTCCCAAATCAAAGAAATACGTGTTTCTTTATTTTTAAAAGAGATCATGTGTACCAATTTTCAGGTCTGTAATATCTTCAGTTTCTGAGATATAAATACGGGTATCCTGATTAAAGGCATTCTACCCCGTTTTCACCGTTTTTCACCCCTCCTATTGGAATTTTCTGAAAACAAAAAAATACGCGTTTCCTTATTTTTAAAGAAGATCCTAAATACCAATTTTTACATCTGTAAACTTTTAAAGTTTGGAGATATAGATACACTCATTTAAAAATTTCAACCCCCTTTTCACCCCCTTAGCGACGGAATATCCAAAAATCCTCTCTTAGCGAGCACCTACATCTTAATATGAATGTATCCACAAAATTTCATTTCTTTATGTCCAGTAGTTTTGGCTCGGCGATGATGAATCAGTCAGTCGGTCAGTCAGGACAAGTTATTTTATATATATATAGATATGTTAAAATTCGTCTGTACATTGGACACTTCTCAACTCCGGATATTGGACAGCCATTAAATGACCGTTTAGACAGGTTCTCAAGTATTTTGTTTTTCTGTCAAGCAATTTTAACATTGTCATTGTAAATTATGCCTGTCAAAGAGTACCAAAAAGCAATAATGTGAAGACAGTGAGTCTTCCTGTAATTTGGCTGAAAAGTGTAACAATGCAATCGAATTTACGCATGTGTGATAGTCCTCGACGCAATTTCTTGGATCCACTGTGCTTGAATGGACGTGTCGAAAGAAACAATGATATTGTGAAATGTGTTAACAGAGAAATTGAGATGTCTCCCTGGATTCCTTCGCAGTAAACTGTGAGACGATGTTTTTAATGATTTCGATAATGTGTTGGAAGTGCACGATGATATTCCTAGAACACACGATGGATTGTTGCAAAAAAGTAATTTCCTCAGAAGAAGAATTGTCTTCAGACGAGGAAGAAAAAGGAACACTTTCTGTTCCCAAGGAGCCACGAGTTGGAACATTATGCGTTTGTGTACAACCAACCAGAAATTATTGGAACTCTACTTGGATTACGTAGGAAAACTGAATCAGAATGAGAGAGTACAAAGGTCGAAAAGTAAAACAGTCTTGTGACTGATTTTTTTCGCTACACATTAAAGGGTGGCTACTGTACAGTACAACGTCCGACTCAATGGCTGAATGGTTAGCGTTGAGGCCTTCGGTTTAGAGGGTCCCGGGTTCGATTGCCAGCCGGGTCCGGGATTTGAATCGCCTCTGATTAATTCTTCTGGCCCGGGGACTGGGTGTTTATCCCAAGATTTCCTCTTCATATTCAGAGAACACACTACACTACCAGGAACCACAGAAACACGTAATAGTGATTACATCCCTCCATATATGGTTGGCGTCAGGAAGGGCATCCGGTCGTAAAAAAGGGCCAAAACCACATGTTCGACGGAGTTCGCACCCGCGAGCCCACAGGTGTGGGAAAATCGGTAGAAAAAGAAGAAGACTGTACAGTACAACATGCAAAATAAAACGTAAGACAACTCTGTACAGTAGTGCTTTGTTAATTCAAGGAACCGCTGTTTCTATTATGTATATTCATTATACAGTAGCTCAGAGTTTTTCCTTTCCTACACTGCCAGTGTATTTTTGAAATACACATTCTTAACGAACTGTAGGTATCAACCATAGAAGAATTTTACTGTACTTGTGAGGTGTCTTGAGAATAAAACTGTTACATGCCAGTTTAATTGTAATATTTTACAACAACAAAATTGATGTCTAATTTCCTTGCAGGAAAGCCAAATGATCATAAATAGGCTATGTCCTATATCTCTCGGCCATGGCCATCCATCAGTGGTTGCTAATTTCAGATGACCTCCAGCCATAAGACATAGCTTGCACGGTTGCTAGGTAACATATCCATCCATACCTTACACCACTGCTAGCACGGTTGCTAGGTAACATATCCATCCATACCTTACATCACAGCTAGCACGGTTGCTAGGTAACATATCCATCCATACTTACACCACTGCTAGCACGGTTGCTAGGTAACATATCCATCCATACCTTACACCACTGCTAGCACGGTTGCTAGGTAACATATCCATCCATACCTTACATCACAGCTAGCACGGTTGCTAGGTAACATATCCATCCATACCATACACCACTGCTAGCACGGTTGCTAGGTAAAACTTCCGTCACACATTTTGTCACATACACTATTCCGTTACACAAATTTTCGGATGACAGATCAGATGGGTTGCTTAAAGTAACAGGTGCTTCGGAGAAGTAGATTTTCGGTCCATACTCCCGATGTGTCAGCAACGTGTCTGCTTTACTGGTCAAACGGGACGGTTCACTGTAAGGGTAAAAGCCCCTATTAATAAGAATCTGCGGTATGTCCACTCCTTAGTCCCATCTGCTGCTATGCCTTCGGGGATGAGGCGAGATGGAATTAAATGTAATGCTTTTACCGCTAGATGTTCTTCCTGACACCAAGCTCAGTTCAGGAGCTAATAAAAACAATGGGCGGTAGCTGTCGCTACTGTAACGGCCTCAGGGTTTTTGATGGTTTCCTAGACTTACATAGAGGACAAATATGTGGAAAATACATACATACATACATACATATCTTTATTACCCACCCTAGAATACACCATCGGCTTTACAGGTAATAAAGACAGACAGAGCGAAACCCAAAAACAAAAAGAACAAACAAACAAACACTAGGCACTACATATCTCCTAAAACTACTTAGCAAAATTATTTACCTCTAAATCTACTCATTGTCCTCCCACACGCACGCGGATAGCCGGCAAACGTGCAGGAAGCACCGCACTACAAATTACCCTATTTCCCTATTCCCCTATTCCTACCAACCACCTAGAAAAAAATATATATATAGTAGACCGGTCTCTGCGTCAGCCCTGGTATGGAATACATGCCCACCAACCCGTTAATCGCAGGGACCAGCCTCGCCACGTGAGAACTGATCTTATTTCTCACCTACACCTGCTGACAATGTATTCCTTACCTACCATGTGTGCCAAGCCAGCTTGGCGGAAACCAGACCCATCACATGGCTTGTCACACACTTCCGCTATATACGTCACACCTCTGTTCATTGTCAGCTCACTACCTTCCCTCTTCTTTTTCTTTTCTTGCCGTGCAGACATGCTAAAGCCTAGCTTCTTTGGGTTGGGTCAAGCCCCAACCCGTCCCTCTTCCCTTGATACGCCACCTTCTCCTCTCTCGCACTATTCCCGCCCACTACATCTCACCTTCTTGAACTTAAGACTTAAACATCAACAATTTTTTTTTTCACTTACACACAAACAGACAGTTTCCATTCCAAGTCCATCAGTTCACTCAGTCTTCACAATCTACAACACCACACTTGCCTCAAACCGTTGGACTTAATTTTTATACTTCCAACATTTTCTCCTTAACTACAGTCCCCCTTAATCTATCTAAATTACTATTACACATTAAACTTAATACATAAACATCAAGAATCCCTCAATTTTACACCCTTCATGAAGGCATCTACACCATTTAATATTTTTTTACCTACTTTCATAATTTCCATACTGCCAACATTTTCTCCTTAACTACATTCCCACTTAATCTATCTCAATTCTATCACATATACCTTCTTTATACTTCTTCCTCACAAACAATCTTTTTTTTCACTCCTCATTTACACACCAACAGACAGTACTCCATTCCAAGCCCATTAGTTCACTCAGTCAACTCGCTTTTTTTTTACTAAGCTTTACACTACCCTCAAACCTACTCAACCTCCCCTTTTCTCAACGCTTACCTAATTTTCTCAGGCTTTCCCTTTGCCCCAGACGGATCACCTTTCCACAGGGCAAGGTGTTCTCCCCCTTTCCCCTAACACTAAAGCCCCCTCTTCTGATATCATGATTACCATGATACTCTTCCCGCATTTGCTCAGGGCGGATATCCATTCCTCTGAGCAGAATGCCTTCCCCCTTTCTCCCTCAGCACAAACCACATTATCTGTACAACCCCTGTTACTCCCTCAATTTCTTTATAAATATAGCTCTGGCCACATTTAAGAATTTCGTTATATTCGTTCCTTTCTCCCACTCTCTACATAACCAAGATGTTATCTTATAGCTTTCCCCTACCATATGCAGCTCCTTCTTACTTAGTAGTTTGATCTTTATCTCCGCCAAAGGTCGGCATTGATTAAAAATATGCAGGTCCTCCCACTTCTCTCCACATAACACACATCTATCCCTATTCTCACTACCTACCCATCCCCTATTCCTCGGAACACCCAATAACCACCAATACAAACCTCTCTTATCCCTTCTACCCTCAAACTCCGTTTTCGGGTTTATTACTTCCACCAATTTATTTAAAACTGATAAAGAGACTCTCTCTCTCTACATTCCCCTATTAAGCTCTGTCTTTCAATATCTAGTAGTCTTCCCTTTATCCTTTCCCATACCCATTTATTCCTACCATCCCCCCAGACCTCTCCATATACCCCCAATCCAATCTTTTGTAACCATTTTTTGCACTTATTCACCCCGTAACCTTCATTCGTCATACCTTTCTGAAAATTAAACGTTTCTTGTACTAACGCCCCACCCTTCCCTTCCTCCAATCTAATCCAGTACTTGAACACCCTCTTAGCTATTTCAACCTCTATCGATTCTTTACAGACTAATCTGGCCCCGGCATTGGCTGTACAATTCGGTAGGTCCATCATGATCTTGCTAAATTTCGCCACCACCTGGTTTAGTTCACTCCTGTCTTCCTCCATTCCCCATACTTCAACCCCAAATAGCATTTTGCCCATTACCAGTGATTTAAACACCGTTTTCTGAATTTTGTATTTAACGTCTGGAAATTTATTTTCTAATGCCCCTACTACCGCAAGCGCTCCTCTTCCTTTAAGTTTTGCCTTCTTACACTGATTTTTCCAAGAAGCATTCTTACTAATTATTACACCTAGCTACTCAATTTTTCCCCCTGGTTTAATTTCTTCCTGCTCCAGCCTCCAGACTTCCTTATTCTTTCTCCCACCCCTTTTCCTACACACCAATATCTGAGTCTTTCTTACATTTACTCTAAGAGACCATTTCCTAGTATATTCAACTACCTTGTCCAACCCTTTTTGCAAACCATTTGCCGTCAAAGCCAAAATCAACAGGTCATCCGCGAATAGCAACCCCGGAACCTCCATTTTCCCTACCCAAGGGCAATGCCATGCGTCTCCACCATGACCCTCTAAAATATTATTTATAAATAATATAAATAATATCGGGGATAGCTTACATCCCTGTCTCACCCCGCTTTTCGATTCAAAACACTTACTCAACCTTCCATCCTGCAATTTAATCATCACAAACACTTCCTCATAAATAGTTTCAATTGCCACCCTCATTTTTTTCGACATTCCAACCTCCCCTAATCTCAAAAATAGCGCCTCCCTACTGACCGTATCAAAGGCTTTTTCTAAGTCAATCGCTGCTATAAATAATTTACGCCCTGCTATCCTCACATACTTTGTAATCAAAGTGTCCAGAATCCAAACATTATCAACTGTATTACATCCTTTCCTAAATCCATTTTGGAACTCAGATATCCTACCGTACTGTTCCGCCCAATTTGTTATCCTATTCGCCAAAACCCCTGTGTACACCTTTGACAGCGAGTCTAGGAGTGTAATTCCTCTATAGTTGTTTGGATCACTACTAGCTCCTTTATTTTTATAAATAGGGCATAATACCCCCATCCTCCATTCTCTAGGAAATTTCCCCGTTTCCAGCAACCCATTAAAGAATTTCACAATCCCTCTCAACATCGGTTCATTTGCCCCTACCTCTTTCCATACACTATTGGAAATACCATTCACACCTCCTGCAGCCTTGGGTCTAGCATTTTTTAATACTGTAATTACCTCCTGCCTTGTTATCTCCCCATCTAATATTGTAATGCCTACTTCCAGTTCCCTTCCAATTTGTGACTTGTCTATTTCTCTACCCAATTTCCTCTCCCCTTCTAAAAGCCTTTTAAAATGCCTAACCCACTCGTTTTCTCCTATTTTATCTCCCTTCCCCTCCGGTTTCGTTCTTCTGATCTTGTTTATTGACTCCCAAATCCTCTCAAATTTCTTCTCTCTGCAATATATATTTATTTTTTCAGCTTCCGCCTCCTTCCATCCTCTTTTCTTCTCATTCAATACCTCTTTATATTCCCTTCTCAATTTACAATATTCCTTCCTTTTTTCTTGCATACCCTCCTTCCTAAACTCCGCTAGGGCTCTCATTACAACCTCACGTTTTCTCCTACAGTCTTCATCAAACCATCCATTCATTTTATTCTTTTTTCCCTCTACCCTTCTCCTCACTTTCTTCCCCACTTTGCCAAAACACTTCTAGTCTTTAACACTTCCGCAAACTATTCGGCACAGGTTTTCCACGAATCCTGCTTCGCCTAAGTCGACAATGAACACGCGCTGTTTACTTGTGAGCACCATTCTGTGTTGCATTCAACTGGTCACTAAACACGTCTGTTCCTCTCACTCAATCACATGTAATGACACAGTGACGTACTCAGGTAGTGTGCATACGCACAGCAACTGATTCGTGCATAGAAATCGCGGTTTCCAGCCTTTCCACTGACGGCAGTTCTCCTGTTCATTAACATGAGTCAGCTCTGCGTCAGTCTTGTAAATATTTTGCGATCCTTTTTAATTTTGCCCACCCTGTATCATGCGTCTGTTGCACTCATTAAATAACAACATGTAACAGGAAGGCTCACTAATATTCTACTGTGAACGGAGTTATAACGTCCACCAACACACCACACGAAGTTCAATTTATGAGACGCAGTAAGTCCCGTTTGCTTCTAAATGAACTAGCAGCATTAGACTTTAGAGTAGACCGTCCCGCTGTGTAGGTAAATCAGAGGGGCTGCCGCCACATCAGGAGTTTCGATGATTAAAAGTCTACTTCTCGGAAGCACCTGTTACTTCAGGCCTGGTTTGTTCCTGAGCTGTATACAGTATATATGAAGCACGTGGCACTTAATCTGCGTATCTTCAACTAAGTGGTCCATAAGAACGTGGTGTATGCATCAGTTCTTGCTGGTTTTTTGTAGTAAAGAAAACACGTAATTTTCAAGGGAAATTATTTTTTGTTTATTCAAAATATTGGCCATCGGCTTCTTTACACTTCGCCCACCTTTCCGGTGAGTTACGAATACCATGCCTGAAAAACTGCCTGTCTTTTACGGCGAACCATTTTCTAACTTCCTCGAAATTGCTCAAGTGCTGCTCTGCAAGTGCGTGCTTCATTGATGCGAAGGGGTGATAGATGGCGCCAGGTCGGGACAGTACGGCGGGTACGGAAGGATGTCACATCCAAGCGATTTCAAGGTGTCTTTCAGTGGTTTTGCTGTATAAGACGGCGCATTGTCGTGTAACAGAATCACTTTTCCTTGTCTTTTGGCCTATTCCGGTTGTCTTTCGATCAATGCGTGATTTAAATTAATCATTTTTGGGCGATAGCGTTGTGCATTAACGGTTTCGCCGGGCTTCAAGAGTTCATAATACACAACACCGCTCTGGTCTTCTTGCCGTTTAAATTGTCGAAACCATGTCTCACATGTTCTAATCGATGCAGCATGGTCATCATCTATTTCTACCAGCAAAATATAACTTTCCACAGCCTGTTTCTTTTGATTACATAAGAAAATCAATGCGTGCCACAAATGTACTTTTTCAGGCACAAACGTTGACATGATCACTGAACGATGCAACACAGACCGGACTCAACTCGTGTGTGTTAGTAGTTTAATGTCAGACGGACAAACGGGTGTATGTGTCATATTAATATGCTGCGTACTGTTCGCTGGCGCTATCTCTTAGTGAAACCGGGAAAGACTTACGCATACACCTGGTATGGTCAGGCTGATAAGTAAATCAAACCGCTCCCCTGGATAAGTTTTATTCTTCGTCTCGCGCCTCTCAACCAGGTCTTAAGTCACGTAGCTACAGATTTAGCAACACCGTTTCGCAAAGCCCATTTTAATTCGCCCGCGAAGTGGTCTGATTGATTAACTTCAGCAGCTGATGAAATCACAACGGTGCGAGATGTACTGATTTTTTCTTCGAATTATTTATCAGCATCTAACGCTGATATAGTCGGTTGACGTTCTTTCCGATCACCCTATAATTCTTAAGGGAAATCTTAAATGCAAAATGACATTTTCAATTTTTAAATCTTATTAACATGTGAAACATTCCGTTTAATGTGGCAGTTTTTTTTTTCATTCAAATATATTTTTTTTTGCTATGGGCTTTACGTCGCACCGACACAGAAAGGTCTTATGGCGACGATGGGATAGGAAAGGCCTAGGAGTTGGAAGGAAGCGGCCGTGGCCTTAATTAAGGTACAGCCCCAGCATTTGCCTGGTGTGAAAATGGGAAACCACGGAAAACCATTTTCAGGGCTGCCGATAGTGGGATTCGAACCTACTATCTCCCGGATGCAAGCTCACAGCCGCGCGCCTCTATGCGCACGGCCAACTCGCCCGGTCATTCAAATATTTGAATATTTACTATATTAAATAATGTGTTTAATATATTGGTGCGCTTCATAACATGATTTGTGCAATGTATCACCCATTTACACATATCTCAGGAACTATTCACTCTAGAAGGCTGGGGTTTCGTTAGTTTTGAAGAGAAATATCCGTTGTATTAGTTGATTATCCTGCTTGAGCTGCAGTCACAAGGTGCAGTGTTGTTTTGGCGGAGTATTTTAAAGCTTCTATTCTGCAGTAGGTGAGATTTACCGAAACATTTCCTTTTTAATGCAATTTACTCAAAGTCACTTTTTCCGAAACAAATGTTCCCTTTTCTCAGAAACTACTGGGTATATTTATATGAATTTTTTACCAAATGTTCGTGATACTAGTGTGGTAGTATGGATCTACATTGCTTGACATTGCTTGAATAGTTTACTTTTTACAATACAATAACTGCAGAAAATATTAAAATTGGTGAATATTTTTAAAAATGTCATAACTTTTTCTTAACACATATTTTAAAGCTGTTCTAGACCTATGTATGTAAAAGACATGAGTAAACTTCATATCAAAAAATCATCCTTCTACATTTAATAGCTACTGAGGAAAAGGTTAATTTATTCAGCTATTGTAACATTGACGAGATACAGCATTACTACTCCCCTTAAAGAGCACAAATATAGTGCACTACATATGACATTACATAGGTAAAAAGTTGACGAACTTCTGCTAAAGAGTACATGATGTTCTGCTAAACTCCGCACAGAGCTAGATAAAATTCTCAAAATAAATACATATTCCCTTGATCGTGTAGGCCTTCACAAATACATTCACATTATTTTACGACTAATTCATTATTTATGTTGTTTTGTGTCTGAGTTTTGTGGAGTTTTCTTTTGAGTAATTATTCTGAATTTAATATAATCACCTATTTCATGCTCTGCGGACTACTGGAAATTACCACATTCACCGCAGTTTCTGTTTATGGGTAAAGGATTATTTATTAAAAGGAGATTACACCAAATTTGAAAAAATCATTCCCGACTCGATTGAAAAAATAAGGCTCTTCAATTATAAATACCATTATGGAAACACGTATCATGACTGAAATATGTGCGCATTAAATGAGATTGGAATTACAGAATTTGTTTGTCAACAAATTCCATTGACCCGCGCGTGCGATCTTCTGAAGGGATGCACACGCTGTGCTGGCGTGTTTGAAGAGATGCTTTGCACAACACATTATTAGTTCTCGTATTAACTCCCATGACCCATTACGATCGTGAAACAGAATCAGTAACTCATTCGCTGTTTACCTAAAATGACAATGTTTCAAGCAAAATTTGTATGGTTGAAAGCATGCATCGTATTCCAGTGTTCACAAAATAATACTGTGTTCATATAGTCGTTCAGTTTGTTAACCTGTTTTATGTAAAAAGGGAGTTTCCTAGTAAAGACATGTTTCGTTGATGATGGTCTGAGTCCCCGTCAGGAAATTTTAAAATTCAGAAAAGAGATGCTAACTTCTTGAGAGTTTCATCGTCCCTAAGGTCCACTCCACAAAATAGTACTGGGTTAATGATGATGATGATGATGATGATGATGATGATGATGATGATGATGATGACGCTTGTTGTTTAAGGAGGCCTTAAATCTAGGTCATCAAGCCATCTGTCTGTCTGTCTGTTAGGTTATCAGCCCAGAGGCTGGTTGGATCCTCAAATAGCAGCACCAAAGGTTATGCGGTTATAAGGAAAACACAAAAACCAATGGCAGCACCAAAATTAGGCGTACTAGGCAAGACGAGGAGTGAGGTAGTTTGCCATTGCTTTCCTCACTGGGTCAGAAAGTACTATTGCAGCACGACTGACCCTGTGAGCAACACCTTTCATAACACTCAGATGCACTAGTCGTGCTCTGAATGTCATTACTCAGCACCACTCACACCCCAGCAGCTTCCATATTGTCACAGCCATGGACGAGACTGGGACTTCGGTGGAAGCTACACTTTACTCTGGCCTGTGCCAAGAGATGGATACAAAAGTACTGTATCCATCAAGAAATGGCAGCAGGCAAACATCAGGCCATAATGGTACGAAATGAGACGAAATGGAATGACAATTGAAAAGTGAAAAAGTCATCCACTGACCAGAATTCAAAACGTGATGAAGATATAAAGTATGACAAAGAATTTAAAATATTCAGCAGATACAACTCAAAATACTGAAAGTTAAAAACAATTCCAAAGTCGATCCACTGACTAGAATTCAAAAATACGACGATGAACAATGATTGTCAACTTAAAAAAAATCAGTGGATCCGACCCGCAATGCTTCATCTTACCAGAAACTATCTTAAAACAATGGTACATACTGAACAAGGGGCTGCTTCCAATGCACAATCCTAAATCTTGATGTCTAAAGGGGTCCAAAATCCAGATCAACGGCCCCTGATAATGGTACTTATCACCGGTAAGGTAGAACTATGGTATTTCTCATGCTGCGGTACTAAGCATAAATAACGTAGACTCACGGTGTTACACACATTGTGGTACTACTCACAAGTAATGTACGTGGCACAGGTAACGTAAATCCATGGTGTTCCTCACCTAGGGACCCGAACTATCCCATGGTGTTCCTCACATAAACCCGTGTTGGTTCCCACATAACAGTACTAATCATATGCAACGTAAGCCCATGGTATTCCGAATATAGTGTTCATAATCACAGGCACTGTAAACCCACAGTGAACCACTATCTGCTGCTACTAACCACAAACCTATTCTGTACCTAACATTGTGGTATTAGTCGCAAGTAAAGGCGACTCATAGTGTTCCCCGCGTGATGGTACTAATCACAAGTAGTTTCATGGTTCTAATTCAATCATCAGTTGGTATCCCCTTTTAGTCGCCTCTTACGGCAGGCAAGTGATACCGTGGGTGTATTCTTCGTCTGCGTCCCGCACCCACAGTGAGTACTAGGTTAATTCCTGTGATTATATTAATAATAATCGTAAGTGACAAGAAACACCTACAACAAAGGTTCTGTCTTTCGGGGATAAACTGAGGCACTGTTGTTAAACCTGATTATCTGCATGCAGAAGAAATTTTGGATATGATTTGATTAGGTAGGCTTGAAGATATGCCGAAAAGAGGAAAAAAATGCTAAGTATAATTCTAGGTCCGAATGTAAACATTGGAATACGGAGACTCAAATCTCAAAAATGAATTGTGTCAAAGAACAGGAGTGGTTGAATTGATGAAGAGACGGTTACAGTTGTATGGCCACTTGTTCAGGATGGACAGTAACAGACTAACGATGCGAATGAAAGGAAGAGGGAGACAGAGCTGAAATGGTGAGGCTTGACTTGAAGAAAGCAGTGTTCCGGAAGATTACATCATGGACAGAAATCGATGCAGACAACTTGTCAAAAAGTTCCGTGGTTTCCAGGAGACTGAGAAAACACAAGTGAGGAGAAAGGAGAACCTCTACAGCAGGACATGAGAAGGAAGTAATAGAAAGAATGAAAAGATGCTGGCAGAGACGGTTGATTAGTAGGCTGTAGGTGTTAATATTATTACTCTTGTTTTAGAAAATTGAAAGAATGATTATTATTATTATTATTATTATTATTATTATTATTATTATTATTATTATTATTATTATTATTATTACGTCATTTGGGAAGCTTCCACGTCCATTCTAAAGTTGCCTTTTTCTCTGTAAGATGACAAAAGAAGATCCCTATTAGGCGATTTACAGCCAATTTTTTATTAATTGTGTAGGCTTAAAACCGAATATTTCGCTGCAGATCCTTCCAATGAGGTGGGAATGGATTTTTTCTCCAGGCCTTGATACGTCCACTACATTGGACCCGTGGACTAAAGATGCCTGAAAAATAACGTAGCAGTTACTTTGTCACAGTTACATGCTTCTTATTGTTACAAATGTAAGGAGGACAAAAATAACAGATTACCGAGTAACTGCAACAGAATAACGTACAAGTGAAAACAGTAACTGGAAAGTTGTAGCTGTCACTAGTAGCATCTTACAGACATAGAATGTGACCTTCAGAGTTCAGATAGTCTTCCAAGTGTCAGCGCTTTCGTAGGAGATTGCTTTAAGTCAAATACTCTATAGTGTATTTGTTTAAGTTGTTGCTGTCATCTGGTAACTAAAGTGTAAACTCTTATGACATATTCAACTGCTCAGGAGTAATCGTTGACTCAGACATTGAGCAGGGCTACCTACATTATAATATTATTGCAAGTTTCACCTGTATAATTTTTCTTGTACCATAAATTAGTAAGCTAACTTTCCATATTGATATTATAGATAACATTACTTCATTTTACTGGTTATGTAGCGCATGCCTATCTACGAAATGTCACTGTAATATTTGTCTCAAATAGAACATAATGGAACATAATGTGAACTAAAATCTAAAATAAACATTGCCTATAAAATATATATTCACAACTTATAAAATGGAATAAAAAACAATATTAATAATTTCTGGACGTTTACTAGTAGTAAAAGAGGTTTGTTTTTTTTGTTTTTTGCTAGTTGCTTTACGTCGCACCGACACAGATAGATCTTATGGTGACGATGGGACAGGGAAGGGCTAGGAGTGGGAAGGAAGCGGCCGTGGCCTTAATTAAGGTACAGCCTGGTGTGAAAATGGGAAACCACGGAAAACCATTTTCAAGGCTGCCCACAGTGGGGTTCGAACCTACCATCTCCCGAATACTGGATACTGGTCGCACTTAAGCGACTGCAGCTATCGAGCCTATTTCTTTAACGACAACAGGTATGAAATTGAAGGATTTGCGCAATATTTCTCATCGGTGTATACCATCCCGGACTTTAATTATAATATCGATAACATGGACTTGGATAAGATGCCTATATTACCAACTATGGATGTGCTCAATATTACTTCTATATCAGAAGAGGACGTAAAAAGAGTCATAACTGGAAAACTAAAACCTAAAAAGCCTAGCGGTCCAGATAACATCCCACCTTATATAATTAAAGTTTGTGCAGAAATACGGGTTCCAGAGCTAACCTTCATTTTCAAACTTTCATTAAGAAAGTCTTGCTTGCCTGAAAGGTGGAAAATATAAAAAATTACACCAGTTCCTAAGGCAGGCGTTCATGAAAATATATCTAACTACCGCCCTGTTTCCATTATTGACGCCTTTGCAAAAATACGAACATATATTATGTTTTAAGAACTATAATCACATTAAGGCGGGTATTTCAGAATTTCAGCATGGATATTTACCTAATAGATCTGTTATTACAAATCTTGTAGGATTTACTGAGATACTGTATGATGTATTGGATGAGAACGGATGTTCTCTATACAGACCTCGAAAAAGCATTCGACAAAGTAGATCATAAAATTCTTGCCCAAAAAATGCACCAGTTTGGGTTCTCGGAACCACTACTTCGAATGTTATGTACTTACCTGAAAGATCGACGTCAGTTTGTGTCTTCTAAAGGCGAAATCTCAGACAACTTCATTAGTTACTCAGGTGTTCCTCAAGGATCTAATTTGGGTCCCGTTCTATTCTTAATTTTGATTAACGACTTGCCGAATAATCTTCGTCGTGCCAGTTGTTTGCTGTTTGCTGACGATTTGAAACTATTTAAAGTAACAAGAAGGATGAGGATGAACTACAGCAGGACATTGATCGTGTTGTACAACGGTGCGATATGAATCACATGTCTCTTAATGTAAAGAAATGTAAATCAGTAACTTTTACCAGCAAAAAGAAAGGTACGATTGCGTCGTACTATATAAAAGATTCCGAACTAGAAACAGTTTCGGCAATAAGAGACTTAGGAGTAATATTTGATGAAAAATTAACATTCAACGCCCATACTACAAAAATAACGAACGATGCCAACCGTATGCTCGGGTTTATAATAAGGAGTTCTAAATTATTTACTCAAGCATCGATTGTTAGGAGTAAATTAGAATATGCATCTGTAATTTTGGAGCCTTGTTCTAAAAAACAAATACATTGAAGTTGTTCAAAACAAGTTTCTGCGGTATCTGTATTATAAAACAAATAAGACATTTTGCCGTTTTGATACATCAGCACAGTATTTAAGAAGTAACCTTAACCTCACGTCGTTGCGCAACAGAAGAATCATTATTTCTCTAAAAACGTTAAATAAAATCGTAAGAAATAAATGTAATTCCATAGAACTGCTCAAATTTATATCTTTTTATGTTCCACGAGCTGGATCTCGCATTAACACAGTATTTCAAGTTCCAAGATCTAGAACATCTCATCACTTGAACTCGCCATTTATTAAAATGCTACGATGTTACAACACATTTGCTGCAGGAATAGATTTATTTTCTGAATCACACACTGTCATTAATACACATTTAAAGGCCTGTGTTTCTAATTTCTAATTTATTAATTCAGACTCCTTTTTCTATATAATAGGTGCTCTTTAACGTATTTATTATTATAGTCACTTACTACTCTAGTTATATCCTTGTTTCAATTCCAGTATTTTTCATAGTGTAGAAATAATAATGGATGTACTTTGGACTGTCAATGTCTCTGTATATGTGTTTTCCATTCATTCCTCCTCCTTGTCTTTAATATCTTCAGCATTATTATTATTATGTATTATCTTTACTTACATGTATGCATTATAAGTACTGTTGTGTTAAGGAGGTACTGTATTGGGCCTACTGCCTGTGTACTTTCAAAAAGACAAATAAATAAATAAATAAATAAATAAATAAATAAATAAATAAATAAATAAATAAATAAATAAATAAATAAATAAATAAATCCTTTTACATAAATGAAGTGAAAAATCTGCGGTAAATTAATAAATGCCGTCGTTACTAGCCAAATATCTAGAGAAATATGTATTCGTACTTATGGACTGTAGACAGGACTCCCTTATGTTGTATTTCGCTGCTCGTGCCGTCTTTTGTTTCTTTCTTGAAGTCCAGGGCTAGCACCGACGAATGGGAGTGCTATTTCTGAATTCTCCATTATATTTTTCCATGTGACTAGCGCGGGCAGTTCAAACAGCAAAATAGCATGATCCCTGGACCAATAAATATATCATTTAATGAATGAATTAGGGCACAAAACGAATGAGCAACATGAAGAAAACAACACCTAATTAATACAAATGACTTCAGTGAGCAAAGACATCGCACACAAAAGTGTTAGACAAACAAAACACATACGGAAGCGCTGCGACGTAGCAGAAAAAATAGTTGTAAGGTAGTAAAGTATGTATCCATACCATTCTCTGCAAGTAAAATATTTCGTACTATTTCTTAATTTACCGCAGATTTTTGACTTTGTTTGTGTAAAAGCAATTACGTTCCATAATGTAGGAAGAGTAGCATAAATTCAGGGAGTTCTATAGGCTGTACCCCTAATATCTATGCAAATCGCATTGCATAACCGTTGTACAGTGTAGGGTACACTTGTTACTGCCTTGCATTCTAACCTATCAGCACCTACTTATCACTATACCTCGGATTTGTAGGTGGTAATAGGTTAGAATGCAAAGTAATGTGGTTTGTAGGAAGTGTCATGCAACCCGTTGTACCATACTGTAGGAAGAGTAGCAAAAATTCAAGGAGTTCTTAGGCTGTACCCCTAATATCTATTCAAATCTCATAGCATAACCGTTGTACAGCGTAGGGTATACTTGTTACTGGCTTAAGTAAATTTGCATTCTAACCTATCAGCACCTAATAATCCGAACTCTACTTATCACTAACAACGCCAAGACCCGTAGTGTTTCTCGGATAATCTTACTGCTTCTATGTAACGCAGACCCACGGTTTTCCCTGCAAGGTGGTATTAGCCGCAAGTAACGTCGACCCATGGCGTTCCGCACGTAATGGTACTAAGCACATGTAATCACATGGTTCTAATATCATACCTTGGACGCCCCTTTTAGTTGCCTCTTACGACAGGCAGGGGATACCGTGGGTGTATTCTTCGTCTGCGCCCCCCCCCACCTACAGGGGGTAGTATCGCTATCCTCGAGAAGTTGATGAAATAGGACATTCTCTTTTGCTATTACATTTACTTCTCCGCAGTCAATCACAATTTATGCGAGCTGTTTCCCGGCGAACGAGCCTTTTGTGTAACTGTGATACTTTCTTTTACTAAATGGATTCCAGGAAGGAATCAAAATACGAGAAGCAACTCAATGTAGAAGGAATTTTCAAAGCATTCATAAAAGGGAACAGAAGAAAGAAAAACGGAACACAAGTCATTCTGAAGGAATGAGGGAGAAAGGACTGGAAATATTAGAACTGGGAAAACAGGTCTGCGATAGAATTGCCCCTTACGTTCCTACCAGGGACCGTAACCATTTATCGCCAGCGCTGTATCACGGCAAATGAAATTCTAGCTCATTTACTAAAAGGAAACAAAAAATACGCCTACAAGAGGACATTCTACTAACTAGCCTTCGATAGTTACTCACGAGAGAAATTAGCCTGTTCTAAATACAGAGAAAAATGTAGATTTTGCATTAACCAAATTTACACTTTTCTGTTCTGCTGAAAGTATAAAGTGGCAGGGAAGGATTCAATTGGGTGGAAATGTAGTAAACAGTTTGGTCTAAGCTGATGGCTTGGTCTTAATGGCAGATTGTGCACAAAGCCTGCAGTCTAATATCTTGGAACTCGAAAATGGGTGCCTTTGCAAGGCTAAATTGATGACCGTAGGTGAAATAAGCAAAAGAATTGATTGTCAGATTGGGGATATAAAGCTGGGGCAGGTAGATAATTTCAACTATTTAGGACGTGTGTTCTCCAAGGATAGTAGTATTGTGATAATGAATCAAGATACATTAAAGCTAAAGCAGTGAGCTCGCAGTTGCGATCAATAGTATTCTGCACGGAGGAAGTCAGCTCCCGGACGAAACTATCTTTACATCGGTCTGTTTTACGACCAACTTTGCTTTACGGGAGTGAAATCTGGGTGGGCTCAAGATATCTCATTCATAAGTTAGAATTAACAGACATGAAAGTAGCGAGAATGGTTGTTGGTAAGAACAGCTGGGAACAATGCCAGGAGAATACTCTGAGTATATAAAGCCTAAATTAGGAATGAACTCCGTGGATGAAAATGTACGCATAAACCGGCTACAGTGACGGGGTCATGTGAGGAGAATGGAGGAGGATACGTTACCTAGGAGAATAATGGACTGTTATGGAGGGTAAGAGAAGTAGAGGCGACCAAGATGACTATGGTTAGACTCGGTTTCTTATGATTTAAAGATAAGAGCTATAGAACTAATCAAGGCCGAAGAATTAGTTATAAATAGAGGATTGTGGTTGCATTTGGTAAATTTACAGAGGCTTGCAGACCGAAGGCTGAAAGGCATAATGGTCTATAATGAACATGTAAGTATGTTTTGCACTCAATGTGTTTAATATTTCCCGTGGGTTTTTTTTTAGAATTGGCTTTACGTCACAGCGACACAGATAGGTCTCATGAAAACGATGGGATAGGAAAGGGCTAGGAGCGGGAAGGAAGAGGCCGTGGCCTTAAGGTAGATCCCCAGCATTTGTCTGGTGTTAAAATAGGAAACCACGGAAAACCACAGCCAGAGTAGTGGTTTAAAAATGGTTATGAACTAACCTTCACACAGAATAGCTGTGAGCAGAGCGACCACAGATGTCTTCATAAGGGTTGGTAGAGGACCATCTCAAAAGAGAAAATTATAGCCTATAGTAATATTACAGCGTGTATCGAAGTTCAATACCGAAACTTCAAGGAGTGATAGAGGGGGAAATATATATTAGATATTTTTATTATATAACTTTAGGTCGGAAATCGATAGAAATTGAAGTACAGTCTCTTTAAGAAAAAAAGATGAGTGCACGGTGGTGTGCTACTTCCTTGAAGTTATACTACTCAGAAATTATGGAACCTATAGATATAATTTTCGTTGTGGTATCCGCAGCGTGTTTATGTACATAGAAGGTGAATTATATCTTGAGAGTTACAATTCATTCTGATAAAACAGTAAGTGTGAGGAACATATAACCATGCTTTCATTCTTCTTTGGAACAACCATACAATTTAGAGCAGTCGCGAATAAAAGTAATTAAATCTATATGTCAATCGGTAACCGGTGATTTGCATTTAGGGTAGTCGCCGAGGTGGCAATTTTCCTATCAGTTGTTTTCCTAGCCTTTCCATAAATAATTTCAAATAATTTGGAAATATATTGAACATCTCCCTTGGTAAATTATTCCAATCCCTAACTCCACTTCCTATGAATAAAAATGTGCCTCAATTTGTCCTCTTCAATTCTAAATGTATCTTCTGATCTTTTCTACTTATTAAAACACCGCTCAGACGCATTCGTCTACTAATGTCATACAAAGCCATCTCTCCTTCCACTGATAACTCAGAATATCCCACTTAGTCGAGCAGGTCATCTCCTTCCATGATTTCATCGGAGGCTGTTCATCATCATCATCATCATCATCATCATCATCATCACCACCACCAGCACCACCACCACCAGGGTGACCACTGCTCGCATACAGGAATTTCAAATCTTTTTCCACAGTAGTTTTGCTCGGCTGTGGCTTCACCAGGGTGGAATTTGTCCCACGAAGATCGGCTGCCTAACACTGACACGTTTCCAAAAAAAAAAAAAGACTGTTAACGCTCAACATCGTTGATTTTGAACTTATGAGAATTCTGACATTCACCCCATCCTCGCGAATGTGTTTTCCATTGTTATGAAACCTTACGTTATCCATATATCAGGACTAAACCACAGACTTTTAGAGTGTAATGGGTTAGCATACTAATTTGGTGTAGCCTAGCCCGTTCTTCCTTAATCTAGCGAGAATAACAAATTCGACGGTTTATAATGGGCCGTACCCCTGATGTTTATGCAAACCTCACAGCATAACTGTAGTGCAGACTAGTTTTGGTTCTCTTGCAGTCACTGTCCCCTTTTACACTGAATCATTTCTCTTTACACATTAATACCCTACAGCACACACAAAGGATTTTAACCCTGATTGCGGTTTACAACGGAAGGCAGAGCGAGTGAAATTGCAAATGTATTCTCACAAACGCGGCCTCACTATTCGCATCCTGACAAATACATTAGGGCTTAGGAAATAAAATTTCACTCTTTGTTGTCAGAATTATTCTACGAAAAACTGAGAATCGTGCGGTATCACGACATCAACAGTCCCACAGTTAGATAGACGAAGATGCGTTGAGGATGTTTGTTGTTTAAATGGGGCTAACAGCTAGGTCATCGGCCAATAATGATACGTTCAAAATGTATCCACTGACTAGAATATAAAACGAATACGAAAAATTTATCGTGAAACCAAAACAATCAGTGGATTCAGTTCACAATACCTTAATTACTGGGATGTTGCTTATTATCTAAAGGTCTCCAAAATACAGGTCACCCGCTCCTTATAATGGTACTAATCACAGGCCACGTATAATCACGGTATTGCTCACATAGTGCTACTAACCACAGGTAATGTAGAACCACTGTGTATCTCACATTGTTGTAATGCCTGCATGCAACAGAAACCCATGGTGTTCCTCACATAATTGTATTGCTCTCAGGCAGCGCAGACCCATGGTTTTCTTCACAGTGGTACTTTACACGGGAGCCAGTCAAACCCGTGGTTTTTCTCACAATATGGTGCCACCCACAGGCAACGTAGACCCATGGTGTTCCTTATGAAGTGGTACTACTCACAGGTAACGCAGACCCATTCTGAACCCTGTGGAACCGACCGGTGGAATGCACACCATGTCAATTATCACAAACAACTCCCAAACCCGTAGTGTTTCTGGCATATTAGCACTGCTCCTATCTAACGTAGACCCATGGATTTCCTCGCAAGGTGGTACTAGTCGCAAGTAACGTCAACCTATGGTGTTCCTCACGTAACGGAAGTAATCACAAAAAATCACATGGTTCTAATATTATCACCCCTTGACGACAGGCAGGGGATACAGTGGGTGTATTCTTCGTCTGCGTCCCCCACCCACAGGGGTCATACAGTAGCTTGGAGGCAACTGACCTTCGGGAAGAATGTCTCAACAATGTACATTTTTGACCTCAGGGGAAATTTATTCTGAATATCTAAAAGTGAAATAGCTACCGTGGTATTAATTATTTTCCTGGTGTGAAAATTGGTAACCACGGAAATCCATATTCAAGACTACCGGCACTGGGGTTCGAAACTACCATCTTCCGAACGCACGCTCACAGCCACCCACTCGCTCGGTTGAGCGTACACTCCGTGTGCTTTGGTGCACGCTCCTTCTATACAGGGTGTTCAAAAATAGGGGGCATAATTTCAGTTATGTACTTTTTACATGTAGATAATCAAAATAGTGCATTACAACATATGTCTGGAAATGCTTCATTTCCGAGTTATGGCGTTCACAACACCGAACTCCACCGGAACGTTTTTCTTCCGCAGGTCATTGTCATTGCAGAAGAAGTTCAAAATGTCCACCTCCTGCTTGAATACAGACCTCACATCGATGTCTCATTGACCTGCGAACACGATCCCAAACTCCAGGAGTATTGCGTATGTCCTCACACGAAGCCACAATTCGATTCTGAAGGGTTTCCACATCAGGCACCGGAGACGAATACACTGATGATTTTAAATGGCTCCACAAGTAGAAATGGAGAGGGTTCAGATCAGGTGAGCGTGGAGACCAAGCAATCGGGCCACCTCTACCTATCCATCGATCAGGAAACATTCGATACAAGTCAATGAGACATCGATGTCAGGTCTGTATTCAAGCAGGAGGTGGAAATTTTGAACATCTTCTGCAATGACAATGACCTGCGGAAGAAAAAAGTTCCGGTGTAGTTCAGTGTTGTGAAGGCCATAACTCGGAAATGAAGCATTTCCGGACACATGTTGTAATGATCTATGTTGATTGTCTACATGTAAGAAATACATACCTGAAATTATAACCCCCATTTTTGAAATACCTGTATATCGAGACACATCCGGAGGGTGAAAACAGTATATTAGCCTCTGTTGCTAATTGCGAAGATTGACACTATATAAATGTAAAACATCCATATTCTGAATGATAGGGGTTTTGATGGGCCGTACCCCTAATGTTTATGCAAACCCCGTAGCACAGTCGTTGTGAAGGTAGACTATACTTGTTACTCGCTTCAGGAAGTTTGCATTCTAACCTATTACTGTATAAACATCCGGGCCCTAATAATCACGGTATTGCTCACATAGTGCTACTAACCACAGGTAATGTAGAACCACTGTGTGTCTCACATTGTTGTAATGCCTGCATGCAACAGAAACCCATGGTGATTGTGAGTATTATTCTGTTTTTAAAAAAATATTCTTCTCCTTCAGTTTGGCTCCTCGTGTTCAATGCTGTCGTACATTACGCCACTGGCGTATTCTTTTATCCATAGATCTTCTTGAATAAATTTGATGCTGGTTATTTTTTGCCTTTCCTAGTATTTTGAGAGAATCGTGATTAGTGGTAGGATGTCGGCCTCCGGATCCGAAGATCCCGGCAGAGGTAATCAGATTTTAGAAGGGCGGTCAAAAGTCCATTCGACACTCCTTGTCGTACGATGTCGACATGTAAAAGATCTCTTGTGACACATTTGGTGTTTAGAGGACAAAATTCATTTTAAAAACTCAGCCACAGACACCCATGAGCGATTCAATTTATTCTGCAATGTAGTAGGCCCAGAGTAAAAACAGAACGTCGAAACTGTCGAGCAGACAGCCAGGCGGCGTCAGATTAAAATGCCTGCGCACGTAGATGAAGCCATGCAATTATTATTATTATTATTATTATTATTATTATTATTATTATTATTATTATTATTATTATTATTATTATTATTATTATTATTATTATTATTATTATTTCTCTACAGGGTCGGGTATGAGGTGAGATGAATGTCGTGGCGGGTTTTTATGACCGGATACCCTTCCTGACGTCAACTACATCAGAGGAGTTAATGAGATGAAATGAATGACGTGATATATGATAGTAGGAAGGCAGAGAGGGAATCCCGGTGCCGGCACGTAGCCTACTCCTCTCGAATAGCGCCAGTGGGTCTGCTCAAGGCTAAACATCACCATCCGACGGACGAATCACCATCAACAGCGTATGAGCGGAGAGGTTTGGAATTTAATCCAGGCTTTTGTCACACAATCCAGTGATTAGAAATTGTATACCACCACCTCCCCTACTCTGCCGGCCAACCTCTGTGTCAGACCGTTTAGACTTCAACGCGTGAACGATCATGGCCAGCAGGCTGGCTATTATTATTATTATTATTATTATTATTATTATTATTATTATTATTATTATTATTATTATTATTATTATTATCATTATTATTATTATTATTATTATTAAATTTGTTTTACGTCGCAGGAGACAGATAGGCCTTGCGGCGACGATGGGATAGGAAAGGCTTAGAAGTGGGAAGGAAGCGGCCGTGGCCTTATTTAAGGTACAGCCCCAGCATTTGCCTGGTATGAAAATGGGAAACCACGGAAATTCATCATCAGTGCTGCCGCCAGTGGGGCTCGAATTCACTATCTCCCAGATGCAAGCTCACAGCTGCGCGGCCCTAACCGCACGGCCAGCTCGCCCGGCATTACTATTATTATGATTATTAAAGTAACTTTTAATTGTAACTTTAATCTCAACTCCCGTAAGCACAAGTGCGCGTCTGTATATGTATACAAAATTATAGTGATGTCTGTCACTTTCCAAGTTGGAATTAACCTTTTACATAGGATAGCTGTACTGCAGGTTGACATTCCATGCTTCTTACTTTAATTAATCACTTGAAAACCTAGGACTGTACTTTTACTGTCTTGGGACGAGTTTACTTTGTACAAGAATGTAACAGATTGTTTTCTTACTTGAGTTTGGCAAAAAGTAACTTGGAATCCCTCGATCACGGGGATGCTACTTCCCAGAGAGTATCGATCAGAGTACAGTTGTACGAAGAGTGATATGGGCAAGGCTTGCAGATAATTGGGTGGGAATAAAATCCTCTTGTTTACCCGAAGTGGTGAGGTTCTTGATCAATAAGAAAAGCGCAAATTTAAAAGAAATGAAATGAAATGGCATATGGCTTTTAATGCCGGGAGTGTCCGAGGACCAGTTCGGCTCGCCAGATGCAGGTCTTTTGACTTGACTCCCGTAGGCGACCTGCGCGTCGTGATGAGGATGAAATGATGATGAAGACGACACATACACCCAGCCCCGTGCCAGCGGAAGTAACCAATTATGGTTAAAATTCCCGACCCTGCCGGGAATCGAACCAGGGACCCCTGTGACTAAAGGCCAGCACGCTAACCATTTAGCTATGGAGCCGGACAATTTTAAAGGGAAAATGTGTTTTTTTTTTCTATAAACTAAATTTGCACCAGAAGTAACAAAAATTACACAGGCAAGGGCATTTTTATCCATCAGAAATATTCGATTTTAAGATCGCAATATGGAGAAAATTACAGACAAGACGAAGACTATAATTTTATGATCACCTTCACAGAATGAAAAAGGACAGGCTAACTAAGAGGATTTTTTACTATATCTCCAAATTTAAACATACCGCCGATTGGTTGAAAGAGATACGATGGCATCTCAAAAAGAGTGAAGATCGCAGATTACATAATAATTAACAGGTTAGACTTCCGGCGTCAGATCACTTCTGAGTATATTTCGCTTTTGCGAATTCGACGTCACTCTAGGAGGGTGTCATCGGAGGAATAGAGGCAGGTGATTAGATAACGTGCCAAGGAATTCTGGGAAGGAAAAGAAAATCACTGTATCATTGTCTTAGATTCTAAGCGGTCTAAAATTGTCCAAATTCTATAATAAAAATAAAAAATATGTTCATATCCAAAGTACAGTGATTAGAGCTACTAGATAATATCCTTTGAGCCGTGGGTTGGACTCCTAGTCCTAGCTGAGATTCGAATTGATGGGGTGGTTGAAAAGGTACATGAATCTCTCCTTCACTGGACACAAATTTACTTGTTTAATTTTATAGGTGACTGATTAGCGGGGTGGAGTATAAGGCTTGATTCCCGGTTTAAATACGGGGTTCTTGTATGGTTTATTCCAATGCCTCGGAGGCTGGGTGTTTCTTCTGTTTCTAAATTTCCTGCAACTTACACACTACATTGACATTCGGTATACCTTTCACGATAAATATCGTTAATACTCACCACTAGCAAAACAAAAAATACTCACCGGGAGGTCCGATATATTTGGCTTGTAGTAGTATCTCAATTTACTTTTTTTTTACGTCCCACCGACACAGATAAGTCTTCTGGCGGCGATGGGATAGGAAAGGCTTAGGAGTAGAAAGGAAACTGCCGTGGAGTTAAGGTACATCCCCAGCATTTGCCTGGTTTGAAAATGGGAAACCATAGAAACAGGGCAATCCTAACCTCACATGCCCCGTAGGAGTCGTCTTACCGGTCAAGATAGCGACCGAGGGTATTTTTGAGGGATGGAGAGGATCATCTCCACGTTCTTAGGTGTAAAGGATGGTCGGTTTTCTGACAGCACGTTGCGAAACCTCGAGAAACTTCTCTCCACGCCAACGGATGTCAAATGTTCGAAAACACTCATATCTAAATTGCCTCCTTTAAATATTTCACTCATCTTGCAAATAATTTGACACCCCTGGTTTTCTTCAAGCACTAGTTTCATTTTTGATCGTATTTCTTTTTCAAATATTATGTAGAAAAGATGCTTAAGAGGTGCTGGGTGAATTAATGACGATTCGAACTGAGAATGGTCAGTAAAATTGTAGCCGAAACAGGGCAAATTTATAAAACAAAAGCTGTTAAGACTTTAAAAATGGCTAAAAATGGACCAATACGTCAATAAACGTCCAAAAAGGCAACAAAAATAAACGCACCATTTTCTGGCTCAGAATTAACATATATTATGTTGAGCCTCGTGCTCGGACACTCGAGAAATAAAAGCATTCTTCGTCAACTCCCGTGACCTACTTATTACTCACCCTGTAGCAGGCACTTGCAGCGAGCTCGCCCACTCTCACACACTGACCCAGGATGTATATTTTATTGAACCAATACTCCATGAAGAACGCAGGCTCCAGCTGTAACCTTTATATATATATATATATATAGGGGATATGATGTTCAAGCGCAATACATCAATTTGCTGGTGATGCGCTAGGCTTGTCGCTGAAATACGACCTGTGAAAGTCAGGAACTGCCCCATATTCGAGCACCTGACAATACAACTGACACTATTTCTCCACTCGCTGAAATCTATCTATATATATATATATATATAAATGTCATTGTATGTATGTGGGTGGGTGGGTGGGTGGGTGGGTGGGTGGGTGGGTTTGTACCACATCTCCTCCCAAACCATTGGAGCGATTTCAACCAAATTTGATACACTTATGACTTGGTATCAGGAGACAAACCTCGTAGGGGTAAGACATCCCAAACACCCCTGGGGGTGGGGGGGCGAGGGGGGTCATATATAAAAATAAATAAAAATAGTGTCGAATCCATACTTTTCGGGGTCGCTGAGATGAATAGTGACACTCCAATTTTTTCAAAGTCCAAGTTCAGCCCCCCTTTGTGGTGGGGGCGAGGGGGGAGTGATATATACAAATAATCGAAAATAATGTCGAATACATAGTTTTCGGGGTCGCCAAAGTGAATAGCGACACTCCGGATTTTCAGTATCAGGAGACAAACCGCGTGGGGGTAAGACACGCCAGGAACCCTTAGGGGCGGGGGGCGAGGGGGGTCATAAATAAAAATAAACGAAAATAGTGTCGAATCCATACTTTTCGGGGTCGCTGAGATGAATAGTGACACTCCGATATTTTTAAAAGTTCCAAGTTCAGCCCCCTTTGGGGTGGGGGCGAGGGGGGAGTGATATATACAAATAATCGAAAATAGTGTCAAATACATAGTTTTCGGGGTCGCCAAAGTGAATAGCGACACTCCGGATTTTTGGTATCAGGAGACAAACCACGTGGGGGTAAGACACCCCAGGAAACCTTAGCGGCGGGGGGGGCGAGGGGGGTCATATATAAAAATAAATGAAAATAGTGTCGAATCCATACTTTTCGGGGTCGCTGAGATGAATAGTAACACTCCAATTTTTTTAAAGTCCAAGTTCAGCCCCTTTGGGGTGGGGGCGAGTGGGGAGTGATATATATAAATAATCGAAAATAATGTCGAATACACAGTTTTCGGGGCCGCCAAAGTGAATAGCGACACTCCGGATTTTTGGTATCAGGAGACAAACCGCGTGGGGGTAAGACATCCCAAACACCCCTGGGGGCGGGGGGGCGAGGGGGATCATATATAAAAATAAATGAAAATAGTGTCGAATCCATACTTTTCGGGGTCGCTGAGATGAATAGTGACACTTCAATTTTTTTTAAAGTCCAAGTTCAGCCCCTTTGGGGTGGGCGCGAGGGGGGAGTGATATATACAAATAATCGAAAATAATGTCCAATACATAGTTTTCGGGGTCGCCAAAGTGAATAGCGACACTCAGGATTTTCAGTATCAAGAGACAAACCACGTGGGGGTAAGACACACCAGGAACCCTTAGCGGCGGGGGGCGAGGGGGGTCATATAAAAAAATAAATGAAAATAGTGTCGAATCCATACTTTTCGGGGTCGCTGAGATGAATAGTGACACTCCGATTCTTTTTAAAGTCCAAGTTCAGCCCCCTTTTAGGGTGGGGGTGAGGGGTGAGTGATATATACAAATAATCGAAAATAGTGTCAAATACATAGTTTTCGGGGTCGCCAAACTGAATAGCGACGCTCCGGATTTTTGGTATCAGGAGACAAACCACGTGGGGGTAAGACACCCCAGGAACCCTTAGGGTCGGGGGGCGAAGGGGTGCGATATAAAAATCATCGAAAGTAGTGCCGAATGCATCCTTTTGGGGTCGGTTAGATGAATAGTGACACCCCGCGATTTTTTAAAGTCCAAGTTCATCCCCCTTTTAGGCGGGGAGCAAGGGGGGTGAGATATAAAAATAAAAGTATTTAGTGTCAAATATACAGTTTTCGGGGTCGCCGAGGTGAATAGTAACACTCCGGAATTTTAATATCGGGAGACATACCACGTGGGAATAAGACACCCCAGGAACCATTAGGGGTGGGGGCGGGGGGCTTGAGATATGAAAATCATCAAAGTAGTGTGGAATACATACTTTTTGGGATTGCTGAGATGAATAGTGACACTCCAATTTTTTAAAGTCCAAGTTCAGACCCTTTGGCGTTGGGGCGAGGGGGAAGTGATATATACATGTAATCGAAAATTGTGTCGAATACGTAGTTTTCGGGGTCGCCAAAGTGAATAGCGACACTCCGGATTTTTAGTATCAGGAGACAAACCACGTGGGGATAAGACACCCCAGGAACCATTAGGGGCAGGGGGGTCATATATAAAAATAAACGAAAATAGAGTCGAATCCATACTTTTCAGTGTCGCTTAGATGAACAGTGACATCCCGGGAAATTCTTAATTTCACGTTCAGCCCCCTTTAGGGTGGGGGGCAAGGGGGGTGATATATAAAAATAATCGTAATTAGTGTCGAATCCACAGTTTTTAGGGTCGCTGAGGTGAATAGTGGCACTCTGGACTTTTAAAGTCCAAATTAAGGCCCCTTTTGTAGTGAGTGGTTAGGAAGGGAGTTAGATATAAAATAATCGAAAATAATGTCACATCCATGGTTTTAGGTGTCGATTAAATGAGGAGTGACACTCCGGTTGTCGTTTAAGTCCAAGTTGATCCCCAATTGCCAGGCGGGTGAGAAGGAGTCAAGAACAGAAAATATCCAAATGACCGAGATTAAGGATGTTTTTGTACGTTCCAGTATAACTGTCAGCAGAACTTAATGCAAATATTACCTAATACCTGAAAAAAATACTAAGGGGGCAAGACACCCCTTGAAGCCTTAGATAAGGGTACGAAATGTAATTAAGACTGAAAATGCCCGATATTAGTGTTGAATCCATACGTTTCGGGACTACGGGAACAATTTCAAACAAACTTGGTCACTTATGACTTATTATCAGGAGACAAAGTGCGTGGAGGTATGACAACCCTAGCACACCTACGACGGGATGAGATGTAGAAATAATCGAAAATAGTGTCGAATCCATTCTTTTCGGGGTCGCTGAGATGAATAGTAACGCTCCAATTATTTTAGAAGTCAAAATTCTGCCTCCTTTCGCATAGCGGTGAGAAAAAGTGAAAA
Source organism: Anabrus simplex (assembly GCF_040414725.1). Taxonomy (NCBI): domain Eukaryota; kingdom Metazoa; phylum Arthropoda; class Insecta; order Orthoptera; family Tettigoniidae; genus Anabrus; species Anabrus simplex. The sequence goes on along the minus strand of NC_090274.1, from coordinate 20,682,548 downwards.
ACAAAATTTCGAAAATGACCGAGAGAATGGACGCATGTGTGTATACTGGACCTACTGTCTGGAGAAATATACCCTAGGGGTAAGAGACTCCTAGCCTCTAAAGTAGGGGCGAAATGTAAATATTAACCAAAATGACCGAAATTTGTGTCTAATCCATAGTTTTCGGGGTCGCTGAGATGAACTGTAACACTCTGGATGCCGTTTAAGATAAAGCTCAGTCCTACTCGGCAGGCGGATGAGAACTGGCAAAAAATTGAAAACGTCCAAAGGGACAGAGTTTAAGGATGTGTGTATGTTTTAGCATATCTCTCAATCAAACTTGGAATACACATGACTTACTATATAGAAAACATTACTGTGGAGGTCAGATACACCTAGCCCCCGCTGGTGTTGGGGAATGAGAGGGGCTGACGTGCAAAAATAAGGAAAATAACCAATATTAATGTCGAAATCCATTGTTTATGTGTCGCTGATACGACCTGGGACGCTGTGGATAGCGTTTAAGTCCACGTTCAGCCTCCATCCAGGCAGGAGCTGAGAAGGGCTTAAAAGTAAATAGTATAAAATGACCGAGATTAGTGTTTACTCGATAATTAAATAATCTAAAACTTGAAGTCAGATACATCTAAATAACTATAAAACTACATGATAAGTCGTAAAATCAACATCTCAAAAAGAATTCTATAAGCATTCACTTCACACTCAACTAACTGGTAATACAAATATTAAAAGTAAATATTCAAAAACTATCCGGGCAACACCGGGTACTACAGCTAGTAGTGTAATAAAAATAACCGGTATTTACTTCTCTACGAACCTCAAACTGTTGTCAGGGGCACACCTATCTGAGGTCACGTATATCCAGAGCAGTCAAATAGCTGCATTCCTCCCACCAAACTACCTTGAATAATAATAATAATAATAATAATAATAATAATAATAATAATAATAATAATAATAATAATACCGGGCCAGTTGGCCGTGCGGTTAGGAGCGCCCAGCTGTCAGCTCGCATCGGGGAGATAGTGGGTTCAAACCCCACTGTCGGCAGCCCTAAAGATGGTTTTCCGTGGTTTACCATTTTCACACCAGGCAAATGCTGGGGATGTACCTTAACTAAGGCCACAGCAACTTCCTTCGCATTCCTTGGCCTTTCCTATCCTATCGTCGCCATAAGACCTATCTGTGTCGGTGCGACGTAAAGCAACTAGCCATAATATTGATTTGATTTGATTTGATTTGATTTGATTTGATTTGATTTGATTTGATTTGATTTGATTTGATTTGATTTGATTTGATTTGATTTGATTTGATTTGATTTGATTTGATTTGATTTGATTTGATTTGATTTGATTTGATTTGATTTGATTTGATTTGATTTGATTTGATTTGATTTGATTTGATTTGATTTGATTTGATTTGATTTGATTTGATTTGATTTGATTTGATTTGATTTGATTTGATTCGATTCGATTCGATTCGATTCGATTTATTCACGTATCTGCAATACCACCACAGTAGATCCCGCTAATTTGATGGATAATTATTGAAGAATTGAATGAACGAAGGAATGAGATGACTAATGGATTACTGAAGTTACATTTAAATGTATTTTAGTTATTTTAAAATTAAGGATTCTATTATTACTAACATTATCACCGAAGGCAACAGGAACACCCAGTTAGAATTAAGAATGCAAATAAGGAATTTTACTCTAAGAGCCCAATATTAGCCTCTTAATTTTTTAACAAGGAATGTAAAAATGATTATATACAATAATTCGACAAGTACTTCTGTATGGTTCCGATACATGGATTATTATTAATAAAGAGCAGCAACAGATGCAAGTCTTTGAGAGTAAAGTTTATAGAAAAATATTTGGCCCATGGTTCGATCCTATCTCCCAAAGCTGGCATAAAAGATCTAATTATGAGATTTACACACTCTCTCAACAACATACTATAATGATTGTCATAGAATCCAACAGACTGTGCTGGGTTGAACGTGTAATGTGGATGCAGGATAACAGAGCACCAGTAGATCTCTTAATGGGAAAAGACCTTTAGGAAGACCCCGAAGCACCTGGAAGAAGGATACCAACAAGGTATGCCGTACCCTCCAAATTGATAACTGGGAAGAGGAGGCTCAATATCGAAAAGGATGGAAGAGGATTGTGAGATCGGCACGGGAATTTAACATCCCTTAGAAGCCTGCAGAGTGAGTGAGTAGCACTATTGTTCTTGCTGTTAATATTACTTGTTTTATTTTTATTCGTAATTATAAGTTGAAAAATGAAAATCCACAACTCGTTTCCAGTGATGGACTGAATGAAGCCTCTATCTAGCGGCGAGGATGGGAATTGTGCCGGCTGTCGGAGCCTGTCTCACTCCTCTTGGGCAATGATTAATGACTGACAGATGAAATGAAATGATATTGGAGAGTTTTGCTGGAATGAATGATGACGGGGAAAACCGGAGTACCCGGAGGAAATTCTGTCCCGCCTCCACCTTGTCCTGCACAAATCTCACATAGTGACCGCAATTTGAAGCATGGAACCCAGCTGTGAGAGGGCGGAGAGCTGCCGCCTGAGCCACAGAGACTCAGAGTAATTATAAGACAAGTAGATCTATACTCTTCAAGTGGTTAAGAGTAAGAGAGGGCCTTGAGCCCTAACTTCGCCACTACTTTTACGGTTTTCGGAGCGAGTAACAAGTTTACTCTAGCCTGCACAACGGTTATGCCATTAATTTTGCACAAACATTGGGGGTACGGTCCAACAGAACCCGTAGAATTTATGTTATTTTCGCTACATTACGGAAGAGAGGACTAGATGCCGCTTCTTAATAAAAGAATTGATTTTAATTCTAACCTATTACTGCCTTAAAAATCCGTAGTCTAGATAGTATTCATGATCTTTCAAATTATCTAAACCTGCTAAGCCTTAACATGCTTATCTGTCGGTGAAGTTGTTACATATTGACATACATTATGCAATCCTTACTTAAAACCTTAAGATGCCTACATTTAAATTATCATACATTACAATTTCTATTTATGTAGTGCGTTTTTATCACCTTGATCTAAATGTAATACTAAACGTATCATTCAATATAGCAAAATGTCTTTACGATACATTTTCCGTTTATGAACAAATATTTAAATTGTAATGATCAATATATTCACATGATTTTTAATTGATTTTTTCTTAAGAGTTTCATTTCTGATATGAAAATGATCTCCCTACCTCAACACTTTTCCATAATAATAATAATAATAATAATAATAATAATAATAATAATAATAATAATAATAATAATAATTAAGTGTGGCTATTTATATCCGGATGCAGGGACAAAATTGAACACGTGCCTACTGCTTGTTCTTGCGTATAGTGCTCAAGAATTGGTCTCTAACAGATAGACTGTTAATTGGTTGTCTGCAAGAGAAGAATGGAAATAAGTTCGTTAAGGGGCCCTCACCAAAACTCTGAATCAGGCGTAATACCGAAGTAAAGGATGCTGGAATAGGAATTTTAACTAAAATGTGGAGATGGGCAGGCCATATAGAGTGAGAATGGATTCCAAGATGTGGACGAAGGTGGTAACTGAATGGTGCCTCAGAGATGGGCACCGAAAAAAAAAAGTGGTCTGATGTCTGAGAAGGCCAATAAATGGGCTAGAACAGAACAGAGCAGCAGCCCTTGGAAGGTAAACCCTCCGACAAAGGTGGGTGGAATATGCCATGTAAGAGAAACTCCATATCATAGTGGTGTACGAGTATATTGTGCGAGTTTCAAGAATGTTGGAGAAATTACGAATATCCAGTCCCGGATAATCATTTCCGATTAAAAACCAATCCAGCCGGGAATGGAAACCTCGACCCTCTGAACCGAAGGACAGTACGCCGATCAATAATAAGAAGAAGAAAAGGAAGAAAAATTACTGAACGTCCCACTAACTTCTTGTCTAGCAGTGTTTTGTGTTGCGTGTGTGATTTTTTTAAGTGGTTGTAAATTTACAAAGACAAAGACAGAAATGCTTTGGTCTCTTGTCGGAATCAAGAAGGTAACTGAAGTAACTTAGCTATCGAAGGAATAATGCAAAGTACGAGAAGTTGAAATTCAGGTCTGATTTTGTGTCTGACTTAATATATTAATTACGAACCTACGAAATATATTCATGGATGCATTCATGTGACCGTGCCAAACATTTTGATACATACTAATTACTAGGGCCCGGATGTTTATGCAGTAATAGGTTAGAATGCAACCTTCCTGAAGCGAGTAACAAGTATAGTCTACCTTCACAACGACTATGCTACGGGGTTTGCATAAACAATAGGGGTACGGCCTATCAAAACCCCTATAATTTATGTTACTCTTGCTACATTATGGAAGAGCGGGTGACCGACACTTCCTACTAACCAAATTAGTTTGCAATCTAAGCGGTTACTGCATAAAAATCCGGGCCCTACTAATTACATCGATCAGTACCCGTACTATCTGTTATTTGATATTTAGTCCTCGTTTTCGGATTCAAATTAATGTTTCCATTGTTCAGAGCTCTGAGTCGAACAGGATCGTGCTTCCATTCAGTAGTTTCAATTACATGAAGTTACGCATTATTACCATAGCGCATGTCATTCGTTCCCTCGTATTACTGTCCAGTTAACATGACCGATTCTCCATGATCACCATATCATCCATCGGGTTATATCAGACTAATTTAAAGACTATTCGAGGGCATTAAACCTTTTTCTCGCTGTCAGTTTATTCGTTTTCTCTCATAAGATCGTGCTTGAAAACTTAGTATCCAATTCAATGCGGATTTTTATACAGGAACCCAGACTCGAACGGCATGATACGACACATTCTAAATAAGAATGTAATTTTACTAAATTTAAGCTAGCTGTGAAAATGTACGTCCGTCACCTTTAACCAGCGGTCGAAATTTCCATGTCGAGGTGGGCTTCATGCGCTACAGCAGGTGCTACTCCCAGTTGCCTTGGTAACACAGCGGACTAGTCATGGCGGCCTAATGAGCCCAAGGAAGATTCGTTATCTTACGAAATGCATCGCAGGCAGTCGTTGGAATCTCACAAAATTCATTACGTGTACTCCATTCATTAAGTAAAACTAATGCTATTTAGCTTCCATCCGCAGTCCTCATTTTCCTTTGGTTTGCTTTTCCAAAGATCTCCCTACTCAAGGAGACGTGTCTCTTCCTCTGCTGGATCCGTGGACCGTGTCTCCTTGGAGAAGGCAAGTCAAAGAAACAAGTGAAAGCCTACAGTGTCTCTCGAAGTAATGAGGTACAGTTCTTGGAAGCCAGTGGGTTAGCTTCCTTATGTAATAATAATAATAATAATAATAATAATAATAATAATAATAATAATAATAATAGAAACTGGTAACTTATAAGCAGTTTTCAAGAAATCATCCAAACAATGAGCTTTTGAATGACGAGCGAAGGATACAAATACGAGAAAGAATTTTTATTTATTTTATATTAGTTTACGCTTTTCGTCTTAAAGGAATTTCAGCTTATCCCAACCACCAAGGGATAAAGCTTAGCTGTTATCGTTTTATTAGTATTACATCATCATTAACAATTTAACTACTAACTACAGTTTGCTTTATATCGCACCGACACAGGTAGGACTTATGCGATAATAAAAAGGCTAAAATTTGGAAGAAAGTGAGCGTGCATTATCGCCAACATTTGTCTGGCGTCAAAATGGGAAAATATGGAAAACCAGGGCTGTCAACAGTGCGGTTCTAACCCGCTACCTCCCGGATGCAAGCTCACAGCTGTACAACCCTAACAGCATGCCCAAATAGCTCAGTGATTACAACGTACTTATAACATTACTACTATTACTATGGTATAATATTCTAATAAATTATTATTATTATTATTATTATTATTATTATTATTATTATTATTATTATTATTATTATTTGTTCTTATATTGTTTAAATTGCATCAATAATACGAATATACACTGTGATCTCTCCACCTTTTAAAATCACTGTTGGCGTCCTTCAGGGTTCAGCCCTCCCCCCAGTACTGTTCATCCTTTGCATGGACACAGTAACGGGCGATTTAGAGCCCCACATGCCTGGACGCTTCTATATGCAGACGAAGTGGTACACAGGCCACCCGCCTGACACTCCTAAATCAGACACAAAGTTAGAAAGACAGACGAACAGAGAATGGCATGCGTCTCAATATTCAAAAGGCGAACTATCTGCTAGTGGCTTTACGTCGCACCGACACAGATAGGTCTTATGGCGACGATGGTATAGGAAAGGGCTAGGAATTGGAAGGAAACGGCCGTGGCCTTAATTAAGGTACCGCCCTAGCATTTGCCTGGTGTGAAAATGGGAAACCACGGAAAACCATCCTCAGGGCTGCGGACAGTGGGGTTCGAACCCACTATCTCGCGGATGCAAGCTCACAGCTACGCGGCCCTAACAGCACGGCCAACTTGCCCGATCGAACTATCTGCAAAGCGGTTGTCAAACCAGTTGGTACTATCAAATTCGACGACCAAGATTTGAAGAAAACCCATACCATGGAACTCCAATAACATCTTCGGCCGATTTTACTCTGGACACCCATGTGAGAGCCAGTCCAGTCTGGCGTAAGTGGAGACAAGTCACTGGCGTTCTTTGTGGTATAATGAAGCCTGAACATCTAAACACAAAATTTATATAAGAGTGGTGTACGCAGAGCCGGCCCCGTGGTGTAGGGGTAGCGTGCCTGCCTCTCACCCGGAGGCCCCGGGTTCGATTCCCGGCCAGGTCGGGGATTTTTACCTGGACCCGAGGGCTGGTTCGAGGTCTACTCAGCCTACGTGATTAGAATTGAGGAGCTATCTGACGGTGAGATAGCGACCCCGGTCTAGGAAGCCAAGAATAACGGCCGAGAGGATTCGTCGTGCCGACCACACGACACCTCGTAATCTGCAGGCCTTCGGGCTGAGCAGCGGTCGCTTGGTAGGTCAAGGCCCTTCAAGGGCTGTACTGCCATGGGGTTTGGTTTGATGTTCGCAGTAACCGACTATGGAGTAGATAGGCGATCTATGACAAGAACAGAGGAACAGACTCTCCACACGATGGAGATGATAGATAAAGGGGCCCTTAAACCTGAGCGGCATGTAGCTAAATCATTTATCCACGTAAATTTGGCAACAGGACAGCACCCACTAGTAAAACTGGGTGAAGACTACATATGCGACACAGACTACACTCGAAATTTCACTTCAGCGAAAAAAATTGGCGGAAGAAAATTATTATTATTATTATTATTATTATTATTATTATTATTATTATTATTATTATTATTATTATTATTATTATTATTTCTTAAACATTCTGTGCTCTTGAAATTTCCTTGAAGTAGGAGGCTGTCCTACCTACACACAGTCCTAATGATAATCTCACTTTTAACAGTTCAGGGACTTCCGGTGGATTGTTTAGTCCTATCCAACTGAACGCAAAAATGGCCATGACACAGAGTATATCCGAAATAACCACTCCTAATCCATAGCAACTGGCATCTCGACTCTTAGGACCACTAATCCGTTTTCCATGATTCAAAAACTTGGGAAATTAGTATAGTAAACCAAGATTACGAACCAAGCGGTACAACGTTTCAGCAACTATATTGTAAATTTTAACTAGAAGATTTTTTCACAGTTTTCTGGATGATATTCATCATTGTATTTATTCATTCATTCATTTTAAGATGTTTCTCTCATATGTTTTGGCTGTTGATGAAAACAATAAGTCGCAACGTGTACCAAAGAAAATAAGACTCTCTTAAATTGTATTACTTTATCAAGTATTGAAATGTGGACTCGCAAATCAAAATTCATAAGAATTGAAACGAAGTGTCTGTCCATAATTGTTACATAAGTATACAAGGAAGATAAGATGTGAACAAGTCTGTTGGCTATTCCCAAGAACAAACAAAGAAGAGAATCAGGACAGATGGCTAAAATCCAGTTTTTTTTACTGGAGGAAGACAGCATCCGCACTGTTACAATATATGTCACGCCGCGCCCGCCACTACCGGTTTATTTTGCGAAAGAGAAAGTGTTCCGCGACGTTGATTAATGTGTGGGGCATATAAACGGTAATTAGAACAATGTGTAAATGTGCCCTGGAGAACGGTGCTAATGACAGATGCAGCCAGGAATACAAATTATGAACTGCGGTACACCTCTAGGTCACAACAGACACAATATGCCCCTTCTCTTTGTGCACTAATGTTTTGGAAATTATACTGACCTCACTGTGTTGGCAAAAAAAGGATCTGTTTTGAATTGAGCCACTTTGCGTCGAAATATTCTACGTGTCATTTTTGCATATTTCATCAATAATTTGTACAGCCGAGAGCAAGAAATTCTATCAATAAAGCTAATTTCCAATTGTGTTTTCCCTTATAACATGCGATATCTTCTTAACATTTGTTGGCCACACCAACCCCTTGATAAGACAGTCTCTAGTCGTTTTGAAGTAATTTCAGGCACACAAACACTAATGTAAGAACAAAGGTCAGCTCTAGGGGAGAGGAGAGGAGAAAAGTTAACCTGATTGGTTGTAAAGACACCAGGGATGTACAGCAGTACACTGAAGTTATCATCCCCTGTCTTTACAACGGAAACACGGCGATATGCACAAAGAGACTGACCACATATGGAGATTATCTTTATATAAGGTGAATTTATTTATTTATTTATTTATTTATTTATTTATTTATTTATTTATTTATTTATTTATTTATTTATTTATTTATTTATTTATTTATTTATTTATTTATTTATTACTAGAGCCTGCATGTTTAGGCAGTAATAGGTTAGAATGTAAACTTACTGAAGCGAGTAACAAGTGTACCCTAGCCTGCACAACTGTTATGCTAAGAGTTTTACATAAACATCAGGGGATCGACCCAGCAGAAGCATTGGAATTTACGTTTCACTACATTACGGAATAGCGGGCTAGTTGGCACTTCCTAGTAACCAAAAATCACTTTGCATTCTAACCTATTATTGCATAAAAATCCGGGATCTATTTATGACCATTTCTTCCACAAACCATTTCTATCAAACCGTTATAACTGCAATAAAACGACATTTAATTAAATTTTAATAGCCTGATATGTTTTCCCATTCAGGGATTGCCATAAGGCAAAGCCTACTGAACACTAATTTCATAATTGAAAATAAGATGGTTTGGAAAATATTTAAAAAGAAGACTTACGGTCTTACGGTCCGTTGAAGTGATTGTGAGACTGTAATGGATGGAGGCTTATAGAACATTAACTGCAATTTTTAAGCAGAGTACTTGAAAAACTTTGCGAAGAAGCTTGGAATCGTACTTCTCGTGTCGATCATCAAACCGATGACCTGGATGGTATTAAGCAGCCAATTTTAAGCCACGTAATTTCTACATAAGAGGAGCAATTTCCGGCTGCTTTCGTCAGGTATCCATTGACTGTGTTTGTGAAATCTGCGGCTCAATATACCACCTGTTCGACTGCACATAAAGAACACATCCTCGTTACCAATACGCAAAAGATGAAACCTTGTATTGACAGTGAATTTCTATATTTTTTAAAATCATATGTACACATTGCGTTTAATACTAAAAATTATTATTAACTTGTAGTAAGGAGAGGTTGTGTGGTGGTGGTGGTGGTGGTGATTATTGTTTTAAGAGGAAGTACAACTATGCAACCATCCTCTAGATAACACTAATCAGAGGGAAAAAAGGAAGGGATCCGACACTTCGAAAAATGAAGGTATCGGCCAAAGGAAGATACGGGCCACGAAGGGCGTGAAAATGAAAGACTCCCTAGCCCTCGCAAACCTAATATCGTCGGAGTCAGAAAAGAACAAGAGTTGACCAAGAGAGGTCGGATAGGATAGATGAAAGTGAGGAGCTTGGCACAAGTAAGTGGAAGCAATGCTAGGACTCAGCTAAGGGCCCCGTGGTCGCCAATCCACGCTTCAAAGTTCAGAGCCCCTGAGGCCCCTTTTAGTCGCCTCTTACGACAGGCAGGGGATACCGTGGGTGTTATTCTACAGCCCCCACCCACAGGGGGAAGAGGTTGTGTGAGAGATGGAGCATTTCTCGTCGTGCATTTCAGACGGTGTTCGAGGTACGACCCTGTTCTTATAGTTTGGTCTGTATTACTACCTTGTGTTGGCTCAGGGTTGATGACTTTCATGTCTATACGCCTTGTACCGCCTGTTTCCGAGATTCTATCGACTTCTCGGTGAACAAGAAAACATTTGTCCACTTTGAAATATTCGTTTATTTCTATTTTTTATTTTTATTTTTGTTAAGGAGGTCTTTAAATGGACAATTTTCATTTGATTTAACATGTTTCATTCTACAGGAATAACCTCAGATTCTATCAAATCACCTCTATCCATACATATATAAAAATAATATAGTTTACGTTGCGTGAAAGATTGTGAATGTTTGTAACAGACTGTGAAATGGCGATAATACCAGCAAGGGTGATTAAATTTAAAGAAAGTTTCCTTGTGACTGGCGTCAACGGTACTAAGTGTTTGGACTGAGTCCAGTTTAGTTGCTTCTGTTAGTGGTTTCTTAATCTACTTGCCGGTGAGGTATACGGGGAAAGGATACCTCCTTTGTTCTATAAGACATGTTAGCGCTTTCCTGACTGTCGGTAACTGACCAGCCGTGCGATGGGATGAATGCATGGTAATAGGTGTGGAGAGAATAAATGTGCAGTTAAGTTTTAAAGAGTACCTTGCGTGATTCAATTTGTAATTGTCCATTATAGCGTTCTAAGGATTAAATTTCGAGTTTCGATAGACTTAAAACCTTACACGTTCTGTCTCAAAGCGTCACCAATGGTAGATTTAATTTTATTGCCCCTCGAATAAGAATTCAAAAGTACGAATTCAAGTTTCCAAGGAACGGAGCTAAACATAGAACTTCAGTAGGCACATGAATGCCAGAATGGATTGATTGCAAGGTAAGTTCATTTTATAGTGATTTCGATGTTGTACTTCTCGGATATACTGTATGTGTCAGTATGGAAATCTACTTCTTGTACAAGCATTGAGGACTAATAACAATAGCTTATGCCTAGACAAGAATATGGAAAATTCAAAGACTGTGCATCATCCACTCCAATATGTCTACTTCTCCGGACGACAATTCTCACCAGAATGAATATTCATTTGCATCTACTTCTTCACAATACGAGACTTTGAAGAACTTCACTTCACTGCTTTTGGGTCAGGAAAGAAGATATTTCGAGAGGGGCCAGAGTCCCCTTGCCAACTCCACTCAACTTAAAAATAAGCCCTGATTAGTTGCTGATAATGCACCAGTGATCCCGTCGCGAATAAACTGGTACCTTCCACAAGTGCGAAGAAATGTCGCAGAGCTGCCCTTATGGACGACCTGCTACTGCACACAATATGTTCCTTTATTTATCGTTTTATTGTTGACTTATATTCCTTCTCCCGTTTGCATATAAATGTTCTATTTTAACGTGAAACTTGGTGGCCCAGAGAGACCAATTATTCTTTCGCTCAAACCCCACAGTAAATATTATAGCGCTACTCTTATTTATGAATATAAAACGTCGTCTGTGAAGGAGAAGGAGCTTTTACGGCTGGTCGCTGAGGCTCTTTATGGCAAGATTACAAATTCTATAGAATTCTCCTCTGTGTGGAGTTCACTCTTCCAACTTCCGTCAAATCATGTTCCCTCAGTTCGTAATTGTTTGAAGGGAAGTCTATGGACTAGGTTGATGATCTCGCGATACCTGCACATTTCCAGTAACAACCTGTACTTTAGAAACAAAGCATTTGACATTTGAAGGAAGATTTAACTTACCTATTAAATGAGCTACGTTGATATACAAATACGAATGTACTTTCCGGCTATGCATTTTGTTTAACAGATGAGTACTGTTATTTCTTCTTTAAAAGTTCGCAAAAATTTGCATTTTGTCCCACACTGCAGATGAATTCTCTAGGTGACACTAATGTAGCAAGGTCTAACACATTTAAAACATCCTGCCGCGAATTCTTCCAGAGTACATGCAATGAGCGTGAATGAATATAAGAGAGAATAATCTGCTAAATTATCTTATTTTAAACGTACGTATCTAAGATTATCCCAAGTGCGTTTTACGCTTCTCATTTAAGATTAACAATAAAGATAGTAACGTACTAATACGGTTCTGAGTGAACTGAGATTGTTCTCTTTTGTACCTTATATTCTAAACAGTTACCAGATATTGCAGTATAAACTTTAGACATTCTTCAGTTATTGATTTTTTGTAACTCCCTATTTTTGACGTTAATTGTAATTTCGCCGGCCCCGCGGTGTAGAGCCAGCGCGCCTGACTCTTACCCGGAGGCCCCGGCTTCGATTCCCGGCCAGGTCAGGGATTTGTACCAGTATCTGAGGGCTAGTTCGAGCTCCACTCAGCCTACGTGATTACAACCGAGGAGCTATCTGACGGTGAGATGGTGGCCCCGGTCGAGGAATCCAAGAATCACCGCCAAGAGGATTCGTTGTGCTGACCACACGATACCTCGTAATCTGGAGGCCTTCGGGGTGAGCAGCGGTCACTTGGTAGACCATGGCCCTTCGGGGTTTGGTTTGGTAATTAATTTAACTTGCTTGCTTTTATTATTCAGTAATTGTAATTGATTACCATAGTATCTAAGATTAATGTACAAACATCTAAGAAACGCAAAAGATTTGAACAAGGCGCAAGTATCACCTAACCGCTCTACACTTATGTAGGTGGCTTGCGTAACTTTTAGGGGTTCTGATAGATAGTCAGATCACTAATATTTATACAAATCTCAATGCAGAACCGTTGTGCGGGTAGACACTTGCGCCTTGTTTAATACATTTACATTCTAACTTATTCGTACCTAAACATATTTTTCACTAGTTAAGTGATTAAGTGCAATAGAGGGCCGAGGGCCACTATTTGACCACTTTATAAACAAGCAAATAAATAAGTAAATGTCCGACTCGTTGGCTGAATGGTCAGCGTACTGGCCTTCGGCTCAGAGGGTTCCGGGTTCGATTTCCGGCCGGTCGGGAATTTTAACCTTCATTGGTTAATTCCAATGGCTCGGGATCTGGGTGTTTGTACTGTCCCCAACATCCCTGCAACACACACACCACACATAACACTATCCTCCACCACAATAACACGCAGTTACCCGCCCACGCTAATCGGAGGGTCCGCCTTACAAGGGCTGCACCCTGCTAGAAATAGCCGCACGAAATTATTATAACAAGTAAATAATGAACAGACTTCTTCCCGTAGGCTTTTCATGCAAATCAGCTGGAGTGAAGTGTAAACTGTACATAGTATGTGTCAGAGCAGCATTTTGCAGCAAATGTTACCGTTCAAACTTGTTCTGAAAGCACGTAATAGTTCCCGTTTACGATACTGTGTATAAGCCGGTCAAGCTCATACAATACGTCATCTTATTATAAGATGCTGTTTTTTCCTCGAGTGCACCAGCGCCGTGAACTTCACATGTTATCACTATACCTCGGATTTTTAGGTGGTAATAGGTTAGAATGCAAAGTAATTTGGTTTGTAGGAAGTGTTATGCAACCCGTTGTACCACAACGTAGAAAGAGTAGAATAAATTCAAGGAGTTCTATAGGCTGTACCCCTAATATCTATGCAAACTTCATAACACAACCGTTGTACAGTGTAGAGTATACTTGTTACTGGCTTAAGTAAGTTTGTATTCTAACCTATCAGCACCTAATAATCCGGACTATAGTTATCACATCTGCACAAAATACTTTCCATTAATATTCCGAACTATCTTTCTTAACCTCTTTTTTTACCTCACGTTCTATCATGACCACAATACGAGATCTGGCCATACCTGTAAACCTCACTGCTGTATACAACAGCTCCTGCGTCCAGGTCATGGAAGTCGCTACCTGCAAACGTTAGAGACAATCCCTCTCATCACAAGTTTAAAGTGGCTTGCCGCGAGCATTTGCTGAGTAAATCCCGCTGACTCGCTGGATAATTGTTGAGTGAATTAAGGAATGAATGAGATGAATGAATTTATTACCGTAGTTACGTCATTTAAGTGAGCTTTATTTTGTGTATTTTAAAATTAAGGATTCTAATTTTTATCATTATTATTGTTATTATTATTACGAATAAAACTTCGTTTGTTTTATTACTCCATCTAATTTCAGGATGACCCAACAAATGCACACACCCACACAATTCTAATTAACCATGAATGGCCACACTCACCAATTTCTGTCCACTTACAAGTCTCTCTCTTCCTTATTACACAGTAGGGGGTCCGGCCCGTTGCTGTCCTTAATTTCACTTCCCCACATTCAGTCGCTTCACTCAACAGCTGTGTGCACACCAATGAATTCGAACACAGGGCCACACAACACACGATTACACCTCCCTGGCTGGACTTAATACTCGCGATAGCTCTTCCCTCGCTGAACAACGTCGAGCCTCAGTCCACAGAAACACAGGAACATTAAGTACAGTATTCCGTTCCGTCGTCTCCAGCCCACCCATTCACTGGTCTCTATGACACCACAACAACAGATCCTTTCTCAGACTCCGCCGGGACACCAGCGACAACCAACACCTCTGACACCATCAGTCCAGTCACCGAACCCCAACGCACTCAGTCTCATACTGAGTCCACCACTGAGCCCAACTGCGACTGACTGTCCGCGGTCAGTCTCCCTTTTTATAGCTCAGGTAATTTGAGCCAGAATTTTCGCGAGCTGGCTAGAGGGAGAACATTCCCGTTGAAACCCCAAGAAACTCACAAGTCAGCCGGCCGACAAGAACAATACACGGAAATGCCAGCTGGGACATCCCAGATCGTCTGAGTCACTAGCACCTTCCTGCAAGTACCAAAAGTGGCAACCACGGGACTGACACATAACACTATTGTTTGTTTTTGCAATAATAAATTCTGTAGATGCGTACTCTTCCAGTCGTTAAGTGCACGTGAGAACCTTGAAACCAAACTTCGCCACGAATAAAGGCATTATCTATTTGAACTGTATAAAATATTATCATCGTAATGATCATAATTCTAAGTATATTACTTCACTCATTGGGCTGGTCTCTATATTTGCACTGTAGCAAAATAAAGTGACCAACTCGACTTCATTGCAAAATCTAGATACTCAATAATAATGAAGTGACAGTTGTCTGTCGTGATAATCTACGAAAATACTAGGCCAACGGCCCGATAGCTCTCGTTATGAGTTATGAAGTTCAGGATACGAACTGTACAATAAATCTGTCTGAACGACACGACTGACGACTGATTGATCGATAATCGATGTGTACCAGCCGTGCTTCGGACAGGTAGCGCATATTACAACTGGAAACTAGTTACAAAGTCCCTATATTAATCACACAGTATAAGACACTGACTTACCGACGTAGGTGATGATTATAAGACAGATATACTTAGACTACAATACAATGTTATTAGTAAAGACTTGAAAATGTTACCCATCTTCTTTCAGAAGTTGAAAAATGAGGTATTTTCTAAACTTCCACAATTCAGCCAGTTCAATTCTCCTATGTCGTTACAGAGAAATCGAAATGTCTCTACCTCAACTGTTATTATTATTATTATTATTATTATTATTATTATTATTATTATTATTATTATTATTATTATTATTATTATTATTATTATTAGACTAGTTGTTTTTGGATGCCCGCTTTCGTTCCTAATAGCTCTTGAGCGCTGCTATCTTTTCTATTTTTCCTGTGAAATAGGTTTGCGAGATTTAACAACCTTTGGTAGAGGTTACTACGAGTTTACCATTTTACAAAGATTGGGACGGTCTGAGACAGCAGTATCAGAAATCCTAGTCGAAGCTAAGTTTAGATTTTTTTTACTTCATTGAGCCACATGGTTCCAGTCTTGAGGCTTTTGAAGAGTGAAATCATATTCGTCAGCCACCCGTTGTCCATTCTCAGAAAGTACCCCTAGTAAAATTTCAGCCGCCTACGTCAGATGCTAGTGTTCCCAACTGTTGGTACAGTTCATAATTCACTTGCGGTCGGTAGATTCCATCCGGGAGCAATCTTAGCCCATGAATTTTACGGACGATACCTCATTCGACATTTTTTCAGGTCATCCATGATGCCTTTCCTGTTCATCAGTAAGGTCTCCGCTGCATATAAGAACTGGGTACTGACAGCAGTTTTGTAATGGCATATCTTGGCGTTCTTCCAAACGCACTTATTGTTGTAACGATTTTGGGACAATTTGTATGCTGCGTTGAGTTCGGAACATCAGTCTAAGATGTAGACTCCGTCTCTAGCACTAGGGTGGACTCATTCACCAAGATACTGGAATTGACTGACTTTTCCAATCTTTTATTTTACTTTATTCGTTACGGTCATCTATGGACCACATTTACACAATCCACCAATCTATCTCTAAAACTTATTCCCTTCATTTCTTTTTGGCACTCCTTCCAAAGTCTTTGAATTATACTTTGTCCTCCTTCAACCGAGATGTTGCGTGACCTGCAGAGTTTCTCCGGTGCAATCCTCATTCCCTCAAATTTCTTCCTAGAGGTTGTTCTTTCCTGTATATCTCCCTCCTGGATCCCCACTTCTTCCGAGTCCTTGTGAACTTCCTTAACCCATAAAAGTTGCGCATTCCACTTCTCTTGAAGACTAAGTATGCTGTGTCCCAGTCTATTTTAATTCATCCTCTCGTAGTAGTGGCCATCTTCTCAACTTTTTCATAAACTTCTCGATTCGGTCTCAATCGGAACATGGTTTATGAATCTAGAGACTTCTCTGGGCCTAAGATTTTTCCTAAATAAGATTGTCTAGAAGAAGTTTTGGGAAGAGAAGGAATTATAAAGTGTTAAAAATGAACTTATTTTTTTATATACATATTTGTTTGAAGATTTTATTTTATAAGGTTGATTTTGCTGCTTCAACATTATTATTATAAAAATTGGAAAGTACCCAACGGAAATTTATATACATATTTGAAGAAAAAATTCTCTAATATTTTAGTTCTGGCTTCGATTCTCATTTTGAGATCGCCTACTTATTTCCTGCCCTTTATCGGCGTTGGAACTTTAATCAAAATAGACTAATTACACTTCATTTTACAAGTTGCTTTACACCGCACCGACACACATAGGTTTTACGTCGACGATGGGACAGGAAGAAACTAGGAGTGGGAAAGAAGCGTATGCTGGGTTGGACAAAGGAGATTCCTTTACTTGAAAAAATATCTTCAACCCTAATTTGACATCGAATATATGTTAATTAAAGACCAATTATTTATGTATTAATTTATATTATCTTAATTAACATCTAGAAAATATTTTACAACATACTACGGGTGTGAAGAAGGATTTTCATAAGCCTTTGAGTCAAAGTGCTTCGAAAGACCTACTACTTTTATAACCTGCCTAGCAGAACTGTGGTGTAGTTCATAGAAATCTTCACACACACTAAAATACAGATTTAAGCCTGCAGTGCCAAAAAGCAACTTCCAATTCTTAATTAAACTACGAGGAATAAAATGTACCCTGTGCCAGCCAGGATGACGCTTTGATTTCATAATGGAGTCCACTCCAATAGACGTCATACTCACATGATGCATGGCTGTCCTCTTAGCGTAACAACTCTACAACAACTTCAAACACGCAATTAGTTAAGCATCTGTTGAGAGAGAGACGTCCAGCATATTAACATTTACTTTTTACCTCCCGAAAAGACACGAAATTTATGATCTAACGCCAGGAGGACATTCGGCGAAATTTATTACGACAGTCACAAAATATTAAACGTGTGGTGCCGCAGCAATTAACTATGGAACACGGGCTAATAAATCTGGCAGTCGGCGCGTGCCTCGTGTTAAGTGTATTTCAAGCTGGATTGCTCTATGTCACCTAGGTGATGTACTGTGCGCTGCTCTTCAGAGTGGAGCAGATTCGTACGCCAGGTTGCTTCATGGAAGAGGTCGGTATATTCAGTAATGGAAAAAAATACTGTCGTAATAACAGCGTTATTGGTATCAATAGTTGCTCCCTCGTCACCAAATCTTTTCTCCCCCGCTACCAAACTTTCACCACGCGAAACGACTGCCCTCTGTTTACTTCTCGCGGGGGACGTATTCCGGCGGTGCACAACGCTGCCAACTGTTTACTTAGGAACTGGGCCCACAGATCAGAGCCGCGAAGCATGCACAAGACCATTGGTCTGGATAGTTCAGGGTAGGCACTTGACGCGACCATTTGTCTGGATTGGTATAGCGCATTATATGTAGGCTAGTAGTGGAAATGTGAATTACAAGTTCTATGATGATGATGATGATGAAGATGATGATATTTGTTGTTTAAAGGGGCCTAACATCCAGGTCATCGGCCCACAATGCTACAAAATGAGACGAAATGGTATGAAAATTTAAAAATCCATAATACTCCGCTGACCAGAATTCGAAAAAGTGAGGACGAAGAATGAATGGATTGATATGAAGTTAAAACAATCAGTGGGCCCGACCAGCAATGCCCCACATTCCAAGGAACTAGCGTTAAACAATAGTATTACTGACCAAGGGACTGCTTCTAAAGCACAATACTGACACGGTGGTGCTTGTAGTCGAAACGGGTCCAAAGCCAAAGTCATCGGCCCCTCATAATAGTACTTATTGCTAGGAAAATAGAACCATGCTATGTGTCATGTTGCGGTACTAATCAAAAGTAGTGTAGACTCGCGGTATTCCACACATTATGGTATTAGAAATTTGCACATGTAACAGAGACCTATGGTGTCTCGCACACTGCGGCGCCATTAAGAGGCAACGCAAACATATACAGGCAACCCAAACCTATTGCTTTCCTCACATAAGTGGACTAACCACAGGGATCCGGACTATCCCGTGGTGTTTCTCATAGAGTGGGCACTAAGCATAGGCAAGGCAGAACCATGGTGTCGCTAATCTCAAGGCGTTGCCCATATAGGGGTACGAATCACAGGTACTGTAAAAGCCGGCAACGCACTCTATTGCTACGAATCACAAACCTACTGTGTACCTAACATAGTGATACTACGCGCAAGTATATGCGACCCATGGTGTTCACCGCGTGGTGGTACTAACCACAAGTAGTGGCATGGTTCTAAGACGATCATCCCTTGGTCGCCCCATTTAGTTGCCTCTTACGACAGGCAGGGGATACCGTGGGTGTACTCTTCGTCTGCGTTCCCACCCACCACAGGGAGTTGTGTGTTTGGTCCGCGAGAGGTATTTCATTTCTTTCAAGACCGCCGGCAAGCCGGTTAGGACCCCCCTATCCGCCATCTGGGACGCGCCACGTGGGAGTATCACCTCTCCCCACTGCTACACCAGCGTAGTAGGTTCGTGGAATTACAAGTTCCTTTCGTATTTTTTCCTGATGGAGACTGCAGCGCATTCTATTAAGTTTCATATCACATTATTCCAGTTCTTTTTTCTACATTGTTTGCTTCTCCTGTGCTTGGTTATTTTCTAACCAATTTCCCTTTCTAGTCGGAATCTATCAGGGTGACTTGGTGAGAACGTGTTCACTGGTACACTACTAGGTTCAAAATGTTCCCGGAATGGTACCGAAATATCTAGGTATTTGTACATATCAAAAAATATTGTCAACAATCTTCACGTCGTTGCCGTTAACTTCCCACGATCGTAGCGATCATTGCAATTGTTGTTGTTGCATTAAGATTGTTTGAAGAAGCAATGAAAAAGACCCAGGTTTACCTTTGGCACAAACGTTTTTCTGAATGGCGTGCTAGCGTCGAAAATGACCCACGCGGTGGCCGCCCATCAAATGCAATGCAGTGTGCGTAATGCTGTGAGGAGCGACAGAGGGAAAAGGATAGGACAGATAACGGCAGAGGCCGGAATTTCAGTAAAAAGTGTCCACGAAATTCTTCCCAAACATCTAAACATGCGCCACGTTTTTCGGAGATCGGTTCCAAAAATGTTGTCGCCTGAACACAAAGAAACGAGAATGACACTTGCTGGAGATGTGATCACTATATCTGATGAAGATGATTTCCTGAACAAAATTATTGTTGGTGATGATACTTGGCGTTACGACTGTCACGTGAACGTAAATCGAAGTCATCTCCTCGAAAACAAAGTTTTCCTAGGGATACTTGCAAAGGCAAAGTTATGTTGGAAGTTTTCTCTCAGAGTCTCGTCCACCATGAGTTTATTGCATACGGTCTTACTGTAACGAAAGAACTGTACGTAGATATCCCTCATAGTCTCAGGGACGGAATGAGAAGAAAACGTCCTGAAAAATGGGAGCAAAACAACTGGTTCCTTTTGCATGACAATGCACCTGCGCATCGAGCAGTCATCGTAAAAGATTGTCTTGTCACACACAGGAGCACCCACCATAATTCCCTGATCCCTCACCACCTGATTACATTCTGCATCCAAAACCAAACCAAACCCTGTGGCACTACAGCCCTTGAAGGGCCTTGGTCTACCAAGCGACCGCTGTTCAGATTAAAGGCCTGCAGATTACGAGGTGTCGTGTGGTCAGCACGACGATTCCTCTCGGGCGTTATTCTTAGCTTTCTAGACCGGGGCCGCTATCTCACCAATTCTCCTCAATTCTAATCACGTAGGCTGAGTGAACCTCGAACCAGCCCTCGGGTCCAGGTAAAAATCCCTGACCTGGTCGGGAATCGAACCCGGAGCCTCCGGGTAAGAGGCAGGCACGCTACCCCTACACCACGGGGCCGGCTGCATTCTGTATCCACGCCTGTAAAACTATCTGAAAGGAAGGATATTCAAGGCTGATGATCGGATTAATGTCAACGCAACGGAGCACTAAAAACTGATTTCACAAAATGTCGCAAATCGAACCCGCGGCCTCCGGGTAAGAGGCAGGCACGCTACCCCTACACCACGGGTCCACGTTGGAGTTGGCAAAAGTGTGTTGTTTCAGAAGGGAACTATTTTGAAGAGGATACTGTGCAATAGTGTTTGTTTATAAATATTGTTCTGTGTTATCAGTAGACCTGGGATTTTAGGCTCTAAAAAATTTAGTTTTAGGCGCCTAAAATAGGCTTTTAAAACAAGTAAATAGGCTTTTAAAAGAGAAAATAGGCACTTAAAATATGTTTTTAAAATGTGTGGATAGGCAGGAAATAGAGTTTAAAATATTACAATATACACTTAAACTCTAACGTGATACTTTTTTTACTTTAACAAACGTGGTATCCCTGTTCTTAACCAAAATAACTGCAAAATTAAGACAAAATAAAAAAGACATTTATGAAAAACAATATAAAAAAGTCATGTGTCAAAAAAAGTTATAGATTACATGATATACCATTATCAGTACTGATCTAAAACCTTAATACTAAAATCACTGTACACAATTACAGCACTGTAGGCATCCAATAACGGCGTAAACGCGAATGGAGTATGTGTTTATTATTTGTGAGGAACATTCCTACAGTACTTTCATTCGTAGTTTGCTTTACAGTACATAACAATAATCTTCTCCAAATTTTCCACAGTCAGGCTGTGTCTTTTATCTGTTAAAATCATTTTGAAAGCAGAAGAAGAGCGCTCCACACTCACAGATGTTAGAGGGGCATAGGAAAATTTACCTACATTATTCAATTCAATTTCACTTGGTAAGTCTACCTTTTCCCCATCCATTACCTGACGTACCGTACCCTTTTCAGCACTGAATAACGTAGGTTCTTCTGCAGTACACTAGACCACTTGTCTCTTATTTTATCCCCTACCTTGCCCCTAGCACTTTGTATGTTATTCTCAACTTCCTCAATTACAGAAAATTGCTGTTTGAGACTATTTCTTTTTTTCCATCGTATTTGTAATGGTGACTGGAAGAAATGAAAAATTTGCCAGAATATACGCAATGTCTCTCTGAACACTGGAACAGTCATTTAACAGCTCTTTGACAGACGACACACATGCAGAGTAGTCCGTTAAAGGCAAATTGTCTATCACAGTCTTGATTTCCTCAAGATGTTCTGCATAATACAGGGCAGCTTCCATCCAGGAACCCCAACGGGTGATGATTGGCTGTGGTGGAAGGGGAATAGAGGGGAGTTTCTCTCGAAAGATGGCTATTCTTGATGGAGCCTTACAGAACACTTTCTTCATTGTTGAAATGAGAGTATTTACTGCAGGAAACTCGGCCCTAACTGTTTCTGTGAGTCTATGCAAGGCATGGGCCATGCAAGCAACATGAATTAAAGAAGGACAGAAAGTTTTGAGGAGAGGTGCAGTGGCAACCATGTAGGAAGCAGCATCGGAGACAAGGAGAAGGACTTTAGAATCATCAACACTCCCGGGATACAACAATTGCAACCCCTTGTTGATGAAGTATGCAATGCTTTGACTATTGACTTTCTCAAGCTGTTTAGAGCAAAGAAGGTGAGCGGTAGATGCCTGATTGGGTTCCAGTTTTCCTACTATAAGGTTAGCAATGTACCTGCCCACAGAGTCGGTGGTTTCGTCCACACACAACCATATGCAGGACTCCCCAATATCCTCCCTGATTGACAAAATGACCTCATTGTAACAAATATCTAAGTAGTTCTTCTTTAATGTAGATGCTGATTGGATGTGCTGCTTGGTGTATTTCTCTAAAAAAATCTCTGAAAACTGGATTATGCACAGCATTCCAGAGGATATTTGCTGTAACTAGGGCTCAACACATATCAGCATAGAAACCATTATGGGTTGTATGAGATATAGTTTGTGTGAGCAGAGTCTGTCTAATGTTACTTTTCATGGCTGCTTTCGCTTTGTGACTGGCAGTATCTGCATGCTGCTGAAGGTGGCATTTTTTCCCATGTGAAATCTAAAACACAATAAAGTGATGTCAATTAGAGACTAAGATGAGGAATAGAAAAGGTGAGCTATTGAATAAAATTTGTAATTTTGAACTATTTAAATTAAGCCATCATTACTCTAAAGTTAATTAAGAACAAGAACACTACAGTCCCCGGAGGGCCTTGGCTTTCAATAACGGCTGCTGCCCAGCTCATGGCCTGCAGATATTGGGTGGCGTGTGGTCAGCACGATACATCCCTCAGCCGTATTGCCTTGCCTCCGTGACCCCTGCCCACTGTAGCTTCTCAATTGTCCTCACGATGCTGGGTCAACACCGTTCCAGATCTCATAGATTTCTAAATTACTGCCGGTATTAGAAATCGAACCCAGGTCGTCTGGACTAGGTCTCTACAATTAATTAGAGGAGCCAATATAAAAACCTTAGTTTTAGATTAATATGAAATTTACGATATATGCACATACCTGTTTATTGCAGTACTGGCAGAAAATAATCTTGCCATCAAAAGTCATCCCTGGAAATTGTACAAGCCATTGTTGTATAAGCGCACTCTTAGATGATTTCCTTTTAGGCATGATGAACTATATTCACTTAAACAAATGTTCTTTCATTGGCGACTTGACACAGAATGTCCCTTCTTACTACCTGCTCCTTGTTCTTCCTAGACAATCCCCCCCTCCCCCCTCACCACGTCACTCGACACAGTACGTCCTTTACTACCTGCTCGTTGTTCTTCTGAGCTAATCCTCCACCTCCACCCTTCACTCAGCATTCCTTTGGTGACAGTTGTCTGGGAAGAGCACATTTCTGCGAAAAACCAACCCTCTGCTGTTCTGCTCATTCCAGGGATGTCCATTGTGTGATTGTAAAAATTACAGAAGTTGGATTTTATTTCAAATGTAGAAAATAGGCATTTTAGGCACTAAAATAGTAAAATAGGCTCTAAAGGTCCAAATAGGCATTTTAGGGCGCTATAAAACTCTGTTAATGTAAGGTATTTATCATGAAACGTCAACATACTTTTAAAAAATCATGTTATTTCATCAGGAACGAAGTAGGCATTTGCCTTAAAATCCCAGGTCTAGTTATCAGTCATCAATAATTCCGGAAACAATTTGAACGGAATACGTAGTAGAATAACAAGTGTGAAGCGCTGTAACATTTCAAACTGAAGCCTGAGAACTCCGCTTCAGCCAGCCTGCGAACGTTCTAAATTAGCACAGAGCTGGAGAAAGTCACAAGTTTCGGTAGCTAGTAATCTCACTCCTACAAGTGCTACAGGGGAGAAATTTCCATTGTCAATTGAATTCCGCTCTAAACGAAGGCGTCACTTTAGTTAGAACTGTAATGTTATATACACGCAATAGCTTTATAACGTCTGTATAACGTAATTCTCTTTCAAGTCTTACTACCTTGAGGGGTATTTTATTATCAAAACTTGATAACAGTCATGACGCCATTATCACTGGTTTTCTCGTCAAGTGCGTCCAACTTATGTCATCGCGTCGCCAACAGAGTTGGCTTCGCTCTTTGGGTCACGCAGTTCGAAGTCATCATCGGCCGAGTTTATACCCATATTCCAAGTGCACAAATTTCTATTGAATAACATTTATTATCCACATAGTATTTGTCGTGGTTAGTGGGATTAGCTGCCACCACCGGAGGCCCGGGTTCAATTCCCCGCTCTGTCACGAAATTTGAAAAGTGGTACGAGGGCTGGAACGGGGTCCACTCAGTCTCTTGAGGTCAACTGATTAGACGAGGGTTCGTTTTCCACCTCAGCCATCCTGGAAGTGGTTTTCCATGGTTTCCCAATTCTCCTCCAAGCAAATGCCGGGATGGTACCTAACTTAAGGCCACGCCCGTTTCCTTATCCTTTCCTTGCCGCATCCCTTCCAATCTTCCCATCCCCCACAAGGCCCCTGTTCAACATAGCAGGTGACGCCGCCTAGGTGAGGTACTGATCCTCCTCCCCAGTTGTATCCCCAACCAAATGTCTCACGTTCCAGGACACTGCCCTTGAAGCGGTAGAGGTGGGATCCTTCGCTGAATCTGAGGGGAAACCAACTCTGGGGGGTAAACAGATTAAGAAGAAGAAACAGAGAATATTTGTCTAATTTTGATCAAATTACGGACAAAACTCGTGGCTGACCAGCCCCTTATTTTTTCGGAGACAGGCAACCCAAATAACGCGTATAACCTAAAAATCCTTAAAATTTAGTTTTATGAACACCAATAACTTGAAATTTCTCCTTATGGTCATCAATAAGGCTCTCCCCTACGTGTGTGTCATCACTGTAAATTGATACGTGGACCAAGCAAAGGAAAAATCACTATGCACAATCATGTGCCAAATATTAAGGACCATTCTACAAACATATGATTTCTTGCGTCTTCGAACAACACAGGTGCTCGCAATTCATTCGAATTAATGGGTTATGTCGTGTTCTGTAACGTAAGGAAGTTAAATTTAAATGAACACTGTAAACCTTCATTGAAGACTTTGACACGAATGTTAAGTTTAGAGGTGGAACGGCCGTAGTCAAGTACTAAACCTCCAGCAAGTGTAATTTATGTTGACTTCATGACTTAATTGGTTTAAAGTCTGGAGCATAAGATATATGAGTATCGGCAGCGTAGCAGTTCGAATCCAGCATAAGGCAAGTTTTTGAACGACAGAGATTGTCCATTTTAGCGGGGATACAATAATGTTCAACATATTTTTGCTATTGGTTTTAAGATGTGCCCTCTGATTTAGCGTCTTTCCCCTAAGGATGGGTGGGAAGGAAATAGGCATTGGTCTTTTATTGAGGTACCAAGCCGGCATTTGCTTAGTGGTGAAAATGGGAAACCGAGGAAAACTGTTTCTAGGACGGCCAACATGGGATTCGAATCCACAACCTACCAAATCCAACATGAAAATAATAATCCACACCTATCAGGTCATATCACAGCACTTATTCATTCCCTCCCGATGTATTCTTACGAAGAGTGCATTCAATTGTTGCTAATTAAGGGAGAAATCTAAAAGTATGCCACGTGCTCCGCAATGGTAAAAAGTTAAATGAATGAACAACGTAAACTGGTCAACATTTCGAACACTTGTTACTCGGACCTCTTCAGGACCAAATAAAAACTCTTTGAAACAGGATGATATGCGGCCATATTACAGTCAATGTAAACGGCGTTAATCGATAAAAAGAATGCACCAGCCTGTGATTCGAACCTACAACAACACAGCTTGGCTGATTCAACAGCATTGATACGTGATTTAGCTACCGCGATCCTCGGTGCATTTCTAGCACGTCGTAGTCCTAATGAACACTTCCTGTCCAAACGTAAGATAGTGTTATTCGCAGCTATGATAGTTTTCTCTATACAATATAGTTTAAAAAATAGATATAACACTGCCGCTAATGATTTCTACCATAATTGCGAGCATTATATAAACGGTATGGTCGTAAATAGGTCATAAAGAAGCCGGTACTAATGCTTTCTTCGGATGACTATAATATACGCGTTAGTTGGGTTACCTACCTCCGAAAAAATAAGGGGCTGGTGAACCACCCAGTATCGTGGATATCTCTACCAGAGAGAGAGAAAATTACTGTTTCGAAATAACGTGAATATATTTCATTACGGTGCCCTAGAGAGAAAAAACGACCATTATTACAACTTGTTTTTATATAACTTCACAGATAACCATTCCATTATTTTCACACATTTTTCGCAGGCTAACATGGAAACCACGTCGATGCATCTATACAAAAAATAATACCATCGAATCCTACTGTGTTCGAACTAAATTATATGCAATCTGTGTTTGATATAGGAGATTCATAGTTTATTCAGTGCTGACGAATGTAGCTGGGAATAGAACCTTTACCATTAATCGCAGAACCACAACGACTGCGGTCTGTATTCGAGCTGCGACCATCCCTTTTCATCAATATTACATAATAGTTGCTGTAATTGGTGGTCGACTGAAATTAGCTTCGGGTCTTCTCCTGATTATTGTGGCCTACCAGAACTATTCCCTCATTACCAGTAATATGCACAATGTCGCAAAGTGCACATTTCTTTCAATAAAAACCCCCACTAGTGACACCATAGGATGTCCCATCGAAGAGTTACCAACCTCCATGAAGCCGAAATCTTCAATAAAGTTTAGTAAAAGTATCGTAAATACAGAAGACAGGTGAAACACAGTTTCAAATGTTATACTATAATATTCAAGTCAGATATACACAGCTTGTTTTCAAGTCATACATTATTATAGACTTACGACTTTCAGCGTTCAGTCTGCAAGCCGTTGTGAGTTTACTAATTGCCGGAAAAATCCTCTATTTGTAACTGGTTCTGTGGCCTCTTTTATTTCTATCGAAATCGTTGGAAACTGAGTCTAACCATGGTCGCCTTGGTCTCCATCTAAATCCTTTCAACCTTCATAACAGAGTCGATTATTCTCCTAGGTAACCTATCCTCCTCCATTCGCCTCATATGACCCCACCACCGAAGCCACTTTATAAGTAAAGCTTCACGGTGTGGGTTAATGTAGTCACCGTGGGCATCGGCTGAGTGGCCTACTGAGTGATCTTGAGGATCGGGATACCAGTTATTACGGAATGGGAGTGGGCATCTCGGACATAATCTGAGATATGGCCCTCCCTGTGCTCAGGCGGCTAGGACTATACAATCCGCCGATGGTCACTAACCCGTTAGAGGAGAGATCCTCACTTGGACTATGTGTAAGTACGGGTAACATCCTGGTCCACAGACGTTTCACCGAGCACGCTCAGGACGTTTTAAGCAAGTCTCGGATCTGTGGGATTAACGGAGTCCCACTCCCATTTGACATGCGAGACATTCATTGGAAATAACTTTGCGAACGAAATGGAATTCGATGAGTAGCTATCAATATTAATGGGGCTTATGGAAGAAAGAAAAGAAAAGAAAAGAAAAGAAAAAAGAAAGTAGAACTGGCTGTTTTCTAGTACCGGAAACTATTTATTTTCTTATACACAACATAGATGCAAGGTTCTAGGTTTTACATCCCTTCGATATAGCCACCAGTGTTGCGTACAAAGTGTTCCCAGGGATGCGGAAGCCTTTCGATACCGTCGGTACTGTATAATCTCTAAATGAAGTGAAGAGAGCGATCGATTGTCTGCAGAACGTCTTCAGTTGTTCGGAAGAAGCGATTCCCACGCGGATGCAACAAGAGTGGTGTGTGATCCCCCATATTCTCCCGATATCCACTTGACTGTTAAAAAAAATTCAATCTCTGTCTAAATGTACAAGAGGAGATATTAACTCATTATGTTCATGTAACAGATTCTGCAAAAAAAATGGGTGTAAGAAGTATGGCAAGTATACGAAGGGTGATTTAGGTTGTTCATGAAGTGTCTAACGCGGCCTCGCCCTCTCCAGCATCAAAATCTTCCCTCTCTGGCTTGTGTACAAGAAAATCATTGGCATTAGACACCATAATTAAGCATTACAATACAGTGGTGAGGCCTGCGGCTCTCTATGGAGCCGAAACACAACAACTAATGCGAGAGGTGAAATAAAACAAAATCATGGACATAGAAAGAAGAAGCACAGAAGCATTCTTGGCCCAACGACAACAGAAGCAGGATATGACAGGCCACGATCAAATAATGAAATCTATGTACATGTGGAGAATATAGTACGCACCATGCGTAAAATAGTATTGTCGTTTTGCAGACATTTGAACAGAATGAATAATGAAAGACTGACAAAACAATTTTTAATAAAATAATAAAGCTTAAAGTACAACCAGCATGGTTTACACAAACAGCAAAGGATCTCAGAGAAGCAAACATTGACATTAAGGATACACATAATAGGAAGTTATTCGGACACAAAATACGATAAGTGATCTTCAGGGATGAACAAAATAGAAAAAAATCAGCCAAATAACATACAACAGCTCTAGAAACAGAGATAAGAACGGACGAAACAGATGTGGGTGGAGAGGAAGAAGGAACATAGCAAGGGTGGGTGGGTGGGTGGGTGGGTTTGTTTGGTTGGTTGGTTGGTTGGTTGGTTGGTTGGTTGGTTGGTTGGTTGGTTGGTTGGTTGGTTGGTTGGTTGGTTGGTTGGTTGGTTGGTTGGTTGGTTGGTTGGTTGGTTGGTTGGTTGGTTGGTTAGTTGTTTGGTTGCTTGGTTGCTTGGTTGCTTGGTTGCTTGGTTGGTTGGTTGGTTGGTTGGTTGGTTGGTTGGTTGGTTGGTTGGTTGGTTGGTTGGTTGGTTGGTTGGTTGATGCTTTTTGTTTAAAGGGGCCTAACTTCTAGGTCATCAGCTCCTAATGGTACGAAATGAGACGAAATGAAATGACAAATTAAAAACCCAAAATCCTCCACTGACCACAATTCAAAACGTGAGAACGAAGAATGAATGGGTAGATGGATATGAATTTAAAACTATCAGTGGAACCGACCCACAAGGCCTCACGTGCACAGAAGCTAGCTTATAACAATAGTATTACTGACCAAGGGACTGCCTCTGTAGCACGAAACTGAAACGATGATGCTTGTAGTCGAAAGGAGTCCAAAAGCCAAGTCATCGGCCCCTCATATCGCTAGGAAAGTAGAGCCATGGTATTTGCCATGTTGCGGTAATAATCAACAGTAGCGTAGACTCGTGGTATTCCACACATTGTGGTAATACCCACATTCGCACATGTATTACAGACCTACTGTGTTTCGCACATTGCGGCACCATTGATAGGCAACGCAAACCTATGGTGTTCATCATCTAAGTCTACTAACCACAGGAACTGGTACTATCCCGTGGTGCTCCTCATACAGTGGGTACTAATATAGACAAGCCAGAACCATGGGTTCCGTCATCCCATGGTGTCACTCATATAGTGCTACTAATCACAGGTACTGTAAAAGCCGTCGCGCTCTCGTTTGCTACCAATCACAAACTACCTAACATAGTGCTACTTTGCGCAAGGAAATGCGACCCATGGTATTCCCCGCGTGGTGGTACTAATCACAAAGAGTTTCATGGCTCTAATATAACCATCCCTTTTAGTCGCCCCTTACGACAGGTAGGGGATACCGTGGGTGTATTCTTCGTCTACGTCCCCCACCCACAGTGGTAGAAGTATTGATTTAACGTGCCCTGTAAAATTGCTACTCGATTAAATAAACAATTACATAAATAAGTAAAGAAATAAGTAAATATGGTTTATGCAGAAACTTAAAGAACCATTTCGTGTATCCTCGTGATACACTTCAGTACTCCCAGGGTTATATTGCCGTGGGTGGTAGAAAATAATCCACTCGGGTAAAGCGGGATTAAAATACTGGTATTACGACAAAATACATAATTTAAGAATTGTTAAGCCGTGTATATCATGTACAGCAGTCTGGCTAATGCCGCCGTAATTCAGTATAACGTCACGCAACTCTGCCGACCGCAATCTATGATGATCCCTGATAGAAGTTTGCGAACACAATTTGCCCGGAGATGGATTGGAGTTTGTCGTGGCTAGACTTGACACGTTAATAGTTAACTTCTAGCCAGTATATAGGGCAGTGTTTGCTAATTATTATCAAGCCGAGCTGTCACTTGGTCGTAAACTCTACCTCGTCGTCTAGAACATTCATCAGTCACAAGTTCACACGCTGCAACTTAATTAAGCACTCGCAGAAACAAGGAACAGAAATAAAGTTTTATCGCCACTACTTAAAATAATAATAATAATAATAATAATAATAATAATAATAATAATAATAATAATAATAATAATAATAATAATATCAGTAAGGCAGTTGCCCTAGTGGTAGGCAATACCTTAAACGCTTGAATTTGATGAAGTCCCGTAGATTCAGACTTAATGAAAACCACATAGTATTGAAGTGTATTAACAGATGTCATTAATTTTAGTTTCGGAGTGCCACCAAGATGAACTTTCCAGAGTCGAGAATTTTAACTGTTAAGGAGTTGGTACAAGATAGGACATGTCTTCTTTTTCTAAGTTGCCACTACTGTGATTTCAAATTAAATGAACCAATCATCGCCCAGATCGCCCATTTAAATAAGAGCAATCTCTGGCCTTGTATATCTATTTTGGTTAGTACTACGTACGATGAGGTTCTCCTAACACAAGGCTGCAAACGTGCTGGGGAAGCTTCTAAGGTAGGTGTTTAAAGAATTTACTCTTTTTTTTTGAAGAGGGAATTGCATTATCAATTATTAGTTAATAAACTCTACCCGTTGATTTTACTAATAATCTTGTCTTATTCTTTCAATTTAGCGTATTATTATTATTATTATTATTATTATTATTATTATTATTATTATTATTATTATTATTATTATTATTATTATTATTATTATTATTATTATTATTGAACCATGAGTTGGGTCCCTCCGGCTAATCAAACATTCCACCAGCTCTACAGTGATGTAATATATATCATACCTAATGAACTATCAGGTCTGTAGTATTTAATCACTAACGTAGCATAGTGTTTAAAAAGATGTAACAATTATTGAGAAATAATTTGTTTTCAAGTTGATCATGTTATCTGCCTCATTTTACTTTTATGTTGCCGATTCCCGTTATTAAAATGACCCTACGATCATATTGCTTCTCTGCTAAATCCTATCCTCCAATCATGTCTACTCTTTCTTATTCCTTCTGGGTTCTATTATTCTTTTCCTCAAACTAATGTCTTGCGGCAGTGAAATCTTAATAGTCTTACGGGAAGGAGAGTTCGACCAAAGACTAAAGGAGGAAATGCTGGAGGAAGGGGAGCGGACAGCGTAAATAAGGCAGCTATGAGGTAGGGCAGATACTATTATGTGAACTATCTGCGTGTGTATTTAGGGAAGATTTATACGACCCCTTTTAGAATTTAATTTTCAGTTTCAGGTCTCCTTAAAATTTTAAATGTAGGGTTTTCTATAGTCTATAGGCTTGCAGCTGCGAGCATGCATCCGGGAGACAGCGGGTTCGAATCCCACTGTCGGCAGCCCTGAAGATGGTTTTCCGTGGTTTCCCATTTTTACACCAGGCAAATGCTGGGGCTGTCCTTAATTAAGGCAACGGCCGCTTCCTTCCAACTCCTAGGTCTTTCCTATCCCATTGTCGCCGTAAGACCTATCTGTGTCGGTGCGACGTAAAACCACTAGCAAAAAATGGCGTAGTAAAGGCCATTAAGCCTTTCCATACACTAAACCAATTATTGTACACTGGACTCAAAACTAATACTAAATAAAGCACATTTACTTCAATACAAATAAAATATTTAATAATCGAATTACCGTATTTACGCGAATAATACCCTGATATTTATAAAAAAAATTGAGGCACGAAATTGGGGTGCGGGTGTTATTTGAGTCAATGTTGCCAATACGGCGTACTTATTCGAATATTACCCGCATATTTTTTTAAATGAGCCGCGAAATTGGGGTGCTTGTTTTATTTGATTCAATGTTGGCATTTTTTCAAAATTAGCCTTCCTAAAGTTAGGGTGCGGGGATTATTCGGTGGCAGGGATTATTCGCGTAAATACGGGGATATATAGTTGTAATAATAATAACTAGTAATAATAACATGGCAATAGGACGATTAATGGAACAACAGAAATACACAGTTCTCCTGTATCCTGCTGTACCTCTTAACGATAATTTAAATAACGCCGTGGTTATCCAGTAAACGGTTCCATTCTCGCGCGGCACCCACAGAAAATGAGTTGTTTTGTGCGGCAGTAAAATGGTAAGGAATGATGAGAATGTTTGATGTTTGAGCCCTTGTATCTCTGTTATGAACATTTGATAAGTAGTGTAAATGCGAATAAAGTGAAGATGGAGAAGATATATTAAGAACTCTGTGGAGGAGAGGTTAAGTACGATGGTAGCGACAAACATGGAGTCATGACCACACTGCTTCTAGGAAAGATGATACAGTCATATTCTCCTAAATTATATTATTATACTGTATCTCATACATTTTGAGCCCGCTGTAGCCTTACGGACAATTCTGGCCTCACATCATTAAAATCAACATCACAATAGTCGAAATGTAGAATTATATATATAGTTCAGCGGGAAGGATGAGAATTGTCCTCGTGATGTGCTGCTACCGGAGGATCCTCAAAGTATCGTGGGTAGATAAGCTTTCCAATTAAGGGGTATCCTGTCTGTAGAACACTACTTGCTCATGGAGAAAATCCTGGTGGGGCCGCAACTTCAGGGACGAAGGACTGTTGCCCACGCTCGTGGAGGGAGCATTCGAAGGAACCAATGCGAGGGGCAGACCCAGACTGGAGTTCGTCGATCAGATCATCGGGAATCCCGGCTACTCCTCATACTAGGAGAGGCCATACTGGAGAAGAATAGGAACAACAAAGATTGACTGCTGTAAAAAGAAGACATGTGCTCTGTAAACTCAGCTACGTGTGGTATTGCTGAAGGAGAAGAGGCAACAATATAACAAACTGCCTTCAGACTATGTCATGACACCTGTAAATCCAAGTCCCTCTCAATTCAGGCCAAGTTAAAACATTACTGCACAGTGGTTAGAACAGAGCAGAAACCTTGACGAGGATGGCTGACCCTGTCCTTGAAGAAAGAGAAAGAAGATTCTTACGAAAAATCTTAGGCCCTAGAAAGTCGACGAGTGACCAAAACACATTCCGGTTGAAATCGAATTTGGAGCTCTACAAGACATTAGAAACGATCACGACTGTGATGAGGAAAAGGAGACTGACGTTTTATGGACATATCAAAAGAATGAACCCTGAGAGATTGGCCAACAGGATACTTCTTCTGCAGGAAAAGTGGAAAAAACAACCGGGACGGCTTACACAGGCGCACAATGACTTTGCAGAAATACGTATCAAGGAGGAGGATATAAAAGAAAGGACATCATTTAGGAAGAAGTTTGCGGGAATGAGGGATGCGTCTGAAGAGCAACATGCGAAGCCACGAAACATCTCGGTGGAAGAACGAGCAAGAAGAAGTCAAAGACTCAAGAATATTTGGCGAGAGTGTAAAGAGAAGGGTATCAGTCTGCGTGACAGAAGGGAGATTGTGTAAACGTGGCCCAAAGTTGGCTGTATCGATAGATAAATAAATTAATTAATAATAATAAACTGCTTTCAGTACTCGTCTTTGATGGGACATTCGTATAGCAGATGTTATCTAACTCCCCAGCTACTCCCCACCAATATTCAGGCAGGCTGTTTTAGTCGGGCCTCTTCAGCAATGAGATGAGTTGCCGCAGAAGAGACAAATCACATCACAACAAGCAATGGTCAATATAATATTATTATCGATCAGTTGTATGAGCTTTCGATATTGTACACCTTCACATTTAGTCTCCTTCGGACTCTGAGATATTAAGGAATCTAATATGAAAGGAGTCCTCCCCTCTTTCATGACATTCTCTCTTGTCTTATACTTCAAGCGATCTTTCCTTTACGATTTCTCTCGTCGATTTGGACCGAAGACCACGCAGGCCTTGATGTGGACTAAGCAACAGAAGTCTAAATTCATGAATTATTTTATCATGACTGCTACGGCGAAACTCTACAAGACATAAATGATCAGAAATTGCAAACACTTGTCATGCAGTACTTTTCGATAAGATCAATAACAGAGATATCATAAACACGAAAATTTAGGTGCCTTCCCCTAAACTACTCAGCATGAATAAAATTATTTATAGCCTATATTGTAGTGTCGCGTTCGCCGACTTTACATACCGATTTTCATTAAATTCTCTTCAGCCATATCCTCGTGATGCGCGTACATACATACATGCAGACATAGAGATATACCATCCTCTCTTAATTCTGAACAATGTAGAGACAAAGCCCTTATTTTCATATATAGGTGTACTAACAGTTCAGATCCTCCCATCATTATTTGTATTAAATTCGGTTTTTCGAATCACACGAACTGTCAGTAGCAAGTGTTCATTATAGACAAGTAATCCCGACAGTTTATTACAACTGCTTCACATACTATTTGAATTTCAGTCAATCACAAACTAATCATGTATGTGCAATTAAATTCCAATTTCCGGTCATTAAACTGTCGCTACAGTTTAATTGAAATTATGTATGAATTAAAAAGCTATTGTTTCGTATTTTATAAAATTGAATGCAAATTGACTGCGAGCATTGAAGTCTCCCAGTAAGTGAGAAACTGTGTTATACTAGTAGAAGGGACTTACATGGCATCGCAAACATCTCTACAAATAG
Organism: Anabrus simplex; assembly: GCF_040414725.1. Taxonomy (NCBI): domain Eukaryota; kingdom Metazoa; phylum Arthropoda; class Insecta; order Orthoptera; family Tettigoniidae; genus Anabrus; species Anabrus simplex. Next base: position 20,647,376 of record NC_090274.1, on the reverse strand, counting down.
TCGGGTAGAAGTATTATTGTTCTGAGACCATGTTAGCGGGTTCTGTTTCTGCTCAGACCGTTGATATTTGTAATAAGGACGTTAAAAGTGTACGGTGTCATTTTTGTATACAGTAACTCCATAAAGTATTCGTCGCTCTGACAGAACACAAGACGGTTTATTGAAATGAAACCGTAAATTCAGACAATGAACTGGACATTGCTTATATCTATAAAGCATAGTAGCCACAAGGGAAAAAACACTGCACATTTTTTCCTGTTAATTGAAAAACCAGACAAAACAGCATAACAGTTCGTAAAGTGGTCTCCAAGAAGTATTCGTCCATGCCTTCCTCTGGCTATTCAGACGTTACTTTTGGCGTTCAGTACTTCGTTGGGCCACCTTTTTTTTTATATAACTTCTGCCAGTCGCCGAGGCACGTACTTCAACTCTTCAGTCGTGGTCCTTATGATATCTTTCCACTCTTTCAACAATCCTGCCTGGAACTCATTCTTGTTGGAAATACACATTTTCCCTATGTTTCTTTCCAAAGCATCCCAGAAATGCTCAATAGGATTGAGGTCCTGTGACGGAGAAGCTGTCTGCATATAACTTGGTGTCTTATAAAGCAGCTACAGCCTGGCATTAAGAGCCGTGTGTTTAGAGTCGTTATCCTGGGTGAAAATATAGTCCCCTGTCAGGCCCGTATCTATTACACTTTTGACAACATGATCCTTCAGAATCTGAATATATCCACTGTGCTCCAAGATACCTTCAATTCCTCAACACCACTCACACCCATGCACCGCATACTTGCATGGAGCCCCCGCTGTGTTTGACAGTAGCGGTCAAGTTCCGTTCTTCCATCTCACTGTTCTTTTGTCTCCAAACTGTCACTCTCTCATCCGACTACAAAATATTAAAGTTAGTTTCGTCTGTGAAGAAGACCTCTTTCCAGAATTCGAAGTCTCTATTTTTGTTGGTTTCTGCAAATGTACGTCTCTCCTTTCTATTCACTTTGTTAATGTATGGCTTTCTACAACCAGTTGCGTAGAGAACATCCCTTACAGTATATTCTCTGAAAGAGTCTTTCCTAATTCATTTGCGACCTGAACTTTTAATTTCGAGGCACTCAATTTTGGATCCTTTTTAACATAACGGACCACTTGCCGGCTTTTCCTTCTCGGTCAAGATATATGGACTTCCTTTTCGGGGAGCATTCTGGTATGTTTGTGTTTTAGTAAACATGTATATTATGCTTCTTATCGTTGTAATTGGTCTGCAGAAGAGTCCACTAATGTCTTTGTAAGATTTAACTGCTTTAAATTGACGTATGGCAATCCGGCGTTTCTCCTCTGTTTCCTTGTTTTTCTTCCCTACGCCTTGCACAAACAATAACACACTGCTGGCTCGATATGACGTCGGTGTCTACCTTGGATGGAATGCGGAATATCCTGTGTTATTTGAATTAGTGCATGCGGACGAATACATATTGTAGGGTGAAGGTCACTGAGATTTGTTTTTAATAGAAATACCTTACGATTATTGCTGTCCTTTGGCTTTGAAGCCGTACATGTTCAACTTATATTATATTTACGTCGGTAAGGCATTATACCAGGTGTATGCGGAAGTCTTTTCCGGCTTCACTAAGAGATGGCGCCAGCGAACAATACGCAGCGTATGAATTTAACGTATACGTCAGTTTGTTTGTCTGACATCAACTCACCAATACACACAAGATGAGTCCGCCAAACACTAGCGTCTGTGCTGTATCGTTCAATGAACATGTCGACGTTCGTGCCTGAAAAAAAGAACATTTGCGGCACCCATTGCTTTTCTTATTTAATAAAACGCAAAGTGGTTGTGGAAAGTCATCGTATTGTTGATAGAAACAAATGGTGAGCACGCTCCATCCATTAGAATATGCGCGACCATTTAAACGTGGTGATTTCAATGCGCGCGAAGACTATGAACTCTTGACGCACGGCGAAACCGTTAATGCACACGCTATTGCCAACAAATTATTAATGTAAATCGCGCTTCGATCGAAAGACGACCGGAATGGGCCAGAAGACATGGCAAAGTGATTTCGTTACACGACCATGCGCTATCTCGCATGCAAAACCAGTGAAAGACACCTTGAAATCGCTTGAATGGGACATCCTACCCAGCCCGCCATACTGTCCCGACCTGGCGCCATCTTAATCTCTCCTCTTCTCACTCATAAATCGGGCACGCGTTCGCAGAGCAGCACTTCATCAATTTCGAGGAAGTTGGAAAATGGCTCGACGAAGGGTTTGCCGCAAAAGACGAGCAGTTTTTCTGGCATAGTATTCATAACTTCCCTGAAAGATTGGCGAAGTGTGTAGAAGCCGATGGCCAATAGTTTGAATAAACACAATATTAATTTCCTCCTCTGAAAATGACACATTTTCTTTACCAAAAAACCGGTAAAACTTATGCATACACCTGGTATATTTGGACGTCATAATTAAACTCATAACATAACGTAGGTTAAGAAACGAATACTTCTTGGAGCCACTGTAAAATATTGTTTAGTAAAATTTATGACGAACAGTAACTTGGAGAATTTTAGGTTTTGTGGAGATATGGCTTGTTCAAGAATTTATTTTGCATTAAGTAATGCCACACTTACCATAAGAATTATCCTCTTGATGCTATACTAAAACAATCTATGCTAGGGTGGGGACTTCGTTAAGATAAGTTCCAAATGTCAATTATTTGAGAATTTAAATAGAAATGAACACAAATGTTTATGTATTTCTAAATATGTTTGACTGTGATTTGATAGAATCTGGTGTTTTTTGAAGAACTAAGCATGCCATTCTAATTTAATTATGTAGTTTATGTTTTTTTTACCATCTGTGTTCTTTTTCTGGTTTATAAAATTTATGCATAAACAATTAGTTTCGGCAGACTGACAAACTCTAGTACCCCAAGTCTGGTGCACGAACCCCCTTCCATCTTGATTAATCCATAAGCCATTCTTCATTCCCAAACTTGTCCTCTTTGTATAAATACACTCTTAAAATGCAGTTATGTGACAATATTGAGGGGACAAAATACTGACCCACAACACACGTGCGCACAAAGTCCGTATACCCCTACTCATTTACTTCTATTGTCAGGTACCCATTGTTATCGACTTCGATTGTTGACACCAGTTGGTGCGAGGATATTGAAAGAAAGTGATTCTACGATTGAGGAACGTTTGCTGGAGGCTGTGTGGATTCATGAGCATGAAATTATCGGCAAATCAATTTAAAATGTGAGGGACGATTTCGTTGCGAAATTTTGTGAAAGACGACGTTCTTAGCGCGGAAAGAAAAGCATTTTTAACGTGCAGTGTCCGCGATACGCCGAGAAATGGAAGACCATGCAATAGACTAACTTTGTGCTAACGTGGAAGAAACTATCGAACAATCTCCGGTCAAATCCATACGGAGACTACGACAGAGTTGGGGATACCGGAATCAACCATGAGGGAACACATCAAAGTGGATCTGAAAGTGAGGTGTTGGCGTCCACTGAGTGTCAATGAATTATAATATGAATTGGAGAGGCGCATTGATACTTGTCGTCGGATGCAGAAGTCATGTTCACTGACGAATGTGCGATTCATCGCAACTCTCGTAGTCGCAAGGACTAATTCCGGGGAAAAGAAAATCCACATTTTTTTCAAGAAATCGAGCGTAACCTACCTCACGTCTTGATCTGGGCCTGAATGACACAAACGCATCTGTTTGGCTCATATTTTTTGAACGTTCTGTTAATCAGAGCAGTTACCTCCAGATGATTAATGACCGGCTCATTCCAGAGCTGCAAAATGTGGGAATCGTAGATGTTGTTTGGTTGCAACAAAATGGGGCGACGGCTCACTTCGTAGTGTCTGTTCGACAACGTCTGAACGTAGTCTTTGGGATCGGTCGAGGATCCAGCTCCTCTTCCGTGGCAACCAAGAAGCTCTGATCTAACGACACCCGAAAACGCAGTCTGCGGATACATCAAGGAACAGGTGAGGAAGTAGTGGTATGTTGGAATTGATGATCTGAAAAATGCGGTGCGCGAATCTTTCCAAACAGTGACCCCAAGGATGTTAGCTTAATATGAGCATCAGAACATCGTAGCGTATTCAGCTGTGCAGAGACCATGGAGGGACACGTACGGATGTTTTAGATTCTTAAGTTGTAAGATATAAGTACAAATAAATAAATAAATAAATAAATAAATAAATAAATAAATAAATAAATAAATAAATAAATAAATAAATAATGAGTATATGTACTTTTATATCCTGCAGTTTGAGTTTAATGTAATTTAATATAGGGGTATACGGACTTCGTGTGCACCCTGTAGTTCATGCAATACTAAACCTTACTTAGATGACAAGAACCTTTCTGGCCAGAGTTGTAGGCTAAAGTAGGCACAAGGACGATATACTGTCAAAGGAATATAATTGTTTATCTCTCCGAAGAGGTGAACACTAACTGGAACGGAAACATCAACCTCCCGATTGTGGTACGATAGCCTCGGTTATTCTTATTCTGTTGACTGGGATATCAATAGGCCAACTCTATATCCACAACGGAAACGAAAGACCATGTTTTAAATAATAAATTAAACAGTTCAAATTTTTACTTTTATTTTATTTTTTCAGGGCACCTAATTTTAACGTCTGTGGTGACAAACACTCCAAATCCACATGTAAAAACAAAAAAGAGAGGCGATGGGTGCATTAAATAGTCATTAGTACTCTCGTAGTGGTAAAGAGAAGCCGTTGTTAGCAGAATGTAACGAGGCTTACCTAAACTGTGTACTACTTCCGGAACACAACACAGCAGGCAGATTTCACTGGCGATGTAATGCAATCCGCTATAATAAAAATTACCTTATCGCCCTGCACACAACGCAGATTTGGAAATTAGTACAGCTGAAAATGAATTGATATTCTATGCAATGGGATCCACAGAATCGATTACTATTATTATTATTTTTTTTTTGATTCGTTGTGCCCAGCTGTGGAGCGCGTTTGAACTTATTTTGCACAATGTTTCTTCTTCTTTTCTTCCCAATATCTCTTCATTTTTTCACTGTGTTCCTTTCTGCGTGTTTCTGTCCAGCCTGTATTTTTCTTGTTGGTTTCTCTGCAAATTTATGTTTGTTTACTAAGCTTCTAAATTTCATTCTATCTTGAATGGTTTCGTCCTCAATACCCATTTCTTGTAGATCTTCATGAATTTCTGCTAACCAATTGTTGCGGATTTTCAGGGTTAGAGCTAGATTTAGAATTTTCTTTGTCAGCCTGTTGTTATCCATTCTGTGTAGGTGTCCGTAGAATTTTAGTCGTCTCTTTCTGATGGTATCTGTGATTTTTTCTGTGAATTGAAAAATTTCGTGTGGTTTCTTTTTTATCCAAATTCCATTTTCGAACTTTGGTCCTAGGATTTTTCTGAGAATTTTCCTCTCTTGTTTCTCAATGCTTTTCATTTGTGACCTGCCGCCAATGATCAGTGTTTCAGATGCATAAAGTGCCTCTGGTTTGATGACTGTATTGTAGTGTCGTAATTTTGCATTTTTTGATATACATCTTTTGTTGTATCTGTTCCATGTGATTTTGTAAGCCCTTTGCAGTTTAGCAGTTATTATTATTATTATTATTATTATTATTATTATTATTATTATTATTATTATTCTCTTCTTGGAGAAATTCAGTCGAATGACTGTCTTGCCCCTGCGGTGAGTCTTCTCCAACTGGGTCGACCCTGTTCAGTACATTTTGCTTCTGAGTAGGTCCTGCATCCAGAGTTCACAAGAAATGTCATCATGAATATCTTTCTTGGTCTTCCGCGGGAGCGTTTATCTGGTGTTTTACCTTCCCAAATTTCCACCATCACATTCCTATGTCGAAATCTAAGTACCATCCAAGAAAGTTGCCTCTGCCTAATCTTATTCAACAGCTGTCTTTTCTTGAACAATGTTCATTACCTCAGTGCTGATCTTCTCCACCCAACTTATCCGTTGCAGTCGACGCCAACACCACATCTCAAAGGCTTCTAGCCTCTTAATATCACTCTCGGCTAACGTCCAAGTCTCAGCACAATACACCTCAAGGGACGAAACATAGGATTCCATTATTCTTCCACGTAAGGTGAGGGACATTATTTTCTGGCACAGAAGGGACTATCTCTGAAGGTTTTCTGTTAAGATCTGGTCGAGGTATTTGAACTGTGCTACTTGTTGTACAGGCTCACCACTGATCATTTCATGCAATGGACGTGGGTTCCTACTAATCATCATTATTGTTTATAAACATAGTTACGGCCTCGTTAGGCCACGTTATTCGGGTTTCCAACCAAGTTTACGTAACGTTGCCCAAATTTCCTTCATTCTCTTAATATGAGCATTTGTTTCGTCCTCCGACGAGGGAAGTAGGTTTGCTGGTTTGACATCTTCAGGTACCCTTCAATCCCGGATTCTTTTGTTTAAAGATGGGACTATCTAGGACATCTTGTTGCTTTATCCCGCTCAGCCTCAAATTATCAGCCACTCCCTGGTGTCATCTGAGTTTGCCTTTGAGATTCCAAACTTGTGTTAGGATCTGATTCATCAGTCTCCTGTCAGACCGAAGAAAATCAGCCTCCTTTTCCTCATTACGTCCGTTACTTTGCCCACCTTGCCATGCACTTGATTTCTGCTGAGCGTTCATATTCCTTCCTTTTTAATGGGTCCTAAGATCTTTCTCCCCATCCTTAATTCTATGTTCTCCCGTTCTCGCTGTGAGGTTTTATTTTCTCAAGCTCAATACGTATTTCTGCTCGTATTTCTGATGCATACGTATAAAACTCCTGGTCTTACAATTGTCTGGAAGTGTCTGACCTTAGCTCCCCATCATAGTCCTCTGCATAGGTCCTGCATCCAGAGTTCACAAGAAATGTCATCATGAATATCTTTCTTGGTCTTCCACGAGAGCGTTTATCTGGTATTTTTACCTTCCAAAACTTCCACTATCACATTCCTATGTCGAAGTCTATATACCATCCAAGAAAGTTGCCTCTTCCTAATCTGATTCAAGAGTCTTCATGTAGGCTGCCTTCATTTTCATTAATTTTGCCTCCACACACTGTTCATGACTTTTGTTTTATTAATATTCAATTTCATATCAAATTCCTTATTATTCCGACGAGGCTCACTCAGTTCGTTGCGGTACTGCCACTTACGACTGCTGGTTGTATGCTCGGATGACAGTTGGTTCAAATCCTGTCAGATGCCCTAGAAATAAATTAATATGGTTACTCATTTTAACTCCAAGCAAATTCAAGGATAGGCACGGCCACTTCCTTCACATTCCAAGCCCGTATAATTACACCTACACCCATGAACAACACCCTCACACAGCGGAACATGTACCTCACCGGGAAAAGAATGTACAGAACTGACAAGCCAAACACGTCCTACGACACTTCCGCCACTAAAATCCATAGGTTGAAAAATTAATGCGCTGCGTATACAGCCCATGAGGAACGTGGATTACCAATACGACTGCAGCCCATTGTTTCTACTATTGCCTTTAAGACGCACTAGCTGACAGATGTCTTATGGCTATGACGGGATAGGAAAGGACTAGGCTTTTGAGGACACACACCGTGGCCTTAATAAAGGTACAACCTAAGAATCTGTCTTGTCTGGAAGTAGAAAACCACGGAAAACAATATGTAGGGCTGTAACAGTCATGCTCGAAACTACCATCTCCCAAATGGTAGCTCACAGCTACCTGATTCAAACCACGGAAACAACTCACTCTGTGCAACATAGTTAGATGGCCTACAGGTACTGCGGTGCTACGGGGTCAATGAATGATACGAATCTCTCATATCAGCCAGTTCCTCAGCGTGTCACACGAGGCGTACAGATATGAGCAACCTAATGGAGAGGTTTTGTTGAAACAATGGACCCCGTGAGATTTTACAAGATAAGCGACTTCAGGCGTGCTCACCACTTGGATGAGCAGCTCGTGTGTTGTTGACTAGAGGAGCAGCGTATGCTAACTCCGTCTCGGGATGACTGATCAGTGGCCTTTGAGCAAACTGGGGAGTATTGATTAATTCGCCAGATTTGGATAAGGCACATTTGATTGGATATACAGCAGAAGCAGCTCAATATAACGCGGCGAAGAGTATGTCTCCCCAAAAATAAATAGTATTAATTAGTAAAATTCTTATTTTTCTTAAATCAGTTCGCTTACAAATGGGAAGTCGTAATCATGTATTTCATAATATGACGTAATTGCTTTCTTGCCGCACTCAAAACTGTACAGAAAATGACACTTTACCGTATAGTAATTACTTTCAGCACTGTTTCATTAGAATTCGTCTCTGATTGGCTGAACTAGGCTTTACAGTAATGCAAACACTGACAGTGAGAGAGATGATGAATCACAGAACACCAAACTTAAACTTGTTGAATTGCTTCTTCGCGTGATTGCAGCACTGTGATTCCATACCCATCTGGCTTCTCTGCATTCCCAGCACAAGTAATCATCCGCTATCACCATGGTGACTACTGTATAGGTTGATCTACTTCCTACAGGTAAACATCTCATATACAGGGAGATCCAAAAGTCCGTTAACATTTGACGAGCCAATACTTCGCGGAATATTGAAGGCAGGGAGGCAATAATTGACACCCATAATCGGCATGACATGGTGTTTTATTGACACGAAAATAAAGTGCTAAAAGTGACGAACAGATAGCTCTGGATAGCAACACGTCAGGTACAAATGCACACACATACTTGGCATGACATGGGGTTTCATTGACACCAACAATGATATGGCGCTGGACAACAGTAAGTCAGTCACGCCGCATGAGACCCGCGTACGGTATAAAAGTGACTGTCGTGAGAAAGGGCGTCTGATGCGCCTGCAATCGCGGCATGTCATTCTTGGCCTCCCCGGTCACCCGACCTCAATCGGTGCAATTATTGGTTGTTGGGTTACCTGAAGTCGCAAATCCACCGCGATCGGCCGACTTCATTAGTGATGCTAAAAGACAACATCCTACGGCAATTTCTCACCATACCTACGGATATGCTGTACAGTGCTGTTCACAACATTGTCCCTCGACTACAGGTATTGTTGATGTATGACAGCCGACATGTTGAACATGTGTTATAAAGAACATCATCTTTGCTAACCCTCCATTGTTACGCTAATTATTGTTTGTGTCTCGTATGAAGCGTAATCTGCTGGTCATTTAACCCCATGTCATACCAATTATGTGTGTCAATCATTACCTCTCTCTCTCTCTCTCTCTCTCTCTCTCTCTCTCTCCCCAATATTGCGCGAAATATTGCCTCGTCAAATGTTAACGGACTTTTGGATCAACCTATACATCATAAACTAGCTGTAGTACCCGGCGTTGCCCGGATAGTTTCTGAATGATTACCTTTAAGATTTGTATTACCAGTTATTTATATGTGAAGTTAATTTTTATAGAATTCCTTTTTGACTTGCAGATTGATATGTTACGATAGGCTATATTATGTAGTTTTAGAATTATTTAGATGTGTTTGATTTCAAGTTTTAGATTATTTAATTTTCGAGTAAAACTTTGTCCCTATGGAAGCTCGAATTGACTTTGAAGTATTTGATCCTGTCAAAAATTAATAAGTGATGATAACTATATATATTTATCCGTCGCACTATAAATACGATGTACAGGATTTCAACTGTCAGTGAAGCTGTACCGCTCTCGTCCCCACCTCTAAGAGAGAAAAAATCTGGATTGTCACCATTCATCTCAGTGGTCCCGAAAACGTAGATTCGATACTATTTGCGATTATTTTTACATCTCACTCCCCCGTCACCCCCACCCCAAAGGGGGATGAACATTGACTTTAAAAAATTCGGAGTGTAACTATTCATTTCAGTGACCACGAAAACTATGGATTCGATACTATTCTAGATTATTTTTACACCTTACCCCTCGCCCCCTGCCCATAAGGGTGGTAGGGGTGTATTACCCCCACGCGGTTTGTCTCCTGATACTATGTCATAAGTGTTGTCTTGAGGTATATCCATAAGCAGGCTATAGTTAACGCTCCTGTTTGTGAAAATAGCTATTTAGGGAAGTTAGAAGACATAATCCCTGCCACTTATGCAAATCTTTACGCAGAATCGTTAGACGGGTTTCAGCCATCACAGGAGCTCGTTCAAGAAGATTACAAAACTAACCTACCGTATTCATGCACACACCTTCAGAGAGAGAATTTACAAACACACATTACGTGTACGAGAGGAAACAAATAGAGGCTTCTAAAGTGTAACAACCAGAACAACCTTTTCCTCCTCTTCAGAAACAGACAAATTACAGAGAGGAGAGCGTATCGTTTTTTGTGTTTCCTTATTGCCCCATTACTTCTCATTAACGTACGTCAGTAAGCCTCGATTGCGAATTGCAACCACACATTACGGTCATTATATCCTCCAAGAGCTCTAATGGCATCGGAAAAACATTACATTCCCTACCGCCGCGTAATTCTTTCCTGCCATAGAACGAAAGTGACTTTACAGCTGTCCTCACAACCGAACTGGGATACAAAAAATTTACATTTAAATTATCTTTAGAATCCACTAAATCAAGTAAAGGGAATGACGTAAAGTTCCTTTGAAAATTAAAGTGTTTATTCATGGCGAAAACCCTTCACTATGTTCTATCTGTAACAATTGTTCCCTTTGTGAATCATTGGTTGAATGTCGTCCTCCAGATCCAAAGATCTCGGGATTGAGCCCCGTCAGAAGTAGTCGAGTTTTTCAAGAGTACGAAAAAGTGCTCGATTTTGGCACAAAAATATCCCTGTTGAAACATTTGGACCTTACCAGAAGAATGTAATTAAAACTAAGTTATCGATCGCCCTTCAGTTCAATCTGGCAGAGTAAAATTACAGAACGTCGAAATTGACATTCAGGCAGCCAACATAGCGTCAAATCAATGCAATGCCCTCTAGCTGGATCGAAATTATAATAATCACCTGTAGTTAATAACCAGCCGCCCCCGTGGTGTAGGCATAGCCTGCTTGCCTCTTACCCGAACGACCCGAGTTCGATTCCCAACCAGGTGAAGAGTTGGTTTGAGGTCCACTCAGCCTACGTGATTGCAACTAACGATCTATCTGACTGTGAGATAGCGGCCCCGGTCTAGAAAAACCAGAGTATCACAATACTACGACATACAATGATTTTTTTACTATTTGTTTTACGTCGCACCGACACAGATAGCTCTTATGGCGACGATGGGATAGGCGTTAATTAAGGTACAGCCAGTGAGAAAATGAGAAACCACGCAAATCCATCTTCAGGGCTGCCGACAGTGGGGTTCGAACCCACTATCTCCCGGATAGCAAACTCGCCCGGAAATGAAATTCAATAAGCTTTGACCCGTTTCTATGCTCGAGCTAATAATTCCGACATTTAACACAGAACACGTCATTCACTAAACTGACAATAACCTCAATAAATGCACATGTTAAACATAGAATATAATTGTACAACTAGCCACTGATAAATTACAAAAAAATAAACTAACAACGAAAATAATATCCAGGAAGCAAAGAGGTAAATTATTACATAAACCAGCAACAACTAACACAGTACTTCTACGAATAATATCGCAAAAGCGACTGAGAACAAGCCAACCCACATGGCAATTGCAAAATTCAGTGTGGCATCTCTGTTATCGTTGCCATAGCAACAGACCATTTTCGAGCAGCGTTAGTCAACTTTTTCTCGCTAAACGTCAGACTTCAACTCTCGTGGCCCCGACTATAGAACGAAATTTCGTTGATATAGTTTATGTAGTACTGAAACCTAGATGACAGAACTTTACTGGCCAGGGTTCTAAACTTAAATATTATCACATAGTCGTTTTCCTAATTACAACGACAACATGCATTGTCAAAGTGTTCACCTCAACATCGATGGATAATTTTTATTCTTTCTGTTTTCACAGTACATCAGCGCATAGATGTCTATTCAATTTAACGTTGGAATTTCTGATATTCTGATGGCGGTTGTCATGGACCATCGGCCGGTATTAAAGCGATATTTGAAACGCAAATGCCGGGTAAGATTATTTCATTAGCTGATTATGTGCGTAGAATAGAGTAGATTGGATGATTGGTGGGTTATCGATTATTGAGTACATTTATCCTAGTCAACCGATACATATTTGATTGCAATCAGTTTATTATGATATATTATCGTGCCATTAAATCAGACATGAGTCATTTGCTACAGCACTGCTGCAAACAATTAAATTAACTTGCAATATTATGACATATGGATACATAATTTGAGGATGAATCGCAAAATATAGAGGTGGTAGAAGTGTCGAATGAAAAGAGGGTGAAATGTATAAAGTTTGCTCCAAGATTCTCATCCATAACAGCACGTAAAAAATTTCGCGTGCCCTAAGTAATCACGTTTATTTAACGATTCGTGGCTCATGGTTGCAAAAAGGTGACATGAGTTTTCGTATTTATGTGGATTAGTTATCAATATTATTGCATTATAGTGGCCCAAATATTATAGAGAAATTTTCGGTCAGATAAATCTTATGGCGGACATATTCCAAGAAGTCAAAAAGTGCCATTTCAAAGAATTAAATACAACTATCTGTTTTATGATACCAGCATGAAGGAAAAGGTTACTGCACGGCTTTTCATTGACGGCTTCATATCACATACATTTATATTGAAATCTCGTACTATAGAGCCATCATTCTACCAACAGAAGCAGCTTACAATCAGAGAATTCCAATTGAATAGAAAAAATTGACCGACATTACAAAGGTAAGGAAATACTGTCCAGAAATGGACTTCCATAAGGAACTCTTACAGTGGCCAACATCATCAAAATAGGTCAATGATCAGGGGATTTAAATAGATGAAAATGAGAAATGCACAATATCAAAGATGTTTCCAAATCAAACTGTGTTATATGGAAATATGTTAAACATGTCTTTCATTCGTGTTTTATTGAGATTATTTGGCAGTTGTTGTTGATTTTTATATTTTTATGTATTGCATATATATATTTGATTTTTCAAATGTGATCACATTAGTTGAAAGGAAGTATATAATACAGTTCAGTTCAGAAAAATGAAAATGTGCATAAAGGTGGCATGTAAGAAATAAAAATGTATTTTTGAGCCAGAATTGCTGGTGAATTGAAATCCAAGTCACATGACGTTATAAGGAATGCATACGAGAAATAAAGTTTTTTCCATTCTTTCTTTGAAACGTTAAAAATGATTTTCAGTTTCTTGTGTTTCTGTAAAATTTCACTTTTGTCACATGGCACCTTGTTGCATATTCTATTGTTGTCTACCCCGCTCTTTTGTAATGTAGCGAGAGTAACAGAAAATTATAGGGATCTTGATGGGCCGTTCCCCTAATGTTTATGACAACCTGATTACGTAACTTTTGTGCAGGCTAGAGTACACTTGTTACTCGCATTCCAACCCATTACTGCCTAGAAATCGAGTATGCAGTGATAAGGTATAGGGATTGGTGCAACGTTTTCTCGCCATGAGGCCTGTCATGGCGGTACTACAAGGTGGAAAGACCGTGGAATAAGGGTAGTAGTGAGTGGCCGGTACGGTTAAAAGAGTATTTTTTTTAACTGTTTTCACTGGGTAGTTTCTTGGCATATTGAAGGAAGTGGATCAGCTCTTTCTAGATTTTTCTACCGTGATATTAAAGCAGAACGTTGACATTTGTGGGGAATGAGACCTGGAGTGACCGGAGCTGTGTGAAAATTTTTGTTCATTGTTGCTTATATCCGAAACAAGAAAAAATACAGGATTATAAACATCGTATTCGTCACGTGGGTAACCTTTCGAGTTAGTCACTCTGTTGCAGTGAGGGTAGCATCCATGATCAATCCTCATCTTGATGGTGGACATTAAGTTTTCTGCTTACGATGTTATACTTCCAGAACAAGGTTGTTCTCTGTATTGTTGCGTAATGTGTTCCTCCTCGATAGCTATTTCTTGTACATTTATCTTTCCACTGGACAGAGACTCTTCATTCAGGTGCGTAAATATGTCAGTGTGAGTAAGTTGTACCCCTTGGAACACGCCTCTTATGGTAAGTTTCATTTCTAGAGTTGATCCACAACTTAATTGTCCCTTGTTTTAATGCACCCTCCTATCCACGAAAAGTGTATTTGAATGATTAATAAGTCTGTTGAGGTAGGTCATAAATGGAAGGATGCATGATACTGTTTCGAGTTGAGTGTTGAATTTTTTTTAAGACACTTTCCGTTGTTTTAAACATTTAATTTGGATTTTAGACACTAGTAGGTGAGAATGCACACTGTTTGAACGAGGCACAAATATCAGCTAGCCGCTCTACAGTTATGTTCGGTGAGTTGCATAAATTGTAGGGGTTCTGATAGCTCGGATCGCTAATATTAATGCAAATCTCACTGCATATCCGTTGTGCGGGTTGAGGATACCTGCGCCTTGTTCAGATACGTTTTAATATTTCATTTTAATATATTTTTAAATCAATTTATAAGAATATAAGAATTGAGATTTAGATCCTCTGATTATTTTTGAACTCATAATCATTTTCTTTATCATCATTTTTCAAATTCTAGTCTGTGGGTATATTTTATACATTATTACATTTCAATTCACGTGGTGGTGGTGATTATTGCTTTAACCCTTTCAGTCCAGGTGTACAGTATACTGTACATCAAATTCATTAGCTTATAGCACCAAGAATTATTAGTGAATAGGGGAGTTCTCTATCTTGCTAGAGACTTCTATGCTTTGTCTTTGTTTCTCAATTGGTTGAAGTGACATCTACCAACACATTAGTGAATTATGAAGATAAACAAAAAACATGGCAGACAAGCATGCTGATAGTGGAGGTAAGTGGGAAAATTTTTTTCTTTATTTTTAACATTTTATTCTGTTTAGGGTAAAGTTCTGTTTGGGGGTTAAAGATAAAGGTTTGAATAGAATATGCATACTAATTATAGTTAGCCTTTCATATACCTTGACTCATAACATCCATGTATATTAGCATGTACAGTATACTGTACATGGGGTCTCAAGTGTTGCAAATAGTGTGACTGAGTTCATTATCTTTCACAAAGTTTTATTTATATACCTGGTAGTTTCTAGTAATACAGAAGAAGATTAAGTGTTGTATACTCTAGATTGTCTCTTAGAAATGTAAAAAGAAACTTTGTTTTTGTTCTCTGAGTTCCCTAAAAATATATTTTTGTTGAAATTCAGGCACATCAAGGATGAAAATGAACCCAAGTGACGTTGATATGATTTTGAAGTTGTTGGAGAATGGAGATGTGTCTGATGTGGAGGAACTAGCCAGTGATGATGAGGATGAACCACAAACCAGCCAAAAATACAGCGCATTGGTACGTTATCACATTCAGTATTATTACACATTATGAAACTCCAGTACTCTTATGGCAAACTGAGTTGCCCAAATTTTTAACTAATAATTATTAAAATACAGCTTTATTCTGCGATATATTTCAGGAGCTGATGTTGAGATGATATCTGTAAGCAGCCCAACCGAGGCAAGTGGCAATGGATATACTATTGGTACTTCTGGAGATGCTGAACTTTCTGTTGAAGATATTTTCCTGACACAGAGGCCTGATATTCTGCTCCCATGACCAAACAACACTTTAATTACTTTCCTCAGGTTTGATTGGCTTGTATGTCACGTCTTTCTGAAGTGCACATATATTTGTTTTCTCTGAGTGATGGAGTACAGTCAAAATGCTAGAAATGCTGGGTTGGCACAGAAGGAGATAATGGATTGGTTAGATTTCAGGCTTAGGGTATCTGAAGCTTTTCTGAAGGTTGATAACCAATTCAAGTGTACCAAAAGAGGAAGGCTATCTACAAGCCCTGTAACATCACCTTCAACTAATAAAAAACAAACAACTGAGAGGAGACCATAGAGGGAAGTGCAGGATAGTGTTGATCACTTACCAGAGCATGATGGCAATAAAGAACCTACTCGATGCAAGAAAATTAATTGCACCCAGCGATCACACATTATCTGCAGAACGTGTGGAGTACATCTTTGTATAAATAGGAACAGGAACTGCTTTGAAGCATTTCATAAGCAATGAAATGAATGTGAATTGTTATGAAGCATTTCTTTGTCGGTAACATGTGAACAAAATATGAATATTTGTAAGTAATTTTCTGTAAACAATGAAAATATCTCAAAAATAGACAATTTCAGTTCTATAGGAATGCATGGCTTACTATTTAGTACAGTAGAAACAATGTATACCTCCAAATCCTGTCCTAAGAAGGTTGCCATCCCAAGGTAAAAGTTTAGGATTCAGCAACACTTGAGACCAAATGTACAGTATACTGTACATGATATATTTTTGTAACGGGAGGTCTCTCATCAACCAAATTTTGTAAGTACATCCCCAGTATGACCTAAAATCAAAATCCAGTCAGAAATGATTTTTCTTTCTAAACAGAAAAATTCAGGACTGAAGGGGTTAAGAGGAAGTACAACTAGGCAGTTATCCTTCTAATACAAATCAGAGAGAAAAAATGAAATGGATACAACACCTCGAAAAATGAAGGTATCGGCTAAAGAAAGAGAGGGCCTACGAAAGGCATGAAAATTAAAGACTCCCTAGGCCTCTAGTGCTCTAATATCATCGGGTCGGAAAAGAACAAGTGTTGACCAAGGGAGGTCTGATAGGATAGATGAAAGTGAGAAACCTGGCACAAGTAAGTGGAAGAAATGCAAGGACTCTGCTCAGGGCCCGTGATCGCCAACCCACGCTTCCAAGTAAAAGCCCCCGGGCCGTTTTAGTCCCCTCTTACAACAGGCAGCGGAAATCGTGGGTGTTATTCTACTGCCACCACCCACAGGGGTACATTTCGGATTACTGCAGGGGGCCTCAAGTTTCATTAGGGGACGATGACCTAGATATTAGGAACCTTCACACAACAAATGTCGTCATCATCATCATCATCATCATCAAACTTGCCGCGTCCGTGAATACGACTGCAGGGAAAGGATTTTAGACACTAGTAGGTTAGAATGCACACGCGTTTGAACAAGGCGCTAGTATCAGCTAGCCCCTCTACAGTTACGTAGGCGAGTTGCATACATTGTAGGGGTTCTGGTAGCTCAGATCGCTAATATTAAAGCAAAACTCACTGCATAACCGTTGTGCGGGTAGAGAATACTTGCGCCTTGTTCAGGTTCGTTTACAATCTTACTAGTGAATAAAAATTAGTTCCTTGACATGAGTTTGTTCTGAAAGTGACGAGCTAGACCATATTTTACAGCAACAACAATGGCTAGAGTTTCGGCGGTATTAATACTAATATATTGCTTATGAAACGTGGACTTCCCTGAATATGCGACTACAGTATGACAGCTTGAAGGATAACAAATTACCACTGGTTTCTGGCCGCACACTGACCGGAACACTATCAGTAGTTTGAGCTGAATAATACATTTGATTGGCACGGGAATGGGATGAGGCGACCAACATCTACTGTACATGGGCCATATGTTATTGAGGGGCGGGGAGCGTGCAATAGACATTATTAGATCTTGATGCAGTTCGTGCATGACTTGGGGCGCCATTTTAACTGGATAACATGATATTAACTGTCAATATTCAGCTTGTGTTACAGCAAACTATCACTACCTTCTCTTATTTGATTGCTGATGTAATCAAACCAAATACCACAAGTTATATTATATCACAGTTCAACCTCCGGGAGAGTTTGTTCATTTAATGAAGAATTCTCAATAGCTTTTCACTGCATTGTTTCATGAGTAAATTCACATAAATAATGAATAAAATCCGTGAAGTGGTATAGTACTAATTCCTTTTCCGGTAATTTGCACTGAAGAGTCTGCTTTCTGAATGAATACAACACTTCCTATTAAGAACATTCATTAACTGAGTATTCTAAGTGCTTTAGAAACTACGACGTTAATTAGTGAACAAGTATTCCGTCTGCTACGTTCGCTAGAAGATAAAAATATCTGTAAGCCAGCATAATTCTAAGTCTTCTCAGATTCTTTTTCTTTTAGAAGACAGATTTCTGATTTTTATGTTCTTACAAGTTGCTTTACGTCGCACCGACACATACAGGTGTTACGGCGGCGATAGGATAGGACAGGGTTCGGAGTGGGAAGGAAGCGGCCGTGGCCTTAATTAGGATGTGAAAATAGGAAACTATGGAAAACCATATTCAGGGCTGCCGACAGCGGGGTTAGGACCCACTATCTCCCGAATGCAAGCTCGCGCACCGCCAACTCGTTCGGTGATTTATGATTGTTTTCAGTATTTAAGAAAACAAACTAATTCCCATTCGCCCATCATCGGCATAGTTCTTTATTGCAAAAAATTAACTAATCTGAATGTCTGTAACCATTGAGATACTTGAGATTAACGACGAGTAAATTATCCTATATACTGGATAATTCACATACTCTGTTTATTTCAGAATAATACAGTATACTAATTTAAACTTGTATTAAGGCTTGCCATAGTGAATTAAATATAATATGTATTATATATGCATTTATATACGTTTTTTTTCATTTAAGGTGCTCTATCACTTAGTTTTAACAAAATCCTCTACTGAATTCCTCGTAATTGTTACTGAAAAGCCACTTCGACGCCAATGGAAAATTATTCCTGTACAATGTAATTCAAATTATAAAAGCACAGAGAAATGTGTGGATACTTTGGTGTTTTAACTAGTCAATAATTGTGTATGTACGTGAAGCTGTGCAGAAAAATTATGTGTGAATTCAACTGTTGACGGATGGAATTCTGAGATGTGTATTTTGTGTATCTGTACCTTTTATTGTGGATAGTTTTTATTCAACTTGATGGATTGTACAGATAACCTGGAATCATATGATAAATTCCTTTATGTGAAAGAAGTGCAACTGAGATTGCCTTCTTTTCGAATTTATATATAGTGATGTTTAAATTATAACATTCGCTAGAGTTCAGGCGCGCCCGCCGACTACGGGTAATTATTGGTGGGGGGGCATGATTAACATAAACAGCGGTATGTGAAATGATGGACAACCATTAATGCAAACATTCGTATATAATAAGAATGTTCACAAACAGAAAAACACAGAAAAATAATGGAGCTTGTTTCTCACATACAATTCTGAACGAGTCTTCTGTGCGGAGTTTTCGATAATATTCACAAGTGAACAGAAAAATAGAACTTGATTCATAAATACATTAAATATTTTGAAGAAATATTTTATGTACGAATTTATCAAAAATAATCACAAGCAAAAAAATTATAACTTGCTTCATAAATATTCTATTACCGTACTGCATATTATACATTTCATGTTACGAAATGTGAAAAGCTCTACCACCAGAACAGTCTTTATTGGGAAATTTAGATCTCTGATGGAATGCCCGCTTTCTAATCTAACTTCTTGATATAAACCATCTACAAACACGTCCAGATTTAACGTCTTTGCAGCCTCCGAAGACTACCAAACTCCACTCAACATCAAAGAGGAGAATTTTGGGGGGTAGAGGGGGAAAATGGCACTTCCCCCCTCAGATCCCTTTGAGGTGCAGAAAACGTCTTACCCCCACACCCACCCCACCCCAAAATTGGCACCACTGCTACAGGTAGTCCTGAATGTTTCTTGCCACTTTCCTACGACAACAGAACTACATAGAATTAACTGGAAAACTATGCACTAAGTAAATGTAAGAGTAAGACAATAATACTCAGATTTTATTACGTAAGATCTTGGTACAGGTAGAAACTGTTTCTTCAATTTACATTTCACCATCCGATATTCAAAACTATGAAAGTGGCTGGACGAGTGGACATCATGTTTTCTTCTTCTCCTTCTTCTTTCGCTGCTGCATCTATCATCATGACCTCTGAAGGACCACGGGTAGCTTCATCAGATCAGAATCTCTTCATTCTCTCTCTCTCTATCTCTCTCTCTCTCTCAAAATCTCAGCTGTTAAACGAGAGAATAATGAGTAGGGCCTATCCCATTCCCTTGTCTCCCGCATTGGTCCTTCTCCATCCTGTTCCTGTATCTTTCTCTGTCGTTTAAATCCGGCTTATTGGTTGGCGTCTTGATCCGCATCTCTGTCTAGACAACTCACTTAGTCCCCATCTTTCCTCTCGTACTCCCAGTTATCTCCCACACCACTCTTCTAGCCGTTCTCTCCATGTCCATCCCTATGTCTTACTTCTTCCCGAGTTTTTCCTCAAAGTTTGTATCGGTACAGTTCGTCCCTCGATCTTCGTTCCCATCTTTCGCCTCCTCTTTTTGGTTCCGGTATCTTCCTCGGGATGTTTCCCTCTTCTTTCCCCTGTTGCTCTGCACCAAGGCCCCTAGTATCGTCTTGGCTGCGTACATTACCGCATTCCTCACTGTTGCCTTGTACTGCTTGAATTTTTATAATTTAGACGACAATAACCTACATGTCAGTATTTTCCGAGCTTTTAGACCGTGGTCCAGGTCCCGACGTTTCACCGCAGACTTTGTCAAGGGTTCCGACTGACTGTCCACTATCACATACCACCCCGCCTGCTTGCCATGTGAGCTACTACACCTCTTGACCTACGGAGCCCAATTCCCAGCCTATACAGTACCGTACTCCCGGTCTGTGCGTCCACCTTCTGGTTTGAAGTTCGTGCTTGCGTATCTGTACTCGTTTTACGGGTTCATTCCATGTACCCGTAATGAATTAATAGTGGCGCTCACGATTCCTGCTGTCTTCTAGCTCGTAAACACACATCTCGTTGTATTACCCCGGTTCTGAGGAGAGGGACCGATGTCTTTCAGAACTGTAATTAATGTGAAGGGATGCATAAAACTGGATCACAAGGGGCTGGTGGACCACCCGGTATAGTGCAGGCTACGTTACGCTGTTCGCCTATTGGTCTGCCATGCTGTGGGGGGCGGTCGCTGTTTGGCTGTCCTTAGGCCAATGGTTGAAGCTTTAAGGAGCCCGATGTACATCGACCTCCATTGGCGGAGACAGGCAACTGATCACCCCTTTCCTTTTTCTGGTCTGCCTCGGCCATCGTGTCCTTCAGGATTTAAGGCTTTCAGGACTGGAAACAAGGCTTTGTTTACCCGTTCAGACTCCTCCTTACAGTTGAAGCTGTTGGTGTGCTTCAGGATTTCAATGGCTCTCCTCTGTAGCCGTGTGTGATAAGACACTACTTCGACTGTACTTTGGTGCGTCATTACTATACCTCGGATTTTTAGGTGGTAATAGGTTAGAATGCAAAGTAATTTGGTTTGTAGGAAGTTTAATGCAACCCGTTGTACCACAATGTATGAAGAGTTGCATGAATTCAAGGAGTTCTATAGGCTGTACCCCTAACATCTATGCAAATCTCATAGCATAACCGTTGTACAGTGTAGGGTATACTTGTTACTGGCTTAAGCAAGTTTGCATTCTAACGTATCAGCACCTAATAATCCTGTCTCTAGCTCATTACTGTATGTCATGGCCTGCTAACAGCGAGTGTTCAGCGACTGACCTATTTGCCTGTTCTAGCCGGCTATATCTGTTGTGCTCCTTCAGTTGTGTGGCGATACTGCGTTTGTAGTGCCTATATACACCTGGCCGCAGCTACATTATTACAATAATGTCAAGAAAAAAACGCCAAACGATTCATCATTTAGGAGTACAATAAGTGATGATTCAAGATTGTCACCGAATATTTTAAAATGCCCAGTATAATTTTTTCCTGTGTTGTGTGCTGGATTACAAGCTTTCCCAAGATTTGCCGCGCACTGTTAGGAACACTGCCGCTGGTTTCAAATAGCACAGCACCCATAGGTGACCAGCTTTCTGGGCGAGTGTTATGTCTGTCACTCAGGTATGGGATGGATTCAAAATCAATTCATGCTTCATAAGCTTCTCGAGTCTGCTGGCGGATGGCAATAATATCTGCTCTCCTGTTATACCCCGTTGAAGAGATATATTGTATCTCTCCACTTCAAATCTCTGTGCAGTGGCTATGGTTCCTGTCACTATGTGATGACAGGTGTTCCTCAGCAATTCTTCTTTGCTGCAGTATCCTAGCACATGTCCAAGAGTTTCATCCTCGCTGCAGTCTGGATGATGATGATGATGATGATGATACTTGTTTAAAGGGACTTAGTATCTGAGTTCATCGGCCCCTAATGGTACGAGATGGACGACATGATATAATAATTAAAATTTTAAAATGTATCCACTGACTAGAATTTGAAACAAATTAAGATGAACATTTATTTTGAATTTAAAATAATCAATGGATCTAATCGTTAAAATGATAGGTGATAGACTATGGTAGAATAATACAATGCCTTAAAATTCAGTAATATATCATGCATATTACTATCTTAAAACCACATTAAAATATTCAAATACAAACTAAAACAGAGTCAAATTAATAAAACGTCCATCCATTATCTAAACGCTATGCCTTGTCGCTGCAGCCACATCCCACGGTCTTCAGCAGTCCTTTTCATCGTGACATAGGAAGCAAAACCCAGCTGAGTGCTTATATTCCTAAGGTATGAGAGACGTGGTCTTCCTCTCGACTTCTTCGCTATCACTTTGCCTTCGATGACATTCCGGAGAAAGGTGTCATGTCGTAGGACGTGCCCAAGAAATGTATCTTTCCTCTGCTCTGTTGAAAAAATTATGGTCCGTTTATTATTAACGTCATTTAAGGTTTGGATATTAGTCTTTTTTCTGTCCAACTCGTCCCTGTCAGTCTTCTACAGAACTACATTTACGCAGCTTCTAGTATTGATTGTGCTTGGTTGCCCGAAGTCCAAGTATCACAACCGTGAAACGTAGTGAACAATAATACAAAGGTTAATACGAAACACCGTTTAGATTCGATAAAATAAACCACTATCCCTTATAAAACGGATGACGAAGTCTGCTGACTGCTCGTCACCTCGCAGGAGGAGGGAGATGGTACTCGGGAGTTTTAGACTGCGGTGCAGATCGACCAGGTCCACGCCCTCCGTAAGGATGTGTACCACAGTAAGACGATCGCCGCACCGGAGGGGGAAGTCTAGATGACAGCAGCGGATTGTACAAGCAACTGCTCGAACCGCCGAGATGTTTCACGACATTTTGAGAGAGCATTTGCCTCAACCTTTTCACCCTCTCTTTTATCCTCTCGCTGCTCCTGTTATTTCCTGTTATATATTCTTCGAGGTAAATAAAAAACTTTTCTTCCTTCTGCTCGGTTCCTTCTAGTGTTTTCCAATTGCAAAGTCTCACACAGTATTAACCAATAGAATTCGAGTATGAATGGTCCGCGCTAGGCATGCTGGAATTGCTGCGAATCAAAATAATAAATCTGGTTTCGTCATCATGGTCGGAGGATGTGTATGGGGGCGAGCACATTCTTTCCTGTTATCAGTGGCCTCCGTAGAGTACCCCAATAAAATTAAGGAAACGGCAGCGTACGAGTAGATCGCTAGATAAATATCGCAAGGAAGTAGACAGGTGTCATGTTTGTTGCCGTACGGTAACCTATAAGTTAACATTATCGGCTATGTTCGACTTACGCCGATCTTCGCTAATTATTTTATTATTATTATTATTATTATTATTATTATTATTATTATTATTATTATTTATATGACAAGAGTTCACTAAAAACAGCTTTGGAAAATCCGTCCGTCCGTTCTACTGCCCGATTTGCTTCAATTTTGTGTTTTATTCTCTCCGAAATTACGTGCCGGTGAATCATGAGATATTGATTTGTCTCTGAGTTTACCCAACTTTGAGTAATCATAAAATCAAATTATTAAATATCACTCCAATAATTGCAGGCGAAGGCTTACACTAACCCACAATACATTCTGTGCTTAGCAGGTTGCTAAGCGACTTCCACTTTCATTAATATTCTGATTTATTTATTTTCATCTTTAATAATGCCATTGCATGCAGTCATGTTTGATTACTACCTGTCAAACAAGAGAGTGTACACGTCCTCTGACCACGGAATAATACCGTTTCCTCCTAGATACTCTTTGATTCTCTAACCTTCCCCAGATTCCAAATATAATCAACAGATGGCAGAGCGTTCCTAATTACTAGATCCCGGATATTTATGCAGTAACAGGTTAGAATGAAAACTTACTGAAGCAAGTAGCAAGTATAGTCTACCTTCACAACGGTTGTGCTATAGGGTTTGCATAGAAATTAGGGGTACGGCCCCATCAGAACCCCTACAATTTATGCTACTCCTGCTACATTATGGAAGAGCGGATGGCGGACACTTCCTACTAACCAAATTAGTTTGCAATCTAACCTGTTGCTGCATAAAAATCCGGGCTTTACTAATAACTTACATGCTGCTGAGGGAAAGAATTCTACGTACATACAGAACCCATCATGACATAATTTTATACATCATCTGGGAACACCTGTCGAAGGGTAACCTAGCTACACGAGAAAGAGTGAAGGCTATGTATCTTAAAAACGACCTGTGCCTGGCAAAAAACGCTCCTTCCAGACTGACCTATGAGCTCACAACACAAACGTTCTATATAGAAGAATTGCTATTAAAAATACAATTGCCTTCTACAACACAATACCAAGCTTTACATCAAGAAGTGCAGCATAAAGAAAAGGGAACATATGGATAGATATTTACAAAACAGACGGCATGATGACGTCAGTATGGATGAATTCTGACTACGAACAGCGGCATACCATGACGCTCTTATTAAATGTTCACAAAACCATTGAAAAGGGCAGACAAAACAATATGACTACGGCAGACACATCAAGACGAGTTATCTGACTTATTTATTACGAATGCTGCGGAGAGGCATGGGTCCTCTAGTTATTATTATTATTATTATTATTATTATTATTATTATTATTATTATTATTATTGTTATTGAATTCCTAACAATGTTTTCGTATAAT
Source organism: Anabrus simplex (assembly GCF_040414725.1). Classification (NCBI taxonomy): domain Eukaryota; kingdom Metazoa; phylum Arthropoda; class Insecta; order Orthoptera; family Tettigoniidae; genus Anabrus; species Anabrus simplex. The sequence goes on along the minus strand of NC_090274.1, from coordinate 20,622,366 downwards.
AATTATACCTCGGATTTTTAGGTGGTAATAGGTTAGAATGCAAAGTAATTTGGTTTGTAGGAAGTGTAATGCAACCCGTTGTACCACAATGTAGGAAGAGTAGCATGAATTCAAGGAGTACTGTAGGCTGTACCCCTAATATCTATGCAAATCTCATAGCATAACCGTTGTACAGTGTAGGGTATACTTGTTACTGGCTTAAGTAACTTTGCATTCTAACGTATCAGCACCTAATAATCCGGACTCTAATAATAATATATGAATTTCCGCTGTATTGCTATCAGTTTTATTCAATTCATGTGAGCAAATGAATCATAACATCAGCAAATGATATTACGGCAGTAAATGCATTGCAAATATTATGTTGAAGGTAACCACATTTTCGCCATGTAAATTATGTTCTATTGCGTGTTATCCCCACCACAACAGCTGCTTGTCTTTCCTTCATTTTAAAACAATGCTATCAAACCTTGTCAAATGTTTTCAAATCTTGTCCACTCCTTGACAAGATTTGACCATGCTTTTTTGTGAAATATTGAATTGAAAAAAAACATTTGGTTGTTGTGTACTGAATATTACAAATGGGAGGAATACCAAGCAATCTTAGTCACCTGATTGTGTGACACAGTCTGTCAAACAATTTTCTGTCCATTTGTGGTACATAATGGGTGACATTTCAATTGTATTAGGAGTTCACTATAGCGAGCTATATTGCATGCACTTTGCCCTTTGCCAGAGTGCGCGTGCACATATGTACGCCAAATGTGTGTAATTGTAATAGCACGCTACAAGAGATGAGACACACACACACACACACACTCACAAATGATATCATCACAGTCACGGTAAACTTGGTATATTATATTTGCAGAGTGCACTGGTGTTTGATTCAGCTGACATGGAAGGGTATACAAAGACATGAAAGCACAAATATTAATATTTAAGCTTTCTCTCTGTAAGGGTAATGTAGTGGAAGGCATTCATCCAACCGAATATGATCGATGTTAAAATAGGACAGGAAGATATAAATTTCTCCATCGGTGTATTCCACAATCCCATACTGTGACTTTTTTCATCTGCTTCCGACATTTATTCTGGACAAAGAATAGTTCGTGGATCTCTCTGAAAAATCATATGATTATAATTGTGTCTTTCAGTAAAATGTGTGAAGTGGTGTTACCTAGCAACGTAATAGAGTACTGATATATGGCCATGACATGAGCCTATGCAGCACTCAAGGTACTGTTGCCAGGTAACGTCACGTCACGTCACACATTTTGTTACATGAAACCATTTCGTTACGCACATTTGCGGAGAACTTCACCTCAAAGCCATATTTAAGGCAAATATCCAGGTTTAGTAACTCTCAAGGTAAAGCGTTGATTTTCTGAGCCTACGTCGCCGAATTCGATACTACCTCAGCCGGTGGTATTTGAAAATGCTTACCTAAGTCAGCCTCCTCTTTTATATATATATATATACACTAGCAAGATACCCGTGCTTCGCTACGGTATTATACTGAAATTTATAATTGAATGCTTATTGTTTTAGATATATAATCCGCCGAAATTCGCGATCTGACTCGTTTTCTGCGAGAATCCACCAAAATTCCCGATCTGACTCGTTTTTTCTTATTTTACGGCACGTTTCCTCCCATTTTTCAATCTTCCTTTCCAGCAATCGAGTTCGTACTTCCCGGGCTAGGCTCAGGTGTTCCTCCCGGTCAGTTGGGTACGTAAATCTTTACCATCTTTTCCTATAATACTTTTAATATGGATAAAATCCTTCAGGAGATCCGGCGTGCTGTTATATTGGGTGCCTTGGCGGCACTGGACCGGCGGCCGGACTGTATTCTTAGTCATTACCCGTCCAGTAGCCGTTTCCAGCGCGGTCCGCACATTTGATGACGGTCCGGAACATTATTATTATTATTATTATTATTATTATTATTATTATTATTATTATTATTATTATTATTATTATTATTATTATTATTATTTGTTGCTAGAATGGCTGATGACAGGGAAAACCGAAGTATCCGGAGAAAAACCTGTCCCGCCTCCGTTTTGTCCAGCACGAATATCACATGGAGTGACCGGGATTTGAACCACGGAACCCAGCTGTGAGAGGCCGGCGCGCTGCTGCCTGAGCAACGGAGGATCCTTATAAGTACATTAATAACAGTAAAATCAATTGGTCTCGCCTCCTTCTACACCCTACCGCCGTTAAGTTTATTTACCACCGCCCCCCCCCCCCGCCAAAAAAAATTACAAGAAGGCTTGTTTCTATATGTTTAAGGGAGATTCCAAACACCAATGTTCACGTCTATTACCTTCAGTTTTGAGATATAAGTATCCCCATAAAAATAATTTACATTATTCACTTCATTTCACACTACTCCCCTCCCCCCCGCCCCCCTAAGTGAAAAATACTTGTTTCTTTAATAGTAAAGGATCTTCTAAATACCAATTATCACGACTCTAACTTCTTCAGTTTTTGATTTATGTGTCCTCATGAAAGGAATTCAACTCCTTTACACTCCCGCCCTCCAAGATGGTTTCCCCCCAAAACGCGTTTTTCTTTGTTTTTAAAGGAGATCCAAATACGAATTTTCACGTCTGTAACATCTTTAGTTTTTATTAGATGTATGTATTCTCATACAATTAAGTCAATTAATTTTTCAATTCTTTCATCCCCCCCCCCTAACCCTTCATTGGATTTTCCGAGAATACGTGTTTCTTTACTTTTAAAGCAGATTGCAAATATCAAATTTCACGTCTGTAACATCTTCATTTTTGAGATATCAGTAGCCTAATTAAAAGAATTCAACACCATTTTCAGTCACTTTAACCCCCCTCCTCCCAAGTGGTATTTCCGAAAACTAAAAATACACGTTTCTTTATGTTTAATAGAGATAAAAAATACCATTTTTCACTACTGTAACATGTTAAGTTTTTTTAGATATACTGTAAAAATTCTCATTTTAAAATTTCACCCCTTTTGAGTTCCCCTTAAGTGGAGTTTCCAAAAACAAATCACCTCTGTTTCTTTACATTTACAGGAGACTCCAAACACCCACTTTTTACGTCTGTAACATTTTACGTTTCCAAGATAATCTGTAGATACAGTCTTTCAAAAAATTCACCCCAATTTGTCACTCCTGTTTAACCGCCATTAATTGGATTTTCCAAAAACTAAAATACGCGTTTCTTTATTTTTAAAGGAGATCCCATATATAAATTTTCAGTTCTGTAATATCCTTCGTTTCTGAGATATATGTATCCTCATTAAAGGCATTCAACCCATTTTTCACCCTTTTACACCCCTCCTATTAGGATTTACAGGAAACAAAGAATACGTGTTCCTTTATTTTTAGAGGAGATTCTGACTATCAATTTTTACATCTGTAAATTTTAAAGTTTTAAGTTGTAGACACACTCATTTTAAAAAATTCACCCCCCTTTTCACCCCCCATTATTTGGATTTTCAAAAAACGAAAAATACGTGTTTCTTTACTTTTAAAGTAGATCCAAAATACAAATGTTCAGGTCTGTAATATCTTCAGGTTCTGAAATATAAATAGCCCCAATAAAGGCATTCAACCCATTATTCACTCTTTTCCACCCTTCCTATTGGGATTTTCCGAAAACAAAATAATATGTGTTTCTTTATTATTAAAGGAGATTCTAAATACCAATTTTTTCATCTATAAACTTTAAAAGTTTTGAGATATAGATACACTCATTTTAAAAAATCACCCCCTTTTCACCCCCCCCCCCCATTAATTGGATTTTCCACAAACAAAAACATACGTGTTTCTTTATTTTTAAAGATCCCAAACACCAATTTTCAGGTCTGTAATATCTTCAGGTTCTGAAATATAAGTACTGTAGACTCATGAAAGGCATTCGACCCATTTTTCAACTTTTCCACCCTTCCTATTAGGATTTTCCGAAAACAAAATATACGTGTTTCTTTATTTTTAAAGGAGATTCTAAATACCAATTTTCACATCTATAACCTTTAAAAGTTTTGAGATATAGATACACTCATTTTAAAATATTACCCCCCTTTTCACCCCCCCTTAATTGGATTTTCCACAAACAAACAAAATTCGTGTTTCTTTATTTTTAAAGGAGATCCCAAACACCAATTTTCAGGTCTGTAATATCTTCAGTTTCTGAGATATAAGTAGCCTCATTAAAGGCATTCAACCCCTTTTTCACCCCTTTTCACTCCTCCTATTGCGATTTTCCGAAAACAAAAAAGTACGTGTTTCTTTATTTTTAATGAAGATTCTAAATACCAATTTTTACATCTGCAAACTTTAAAAGTTTGGAGATATAGATTCACTCATTTTAAAAATTCACCCCCTTTTCACCATCCCATTAATTGGATTTTCCAAAAACAAAAAAATACGTGTTTCTTTATTTTTAAAGGAGATCAAAAGTACCAATTTTCAGGTCTGTAATATCTTCAGTTTCTGAGATATAAGTACCGGTATCCTGATTAAAGGCATTCAACCCATTTTTCCCCATTTTCACCCTTTTTCACCCCTCCTGTTGGGATTTTCTGAAAACAAAAAAATACGTGTTTCCTTATTTTTAAAGAAGATTCTAAATACCAATTTTTACATCTGTAAACTTTTGAAGTTTTGAGATATAGATACACTAATTTTAAAATTTCACCCCCCTTTTCACCCCCTTAGCGACGGAATATCCAAAAATCCTCTCTTAGCGAGCACCTACATCTTAATATGAATATATCCCCAAAATTTCATTTCTTTATGTCCAGTAGTTTTGGCTCGGCGATGATGAATCAGTCAGTCAGTCAGGACAAGTTATTTTATATATATAGATATATATTTACCTCCACATATACAAAGTAATGCGGAATAAATTCTGGTACCTCTGCATCTCTGAATACCATAAAAATAGCTAGTCGAACGGAAAATACCAGCTGGTAATTTCACGATTGGAAAAGTCTGAAGAGCTTGTAGATTTATAACATCCGCAATCGATAAACTTTAGTCGTGATTTACTTCTGAAAACTTAATTTATGATTCCCCATTATTATTATTAATTAATAGTAATAATAATAATAATAATAATAATAATAATAATAATAATAATAATGCGTGATGACAACCAGGTCATCGATTCCTAATGGTAAAAAATGAGAAGAAATATAATGACAATTTAAAAGTTAAAAATCATCCACTAACCAGAATGTAAAACGTGATAAAGAATGATTGGATGGATATGAATTTGAAACAATCAGTGGATCCGTCCAGCAATGCCCCACTTTTCAAGAAACTATCATATACAACAGTGTTACTGACCAAGGAAATGCTTCTAACGCACAATCCTGAATCGAGGATGCTTGTTGTCAAAGGGGTCCAAAATCCAGGCAACGGCCCCTCATAATGGTACTTGCCGCTAGTAAAGTAGAATCATGGTATTTGTCATGTTGCGGTACTAATCAAAAGTAGCGTAGACGCATGGTGTTCCACACATTACGCTTTTTTTTTGCTAGTGGTTTACGTCGCACCGACACAGATAGGTCTTATGGCACGATGTGATAGGAAATGGCTAGGAGTTGGAAGGAAGCGGCCGTGGCCTTAAGGTACAGCCCCAGCATTTTGCCTGGTGTAGGAATGGGAAACCACGGAAAACCATCTTCAGAGCTACTGACAGTGGGATTCGTACCCATTATCTCCCGGATGCAAGCTCACAGCCGGGCGCCCTTAATCGCACGGCCAACTCGCCTGGTCCACACATTATGGTACTACTCACAAGTATTGTACGCCACACAAGTAATGCAGACCTATGGTGTTTCTCACGTAATGGCGCCACTCATACGCAACGCAAACCCAAGGTGTTCCTCACATAGGTTTACTAATCACAGTGACTCGTACTATCCCGTGTTGTTCTCATAGTGAGTACTAATCACAGGCAACGTAGAACCACGATGTCGCTCATATACTGGTACTAATCGCAGGTACCGTAAAACCCATAGTGAACTACTTTCTGGTGCTACTAATCACAAACCTATTATGTACGTAACAGTGATACTACTCGACCAGTGGTGTTCCCCGCGTGATGGTACTGATCACAACTAGTTTCATTCAATCATCCCTTGGTCGCCCCTTTTAATTGCCTCTTACGACAGGCAGGGGATACCGTGGGTGTATTTTTCATCTGCGTCCCCCACCCACTAAATTCTGGGCTCTTGCCAGTAATGCATATTGCAAAGTAATTTGGTTATTACGAAGTGTCGTCTAAGCCGTTCTTCCATAATGTAGCGAAAGTAACAAAATTCCAGGCGTTCTTATGAACCGTACAACAAAATGGTTATACAAAACTCAAAACATAACCGTTGTGCAGAGTAGCATATACTTGTTTCACACTTCAATATGTTTGAATTCTAACCTATTATTGCCTAAAAATCTGGTTAACGTATTACGACTAATCACTCCCACCCACAGGTTGACTTATCTGAGTACTTCACATTCCAACATGACACGACACACGAGTCCATAATTTTGGATGGAGGATTGCAGAACGACTCCGTTGGCCAGTTGTGTGTTACAGTACGTCAAATTTTACAAGCTTTGTCTTTCCATCAGACAGTGTTTCAAAGGTCAGGGTATGAATTGTGTAAACTAAGAAATCTTCCGATGCACAAAATTAAACAGAATGCTGCAATAGTTGCCAACCTTTAAATATTTGATAAATGAAATGGTATTTAACTTTCTCGTAGCTAAGCAACGTATTTGATCTGCGGTGAATATTGAACTAGAGAAGAGGAGTTAGTGGTGGTTGTGGTGGTTGAGGGGGGTAGAGAGAGTCTTCAGCAAATATTGATACTCACAGCGTGATGAGATCCAGTCCTCTTCCCCTTGTATTTCAATTTTATGTGAAAACTATTGGATATGAACCGGCCTGCATGAACTTGGTTATTCAATGAGAGAACTGGATGCACTGAAGTCCAAATCATCTTCAATATAAGAATCTCTGTCATTATGGCTTGAAGATTTCGAATGAAAATGTTCGTACCAGAACAGTATCTATGACTACTGTAGGTGAGCTTGTTTTCAAATATTGGTTCTTCCTTAAATGGTTTATGCTTGTATACATTATGCTTTGTTTTTGCTTGTGGTTTAATGCAATAAACTGGAAGTTTTCGGCGACGTAACACTCAAGTACTCCAACGCCTGAACGAAGATCTAGAGGTCATGCACAACATCAAAACGATGACGACGACGACGATGATGATGATGATGATGATGATGATGATGATGATGATGATTATGATTGTTGTTTAAAGGGGCCTAACAGCTAGGTAATCGGCCCCTAATGGTACGATGTGCAACAAAATACAAATAAAAACTTCGAAATGTGTCCACTGGCTAGAATCTAAAACGAATGGTGATGAGAAAATGATCGTGAAAAAAACCATCATTAGATCCATTTCACAATGTCTTAATTACAGGGATGATGCTTATTATCTAAAGGAGGATAAAATCCAGGTCACCGCCCCTCCCACCCCCACAGTGGTACTATTCACAGGTAACGTAGACTCTTGGAATGTCACACAATGGCACCACTCGCAGGTAACACAAACCCATGAAGTGGAATTGATCCTCACTTGGTGGAACTAATCACTAGGGCCCGGATGTTTATGCAGTAATAGATTAGAATGCAAACTTCCTGAAGCGAGTAACAAGTATAGTCCACCTTCACAACGACTATGCTACGGGGCTTGCATAAGCAATAGGGGTACGGCCCATCAAAACCCCTATAATTTATGTTACTCTTGCTACATTATGCAAGAGCGGGTGGCCGACACTTCCTACTAACCAAATTAGTTTGCAATCTAAGCGGTTACTGCATAAAAATCCGGGCACTACTAATCACAGACTACGTATACTCATGGCGTCGCCCACATAGTGGTATTAATCATAGGGAATGTCGACCCACGGCGTATCACACATAGTGACACCCACGGGCAACACAAACCTGTGGTGGGCCTCATATAATAATACTACTACTCTTAGGCAACACGGACAAATGGTTTACCTCACATAGTGATACTAATTACGGGAGCCAGCCAAACCCGTGTTGTTTCTTACACAGTAGTAACAACCACAGGCAACGTAGACCCATGGTGTTTCTCATAAAGTGGAAGTATAACGGAGACTAATTCTGAACATAGTGGAAGCGACCAGTGGAACACACATGATGTCTTCTATCACAAGCAACACTCAGACTCATAGTGTTCCCCACATAATTTTACTGCTCCTATATAGGGTAGAACCATGGTTTTCCTTGAAACGTGGTACTAGTCGCAAGTTACGTCGACCCATAACGTTCCACATGGTTACATCATCGCTCGGTCGCCACTTTGAGTCTCCTATTACGACAGGCAGCAGATACCGTGGGTGTAGTCTTCGTCTGCGTCCCCCACCCACAAGAGGTAGAGAGACAGAGAGGAAAAGAAGGGACCCGACTCTTCGAGAAATGAAGTACCGGACATAGGGCCAAGAAGAGCGTGAAAATGAAGGACTCCCTAGGCCTGGAATGCTCTAATACCATCAGGATCGGAAAAGAACAAGAGTGGACCAAGAGAGGCCGGAGGGTTGACGAAAGTGAGAAGCCTTACACAAGCAAGCTGAAGCAATACCAGGACTCAGCTAAGGGCACCGTGGTTAGCAACCCACGCTCCCTAGTTGAGAGCCCCTCGAGCCCGTTTTCTTTCGGTTCTTCATAGCTTCTACCTTGTTTGCCATCTGTTAACATTCCAAACCTTCTTCCTGTTCATCTTCTTCCATCTATTTTCCTCTCCATCACCCTCTGTTGAACAAACTTTCTACGTAGTATGTGACTCAATCAGGATATTTTCTACTTTCTTGTTGTTTTCATCAGGTGTCTCTTCTCTCCTACTCTTCTGAGGTCTATCTGTCCAGTTCACTTTTTCCATTCTTCTCCACAACTGCGTTTCAAACCTTTCCGAATGCTTGTACCGTTCTTCCTTAATGTCCATATTTCAGCTCCGTATCACATCACACTCCACACAAAACACTTAGCAAACCTTTTTCTCAAATTAATAGAGATTGCCTTAGATGTCTAAAGAATTCTCATCTTTCCAACAGTTTTTCTTTTCCCATAGATATTCAGCTTCTTATATTTTCTGTACAAATTCCATTCCATGTTAACAAATTCTCCAAATATCTGATATATTCGTTAATCATTCTATGGAAAAACACAGCACACACTTATTACGAGCCCTTCAGTGCAATTCATCATCATCATCATCATCATCATCAGTCGTATTACTCGTTACGGAGTGTCATGACGTGACACCATTGTTTTGTCTCTGGAGAGTTACATGCTTCGCATAGTGTCGCCATTCAAACTCCAGCTTTCCTTACGACGTTCTGAAGAGGAAGGCCAGTTATCTTCCTAGCCTGATCTATCCACCTGCTTGCTGTCCTTCCACGTGGTCTTCTGTCTTCTATGATAGATTTCTCCAGGTTGTCTCCATCCGTCCGTAAGGTATGTCCAAGGAACTGAAGCATTCTTTCACTGACCCGTGTAGACAGTCATTTCACTATTTTCAGATCATTAATGATGGACTCACTTGTTCTCCATTCGGCCCAAGCTACACGTAGCATTCTACGTCAACACCACATTTCAAAGGCATCAATGTGGTATTTGCGCTTAGCTTAGACGACGCATGACTCACAACCGTAAAAGAACACGAAAGTACTAGTGCTTCAACCAATCGAATCTTCGTGATTTTGGATATTGCCCTCTTCTGCCAGATCTTAGTTAGTTTACTCATGGCTGCACGATCCAAGACGGCCTCTTTATCTTTTCTCGCAATTTCCTGTGTCACTTATACATGATCCAAGGTAATACAAGGTCATTAACCAACTCCAGTCCCTTTAATCGAATTAAAGAATATGAAAACAGAATAACGATATTTTCTACACATTGTGATTTATTTCGCTGTAGCATCTTAAGCGAAAAACACTGCTTAAAGCACAGTGTTGTTCAAATCCACGTCTATTGTTCGCTGCGTGAATTAAATCAGTGACAATGAGTGTGATTTCGAAGGGGACTGAGAAAATCTTCACTTAGCTGAAAATTAGGCGGGTTTGTTCTTGAGTCCTTAACAAAGGAGATCAGACTCCGTAATGAACCCAGTCTTTACGGGAATTAATAAAGATGCAAATGTGGTGGTGTTTAAACAAGCGGTGGCCACCAGCGGAGAAGTGGCGCTTCTGAGGTCTATAGGATTATATTACTAAATGACTTTGGAATTTATCTTCTGAATTACTGGGCTTTGTTCGCTATGCTGGGAGCCTGCCTTTAAGAGATTTTTAAGAGTTGTTTCAATATATTAAAAGTTTTATTTAAATAGTGGGACTCAGGCTATGAAGTTTGCTACGTTGTCCAACCGAGCATTCACTTGCATTTAACTCGGGCAAGTAAGGTATTAGCCGTTCTACGTCTGAGCAAAGGTGGCATTTTGTCCCAATGTATTTTTCATTTATATTAGGCACTTAAAATGATATTATTAAGTGTTTTAGAGAGCAAATTTAATTATATTAATTAACTTGTTGAAATTTTAAGTTAGCTTTATATCAAATGCAGATATATCATTACTGGTGAAAGGAATTCAAGACACTAATACTTTAGACTGAAAAGGTATTTAAAATTTTCAAAACTTATCAAAGGTTGTTCAACATTGCTGAAGGTTTGATAAGATTTGAGAAGATTTGCCTAGGTTTGAGAGCATATTATTTTTAAAAGGAGGCGAGGCAAGCATCAGTTTTGGTTATTGAACTAGAGGTGGGATATATTCTCAAAAAGAAGAGAAACGCTCAATAATTTACATTCTACAACTTGCTTTACGTCGCACCGACACAGATAAATCTTATGGCGACGATGGGATAGGAAAGGGCTAGGAGTGGGAAGGAAGCGACCGAGGTCCCAGCACCACGGAAAACCATCTTCAGGGCTTCTCAATATCTTTCTCCCTAATCGTTAATTTATTGCTAAGTTTCTCGTCTCTGTTCTTTGTTTACTGCGGTAGTCTCCCAGTCCTATTCCGTCCAGTATTCCTTTCATTTCCTTTAGCCAATAATCATCATTCAATATTTCCCTCCCGCCTCCTCTTCTTAACCTTAACCAGTATTTTACTAATTTCCTAGCTATATTTGCTTGAATGATAACTTCACATAGTCTTCTAACTTCACTATTTACTGTACATTTTGTAAAATCCACTATTATTTTACAGAATGTATTACTTAACATATAAAACCTCTCTGTCTACTTCAATACCCCATATTTCTGCTCCATACAAGGCACTTGATATCACTAGCGCATGCAAGATATGTTTATGTAACTTGTATTCAATTCTTGACATCTTCCTGTCTAAAGACCTTGTGCTTGATGATGATGATTCTTGTTGTTTCATTGCACCTAACATCTAGATCGTCGGCACCTAATGCTACGAAATGTAATGACAATTTAAAAGATCAAAATTCATTCCCTGACCAGAATACAAAACGTGATCGATGAATATGAATTTTAAGTAAACAGCGGATCCAACTCACAATATTGAAAGTTAAAAATAATTCCCAACTCGATCCACTAACTAGAATTTTAAAAAACAACGATGAACATTAGTATTAATTACCAAGGGATTACTTCCAAAGCACAATCCTGAATTGATGATGCTTGTTGTCTGAAGGGAGACAAAATCCAGGTCAACGGCCCCTCATAACGGTACTTATCCCTAGTAAAGTAGAACCATGGTATTTCTAATGTAGCAGGTACTAATCAAAAGTAACGTAGACTCCACACATTATGGTACTACTCACAAGTAATGTATGTCGCACATGTAACGGAGACCTATGGTCCTCCTCACATAATGGGGCCACGGCTGCTCCGTAGCTCGATACCTCTGCATTCGGGAGACGAAACAGGGCTGGACCTCATGGCTGGCCCCAACCGTCGGCTGTCCTGAGAATGGTTTTCCGTGGTTTTCCATTCTCCTCCACTAAGGCGAATGCCGGGACAGTTCCCAGTAAAGGCCACGGCCGCCAACCCCTTCACTTTCTCCGAGCATCTCGTTCGCCGTAACAAATCACCCCGCCTGAGAGAAGGCGTCACCGTCTGAGAGGCCCGCCTGCTCCTTCAGGGCAGGATTGAAAACTATTTTAGGAGTAGTCACATAATGGCGCCACTCACAGGAAACACAAACCCATGGTGTTCCTCCCCTAGGTGGCCCAATCACAAGGAGCGGAACAATCCCGTGGTGTCCCTCACATAGTGGATACTAATCACAGGTGCTGTAAACCCACAGTGAACCACGCTCTGCTGCTACTAATCACAAACCTATTGTGTACGTAACACAGTGGTACTACTCGTAACTAAAGGTGACCCATGGCGTTCCCCACGTGATGGTACTGATCACAAGTAGTTTCATAGTTCCAATTCAATTATCGCTTGGTCGACCCTTTTAGTCGCCTCATACGACAGGTAGGGGATACCGTGTGTTTATTCTTCAGTACGAACAATTTTAGAAATAATCTACGTACTTGCTTAACTCCAATATTTGAATGTATCTTTCCTACGATTAAGTCTGCCTTTACTTAAATCGAGCGTATCACTTCTGCATGTAGTTTTTCCTTGGCCTGAATCATCTTGTTTAACATCCCTATTCTAGCCAGCTTCGAAATTACAGCCCGCTTGCTCACAGAATCCAAAGCCTTTTGATGGTCTATAGCTGCGATGTATTGTTTATTACCTTTTATTTATAAGTGTTTATCTATTATTGTTTTACTTCTAAGTATATTGTATATTGATCTCATTCCTTTCCTAAATCCTGATTGGTACAGTGAAATTATAGAGTAATTTCCCGACCATTCTATAATTCTTCTTGCTAAGATCCCAGTATAAATCTTACTGCAGTTGGCGTTGAGGGACGATCCTTGAAAATACCCTTCATTTAGAATTGCAAGATAAACGAAAATTGTCGTCACAATTATGAGTATTAGGCCTATCTTGAATTCTCTCTTGAGTTCTCGTAGTATTGCTGTCATAAGTACACAGCTCTTGACAAACTCAATTAGCCATCAAGCTAAGCCGACAGTAGACGTGTGTAAAAACAAGCTGCTTCTCCATCCTCCGCTTTTGTCTCTCTTGTTTTCTTTTCCTTCCGTGTTCAGAGCTCGCCGGTATATAATTGTGTTACTTTTAATTACTGGGAGAAATCCGCGCCCCTTCACTCTCCTTGCTCTTCAAAGAACTTCACGAGGAAGACGTGACTGCCTTGCTGCAGGCTAGTAGATTTACCCGCAAAGGTTAACAAGACGAAACTTCAGAAATTACTGACCGGCTAAAAATGGATGAGTGTGCGGGACTTGATTACGGTAGTTTATAATTGAAAGTTAGAGTAATGGAAGTGTAACCCTAGCAAACGTGCAGGCTGTGGTGAAAGATATGGATGGATGGCCAGACAATGTTTCCTTGGAACCGTGCAGGCTATGATGTAAAGTATGGATAAATGGCCAGACAATGTTGCCTGGGAACCGTGCAGGCTGTGATGTAAGGTATGGATGGATGGCCAGACAGTGTCACCTAGCAACCCTACAGACTGTGATGTAAGGTGTGGATGGATGGCCAGACAGTGTTACCTAGCAACCCTACAGACTGTGATGTAAGGTGTAGATGGATGGCCAGACAGTGTTACCTAGCAACCACACAGGCTGTGATGTAAGGTGTGGATGGATGGCCAGACAGTGTTACCTAGCAACCCTACAGACTGTGATGTAAGGTGTGGATGGATGGCCAGACAGTGTTACCTAGCAACCGTGCAGACTGTGATGTAAGGTGTGGATGGATGGCCAGACAGTGTTACCTAGCAACCACACAGGCTGTGATATAAGGTGTGGATGGATGGCCAGGCAGTGTTACCTAGCAACCACACAGGCTGTGATGTACGGTGTGGATGGATGGCCAGACAATGTTACCTAGCAACCACGCAGGCTGTGATGAAAGGTGTGGATGGATGGCCAGACAGTGTTACCTAGCAACCGTACAATATGTGATGTAAGGTGTAGATGGATGGCCAGACAGTGTTACCTAGCAACCGTACAATATGTGATGTAAGGTGTAGATGGATGGCCAGACAGTGTTACCTAGCAACCGTACAATATGTGATGTAAGGTGTGGATGGATGGCCAGACAATGTTACCTAGCAACCCTACAGACTGTGATGTAAGGTGTGGATGGATGGCCAGACAGTGTTACCTAGCAACCACACAGGCTGTGATGTAAGGTGTGGATGGATGGCCAGACAGTGTTACGTAGCAACCGCACAGGCTGTGATGTAAAGTGTAGATGGATGGCCAGACAGTGTTACCTAGCAACCGTACAATATGTGATGTAAGGTGTAGATGGATGGCCAGACAGTGTTACCTACAACCGTACAATATGTGATGTAAGGTGTAGATGGTTGGCCATGACCAAGAAAAATATATGACATATTTATAATCATTTGATATTTCTTTGATATTCCTTTGTTTATTACGTGGAGAAAAAAAGGAGGAGGCTCATCTGTTGAGATTTTCACTTAGGGTGAATATAAATAAAAAGTGTAAAAACAGAAACAATGCCATAGAATTGTAAAATGATTAAATAAAGAGAGGATTCCACTGGTAATTTTTAAAAATATATTACAAATGAAAATAAGAAAAAACAAAACAAGCACTAACTTAACCAATTAGCGTTAGTATACGTGCTTGTCCTAGCATTTACTATAACATTTAGGAATGATTTTAAATGTAAAGGTTTTATTTGAGTAGTAATTTTTAAGTTCTTTGCCGTCAGAGGTGTAAGGGCGGGAGGTCGGTTCTTCGTTCGTATTTGAGTTAAGTACAGTTGATGTACAGTAAGTTGGTAAGAAGTTTGGACCCATCTGAAGTAAACTATTTTTGAGAAGGAGGTGATATTTACGATTAGATTAGATTTTATTAATTAAGTTTAGTAGCGATTTTTGGTCAGTTTCACTAGTATATAATATTAATATCATAAAGAACGTATATTAATAAATAATAAACTAGTAAAAAATTAAAAATACTAACAATTGCTAGGGGAGGCAATAAACACCTCAATATAGAAATACGTAGATAAAATTGTGTGTTACCAGTCAGTGCCGAGAAATTTTTTCGGAGGTGGTTAGGATTTAGTGCGGAGGGGGGGGGGGGAATGGTAAACAATATTTTTACTTTCAAATAGATTTCACAGAAATAAAGATGATGATGATGATGATGATGACATGATGATGATGATGCTTGTAGTGTAAAGGGGTCCAAAATCCAAGTCATCGGACCCTCATAATGGTACTTATCGCTCGAAAGTAGAACCATGGTATTTGTCATGTTGCGGTACTAATCAAAAGTAGCGCAGACTCGCGGCATTCCACACATTATGGTACTACTCGCAGGTAATGAAATTCGCACATTTAATACAGACCTATGGTGTTTCGCACATTCCGGCGTCATTTACAGGCAACGCAAACCTATAGTGTTCATCATATACGTGCAGTAACCACAGGAACTCGCACTACCCCCGTGGTGTTCCTCACATATTAGGCACCAATCATAGGCAAGCCAGAACCATGGTGTCGCTCCTGAAGTGGTACGAATCACAGGTACTGTAAAATGTATCCTGAGCACACACTGTCGCTACTAATCACAAACCTATTTTGTATCTAACATAGTGGTACTAAGTGCAAGGAAAAGCGACCCATGGTGTTCCCCGCGTGTAGTAGTTTCATGGTTCTAATTTGATCATTCCTTGGTCGCCCTATTTAATCGCCTCTTACGACAGACAGGGGATACAGTGGGTGTATTCTCCGTCTGCGTCCCCCACCCACAGAGAGGTGTGTGTTTGGTCCACGATAGGCATTTTACTTCCCTCAAGCCCGCCGGTAAGTCGGTTAGGACCCCCTATCCGCCATCTGGGACGCGCCACATGGGAGTATCACCTCTCCCCCCGCTTCGCCAGCGTAGTAGGTTCGTGGCAGAAAGAATGGTTTGAAATAGTTTTAGAACAGTACCTTTTACAACTAAGTGTGTGAAATAAAATGGTATATCCATAGCTGTCTGGTGGGCAAAACACGCTTTAACACGTGCGTGCAGTGCGACACAAAGATTTGTTTAAAAATAGGTGTAAGAATATGGTTCACTGTAAGTATTTAAAATATTTCGAGGTTTGTTTTTTTAAGTCTTCTAGTGACTCGATAACATGAAATTATTTCTGTATGTTTATTGAAATTGATTTGAAAATGGAAATCCACACCCTGGTTGCAATCATTCGACCGGGTCGGGAATGGAATGAATGACGGCTCCATCTAGCGGCGAGGATAGGAATTGTACCGGCCGTCCAAGCATGTCGTACTTCTCTGGGGCAATGACTAATGACTCACAGATGAAATTAAATGATATTGGAGAGTGTTGCTGGAATGGAATATGACAGGGAAAACTGGATCACCCGGAGGAAAACCTATCCTGCCTCAGCTTTCTCCAGCACAAATCTCACAAGGAATGACCGGGATTTGAACCACGGAACCCAGTGGTGAAAGGCCCACGCGCTACCGCCTGAGCCACGGAGGCTTTTTTGAAATTGATTTGAATGGTGCAAAATGTATCAAGAACAAAAATTTCGTTTCCATGTAAGTTTTCAGTAATTTTTTAACGATATTCATAGAGAAACATTTGAATATGGCACAGATTTTAAAGGTTAAATTCAACTGTTTAATTTTCAAATGTTTGTCTTTATAACTTTTCTAATTTATTGTACGCTATTTCAGAACCTGTTTATATTTGTCTAATTGACTTATTTTGGAGGGGGTTTGAACCGCTCTAACCTCCCCTCCTATAGTACGGCGTTGATTTGTTGCATGGAAAATAAAATGCATATACTAAAAGAAATACCTGAAACTGGGGCATGAGAGTATAATACTACTACTACTACTACTACTACTACTACTACTACTACTACTACTACTACTACTACTACTAAAAATATCTTCTCGACTTCTCTATTAACCCTTGCAAATAGTTGATCTCTCTTGCCTTCGCCTCCTAAAACAATAATCACCGCTATCACCAGGTTGAAGTCTCTGCCTTTTCAGTGTCCATCTTCATTAACAACACTTTTACCTGCCAATGGATCTACCCTCATGAACTCTCGAACTTTAATTTATACTGCAGTTTTTTCCCTTCTGTGAAGTGTGAACGTTTAAGCTAGCCTGTCACCATTCCTCCTCCTCCCATTCTCTCTATCGAACGCGGCGGCGATAAAATTTATTGAAGTGCGGCATTGTGATTCTCTAGTAGACGTAGATTTATGGCCGTGTTATGACGTAAAGTGAGGAGGTTTGGAGATATTATCTTGATTAATTGTTGTGATGACCTGCAAGCACTCTCCACTAGTTCCCGTTAAATTTATCCTCTCCCCTTTAAGTAGCCCATTGATAGTTTCAACACGGAGCGAACGGATCAGCGGGATAAGACGATTAGTCAGACACAAACGGAACTGTGATTCATTCTTTCTGACAGAATCGCTACTCATCTGAAAGAAGACTAACAGATGGAACAAGGCAGGAGTCGAGGTTTCACGATGATGATGATGATGCTTGTTATTGGCCAATAATGGTACGAAATGAGAGGAAATTGTATGACAATTTAAAAATCCATAATTCTTCACTGAACAGAATTCTAAAACGTGAGGACGAAGAATGGATGGATGCATATGAATTTAAAATAATCAGTGGATCGAACCCGCAATGCCCCACATTCCCAGAAACTAGCGTTAAACAATAGTATTACTGAACAAGGGACAGCTTCTAAAGCACAATACTAACTCGATAATGCTTGTAGTCGAAACGGTTCCAAAATCCAGGTCATCGGCCCCTCATAATGGTACTTATCGCCAGGAAAATAGAACCATGGTATTTGTCATGTTGTGCTACTAATCGAAAGTAGCGTAGACTCGCGTAGACTCCACACAAAATGGTACTACCCACAGGTAATGAAATTCGCACACGTAACACAGACCTACGGTGTTTCGCACACTGCGGCGCTATTTACAAGCAACGCAAACCTATGGCGTTCCTCACGTAAGTGGACTAAACATAGGGACCCGCATTATTCCGTGGTGTTCCTCACAGGGTGGGTACTAAGCATAGGCAAGGCAGAACCATGGTGTCGCTAATCCCATGGTGTTGCTCATATAGGGGTACGAATCACAGGTACTGTAAAAGCCGGCAACGCACTCTATTGCTACTAATCACAGACCTATTGTGTAACTAAGATAGTGGCACTACGCACAAGTACAAGCGACCCATGGTGTTCCCCGAATGGTGGTACTAATCGCAAGTAGTTGCATCTTTCTAATCATCCCTTGGTCGCCCCTTTTAGTCGCCTCTTACGACAGGCAGGGGATACCGTGGATGAATTCTTCGTCTGCGTCCACCACCCACAGGGCGTTAAGAGAGAGAGAAAAGAAGAAGAAAGGAGGGATCCGTCACTTCGAAAGATGAAGTAACGGACAAAGAAAAGCAAGGGACACGAAGGGCGTGAAATGAAAGACTCCCTAGGCCTCGAATAATCTAATACCGTCGGGGTCGGAAAGGAACAAGAGTTGACCAAGGGAGGTCGGACAGGATAGACGAAAGTGAGGAGCCTGGCACAAGTAAGTGGAAGCAATGCCGGGACTCAGCTATAATAAACTGATCGCTCGTTGTTTCCTTTTTGTCACTCGCTGCTATACGACGCTTATACAAGGGTCCTGGTCTGGGTAAGTAATTCGGTGAATAACTGTAATAGATGCATATACAGGAGGCTTATACACTGTTTATTACCAACAAATTGCACATAAGCAGTTTATAAACCTCGTATAAATATTATACACCTTTTATTAGTAAGACTGAAGTAAAAAATAGGGAAAGGAATTTTAGGTACCTAATAGGTTAGAATGCAAACGTATTTAACCAAGGCGCAAGAGTCTTGTACCCGCATAACGGTTCTGTAGTGATATTTGCATAAATATTAGCGATCTGTACTATCAGAACCCCTAATACTTATGCAACTTGCCAACGTAACTGTAGGACGGTTAGATGACACTTGCGCGTTGTTCAAATACAGTTTGCATTCTAACCTACTGTATTATTAGTACGTAATTAAATATTGATGGATTCACATTCTACTAACTACTTTTATGGTTTTCGGAGACATCGAGGTACCGGAAGTTCGTCCCGCGAGATTTATTTTACGTGCCAGTAAATGTAGGCCTACCAACACGAGGCTGACTTATTTGAGCACCTTCAAATACCACCGGACTAAGCCAGGGTCGAACGTGTCAAGTTGGGGTCAGAAGGCCAGCGCCACAACCCTCTGAGCCACTCAGCCCGGCAATTTAGTGCCTAAAAATCTTTTCCCTAGTAATTAATAGAGCCCGTATTTTAAGGCAGTAATAGGTTAAAAAGCAATCTTACTGCAGCGGGCAACAAGTACAACGCTTATGTTATGAGTTTTGCATAAACATTAGGGGTGCTGTCCATTAGAACCCCTAGAATTTATGTTACTCTCGCTACATTACGGAAGAGCGGACTAGACGACCCTTCCTGTTTAGTAATGAACGATTTCTTGTCCTATTCCCTAAATTCGGACTTGGAAGACTTGGGAGAAAGTGTACGAAGAACTCGACTAAGCGGAAAGTTTCCAACTAGGTTGGAATGACATTAGTAGAGGAATAAGCTTGAGTGAAGGTTTTAGAAGTAGGAAAGGACATAATATGAAGATAACATTTAGAGTTTGGGTGGCGTAGGTACGGGAGATAGTGAGTTTGAACCCCAGTGCTGACAGCCCGAAGATGGTTTCCTATTTTCGCACCAAAATGTTCCTTAATTAAGCTCTGTCCTATCCTATCGTCGCCATAATGCCTGTCCGCGTAAGTGCGATGTAAAATAATGATGATGATTATTGTTGTTGTTTAAAGGGGCCTGACAGCTAAGTTATTGGCTCCTAATGATACGAGGTGCAACGCAATGAACTTAAAACTTCGAAAAGTCACTGACCTGAATTTAAAACATATGATGAAGAAACAATGACCGTGAAACGAAAACAGTGAGTGGATTCAATTCCTCTTCTTCTTCTGTTTAGCTCCAGGGTCGGTTTTTCTCTCGGACTCAGAGGGATCCCACCTCTACCGCCTCAAGGGCAGTGTCCTGGAGCTTCAGACTCTGGATCGCTGATGCAACTGGGGAGGATGACTAATACCTCGCCCATGCGGCAATGCTGAACAGGAGCCTTGTGGGGGGAATGGGAAGATTGGAAGGGATAGACAAGGAAAAGGGAAGGAAGCGGCCGTAGCCCTTAAGTTAGGTACCATCCCGGCATTTGCCTGGAGGAGAAATGGGAAACCACGGAAAACCACTTCCAGAATTGCTGCGGTTGGAATCGAACCCACCTCTACTCAGTTGACCTCCCGAGGCTGAGTGGGTCCCATTCCAGCCCTCGTAACACGTTTCAAATTTCGTGGCAGAGTCGGGAATCCAACTCGGGCCTCCGAAGGTGGCAGCTAATCACACTAACCGCTACATCACAGAGGCGGGCGGATTCAATTCATAATGTCTTAATTACTGGGATGATACGTATTATCTAAAGAGATACAAAATCCAGGTCACCGTGGGTGTATTCTTCGTCTGAGCCCCCGCCCACGAGGGGTAGTGCAAAAATTACCCCGATCTCTGCAATGACTGGAATATATTTTCGTACACCCTCAGCCAGTACAACTGTTATGTTACGAGTTTTGCATAAACTGTAGGGGTGCAGCTCTTCAGAATCTCTAGAATTTGTCGCTATCGCTACATTACGGCCCAATTTCTGCTCTCTACATATAGATCGAGTATGAAAGGAATTTTATTCGGTAAACACATCTTACGGGCCAAAGCTAATATCTGTGCTCTGGTTTAGTAAGGGAACCGGCCTATAAATCAAACACTGCGTAATTCTATCAGGAGAAGGTGCCGCAGTAACCTGATTTCCCTCTTTATAGAAGGGATAAAAATATCTCCGAGGAAGGATCATTTTTCTTTGCGAAGAATAACGATAGGAAGTATAAATTGTGAAAAGGACGATATCTTCAGCTTAAAGTGATCAGTAAAGCCCAGATTTTTATGCAGTAATACGTTAGACTGCAAACTAATTTGGTTAGTAGGAAGTGTCGGCCACCCGCTCTTCCATAATGTAGTAAGATTAACATAAATTATAGGGGTTCTAATGGGCCGTACTCCTACTGTTTATGCAATCTCCATAGCACAATCGTTCTGAAGGTAGACTATGCATGCTACCCACTTCAGTAAGTTTCCATTCTAACCTATTAATGCATTAAAATCCTGGCTCTAGTGATCAGAAGAGTACTCCGGAAAGAACTTAGTCATCAAGTACAGGGATTTGCTCTACCTAACGCACACTTAATGCCTCTCCGGTTTCTGAGAAAAGATGGATGTCTGCTAGTGTTTATCATATTGTTATAGTGAAATCTAGAACCATGCTCTACGTCACACAGAAACAGATAGGCCTTATGGCGACGATGGGACAGGGAAGGGCTAGGAGTGGGAAGGAAGCGGCCGTGGCCTTAATTGAGGTACAGCCGCAGCATTTGCCTGGTGTGAAAATGGGAAAGCACGGAAAACCATCTTCAAGGCTGCCGACAGTGAGGTTCGAACCTACTGTCTCCCGAATACCGGACACTGGCCACAATTAAGTGACTGCAGCTATCGATCTCTGTATTATTTTGTTATAGCACACAATTGAGGAGTGTTTGTTTCAAAAGAACAATTTCCGCTTCAAAAATATTTTTAGTATTTCGACCAGATGCATTGCAGTAGCTTACCACTATCGTTCGTCATGGGCAATATGGACCATAAAGATGTAATTCCTTAAAAGTAGTACCATACCCGATCATGAGTATGTTTCATGTGCCTTTAATAATAATAATAATTGTACCGGGCGGTACAACTCCACGCCGCTAAGTTAAAATTTGCGCCAGTTGAAACTCCTCTGCTGGAGGAAGTCCGAACTTTATCGACGGTATTAATTTTCAAGTTTCTCAGAAGATGTCACTACTTGGAAATTTTGGAGTTTTTGAACTGTGTCACTTTTGATGAATTTTTGTTTTACCGGTAGTAAGAAGTGTGAACTTTCTCTTCTAGAGGACACTACTGAAAAACTAATATGGTGCACCCTAGTGCCATGTGAAAGAACTGCTTTTTGGAGAAATTTTTATTTCAAAAGTTTGTTTCTTGTTAAATTTCTGTCTGTTATTGTTTAAGTTGGCTGTATACCCCTCTCTTTCCCCTGGTTTTGTATTTAGCCAATCCCGAATTTCTTTAATTAATTTCTGACCAATCTGATGTATCTTCCCCCAACTTGAATATGCTGCTTATCCCTAACCAATAAAGTGATTGTGGGCGGGTGTTTTCTTCCCTGAAACGCCTCGAACTTTCCGCGAGAGTATATAAACTGCTGATTTTAGGGTCTCGGTGCCACTTCTGTTCCAACTTTTAGTGTGTAAAGTACATAGCAGGGGGCGGGAAGCGCCTCTTTCTTCGGGCAGCAGCTCAATAACCAGGTAATGGCCTTTTAAAATCTTCTTTTCTTGCTAGCTCAGCAGTTTAACTCTCGGGGCGGGTCCGAAGAGTTTCCACCATGTAACCTTTCCTAAAATGTAACTACTCTTAGCGTCTATTCTCTTTTAAAGCTACATATTGGTATAGAGAGTGCTTAACCCTCTCGAGCTCCAACTCATATTGCTTTGAGGTGAACTTATTTCTCACAACCGATTCTTCCTTAATGTAATGTAAATTGTTCTTTTCTAAAGTCACCTCTGTAGTATGGGATTAGCCCTTGCATCAGTGGCCTAGAGCCAAATTAGGTTTTGAAACAAATACATTAGGAGTGCAGATCGCCTCCTCTCAAATTGTTATTTTAGTGGTCATGTCATTAACCTTTTTCATTTAATAGATCTCAGTAGGTTGGGTATGTTACCCCTGTGTCTATGTCCTGAGAGGACAACTTGAAGGTGGAGTTTGGTGTGGCCTTTGAGAGGCTTGAAGTTTGAGAGCGTGTGGCTCTTTCTTGAAAATTGAGTGTTGTATGCCTCGAGGAGGCTTTTCTGTGTAATTTGGAGCAAGTGCTCCTGAACATGAATGGGGTTTTCTGCCCCTCTGGTAAACTTATTTTGGAGTAAGGTTGGGCTAATTGCCCCAGAAGTGTGAATTCGGGGCTCGAAGCCCAAATACTGTAAATACTGTAATTGCACCTTTTGTTGCCTTGCTACTCTGTACCTGCCGTACTTGTTATTTCTTAATTTTGAAAAGAAAATATAACCTTGTTAAATTTTACATTAACTTTGATTCCGTAGTTTGAGACCCGTTCAAGCCCGCACCTTCTTTCACCTCTACCTACCGCAAAAACACGGTAACAATAATAATAATAATAATAATAGTAATAATAATAATAATAATAATAATAATAATAATAATAATAATAAGAACGCTATTTGCTTTACGTCCCACTAACTACTTTTACGGAATTTAGTCCCGCAGGAGTTCTTTTACGTGTCAGTAAATCTACCGACACGAGGCTGACGTATTTGAGCACCTTCAAATACCACCGGACTGAACCAGGATCGAACCTGCCAAGTTGGGGTCAGAAGGCCAGCGCCTGAGCCACTCAGCCCGGCGGTGTGCCTTTTCTTATACGTTTCCTTGTGTTTTTTCATAACATTCTTAGGGTGGAAATAGCGCCTTGCGAACAGACACTCCCCAGTCAGTCAATCAATCAATCACTACTGATCTGCATTTACAGGATTCTCCCAGGTGGCAGACTTCCTATCTGTTGTATCGCTACCCTTTTCTTAAATGATAGCAAAGAAATTGGAAATTTAAATTACGATGACCGGAAGGGAAACTCCGTAATAATAACCGAAGTTGAGGTTAAATATTGATATTAAGTTTTTAAGGTGTTGACAGGAGTCTCCCGGTCATTGTATTCTAAATTTTAAGTCTATCATCATCTACAACATATTTACAAAATATTTAAAGTACACACTACAATACCATAGCAACTTCTTCAGCATTTTGAAGAAAGAAGATGACTTTCTAGGACCCCTTACATATAGATTTTATAACAAACTTGAACATTGACTTGTTGATGTTTTAGCTCAATACAAAGGAACATTTTACATCATCATCATCATCATCATCATCATCATCATCATAAGTATTTTTATTTAATATATGCCAATTTTTGTAAATTCACACACTTTTTATCCGAATATTTTCCAAATCAGTAACTAAACATGTATTTTTTCTAATACCATTGAACTAGATTTCTGGCTGAATGTGTTTTATGATTACACAGTATTGGAAGGTGAGATTCTTCCTTCAACCTAACCTTAGTTGAGTTTATGCCAATACGGACCAAAACAGAGATTTGTAAGTTGTAATCTTCGTTCCCTTAAACTTCTCCTGCGCTGTCGTAACCAGGACTCACACACCCCCAACTATCTTGGTACATATTCCTGCTTACCTTATGTTGGTTGTCAGTACCAATACGGAAAATTTAGTGGCCAAGAATCGGCTTGGATATTGTGTTCCACTGCGTGTTGCTGTGTTGTATATATGATACATCTCTTGCCACAGGCCACAGAAAAAAATGTAGACTCGAATGACGTTCCGGTCACATTTATGGATGTAACAGTATGGAAACTGCTGAGGTATGGACACCAAAATACTAAAATTCATGGCTAACATCCCCGACGGGCATGGCCTACCAAGGGACCGCTGCTCAGCCCAAAAGCCTGCAGATTACGAGGTTTCATGTGGTCGACATGACTAATCCTCTCTGCCGTTATTCTTGGCGTTCTATACCGTGCTCGCTGTCGCACCGTCAGTTAGCTCCTGTATTGTAATCACATAGGCTGGGTGGACCTCGAACCAGCTCTCAAATTAAGATTAAAAGTTCCTGATCTGGCCGGGAACCGAACCCGAACCTTCTGGGTTCGAGGCAGGTGCGCTGCCCCTACACCGTGGGGCTGGCTGCTGAGGTATGGATGATGCAGAGTAATCGCAATGAGTGCGCACGTCTAGAGAGTCAGGATGTTTTAAAAGATTCTACACACAGGTTCCGCCGTGCTGCAAAAGTAATTTCTTGTCCAGTGAAGAAGACGACGGATAACTAACTTCATCCTCACCTGGCCTAGTGCGCCTCATTACAGTATCTCCGCCAATCTTTCATCTCTATTGGTGCTGCTTGAGGATCTCACCAGCCTTTGGCCATATGACCTAACAGATATACATTGTGTCATTTGTTGTCTCCGACTGAAAATCCTACTGTCCATTTATTTTGCGCAGACTCTTTACATGAGCGTTTTCATTTTCTTACGATTGAATTCATTCTCACACACGTACAGCGTATTGAACCAGACAGTTTCACATCAACCTGCAATATTCAGAGGTAGCGAGATGACGTACAATCTGCAATGATTTTTGAGGTATTGTCGGAACATCCTGTCCAACAACACCTGCGTGTTCCTATCCCGCATATTCGCGGTTATGGAATGGTCCAACCAGTGATGTTGCTATCAGTTCAGAAGTTGAATAGTTTAGTTCTATAAATGAATGGGCCACATAGCGGCCACGTAGAACTGGTTGTGTCATCGGAAGGTCGGAAGGTGCAATGGGGGACATACACGGAGTCCTTCTTTCAAACAGATTATTACGAAGTACTTATTAAGAAATGAAGTGGACTGGCCCCTGAACACGAAGAAAACACTAATGTGGACTAATGTGTATCCGTCTTGGAGAGGATGTTTGGCGCAGAAGAGTGGTATCTTCATCTCTTTGTTAATTATTAATTAACTTTCAATAAGACATCTACAGCACAGAACAGAATTGCTTTGATCGACTTGCGATGCCCTGGGGACTCTTTCAGCCTTGTAAAAAAATAGAGGACTTATTATTATTATTATTATTATTATTATTATTATTATTATTATTATTATTATTATTATTATTTCATGGGTAAAGCCTCTCCTTCAAATTAGTGCCTTCTCCTACTGTGCATCCATATCTAGTAAAAACTGAGAACTTCGTGAAATCATAGAAGTTTTTCCTCCGATGACTAGATGTCTCTGATATCTTTGTTTTAGCGCAAGCTTTGGTTCAGATCCCTGACCCTAATCCGAGGACCTCTGAACCGAAGGTCGATACGATAACCATTAAACCGACTAGCCGGACAGCGGTAGTGCTATTATTAATTACAGACTGGGTGACTCGAAATAGTTATCTGAAGATGACAAGACTCCGGACTTTTAGACAGTAACACATTAGAACGCTAACTAATTTGGTTATTAGTAAGTGTTGTCCAGTTCACTCTTCCGTAATGTAGCGAGAGTAACAAATTGTAGGGAATTATAATGGCCCGTACGCCTACTGTTTATGCAACACTCATACCATAACGTTTGTACAAGGTTAGAATGTTAGCATTCTTATCTATTACAGCATAGAAATCGGGCTCCAATTATGATGTAGTATGTTCTTGAGTATACATTCTAGAACATAAGCCGACAGGTACATTTTCAGTCAACTTCAAACGCTTTTTATTGCATCTCCGTGGCTCAGGTGACAGCGCGCCGGCCTCTCACCGCTGGGTTCCACACTTCAAATCCCGTTCACTCCATGTGAGATTTGTGCTGGACAAAGCGGAGATGGGACAGGGTTTTCTCCGGATACTCCGGTTTTATATGTCATCTTTCATTCCAGAAACAGTCTCCAATATCATTTAATTTTATCTTTTACTCATTAATCATTACCCTGAAGGAGTGCGACAGGCTACGGCAGCCGGCACAATTCCTATCCTTGCCGCTAAAAGGGAGCTTCATTAAATTCTGATGATGATGATGATGATGCTTGGTGTTTTAAGGGGCCTAACATCGAAGTTCATCGGCCCTCAATAAATTCTATTCCTAACCCGAATGAAACTGGGAAGAGGCTGTGGATTTTCATTTCAACACATACCGAAAATTATGTTTCGAAGACACGAACAGAATTTCACGCCCAATAACCCTACCTTACAAACACGTTCGTACACGAAAATATTTAAATTTTCTTATCCCGTCGTCGCCATAGCATCCGTCTGTGCTAGTGTGACGTAAAACAGGTAGCAAGAAAAATAGGCTTCTGTAACCTCCCTTCTTTCCTCAACATACACTGCAAACACGTCACCATGTGCTGCGTTCGGTTACGCGCGCAGCTGTGACAGTTTATACAATGTGCAGTCTACACTGGCACATAAAAAACTATAGTGAGTTCGTACAGAACCAATAAACTGTAGCATTCACCTCTGTTTGATATAAATTTTAATTAATTTAGCTCTGCCCTATTTCTAGACGGTAGAACAACTCTCCTAGAAGCTATGCAAATTGCTCTGCACGGATAATAGGTTCGTACAGCTGGAGGTCATCTCTTTCCAGGGGCAGAGGTTATTTCAACGAATGGGAACAGCATAGTGGGCTGATGTGAGCCGAGAACACACATATGGTAATTTTCCTACCAAATTCTATCGAAACTTCATGGCAGGACGACGACGACGTATGAGCCCATTTGTATGTAAAATTATACAACGAAGTTGTATACGAATATGGAACAGTAAGCAGTCTATCATTCAGCTTTCTAGTACAGTATGTAATAATAATAATAATAATAATAATAATAATAATAATAATACTTAGGGCTCGGATGTTTAAGACCTAAAAATAGCCCAAATAAACAAGCAAATATGACCTCAAAAGTGACGAAATATGACCCCAAAATGGAGAAATATGACGTAAGAATGACAAATATGACCCGAAAATGATTAATCTAAATATGGACTTTTTTTTTGCTAGGAGCTTTACGTCGCACCGACACAGATAGCTCTTATGGCGACGATGGGATAGGAAAGGCCTAGGAGTTCGAAGGAAGCGGCCGTGGCCTTAATTAAGGTACAGCCCCAGCATTTGCCTGGTGTGAAAATGGGGAAACCACGGAAAACCATTTTCAGGTCTGCCAATAGTGGGATTCGAACCTACTATCTCCCGGATGCAAGCTCACAGCCACGCGCCTCTACACGCACGGCCAACTCGCCCGGTGGACATTTTTTTATAAATTATAAATCGAAAGGGCAATTCCTTTGATACATATTTGTTAACTAAATTCTTTATTCTTACTTTCATATTAATTTTTTGAATATACATGTTTAGCAGTTATTCACAGTCTATTATCCTTGATTCACGTACCGAACATTTGTGAATACATACAGGGAGGCCTTCCCATGGGCCCGCTCCTCCTCCCACGGGAAATTTGAATTGGTAAACAAAGCCACGTGCTTTTTTTGACAGCCACGTGCTCTGTACTAAGTTCGCTTAGATTATCAGATCACACAATATTTTAAAGTCAAAACATGTTTGCACTCTGTAGTGGAGGGTTGAAATACGACAACATTAGAAATCTATCTATTTTTTAAAATATTTTGGAACGTTCAAGCCCAGATTTCATTAGTATTATTAAATGCGTTAAAGTTTAAATTGAGCACCACGAAACGAATTAAATAGATGTCTTTCAATACATTATGGTAGGGCGACAGGTTCTATAGTGCAAACTAACATACCTTTTTCATTCTTCTCCGCGGGTGGAATTGAATTGTATGACGAGTTTCATCTTCAAATCATCAGAATCGAAACACCTCCGATTATCACTTAACATATTCTTGTAAGAAGAAAATCTCCTTTCTACCTCACAAGGTTATTGGTGCATATTTAAATCATGTAAAAGGTACAGTGAAGTCTATGGCCTTCATTCTATACAAACGGTATTCCACTTGCATTAACTGCAGATGTGATACCGAAAAGCAGTTTTGTGAACACTAGTTCGCATTCGATAAGTTGAAGATGATTTTGCACAGCTACAGCTATCGTCAGACCGCCAAATAGGACAGAACGTGACGTTTCTACGAAAATAGCTCAAAATATGACCTTATAACAAAAAATAGTCAAAATATGCATTTATATGACAAATAAAAATCACTTAACTGTGACGATAATCACCCGATTTGCAACAAAATCTAATCAGGCAAGAAAATACAGACAAAGAAAGAGTATGACTTTCCTTAAACATCCGAGCCCTAATAATAATAATAATAATAGTAATAATAATAATAATAATGATAATAATAAGAATAAGAATAAGAATAAGGATAAGAATAAGAATAAGAATAATAATGGAAAATATCTGGCAGGTGGTGGTGTACAAAGATATGCGGGTAAATGATATAAGACTAGAGGACATAATGGAGAGGAGCATCTTTAGGAAAAAGTTGCGGGGTTGAGGAATGATTCGGAGAAAGAATCTGTTAACATCTCGGCGGAATAACGGCTAAAAAGGAGCGATAGGTTGAAAAATAAAAATGTATAAGCCTAAGAAAGAGAGGCAGGTAGCTTTTGTAAACGTAGTCCACAGTTGGCTGTACTGATATACACTGACTGACAGAGCAAATGCAACACCAAGAAGGAGTGGTCAGAACTTTATGCCAATTGCAGGGTAGACTGACGTCACTGAGGTATGCTCATGATGTGAATTGCGCCGCTGTGCTGCGCACTTAGCGAACGATAAATGGGACACGGCGTTGGCGAATTGCCCAATTCGTACCGTGATTTCTCAGCCGACAGTCATTGTAGAACGTGTTGTCGTGTGCCACAGGACACGTGTATAGCTAAGAATGCCAGGCCGCCGTCAACGGAGGCATTTCCAGCAGACAGACGACTTTACGAGGGGTATGGTGATCGGGCTGAGAAGGGCAGGTTGGTCGCTTCGTCAAATCGCAGCCGATACCCATAGGGATGTGTCCACGGTGCAGCGCCTGTGGCGAAGATGGTTGGCGCAGGGACATGTGGCACGTGCGAGGGGTCCAGGCGCAGCCCGAGTGACGTCAGCACGCGAGGATCGGCGCATCCGCCGCCAAGCGGTGGCAGCCCCGCACGCCACGTCAACCGCCATTCTTTAGCATGTGCAAGACACCCTGGCTGTTCCAATATCGACCAGAACAATTTCCCGTCGATTGGTTGAAGGAGGCCTGCACTCCCGGCGTCCGCTCAGAAGACTACCATTGACTCCACAGCATAGACGTGCACGCCTGGCATGGTGCCGGACTAGAGCGACTTGGATGAGGGAATGGCGGAACGTCGTGTTCTCCGATAAGTCACGCTTCTGTTCTGTCAGTGATAGTCACCGCAGACGAGTGTGGCGTCGGCGTGGAGAAAGGTCAAATCCGGCAGTAACTGTGGAGCGCCCTACCGCTAGACAACGCGGCATCATGGTTTGGGGCGCTATTGCGTATGATTCCACGTCACCTCTAGTGCGTATTCAAGGCACGTTAAATGCCCACCGCTACGTGCAGCATGTGCTGCGGCCGGTGGCACTCCCGTACCTTCAGGGGCTGCCCAATGCTCTGTTTCAGCAGGATAATGCCCGCCCACACACTGCTCGCATCTCCCAACAGGCTCTACGAGGTGTACAGATGCTTCCGTGGCCAGCGTACTCTCCGGATCTCTCACCAATCGAACACGTGTGGGATCTCATTGGACGCCGTTTGCAAACTCTGCCCCAGCCTCGTACGGACGACCAACTGTGGCAAATGGTTGACAGAGAATGGAGAACCATCCCTCAGGACACCATCCGCACTCTTATTGACTCTGTACCTCGACGTGTTTCTGCGTGCATCGCCGCTCGCGGTGGTCCTACATCCTACTGAGTCGATGCCGTGCGCATTGTGTAACCTGCATATCGGTTTGAAATAAACATCAATTATTCGTCCGTGCCGTCTCTGTTTTTTCCCCAACTTTCATCCCTTTCGAACCACTCCTTCTTGGTGTTGCATTTGCTCTGTCAGTCAGTGTAAATAAATAAATAAAGAATAGCCGGACTGGATAACTCAGACGATAGATTTCTGGATTTCTCAGCGCTAGTCCACGGGCACGAACACGAGTCATTTCAGTTGTATTTTGAAGATGAGACCAGATTGGGACCTACTTGTTCATCCGCTGATTGAAATAGCGAGTAGGTTGGGGATCTTGGAACCACTTCTCAATTATTCATATGATCAAGGATTTAAATTATTTCAAAATAAACATGTTTGTTCTACCACTTCCTTCTCCCACATAAACATCATAAACTGCACATGCGTATATAAAATAAATCAAATGTTGTTCCTGTTAATTTTAATATGGTAATAAATTGAGTTCATTGCATGTATTTTAGACTTGTTTTGAGGTTAAAATCTTGAAACCACGGCCCTCCTCGGTACAAGCCATTTGTTGAACTGGTCGGGAACACTTACGGCAGGGCCTCTCAAACGCCCAAAATCTCACGCGTGCAAACAGCGGCGCAGAGTTGCTGTGCACAGTGCATCATTCCCGCTCGCTCGGCTCGGACCAACTAGGCTCAACTCAGTTCGGATGTGGAGCGCTACGGAGCAAGTGAGGAAGAGGGAGACAGGGAGAGCGAGCGAGACAGGCGTGGGGAAAGAGAAAGAGTGGGGGTCTGCACTCTGGTCAACGAAGCGAAGTCGTCTTTTGCACCGGGCACAGTACATACACCAGGTGCATGCACCCTGAGAGGCCCTGTCTTATGGTGTAGTATTTCATGCTTTGAGATGAAAATCTCAAAACTACAGCCCTACTCCGTGCATAGCGTGTCGGAGGGGGGGGAGTTGTCGAGTTGTCCAGTATTATCATCAGAATGACCTTAATGGAGGATAAAACAAATTATTCTACACTTGGTTTAAACCCTTTATTCTACCCTCTGTTTATAATTCCCAGTCACTGGGTTGCGTCACAGAGAAGATAAGGAAGAGGTCACTGCTGTCGAACAAAAACAAAACACACTTAACACTTAACAAAAGAGTGAATGCTATTCAGAACCATAGACACCATTTGTCCAGCTAGTCAGGAACACTCATTTTCAGTACAAATCATGCCTGTCACCTGCGGCAAAAGTCGAGAACGACCTGAATAGTCACCGTTTTCTTCTCAAAATAAGGAAGAAGGTAAGATATATTGTAAAAATTCAAAACTTATACATTTTATTATGGTCAAACAAAACCAGTCGAAGGCACCTTGTCTATAATGGTAAGCATACTAATATGGCATTAAAGTGCTACCTGGTTTTAAGTAGCAGATACTATACTCCAACTCGACTGACTATACTTCATACGGAACAATTCTCGTAGTACAAGAGCGCATCGAAACGTTTTCTTCAGTCAACACTTTCCTCCTCATACAACGACCATATTACCAGCCGAACCATACGGTTGCTCTTCTTTCAATACGGAAATCGAATTTATATGAATATTCCTGTTTAATTCGTCCTGTATGGGACTTCACATACGTAGAAACCCAAATAATTGGAAAGGAGTCTAACATTTATTCATTCCTTGCGTAGACTGGATGAACTCCAAAGACAAGCGTCTCTAAATACGTAATTTTTTTTCTATTCATTTTCGGGGTTCCTGACAGAAAAAAATGAAACCAAGTCCTTTCGTATGAACTGATCACAACTTTACCAAGCTCACCACAACAGTGAATTTCCTTGAAAAACTCGTCTAAGCATTCATTAATATTGTAATCAGGGCGAACACCGGTTGTCAGCTTAATCAGGAGGGATAAACCACTCCACTCCTCTAGCAGGCTAACTCCTTAAATGGAGTGGTTTCCTTCCTAATCGAGTCTTAACCAAGTTAACAACACGACAAAGTTAGCTCAGATATAAGCATCCCCTAGCTAGTCTCGTCCTTCACTGCCAAGAAGCGACAAGCTGCTGTCGCAAGTCCACACTTTGAGAGGTTTGATTGACCTTAGAACAAGAGCGTGATTTTTGGGAACATGAGTGGTCGCCCTAATTGCTCATTGTGTTTCGTAAATAAATTGCTTTATGTGTTAGTTTGTCATGGATAAGATTATTTAAACAGTTTGAATGGCTGCATTGTTAGGGTCGCGTAGTTGTCGGCTTGTATTCGGGTGGATCGTACAGACTGCATTGAGCGAGTTAGGCGTGCGGTTATGGTCGTGCAACTGTGAGCTTGTATTTATTTATTTATTTATTTATGTATTTATTTATTTATTTATTTATTTATTTATTTATTTATTTATTTATTTATTTATTTATTTATTTATTTATTTATTTATTTATTTATTTATTTATTTATTTATTTATTTATTTATTTATTTATTTATTTATTTATTTATTTATTTATTTATTTATTTATTTATTTATTTATTTATTTATTTATTTATTTATTTATTTATTTATTTATTTATTTATTGATTGATTGACTTTCGGTACATGGCGGTGCTCAGGCTATGAATCCTTCTATTATGTTTAACCGTATAATTATACACCTGCATGAACATAATACATTGAGAATTATAACTACTTAAAGTTAAAAATAAATTTAATATAAATTTAAAGCTAACATAAAATGAAATTTAACTAAATTTAAGGTATCTTTAAAATTATTTTAATGTTGTTAAAGGAATTTATAGTATTTAGTACAGTATTATTAAACTATATCTCGAAAAATTTTAAATGTGTTACTAACCTTACATTTCCATTTTATTTAACTTAATAATCTAACATTTGAGGGTTCTTCTTAGAGTAAATCAATCTCAATGTAGGTACAGTTTTCAGCACATTCTTCTGAATAGCTTAAGGTTACTTTTCTCTCTAATTTCAGCCGGGAGAGAATTCCAGGAACATATGGTCCTCGGTACAAGCGAGTTGTTATACATATTACCGTAGTGAGTGGAATTGAACAGTGTAGGTAAGTGCAAAATATTTCATTGTACGGTGTTGATCGTTTTCCATACAATCACTTTTGCTCACATATAGTTCATATTATCACCTAACTCCATATCATTGACAAGTTTACACTGTGATTTGAAAGAACCTGAGGATGTTCTTGTAGAACAAAACATGTCATTCTATGTATATAATATATGTGATTTTTACAGGTATGCTTATATTGTTTTAATTTGCATTTGCAATTGGTGTGTGTCAGAGACTGGAAAGTTTTTTTACATTTAATAAATCGACACTGGAAAATACGCCTTCTTTCTTAAACAAAAATCCCTTCATTGACAACACTTATTCACTTTTAAAATCTTGCAGCCTACCCCATGTTTTTGGCAGATAGTGTATAGTGCAGAATTATATCAATTATTTTATTACGGCAGAACAAGGAATGAGCTATACAAATTCCGAGACTAATTTTTCGTAAGGTAAACTCACTTTGTGTGCAGCAGACAAATTCTTCACAAGGTGCTGTGTGGAATTACAAATATGATTTTATAAAGTCTTCCTCCACTCTTACAGGTACGTTTCCAAACTTTATTCCCACTCTACTCTGTAAACAAATGCATTTTGTTTGTTCTCATCAGCAACGCTAGTTTTATTCTCTGTTAAACAAGGAATACAATTTGTCATGCAGGATTGTATGTGTGCGTTTGCAGTGCTCATTTTTTTTGTTTCATAAAAAGCAAAACTGGTGGCAGCGCTGTTGGATATGAAATTACATTAAATTGTTTTAAAAGTCTGTCTGGATTCCGTTTGTGGTTACCGCTACACTTTTTCATAAACAGAGGAATGCCTGCACACAAGTTGCCACGCGGAGATAAAGACAATATTATTTTACATTTCCGTCGTTTATGCTCGTTTCATCAATAATCCACACTCTCTTGTTACGACTCCGCATTCAAAGGAAAACGACACTTTGTTACTACGAAGGTAGATTTTTGTCAGAACATCTCTTAAATGATTATGATGATAATAATAATAATATAATGTTTGTTTAAAGGGGCGTAACAGCTAGGTCATCGGTCCTAAACGGTATGAGGGACAACGAAATGAAATGACAATTAAAACTTCTAAAAGGAAAGATAATGAAAAATGACCAGGAGACAAAAACAATCAGCGGATCCAATTCGCAATTCCTCAATTTCTGCGATGATGTTTGTTGTCTAAAGGGGTCCAAAATCCAGGTCGCCAGCCCCTGATAATGCTAAAAATTACTGGTAAAGTAGGACCATGTTGTTCCTCACATAATGGCACTGACCACAAGCAACGCCCAGACCCGTGGTGTTCTTTATATAATGGTACTACTCACAGGTAACACAGACCCTTGGTGTTCCTCATAGTCGTACTAATCACAGGAAATGTAAACCTATGGTACTCCTCCACAAATGACACTAATCACAGGCCTATAGTGTTCTTTATATAGTGGTACGAATTGCAGTTAACGTTAACCCATGGTGTTCCTCAGGTGATGCTACTAATCTCATCGTTCCAAATCCATCATCCTTTGGTCGCCCCTTTCTTCGCCCTTTGCGACAGGCAGGGAATACCTGGCTGCATTGTACCAACTACTTTTCCGGTTTCAGATACGCCGAGATGCAGCTCCCCCACAGTAATTCATTTTGTGCCATTAAATCTTCTGACAAGAGTCTGGTGTATTTGAGCACCTCCAAATATCACCAGACTGAGCCAGGATCAAGCCTGTCAAGTTGTGATCACTCAGCTCGCCATTTCCCTGCTATCCATAGAGGATCTTTTTCTCTCCACGGAAAGTTTAGGATAAGAGCAAACCCGTATATAGGCAAGAATTGGGAGAGATAAAGACGAATATTTGTGGTAAAAATTTCTAGGAATACAAGACAAACTGGAATGTTTGCTTCCAATCTCAGATAGTCCTGAAGTTTCACATAGTAGTAAAAAGAGAACCTTTTCTTTAGTTTCTGGATGAATATGATCCTGTCGAGAACAGAATTCTTGTATTAACAAAATACTGAAACCGTAAATCCAAATTAAACAAATGTATGTCCGCTACTTGAATTGATGAAAAAATAAATATATAAGCAAGTAAGCAAGAGATAAGCATATAGACTACAGTATCCAGGTACCGGCACCAACTAAAGCAAAGGACTGGCTGTAAAAATTCAGTCAGAACGAAGCATCATTGTGTGTTCACAATTTTGCCCGCTGCGCAGATAGCTCAGTCAGCTGGACTTGAATCTAACCTTCGCAGGAAATACCGTGGGTGAGTTCTATGCCCTCATCCACAGTACAACTCTAAACTTGGCAGATAGACCTGAGAGTCCAATTGGGCAAACTATTCCTAAGTTTTAATTAATGTGGCCGAGTAAACACGAAATGTGTTGCCACAGTTTATTTATTAATTTATTCATTTATTCATTCATTTATTTATTTAATATCAGCAACAGCCTAATGACGAATGGAATTGAAAAGATCCCAAATATGTACAGTAGTTCTTAATCTAAAATGAAAAATACACAAACATTTACAGATGACACAAATTACATTCAGTGACTGTACAATCCTATATTTTATATATCCACATAAAGAGCGATATAAACAAATGAGAATGCATTAAAATACAAAAGAAACGACTGGAAAGAACAAGAAGGAAAATTAAGTGATGTGAGAAATATTACGACAGGAGGAAGGATACCTCAATAGTACAACTTGAGTGGAATAAACTTATCTGCACTTCAAATATTCAACTACTTCTAAAGAGTGAACTCAAGATCGTATGTTTCGGAAGCCGCTGCCCAGAGATATATTTATCGCAACTAGCTTGTAATTTTTATAGGTTGCTACATTTACACATA
This sequence comes from Anabrus simplex, assembly GCF_040414725.1. Classification (NCBI taxonomy): domain Eukaryota; kingdom Metazoa; phylum Arthropoda; class Insecta; order Orthoptera; family Tettigoniidae; genus Anabrus; species Anabrus simplex. The sequence goes on along the minus strand of NC_090274.1, from coordinate 20,585,500 downwards.
TCCTTCCAGAACAAAATATCATAGTCCTACAAGCCGCAGTACAGATTTCTTAGTGAAAGTACATACACGACAGTATCTCTTTCTGATATCTCCGGCCGTTTATGCAAATCAACTTACGTGGTCATCATCTAGCTATCAGGATCTGAAAATTAATCCAGAGAATGGATGCAGCTTTCCCTATGAAGTGATTTATTACCGATTTCCAACATATAATTCATTAATATCTTCTGTCAGGGTGACAAACTAAGTCTGTTTTGCTTCAACGTACAAAATGTCACTGGCGATTACTGGGTAAAATGATGTTGAGTTAGTTCGTTCGTTGTGATCCGAATTAATGAATGTTCATCCATTGCTTCGGCGTAATTTATAATGAATTGTATCTGCAGCTAGCAGCAATGCTGTGTAAATGACTCTTAATTGATAGTGCGTTATCATGTTTAAATCCGAACACAAACCCTCCTGGTCTGTGCTAAGATAAACAGAAATTCAGGTCGATTCCGAAAGTAATCGATGTGACTCACGGGTGACATGCATGCCACCACAACTTTGTCAGACACACATGAGAATTCCGTTCAAGTCTCCGACCAACATAGCCACAACTAATAACAGCGACATGCTAATGACTACTGTACATTTTTATGTCGGTGTGACAAAATGGGTAAAATTTAAATTTCAAATTGGAATTTTCAAGTTTCATGTCCACAGAAAGTCTGAATATAGTGATCAATAGAGCCCGGATTTTTATGCATTAATAGGTTAGAATGCTTCTATAGGATCTCCCTTTCCTCACTGGTGTCTCCCCAGTCTTCTGTAAAGCGCTTAAATTTTTGACGAGTTGTCTAAATCTGTTTCTGTCCATTATAAATCACAATTCTGTAACCCCCCCCCCCCCATCTTGCTCAAATCCAACCTCAACTCTCAAAACTATTTCAGTACTGTCTTCCTCTTTCTGAAGAATTCAAAGATTCTCTTCTTCAGTCTCTTATTGTCCATCCTTAACATCATTTACCCTTTTCCTTGTCAATTGAACCACTTCTTCTGTTCTTTGATACAATATTTTTTTTTATCAGAGTCACCTCTCCCCATTTAAAATATTTGGGTCTAGAAATGTTTTTGAACGTTTTTCTTTCTCTGCTCCGGTTATCTTCAATAACACCTTTCTCAATATAATATATAATTTCGTGTGGCTATTTCTAGCCGGGTGCAGCCCTTGTAAGGCAGACCCTCCGATGAGGGTGGGCGGCACCTGCATCTGCCATGCGTATGTAACTGCGTGTTATTGCGTGGAGTATAGTGTTGTGTCTCGTGTGTGTGGTGTGTGAGTTGCAGGGGTGTTGGGGACAGCACAAACACTCAGCCCCGATCCATTGGAATTAACCAATGAGGGTTAAATTCTGCGACTCGGACGGGAATCGATCCCAGGAACCTCTGAACACTGACCATTCGGCCAACGAGTCGGACAAATTTTTTCAATCATATCCAATGTTTCTGCTCAATACAGACACTCAGGTTTAATAACAATGTCTACATACCCCCATACGATAGAATCTTTTCATATGATTATGTCTTAAGGCTCAGGAGGTTATCAGAAAATCTGCGTGACATGACAAAATGTTTAAACTAGCAACAGTGACCTACAGGGGCGCACAGGCTGTAGATCTGTATAAATAGAGTGTGTTGAACTAGAAGAAGGCACTGTAGTGTAGCACCACAGCCAACTAGATCTATGCTGCATCAAGTTGGCCGTGGTAGTACTAACTATCAGATCCATGGCCTCCTTCTTACGGCACACACTCTAGAACTAATATCGACGGTGTCAAGCCAACTAAATTGTAACTCACAAAAAGCAAATTTTCAGGAGAGACAGAAAACAGTTTGCACCTCACTACAGGCATTGATCTTTCTTAATTGTTGTTCATTTCAATTCTATAATGTATTATACTGAAATATGTGGTGTGCGATCATACAGTTCATTCAAATTAAATCCTTAATGTGAAATTTGACGGTCACGTCATTTTACTGCGACTGATACAACTTGAATGTTGATTAAAACAATGTGTATTTTGGGTTAAACCAATTGGAATAAATAATAATAATAATAATAATAATAATAATAATAATAATAATAATAATAATAATAATAATAACGGTATTTTCCTGCAAGTTACTCTACGTCGCACTGACACAGATAGATCTTATGGTGACGATGGGACAGGAAAGGGCTGTAAGTGGGAAGGAAGCGGCCCTGACCTTATTTAAGGTACATTCCCAGCATTTTCAAGGTGTGAAAATGGGAAACCGTGCGAAACCATCTTCAGAGCTACCGACAGTGGGGTTAGAACCCACTATCTCCCGAGTACTGAATACTGGCCGAACGTAAGCGACTTCAGTTATCGAGCTCGGTAATTCTTTATTATTTATTATGTGAAAGAATAAACAATAAAGACTAAAAAACTATTATAAAACACAAATGTATATCCTGACTTATTTAAATAAATTACCCACACAGAAGTAACACCCAAATTCACAACGAAACTGAATTAGCATCGTATACTAATAAGTATTTGTATACTGTATGACAAAAATACTATTACTGAATTATGTAGTGACAACTAAATCAGACACACTAATCAAAACAAAGACAGACACTGTGTTACGCCAGCTGGCTTGCGCAGGCTTGAGAGATCGAGACACGCATACCGTAACATTGAAAGAAGCATTCTGACAGACGTGATGGAAGGAGGAGTATTGTACGGTACGGTGTTGCCACATTCCTACATTCCGTTCTCCTTCCCCTCGCTTACAGTTCACTTGTTCGTTCGTTCAGACCGCTCAGAAGTGAAATGTTTGGCAACTCCAAGCAACTCGACCCGGCCAGCAGGCTTATTTCCATGGCAACCGCAGTGGGCACGCCCACGTTTCCATGGAAACAATACCCCCATACTCCGTTCTTCCTGTTGTAACCAAGGTTGAGATTTACAAAACACAACTTTATTATTCGCTTCAAATGCAAAATACACTATTTACACAAATAAAACTGAAATTTAACTTGAAGCAAAATGAATTAGGAATCTTGAGAAAGAGTCTATCTTTTGTACACTATATACAAGTTTGCAGTATTTACATCCACTACTATCTTGAAAAGATAGTCCTTGATACGAAAAGTCGATAGTCGAAAACTATCCGAAGTACTGACATAAATGTTTTGGAAAGTCCTTCCTTGCTGAGTTCATAAAAGCAAGTTCAATGTTGAAAGAATTCTTACTTGGCGAAACCAAGGGAGCTTGCATTAATTAGGGAAATATAACGGTATGTAATAGTATGACTGGATATGGGCAGCGGAATAAGAGGAGCGGTGACCAGAGGTGAGACCTCGTACTGCCAGAAATTCAGTCCACCTGGCCGAAGCACATTTTCAAGAGGAGTAGCCTCCGTGCTCGACGTAGGGTGTATTCTGGAGCTGGACACCGGGGCAAGTGGGCATCAGGACAGGCTGGGAGTTCCTCTTTATAGTACACACACGACTGTTCAGGCAAGCGCACTGAGGGCTGCGCGTCGAGGCTAGAAGAATGACACTTGGCGCGCGTGTAGCTGGCTGGCGGAGCGAGAAGGGAGCGCCGGACATACAACACTTCCCACTTGGGTAGACAGTAAACGGACCTCCTAAGAATTGTCAGAATCCATCTTTCAATATTAAGACCATAGCTGTCACAAGAATACTGGTTTACGCCAATTGCCTGGTACGACCTACCGTTAACTGTGGGTTACAACTACTTGGTTATTCCAAGTGGCTTGACTGACCTTGCCATGCGTAGGGTTACGCCTTCAACTTTCCTCATTTTTGCACTGAAGTAAGGCATTAAGAGTTACGCCAATTTACCAGAATGTGCGTTACAGTGTTAACAACTTGATTCACACATAAATTCAATTTGGAAATTTGGGAGGGGTACGCCAATTGGCCTATAACCCATCGATATGTAAACCCACAGCCTCCTGTATAGGCTATGTCTTATGACTGGCGGTCATCTGTAATTACCAGCCGTTTATGTGACCTTGAGAAGTGCACGGACTGTAGATTTGTATTTAAAAATAACCTCTGTACACATCACTGTGAAAGGATGCAAATAATTCGTTCACCGAGCTCGATAGCTGGAGTTGCCTAAGTTCGCCCAGTATGCAGTATTCGGTAGATAGTGGGTTCGAGCCCCACTGTCGGCAGCCCTGAAGATGGTCTTCGGTAATTTCCCATTTTCACACCAGAAAAATGCTGGGGATGTACCTTAATTAAGGCCACGGCCACTTCCTCCCCACTGCAAGCCCTTTCCTATCCCATCGTCGCCATAAGACCTATCTGTGTCGGAGCGACGTAAAACAACTTGCAAAAAAAATCGTTCGTTATCAATATTTGAGATTTATTTATATGAAATGCACATTCATGATCACTAGCTTTTCAGAAAGGGAAAAATAGGGGGTTTTTGTAGTCGTTTCGTCTTTTGAAATATTTCCGTTTTCCTCACAGATTTTTAATTTCCCGAAATACTTAAATTTCTTAACTCCCTTCACTTTTTAGTCTTCTAACTTTGTCAGCTAAGAAACCTCTTTAATGTTGGCCTTTAACTCAGTCTCAAAACTCCTCACCCTGTTTCCAGTCATTCGACCGGGTCAGGAATGGAATTAACGAAGCCCCAATCTAGAGGCGAGCATAGGAATTGTGCTGGCTGCCGAAGCCTGTCGCACTCCTCTGGGGCAATGATTAATGACTGACAGATGAAATGAAATGATATGATATTGGAGAGTTTTCCTGGAATGAAAGATAACAGAGAATACCCGGAGGAAAACCTATCCCGTCTCCGCTTTGTCCAGCACAAATCTCACACGGAGTGACCGGGATTTGAACCACGGAACCCAGCGGTGAGAGGCCGGCGCGCTACCGCCTAAGACACGGAGGCTTAACTCAGTCTTCTCAAAAGATTTCTTTTGTTTTGCTATTGGCTTTACGACACAGATAGGTCTTATGGCGACGATGGGATAGAAAAGGCCAAGGAATTGGAAGGAAGCGGCTGTGACCTGAATTAAGGTACAGCCCCCGCATTTGCCTGGTGTGAAAATGGGAAACAACGGAAAACCATCTTCAGGGTTGCCGACAGTGGGATCTGAACCCACTATCTCCCGGATGCAAGCTCACAGCCGCGCGCACCTCTCCGCACGGCCAACTCGCTCGGTCAAAAAAAACTGAAGCCCAGACTTCATTGTTATCATATTAATATTATTGACATGATATAGGCTTATAAGTATGGGCCGTGAAATCATCAATGGCAAATTTATTATTATTATTATTATTATTATTATTATTATTATTATTATTATTATTATTATTATTATTAACAGACGCAAAAATAAGAAGAATCGATGAATTAATAAAATACCAAAAAGGAACGAACAAACGAATGAATGATCCTTTTATCACTGAGTATGACACTTGGAGAGATTTCCTGCGCACGCTGTACTTTTAACGACAAAAAGGGGCACTTTGTGAAGAGCGCCAATTAACACACACTTGTAGCAAGTGGCACTGCTTCTTTCACACGTGCAGCAACCGCTGGGCAGAATGCATATTAGCTACCTTTTAATCCACATGCGTGGAGTATGAAGCGCTCTCGTATGACCTCTGACATTTTTTCCCCTCACAAAGTTAGCATGTCATTTATTTTCATCGCCGTATGCCTTAATTACTTTTCGCATAAGACCTGGAGAAGTTGTACCCATCGACTACTAATAACCTACATTTCTGTTATTTTCTAGAGAATAAAATCAGCCCAGCACGAAGACATAGAAGGTAATTTTGAACGTCCTACGCTCTACGCTACCAAACTCATATCCCTGTACTCCAGATTTATTTTTAAAAAGAACTAAGAAATATTTCTGTATTTACCAGATGAGTTTTCTGGAATAAAACCGTACTTTCCTCAAAATATCTGGTCATTTATCTGAGACGAGAAACCGATTCCACCATATCTCAAAGCTAAGATGATATATTCTCTCAGACATGAGAACTGTGTGTTCATTCTTCTACGAATTTTGAGAGAAAACTTTGGAGAAAGTTCCATTTATCTCGAACTTACGAAGTTGCGGAATTTTAGGCAATAATAGGTTAGAACGTAAACTTACTGAAGGGAGTAACAAGTAAAGTCTAGCCTCGACAACACGCATGCTATGAGCTTTTTATGAGTATTCGGTGTAAGACCCATCAGAACCCCTAAAATTTATGTAGCTGTCATTACATTACGGAAGAGCGGGCTGGTCGGCATTTTCTAATAACCAAATTAGTTTCAGTTCTAACGTAATACTGTATAGCCTCCGTGGCTCAGGCGGCAGCGCACCGCTGCGTTCTGTGGTTCAAATCCTGATCACTCCATGTGAGATTGATGCTGGACAAAGCCGAGGCTTGATAGGTTTTTCTCCGAGTACTCCGATTTTCCCTGTCATTTTTCATTCCAGCAACACACTACAGTATATTTTTTTATGTCATCTGTCAGCCATTAATCATTACCCCAGAGGTGTGTGACAGGTTTCGGCAGCCGGGACAATTCCTATCCTCGTCGTTAGATGGGGCTTCACTCATTCCATTCCCGACCCGGTGGAATGACAGGAAATAGGCTGTTGATTGTCATTTATAACCTAATGTCCGGCTCCATAGCTAAATGGTTAGCGTGCTGGCCTTTGGTCACAGGGGTCTCGGGTTCGATTCCCGGCAGGGTCGGGAATTTTAACCATCATTGGTTAATTTCACTGGCACTGGGGCTGGGTGTATGTGTCGTCTTCATCATCATTTCATCCTCATCACGACGCGCAGGTCACTTACGGGTGTCAAATCGAAAGACCTGCATCTGGCGAGCCGAACATGTCCTCGGACACTCCCGGCACTAAAAGCCATACGCCATTTCATTTCATTTATAACCTAATACCGCCTAAAAATCCGGAGACTAGTTAGGGACAAACCTCCATCTTGAACTAGATGTAAAATATCACCATAAACATGTCTAACCACTGTGAGTAAACTTACGCTGAAATGAAATGGCGTATGGCTTTTAGTGCCGGGAGTGTCCGAGGACAAGTTCGGCTCGCCAGGTGCAGGTCTTTTGATATGACTCACGTAGGCGACCTGCGCGTCGTGATGAGGATGAAATGATGATGAAGACGACACATACACCCAGCCCCCGTGCCAGAGAAATTAACCACTGATGGGGATTCCTGACCCTGCCTGGAATCGAACCCGGGACCCCTGCGGCCAAAGGCCAGCACGCTAACCATTTAGCCATGGAGCCGCACAACTTACGCTGGCAGTACTCTAAGCGAGCAGGATCTAAGGCTAGAAAATGAGAGGCTGTGATTTAGAAGACGAGACTACGCTGTCCATTCTGGAGAAAGTGCTGTTTGCGTTGAAGTAATCCACTTAACACAAAACTTAAGGGGGGAGATACACCTTTACAAGAATAAAAATCGACAATACTTAACCTTTTATTTCTCAGCAACACTGTGTTCTGTTGAAATGAAATTTTACACACTCATAGTACTGTTCTTCTTCTTTAGTATTCCGTTTGAACATTCGTAATTAATGGTCCCATGTTAATAAAAATTAATTTTCAAAATATTGAACTAATTTATACATTTATTATGCTTTTCCTTGATAATGTCCACAAATTTTCATATTCCTGGAATGTTATTGTTTTAGAATGTTTACAATGCTTGTGTTAACAATGTGAACTATGATCTTTCGGTAATCCTTTGAAACAATATTTTTTCTCCTTTTTTACAGGAGTAGTTTAATTTTCAGCATTTTCTTGAAGTATTTTCTCCCAAAAAAATGCCAGAAACAAAAGTTACAGCAAAGGTTCTAGTTCACATTGTTGAGAAGCAAAAACTACATTTGCATAAAAAATGTCATCAAGATAGCTCCAAAAATGTTTGAGTTATGAACGAAAACAAAAGTAAAAATTAAAGTTTTGGAGAATGGGGTTTAAGCTTGCCAATGGGAGGAAAAGGCTGCGTAACGTGTACAGATTACGGGACGTATCTTGAATACCGTTAGAGATATTTACAAATATCCTTCAACATATTAACGAGAAAAGTTTATTTTATAAAGAAAAAAATAAATTGAAAAATGATATTTTTTGACCAGTAAAGGTGTACCTCCCCCCTTAAAGCAGATAACTAGCTTTATTGTTTCCCTTGAAATGGTTTACACTGAATCCTGCAATTACTTCATTTTTCACTATTTTGGAGTAAGTGCAGTCTGTCTCTAGACAAATCATACATTAGAAGATCACTGAACCAAAATTAAGTGACCGTTATGGTTTCAGTAAGATTTACGATTTTCTTTTGCACACAAAATATTTTAGGAAGACAGTATAGTATATTCAATAATTTGCATATCGTTCTGTTTCCAGATCAACTACGCTGTACACAACTGGAATCTGGGCCGATCCGAATATCGTTTTCAAAAATTGGAAATGTCAGACATGAAATTCGCGAGAAACATTCCTGGTAGAAGCAGGTGATAATAATCATAATACCGGCAAGCCTTTATGCTACAGAAATGCAAGAGAATAAGGAAAGGAATTTCCACAAAGATGTTGGGACATAAGAAAGTGCGAGGGTTTAGTCTTCCAACTGAGGTCAAACAAAGAACTGTATGAGAGATTCCCACAAACATCACCAGCGTTATGAAAAAACAAATGTTAACCTTTTATGGTCATCTAATCAGAATGAACGCGAAGATATTGGCGCTGGATAACATCCCTCACACCATGCGATTTTTTTGTCGTAAAAAGTTCAAGAGGACACGCGTTGGGATTCAAACTACGGGCATAGAAGAAAAAATGGGCCGTTAAGACAGTGCACTAATCACGACTTTCAAACTACACACCTACACAAATAACATTCAGTAATTATTATCATAATATCCAACTTACGAATCGTGCAGTTCTAGTCGAGTGAAAAATGTCGGTAGAAAGTCCTTACCTGTAACAAGTCAAACATGAAAAACATCAAGAATAGCATATAAAATTCTGAAGGTAATAAAATTTAGTAAAACTATATGTTCAACTGTGCAAGGTATATCAGAAATAATGTAAGATTCCAATGAAATAAATGTGTGTCGTATTCCCTTTAGAACGTACATGGATATAATAAACAGCAATCAGCGTATGATAGTGTTAATAGAAGAAAGGTGTGGGAAACGCTGGAAAGGTACTTTACTAGTGAAAGCAATGTATAAGATTGTTTCAGCTGTGTCCCGACTTCAGTGGGGATAAATTGGTTTAAAAACCAAACTGGACTAAGACAGGGAAGGTTATAGTCTCCACTTAAGTTTATAATGGTTGTGGATGAAATTCTAAAGGCAAGATATGGAGGGGATATGAAAATATTGTTTGCAGATGACACAGTGATCTGGGGAATCAACAATACAGAAGTGCAAATCCAACTGGAAGACTTCAATGAAAATATTGAGAAATATGGCATGATAATCAGTGTGGAGAAGAGCAAAACTGTGGTGATGACAAGAGGAGAAAGAGAAGGAAAAGGAATCGTTAGTATCAGGGGACAAAACCTTGAGGCTGTTGAATACTTAAAATATTTGGGAAGTGACATAACACAAGATGCAAGATTGGATAAGGAGTTCAGCAGGAGAGTACAAAGAGGAAATATGGTTTGTGACAGAGAAGTTCCTATGAAATGTAAATAGATAATGTACAAGGTGTGCTATATCCCTATATTAACGTATGCATCAAAGACTTGAACCTCGACAGCAAGAAATAAGAGTAAAATTCAGGCCAGTGAGATGAAGATCCTGAGGAGTATGGCAGGGAAGACAAGGAGAGACAGAGTAAGAAATGTTGAGGTGAGAAAAGATATAGCGGTATAAAAACTGAGTGATAGGATGGAGAAGAATAAATTGAGATGGTTTGGAAATGTTATAAGGATGAAGGAAGAATGAATACCAAAACAAGTGTGGAGGTTAAAATCGAAGGAACGAGGGCAAGAAGGACGGACTCTGTCAGAAACAGTAGAAGAAAAAGAAGACTTTACTAGAATACAGTTACTGAAGATGAGTAGTGGAAGGAGAGGGAACGGTAGAGAAGTGCCATTAAAACCCCGACCTGGCAGAAGCTCGACAAGGAGAAGTGAAAATGATGATGAATGATATTTATCGTAAGAAATTTCTCATGATGTCACCAACCTTTGCGTGTTGAGTATGCGGGAGATGAGACGTGTGACAGCAATCGATTGGTGCATGGAAATCGCGGTTTACAGCATTTTCTCTGATGGGCAGTTAACAAGGGTCAATTCCACGTCAGTATTATAAATATTCTCCAGGCCAGTTTCATTTTGTCTATCCTGTAGAACGGGGCTCACTTGACACGAGCTTTTCTCAAGCTCTTATTTACAGAAGAAAGCGCACAGTGAGAAGATGACGTACACTGGTTACCATGGTTACAATGCAGCTCTTAATGGAACCTGTAGAATTATAACAGGCTGCTTGAAATCCGCTCCTGTTGAATAGCTTTCCCGCCTCGCAGGAATAGCACCATCGAAGAGAAATAGCTGCCCATAAGGAAAGAAAGGAAGAAAGAATGTGGAGCAGGAATGGACCCATGTATTGCATGGGTACGAACCACATCCGCAGCGATTGAAATCAAGGAAGAGCTTCCTTAGAACATCAAAGGAATTTACAACCACCGCTGAAAAAGCTAGGCTACAACTATGGAACACTACGACCTAGATTCCCACTGGTTGGAGAAGAATTTCGGAAACTTTACCTCCTGGCCATGATGAGGAATGGCTGGCTTGGAAGTCCCTGAAAGATTGAGATCTGGAGTGGGTAGTTCAAAAATTAATTTAGCCAGATGGGCACACACTGATAAGAATGATATTCAGTGTGAATCTGTAGAAGTCCAGACTGTGCCCAGCCTCTTGTACTCAAGAAGACCTTCATAAATGCACAGTAAATGCTCAGGAAGAAGCCAAGTTCTGGTCACAAATAATATAATATTTGAATTGTGCCTTATGTGTATATGTTTCTAACAGTAGAATCTATATGAATAAAGTTGTAGGGGGTCCGCTGTATGTAATTCCTTTTGTTTTGCAAAATTTTCAGATATTTGTCCGTTTTAGGTCAACTCAAGACCGAATCGGTGGTTTTTACTTTTCGTGTCTGTCTGTCTGTCTGTCTGTCTGTCTGTCTGTCTGTCTGTCTGTCTGTCTGTCTGTCTGTCTGTCTGTCTGTCTGTCTGTCTGTCTGTCTGTCTGTCTGTCTGTCTGTCTGTCTGTCTGTCTGTCTGTTCCACCATCACGTCGAAACGGCTGGATATATCTCAACTAAACTTCATATTTGGAGTATACTCATCCCGGGGAAGGTTTCGATATGCATATCATTTTAAAAACTTTGAATAGACGGGGGTTTTATAGGAAAACCACAACGGTTTTCCTCCATCTTCTCTTACACTATTGATTTTCTGTAAACTCCGTGGACCGTATTTGAAAGGCCTCTTCATTATAAACAACTTTCGTTATGTTCATAATTTACCTTATTCTTCAAATGACGGAGAAATTTAATATTTTCTGCCGATACCATGCTCTGTATTGAGTGACTGACAGACTCACAACGAATATATGGGTTACCATGGCAACGTCTCTGACTGCTTGCCAGCAGGGAAGTAACGTATTGCCATTTTCCTTATCATTCCTTTAATTTCGTGGTTGTTCCTTGGGTAGAAAGCAAGAGTCGTCAATCGGCCATTCTGCGCGATATTGGCGGAATATCATTGGAGGTTATAACCGTCCTCGAATAGCTTAAGTAATAACACAAATATTCATCTTCATATCTGATTACCTAAGAATCCCTGCGTCTAAATTTCTCTCCGATTACCGCTTTCTTATATCCATAACTCACACGGGCATAATTTATTGAGGAGCATTTGATTTTCCAATACATTCACTTGGTATTTACATATTTGTCTTCATCCGAATATCCTCAGTTATAATCCATTTTCTATTAATTTCAACTTACTAAACTGTATTATTTTCTTCCTTAATTACCACGTATGTATGCGAGTGCTAATCCGGAAAATGGACACTCTTTTCTTTGAGGAAATATTCTAAGCTATGCAAATGTGTAACTTTTGGCCCAGCAAAATTCAGAAATATGGAGGCAATTTTAACGACGGTGCAGACCTTCGTTTCGGGGTAATTGGTGGCTAATCAGTAAGTCGTATCACAAGACAGAAAGCAAATGGCGTTTCATTTTGGAGAGATCTACAACTTTTGTCCTATAACTTTTCGTCGTATTTCTATCCCTAATACGTTAAACAGGGCTGTATTTCTCGATTTCAAGTTTATTTTGTACTTTTACACGTATGTTATCATTCGGTACACTTATAGGAAAGGTAGAATCATGACATTCGGCACGCACATTGACATGACCAGTGGCCATGTGATAGCCAAATTCTATGATTCTAGCTGTCACATGAGTATCAAAAATATAAAGTAGTATGTGAAAACTGTACAAAATTTCACCCCATTCAATGAATCTGACTCAATCTAACCCATAAATACAGCAGATACGAGAAGATGACATAGGACCAACCATGTAGAGCACTGAAAGAGGCGTCTGATGGTAAAGTCCGTTTGTAGATACGTCGTAGAGTTTCAAAGCAGTAACCCTAAAAATAAAGTTCTGCACTTGTAGAGTGTTCTGTACATGGACTATTTTGGCGAAATTTCCGTACAGTTATCCGCTTCAGGTGTAATAATGACCATCTGCATATATTCAGGTTTGTTTGTTTGTTTGTTTGTTTGTTCGTTTGTTTGTTCGTTTGTTTGTTTGTTTGTTTGTTTGTTTGTTTGTTTGTTTGTTTGTTTGTTTGTTTGTTTGTTTGTTTGTTTGTTTGTTTGTTTGTTTGTTTGTTTGTTTGTTTGTTTGTTTGTTTGTTTGTTTGTTTGTTTGTTTGTTTGTTTGTTTGTTTGTTTGTTTGTTTGTTTGTTTGTTTGTTTGTTTGTTTGTTTGTTTGTTTGTCTATAACTTGGAAACTACTGGATATATTTCCACCAAACTTGATATTTGGAGTCCACCTGTCCTTGGGTAGGTTTTAGGGTAAATATTGTTTCTAAATCCCTGAATTGTCTGGGGAATTATACGAAACCGAAACCGTGATTTTAAGTTCCCACAAAATATACACAACCAAACTTAGTGTAAATTTACCTACCTTAATGGAAATGAATTTCTCAGCCTTTTTCCTCATGTGAATCATTTCAATACAAGGATTAAGAAGGGAGATGTCACTAACGGACCGTTTTCCGGTACAAGTCCCACCGGACTAAACTCAAGAGCAGGTGCGTGAGAAGCGTATTTTTTACAACTTGAAAACTAATGAAGATATTTGAGTCAAACGGTAGGTGTTAATGGTCAATAACATTTCATGTTCCCGGAATGGACTGGCGGTTTATAGGGAACCGAAATGGTGATTTTACTCTTACACAACATATACAGTACAAGACTAACCTGACTGGACATCGAGCAAACTTGATGGAAATCCATTTCAAAAACTTTTCTTCATGTGTATTTTTGGACAGGAGGATTAATAAGGGAGATATCATAAACGGACCGTTGTACAGGTTAAGTCCAGCGGATATAACCCAAAACGTGTTGTACGTGGAGCAGATTCCTTATCTATCTATGTAAATAAAATCATAAATAAAATCGTAACGACTGTGTGCCTGTACATTGACTATTTTGGCGAAATTTTCGTACAGCTACACGTTTAAGGGGTAATAATGACCATCTGCATACTTTGGTTTAGTTTCTTGAAAGTCCTAATTTTTACCCTCCTCACCAAAAATCCAGATTGCGGCATAATCTGCCAGTCGAAGAAGGATATTGAAATTTGGCAAAATTATACGTTTTAGCCTGTAACGGACGGAAACCTTCCAAGATCTTTAAATTTTTCCCTTTTTATCTCTGAAGAATATCGAAATATGGAGGCAATTTTAAAGATGGTGTAGACCTTCGGGAAGTATTATCACATAACAGATGGCACAATCCCCGTTCAATTTGGAGTGATCTACAACCTTGGTCTTACGACTTTTTGTCGTATCTGCATCCCTTTTACGTTTGATTTTTCTCTATTTCTCGGTGTTAAGTAAATTTGGACTTTTCACATACATAATTCATACTTTCCATCACTTATAGGAAAGATAGAATCATCAAACTCTACACGAAAATTGGCCCACCCAGTAGCCATATGTGAACCAAATGCTATGTATGTAGCTGTCAATTATCCGAAAAGCAATGCAATGTGAGATAATCTTACACAAATTTTACCCTATTCCACGTTTCTAACTCAATCTGACCCATGAATAGATGAGATATCATAAGACCAGCAATTTAGGCCGCTAAATCCGGCGTCTTATGGTACAATCCTTTCTCGATATGATGTACCGTTTAGCAGCAGTTAATCTGTAAATGAAGGTCTGCAATATTGTAAACAAGCACATACTTTCGTATGTCAATCTATATATATTCACTTATGTCGATTTTGTAGCCATCGAGAAAGGGTGTGTCTGCTATTGTAATCAGTACTCCCCACACCGACTTTGACTGGCAGTAGGAATGGGGTCCTTCTCCAATTCCTGTGTAACTGGCATTAATAAGGAAGGCCTACCATTGTAATGAATAATTCACTTCACGATTTGACTTGCAGAAGGCAAGGGAGCATGCAGTTTTGTTCAAAACTCCCCTTACTCGATTGTGTTTGGTTGCAGGCAAGCGTGCCCACAATTATAAACAAATATACCCATCTAAAATATGACTGGCATTAGACATAGTGGCCTGCTATTTTGATGGAAACTCACCAGCTCGGTGTGACTGGCAGTAAGCTGGCTGACAGTCGGAAAAGGGGCCTGTCATTATAATGATAACTGCACAACTCAATTTTGACTGGTTGTAGGGAAGTTTCCTACCGTTATAATAAAAACTCCTCGACTGTAATATGTCTGGAAGTAGGAAAGGGGTCTCATTGTAACGAAAACTCCCCAAACCGATTGTAACCGCGCAGTAAGCAAAGGGGCCTGCAATTATAATGTAAATTTCCCAACTCGATTGCGAATGGCAGTAGGCAAGTCAGCCTCCCGTTATCATCACAAATCCGTAACAAACACTTTACTTTCTCGGATAACGCTAAGAGACATGCAATTTTAAAACAATCCTATTTACTGCCTGTACAGTATTTACTTCAATATTCGTATAAATGCAGAATACCGTAGCGAAGCATGGGTACATTTGCTAGTAAATAAATAGATAAATTAATAATAAATAAATAAATAAATGGTTGGAATGGTGTCGGAAAATCTATTATGCTAATTCCGGATAGACGAAATGAGAAACTACAGAAAACGATCTCCTACGATTCGAACCTAACACTCCCGAATGCAAGCTCACGGCTCGGTGACGTGTGATGGGATACACAGTATGGTCACCCAAAATCCATATTTAACCTTTTCACTGCTGATTTCTTGGACATGTTGGCGTCACCCCAGCGCTGAATTACTTCAGGCATCAACCTCAATCCCCCTGTGGGTGCGGGCGGTATAATATCACCCGCGGTATCCCCTGCCGGTCATATGAGGCGACTAAAAGAGACTCCAGGGGCTCTGAACTTTGGAGCGTGTTTTGGCGACCACGAGTCACTTAGCTGAGTCCTGGCATTACTTCCACTTACTTGTGCCAGGCTCCTCACTTTCATCTATCCTATCCGACCTCCCCTGGTCAACACTTGTTCTTTTCCGACCCCGACGCTATCAGTTTTGTGACGGCTAGGGAGTCTTTCATCTTCACGACCTTCGTGGCCCTTGTCTTTCTTTAGCCGATACCTTATTTTTTCGAAGTGTCGGACCCTTTCCGTTTTTCTCCCTGATTAGTTTTATATAGAGGATGGTTGTCTAGTTATACTTCCTCTTCAAACAGTAATCACCACAACCAACCCCAACATAAAATACAAGCACTAACTATAGAATACTATTTTAACTCGCCAGTTTGTTCATACAGTATTGGTGACAGTTCATATTAGGTATCCAGGGTTCGATTCCACACGAGGTGGCGAAAATTTCGTCCATTAAGAAGATGCCCAGAAGTTTTCATTTACATTATGAGCTGTGTCTACTATATGTATGCACAATACCAATCCATAAAGCAGAGATATTATATTAAACACAAAATATTAGCTTCAACTGTCGGTCTAAAAAATCTGTTTGTTGAGTCCGCTACCATTTCCAACACCTTCATTCATAAATACATCGAAATAACCAATTTCAGGGTATTTAGGGGTCAAGTTATTACTTCACATAGCTAGGTTTCGCGCTTGAAATGCGTGTGCGTTCGTCGCAAACTCGTCGTCCGACCACGTGGACAGCCCTAGGTCAGTATCATTTCTTCCTCCCTCTGACAGCAAATCATCACCACTATCAACATCGCAATCAATCCATCATTAATATCCTCAATATTACTACCACCACATCGGACACAATCTCCTCTAAATGTGTAATATTTCTTCCGGACGAACCCTACATTCGTACGCGGCAGGCATCATCCCAACACGATGTTTACCACTGTGCCAAAAGAAAACCGTTTTCCTATGGAACTAATAATATAAACTAATTGATTTCAAGTGGGGTTAATATATGGCAGACGCAGAAAACACAGTTAAAAGGCAGATCGAGTACGTTCGATCGTAGCAGTGAAAAGGTTCAAACAAAAATCAACTTGTATCGGAATTAAGGCGACAATCCGGAGATAATAATCTATAGTTCGGTCATTTGGTGATTTTTTTTGCTATTTGCTTTACGTCGCACCGACACACATAGGTCTTATAGCGACGATGGGACAGAAAAGGCCTAGGAATGGGAAGGAAGCGGCCATGGCCTTAATTAAGGTTCAGCCCCAGCATTTGCCTGGTGTGAAAATGGGAAACGACGGAAAAGCATCTTCAGGGATGCCAACAGTGGGGTTCGAACCCACTATCTCCCGGATGCGAGCTCACTGCTGCCCGTTCCTGACCCCACGGCCAACTCACCTGGTGATTTTTAAGACTGAAATTGAAAGGATTGAGGTTTTTTGTCATGATGTTATTCCACTGAATTCAAACAATTTATCACTGTAATAATGCTTTGTTTGCCGATTGTAATTTTACATTTAAATACCATTTTTCTCACATAATATTCTGCCAAATGTAACAAAACTTGTATGGTATATGTATCACAGCTATATTAAGAAACCTGCGTATGGAATTTTTGATTGCAGATTTTTTTTCAAGTAGTGGAGATTTTAAGTCCAAACTTTTATAACGTAAAAATTACACAAACTTTAGTACGATATATCTCCTTATATAAATTATGTACAGTAAAATTGATACGTAATGCTTTTAAAATAAGTATTATCTACTTAATTACGAATTTACATTAACATGTTAATTAAATTTCATGAAAAAATAGAATAAAAAATTTCCAAAAATTATTTTGGGAAAACTATTAATTGTATATGAAAGAAATGTTCGTGATATCTCTACTTTTACGTAGGTGACATTCCCACAACGTTTAGTGGAAATCTATGCATTAGGTAAAAATATATTTTTATCTCCGGAGTGTCGCCTTAAAGAAAAATTTCAACTGGAAGTTCCTCTATGTACATCTGGGTTAAGCATTAACTTGGGCGGAGTGGACGGCAAGTCGATAGTCTAGTTAACTTCCTGACGACCGGACAGTAAATGAGGCCTGTGGTTAACCTCGACACTCCCTTGGCCGTTACACATTCATGAGCCAGGGGAATCACAGGTCACTCAAGCGACCCTGCGCTCAATACAACTTCTGAAAGAAACCTTTCTGCATTAATTTCCTACTTATGATTAAGTATGGGATTTTGTAATCACGGCGACCGTCCCACTTTACTACTTCCTTGATTTAAAATATTTGGGGAATCTGCAAGTTAACAGATCTGTATATTTCGAACAAGTAGAGACATCATCTTGAAAGTCATCATTAGAGCCCGGAGGTTGATGCAGCAATAGGTTAGAATGCAAACTAATTTGTCGAATAGGAGGTGTGATCTAACCCGTTCCTCCGTAACGTAACGAGAGTAACATAACTTTCAGGGGAGTCTAGGAGGCCGAGCTCCTAGTCTTTATGCACACAACATAACAGGATTGTTACACTCACGAGTAAATTTGCATTCCAACCTATTAACGCATCAATATCCAGGCCCTACTCATCATCATCATTAGCTAAAGGATTGTTAAGCACCAATAAGTTAGAATGTAAACGTATTTGAACAAGGTGCAAGGCGCAAGGGTCTTCTACCCGTATAACGTTTCTGCATTGAGATTTGCATAAATATTAGCGATCTGAACTATCAGAACCCCTACAATGTATGCAATACGTCTTACATAACTGTGGAGTGGCTAGATGGTACTTACGCCTTGTTCCAATACGTTTAGATTTTAACCTATCAGTGCTTCAAAATCCTTTCTTCAATCATGACTTCGTTTCAAAAATTCCCACATGCTTGAAGAACTCTCCATTATCATCTCTCTACAGACCAGCTTTCAGAACGACATTATTCATCACATGTTCGGAGTATAAGTTGAATCTGGAATGAAATGACTATACACAGTAGCACTCTCTCTGCCTCCGGTGTTCCATAATTCATCGTGCTGTGTTGTAGTCCTTCCTCACAGCTCGTTCCTTTCTTGTTGTTTCCTTTCCGCGCGAGTCGTACACGTTATCCAGTCCTTATGTGTGACTGCAGGCGTCTACCGATGTAAGAAAGAGACCTGGTACGATTCTGTATCTCGTGTCGTGTTGTTTTGTTCATTTCATATCGATGAAATATCTATCCTCTTTCTTAGTTTTTTACAGTCTCTGTCTAAAATTCCGCGCACCACTCTGGCCATTACACGTTTACTCATACAATGTTCATTTCGATATTAGGTAGAGTTGAGAGAGAGAGAGAGAGAGAGAAAGCTATTTATTAAAGAAATTATCAATCGTTCGTCCTCCAGTGAAGGTGATCTTTCAGATCCGCAATACAGTGAGGTTACTATTCCAACAGAATCTAACATCAAAATGTGGAAATGTATAATTGTTAATGCTGATAATATAGTCTTCATTCCAGGGGGAGTGGGGGAGGAATTTTAATCACGTTCTCAGGTATACATGGAAATGAATTATTTCTAGAGAGTCTCTCAGTGTCCGTATTGCTATTCTTTTCCTATTTCGCAGAATGGTTGTTAAAGGTAAGCTCGATATCTGACTAGGGAGGGTTCCTCTCGCTCCGAATAGTAAGCCTCTGACAATCCCCCGATCGATAGGTATTTTGTACTTTGCTGACAGGTAAGACAAGCACGGAATATAAATAGCTTGCTTTTCTAGGTCCACATCCCGAGCCTGATTTGAGTTTCTTTCAAAGCGAACGGTGGGATCTAAGACCATTGCTTTACTGTCCTTTCTGTTGATGGCTATGATTTCAGCCCTCCCATTAGAGTCATGGGTAGACATGCAGTGAACTTCCTCGTACACCTCCCATCCACGCTGTCTCAATCGACGTTCTTACACAGTGGTGTGGATGGTTGCACGTATTAGCTCAGTGCTCCCGCAGAATCCCAGCACATATCCAAGAGCTTCTGCTTCGTTGCAGCCGTTTTGGCTGAATGACCTACCAGGAACCGATCTTATTATCTTAACCATATTGGTTAAATATTGGGTCCGCATTGACTACAATCTCACTATAATTATAATCACACATACATATATCAGCCTAATCAATACTAAAAGTATACGTTAAATGCTTATTACCACATTACATCCCGTACTTGTTTCGAGAGCATCATCTTAGACCAATTATCTATAACATTATAATATACACCGTCATATGATTACAACTCTACTTATAACCTGCAAAGTAACTCATTCTAACATCTCCTAGTTGAACTACAATCTGTGTTAATAATCAAACAATACACTCTCTTATTGATTTATTATTATTTTTCTCAGATCTACAGTAATAATACCCATTTGATCCGTTCAAAGAGAAAAATAACAATGCCCAACCTAAGCCAAAATTCACACTCCATGAACTGTGCAGAAAAAGAACGAAAATAATACACGCAATGAACAGAAAATCAATAGAACAATTTACTAAAATAATGATACTCCTCGGGCATGGCATGGATCCCCTCGGATACTCCGGAAACGTGACTCCCCAAATGAAGGTCACCACGGTAGTCATCCTCGGCCTCTCCATGTCACGTCCAACTTCTCTCCTGAATATTTCTATTGTCTTCCCCGGATATGCAATTTAAGCGGTATTATGAATGTCACAGACCTTCATGCCCCTGATGAGTATACACGCAAACTTTTGCACATTCCATTCCTCCTACATTTCCTCTACTTGACTCCCTCGGGGTTGCTGATTCCATACTTCCGTTGCACTCACATTCTGCTACTACGTATTCTGCTCACGTTGCAACTTTATCACTGCACTACTTATCTGTTCCTGCTCGTCTTACCCAACCATGTTTAATCTAATTTAAATAATCATCTACAACCAACTTTGCTTAACGATCCACCATTAACTAATAAATCACTTACCAATACCATTTAAACTGTGCTACCTCTCTTATCATCCATCCATCATCACCTTTCATACTTGAATAAATACAATCAAAACTTCGCTATCTCTCTTATCATCCATCCATCGAACTCCACAATCCATCCATCTTGTACCTAAAGACACCATCACTTTAATAACAATTACACTATACATACAGACACCATTACTTGAGTAAATACCATCTAAACTTCGCTACCTCTCTTATCATCCATCATAACACAAGCGAACCAGGTTACTTGCTACTGTTACTTGTCTTTTTACTTCTCGTAATTACTCCTTCTTCCATTTTTCCGTTTTTACCCCATAACTCCTTCAAACTCAAGCTTCTCCCTTTAGCCACGGCACTTCTTACTTCTGCTTCCTCCCTCAAACCATTATTTTCGCTCTGATTATGTCCACTTGTTATCCCCTGTGTTTCTTCTTCCATCTTCTCTTCCTGCATCCTGCTTTCTTCTCTAACGCTGACCTCCGTCACTAGTTCGTTCATTAATTTCCTGACTTCTTCCATCCTCCTTGCATTTACTCTTTCCTCAGCTCCTTTTACGATCGCTTCCAAGGAACCCCTTCTGCTCGGTGCTCCTTCCTTGTTAATATGCACATCAGCCCTGCTAGTTTCTTCTTGCTTCGAACTCTCAGCCCTGCTAGTTTCTTCTTGCCTCAAACTCTCATCCATTGATTTCAGTTTCGACACTGTCCACTTTCGGCTCCAATTCCTGTCGCTCACCACAAGTATCTGGCCACTAATATATGCTCTCAACCCTCGAATTTTTGCTTTCACTAAATGTTTCTTAAGAATTTTGAAATTCATACTCTCTTCTCTTCCGAAATCCCTCTTAATTCCAATTTTCTCACACCGTAGATTACCAGCGTTCCTTGTCACTATATCTGCCATCAATGAAGATAGCAGCGACACTTTTATGGGCCTGTGCCCTCCCACCTTACCAACTCTCTCCACATTGTCTATATCGACCTCACTGAAATTAATTTTCATTTTCTTTTGTATGACATCTACCACTTTCAATACATTTTCTTCTACTTACAATCCAGCCTTGTCAAAATAACTTCTACTCATTGCACTAATATAAGTGTCTCTTCCACCGAAAATTATTAAAACCTTCCACACAGAGTTTGAGTCTTCTACCAAAAGAAGCTTCCTCCTTTGCTACCAACTGCACTTGAACTAACACGAACTAGATATATGTCTATCTTCTCCCCATTAAAATGTCAGTCATCTGTACATACACATGTAAACACAATTGACACTTCTTTCTGTTATTGTCGTAGGGCAACGTGCAAGCCAATTGAAAAACCTCCAAACTGGATATTTACCCTTATCTCATTCCCCCAAAAGCAAATTTGTTCGTATGTGTATTCATCTTTTCATTGTTAGCCGTTCAAAATAGATTTTAAATTTTAAGTTGCCCTGTCTTCGTCTTCCGTTATGCTAGTCTCACATTCAAAAGACATATGAGCTTGCCACCATACCATGGCGGGTCATGATAATAATAATAATAATAATAATAATAATAATAATAATAATAATAATAATAACTACCGGGAAGCGGTGAGGGTGCATGACATCTTCACTATGTTTATGTATTAAGAAGAGAAAAGAGGCCTGGTGCGGGTCTTTTAATCGTAGACGGCCTATTAGGCGACCTGCATGTCTGTGAAGATGAGGGCCCTACCTAGGACGATTTCTAATGCTGAATACGGCACACATACCCAGCCCTCGAGCCATTGGAATTAACCAATTAAGGCTAAAATCCCCAACACGACCGGCAATCAAACCCGGGACCCTCTGGACCAAAGGCCAGCACACTAACCATTTAGCCATGGAGCCGGACAGAAAAGAGGTGATTTATGAGTCATCCAAAAGTTTGCATTCGGGCAGCCTGAATATAACACTACTTCCTTTCCTTGATGTGGTAACTGGCACCACGATTGAAAGGATCGATTTCTCATAATTTCACGGGAGTATTCTTCCGTCAGCCTCTTGAGGGAAGATATATGTAAAGTCCGTGGAGTGCCATATCTTGTTCTTCAGGTATAACTTCCTTACGTATTGTAGACGAACATTCTGAATATGGAGTAACCGATTACAAATATTATAATGTTGTATACCGGCTTCCCATTCTGCGCAAATTATTCCCATCCCTCTGATCTTTCCATCACTATACAGCATCGAATTTGGAGTATCATCTGGCAGCATCATTATTTTACAGAAATTCACATAATTTTGTCCACATCATCTTCTTTGTTTACTACAATCAGTCCATATGTTGGATGATGACATAGCTATATGAGTAAAATACTGGAATAACATACAAAGACTTTTTGGAGATCATGTTGTACTGTACGGAGTAACTTCGACTCGTTAGCTGAATGGTCAGCGTACTGGCCTTCGATTCAGAGGGTCCCGGGTTCGATTCCCGGCCGGGTCGGAGATTTTAACCTTCATTGCATAATTCCAATGGCTCGGGGGCTGGGTGTTTGTGCTGTTCCCAACATCCCTGCAACTCAAATCACACATAACCCTATCCTCCACCACAATAACACGCAGTTACCTACACGTGGCAGATGCCGCCCACCCTCATCGGAGGGTCTGCCTTACAGGATTATAAGCGAATAGAAAATAAATCTCGATAATATTGAGAGCTGATAAACAGGGTGAAAAGTCACGGTGTAAGTGTCAGCAAGAGGAAACGTCCCCTCTGTTGTGTTGATGGGACGATGGTATCTCATGAAAAGCACTCCAAGTACCACGGAAAGATATTCATTGGGGAAATCACATAAATGAGGTGGAAAATTAAGTTTACAGGGTACTTAGGAGTTGTGGCAAGGATGTAAAGGAGAGGGCGTTTAAGACTCTGGTAAGACCCCAATTAGTGTAGGCGAACGAAACATGGATTACTTGATATGGGAACTGGAAAAGGTCAACAGGAAAGCAGCACGGTTTGTTCTGGGTGATATCCGACAAAAGAGTAGTGTTATGAAAATGTTGAAAATTTTGGGCTGGGAATATTTGAGAGAAAAGTGACGAGCTGCTCGACCTGGTGGTATGTTCCAAGCTGCCAGTGGAAAAAATGGGGTGGAAAAACAGTAGAAGACTAAGCTTGACTGGAGCTTTTCAAGAGTAAAAGTTATGACAAATATTAATTTATAGGAATTAGGGAATTGAATACCGGTAACTTATCACCGGGAGAGTTGGCCATGCGATTAGGGGCGTGCAACATTCAGCTTGCATCCGGGAGATAGTGGATTCGAACTCGACTTTCGGCAGCTCTGAAAATGGTTTTTCCGTCGTTTTCCATTTTCACACCAGGCAAATTTTGGGGTTGTACATTAATTAAGACCACGGCCCCTTCCTTCCCATTCCCATCCCTTTCCTATCCCTTTTTCGCCATAGGACCTATCTGTGTCGATGCGATTAAAGCAAATTTTCAAAAGAAAAGAAAGGCCTTGGTTCGGTTAATAGCGATGCAGAAGCTAGTCTCGATCCACATAGAATCCGTAAATCTTCATTTCACACGGATAAGTACGATAAGAATGAATGAATTACATGTTATCCAGGTCGGGACACTCATATCCCATCAAGAATACGTCAGTACCAAACTAAATCATTTTATGACTATGTATAAAAACAAGAGGAGCAAATCTGCAGAGTATTGATGTCGACAGATATTAATTAAATATAATATATTAAGTGAAGGACTGTACTTGCTGGCGAGAGCTACAGTAAGTTTGTTACTGTCATTGATCTGTTGATGTTAGTAATTTCATTCCGTATGCAGCCAGTATCTTATGAATGGTGTGAAAATATCCCTGATAGGTTCAGTTGGTGCGTGAATTTTAGTGGGATTGCAATAACAACTCCTGGCTCAGTGAGAAAAGCAACTGCTTCACTCCCTGATCTAGTACACCATCAATTTTCTAAATGCTCTAGGAGCTCACCCCGTTCCTCTCATATGAGGCAATAAAAATGAATGCCAGTGTCTCTGATGTGCGAGCTGTACCTGGAAGATCCCAAGACAACAGCCTCAGTCGGCGATGCCACAGAGAGTTAGAAACTCTTTCACGTGTCCTGGGAGCCTGTCCACATGGTTATTTACTACGCACCTCACGCCATTATGTAGCCAGATCAATGATATCTAATGATGATGATGATGATTGTTGTTGTTGTTTAAACGGGCCTAACATCTAGGTCATCGGCTCCTAATGGCACGAAATGAGACGAAATGCAACGACAATTTAAAAGTACAGAATTAATCCACTGACCAAAATGCAAAACGTAATGCTGATGAATGAATGGATGAATATGAATTTAAAACAACCAGTGGATCCGCATCGCAATGCCTCACCTTCCCAGAAACTATATTACTGACCAAGGGATTGCTTCTAAAGCACAATCCTGAATCGATTATGCTTGTTAACTAATGTGGCCCAAAATCGAGGTCAACGGCTCTTCATAATAGTACCTATACCTAGGAAATCAGAAACATGGTAGTTGTCACGTTGCGGTACTAATCAAAGTAGCGTGGACTCACGGTGTTTCTCACATAGGTATGCTAATCACAGAGACTCATACTATCCCGTGGTGTTCCTCACGCAGTGGGTACTAATCACAGACAACGTACGCCCGCGTTGTTCCCTATACGCTAGTACTGATCTCAGGTACTCTAACCCGAGTATTGTAGTACTGTGGTACTACTCGCAAGCAAAGGCGACCCATGGTGTTCTCCGCGTGATGGTACAAATCAGAAGTAGTATCATCCCTTGGTCGCCCTTTTAGGCGCCTCTTACGACAGGCAGGGTATACCGTGGGTGTATTCTTCGTCTGCGTCCCCCACCCACAGGGGGTGATGATAGCTAACAAGGTTCTAATGTCTATGAAGAAGTACACGGTCCCTCCAACAGAGAAAGCAAAAGACGCACAGACATTATTTCTTTTGACCCATACTGTTCAGAATGTTTCATCATTGATGGAACAATTAGCCTTGCGAAAAAAGAAGAATTTATGAAGAAACTGTGTTCTTCTATAAGCAAAAGTACAAGCTCTCATCCATCTCTGTAATTGGCTTGATGTTAGATGCTCGAGAAATAATTTCTAATTTTTTGTCAACTTTTGTAATACTTTCGGGCTGAAAATAGATTTCGTCTATAACATCGCCATTACACATTGTTGTCAGAGAAACGCACATTGCAATGTTGATACAGAAAAGAAATAATTAGCAGGCAATGTTGGGAAGAGACACAGAAAAATAGAAAGTGTCCGTACTTTACAAAGCTGGCACAAAGAGGAAATATCCATGATGATGTTACAGACTTTGAAGGATAATGAAGGGCGGTAAATTGATCGATCTGACATAAGCAACCGTTGTCTGGAAACGTTCGGGTCGAAATTTATTAATAATCCTGCAAAGTGCATAGGAAGAGAGGGTCCTGTCTCGTAACCCGCTCGTTCACCTGATCTCACCCCACTTGATTTCTTCTTTGTGCGGCCATGTGAAAAGCCTTGTGTACGAGACACATGTCGAGACTGAAGAGGTTCTCCTGGCAATAATTCTCGCTACCTGCAACGCTATTCAAACGACACCGGGGTTATTCGAACGGGCACGACAGAACTTTGTGGGACGATGCCATGCCCGTATTGCCACAGGGGGACGAAATTTCGAACATCTGTTGTAAATGGATCAACCTGTGAAACTTGTGTAGGTAAACTGACTTAAAAGACTACAATTTTGCTTAAATTTTGACTCGATCGTTTCGGAATACGATTATTGATCTCAAATTGATCCATTTGCCGTCCTCCATCACCCCTGAAAATTTGTATCATCATCACAGGTACACCCTGTATACCTCACATCATTTTCTCATGCATAATTTAAAACATGCTCCTTCGTGTTTTATCATGATGTTCAGCAACGTTTAACGATGTAAATGTAGGGAAAACCTACAAAAAATGTAGTAGGCCTACATATAATAATTAATAGGGCTCGAATTTTTAGGCATCAATAAGTTAGAATGCAAACTAATGTGGCAAGTAGGAAGCGTCGGCTAGCCCATTGTTCCAAAATGTTCCTGGAGTAACATAAATTCCAGGGGTTCTAATAGGCCATGCCCCTAACGCTTATGCAACTCCCATAGCAGAACCGTTGTGCGTTTAGAGAACACTTCTTACTAGCCTCTGCAAATTTGCATTCTAACCTATGACTGCTTAAAATCTGTGCTCTAATAATTAAACTGACAACTGGGGTACGGTTGTACCCCGCTTGGCGTACAGAAGGATAACCTTGTCTTCGGTCACAAATTTTAACGTAGACTTACGTTCCTCGACAATAGGTTTTAAAAGACTCTTTCAGTGTTTGGGTTGAACGCATATGTAGCCGTGCTTATCGCATGTTCCACGATTTGACATTTAATTATGTGAATGGCTTCCTTCAGTTTTGTCTTTCAATGTTTACATGTGTCAGTCTAATGACGTCCAGTAGGGAGCAGCACACGCTATGTTTTTATCTGTGAGGTCGTTCGTTTTGCTGAGCGATAATTTTTACTCTGTGGAGTTCTTTTGCTGTTCTATGTGGGGCAGATACTAACAATGGCTGCCGCTATGTTCGGTGTGGCATTTTTATGCCTCAAATATTCATTTAATGTGTTCAAGCCTGGACCTTTCACGCTAACTGCTATTCGATTTTACTATTGATAATCACAGGTATGTGATACTTGGTTTATATTTAAATTTGGTGACGATTTATTCCCGTATGTTACGGTCGATGGCGTACATCTTTCCGCTCCGTCATACGATGTGCTTTGAATGAATGTATTTGTGGTCTTGTTGTTATGATTGAAAAAGGGTCTCTGTGGTTATGATTTGGTGCACTGCGTGCTTTAATACTGCGTGATCCTCGTGATGTGCCCCTTGTCTCGACCGCAGGAGAGACCAATCCTGGTTGTACAAGGCGCAACATGCCAGTGATGTGAATAAAGTAATGTCCAATTCTGACCTTATGTGTAATTGCACGCCACACGCAAACATTTGAGTAATTGAGAGCCACTGATAATGACCGTGGAGTCACAATTTATGGTTTGTATTTGACCACGAAATCTGAACGGCCGTTCGTGTTTTATTTTCCCGATACCCTCATTGTGTGTGCGTGAATGTGGTATGCATGTGAGTTCGAATGTGTGGGAGAGGAAAGGTTGATATGCCGGTTGACCTGTTGTATTTGTCTTTCAAATTCTGCGCCTTGTTTGGTTTTCAGCGCAGAGCTATATTTATTTATTATTCATGGCTGATGCTCAGCTTGAGTACCCGCCATGTTTGTTTCATATTTGCGCATGGGCGTACCTATTGTATTCTTTGGGTCTTGTCTTGGCTTTGATTGGTCCATGGAGGCTGTGCCCAGTCTCATCTGTCGTTATTCTTATCTGCCTTTTGTTCCCCGGCACGGCTTATTGTTATGCGAACTTTTCGCATTGTTAGTTGCCTAA
Organism: Anabrus simplex; assembly: GCF_040414725.1. NCBI lineage: Eukaryota > Metazoa > Arthropoda > Insecta > Orthoptera > Tettigoniidae > Anabrus > Anabrus simplex. The sequence goes on along the minus strand of NC_090274.1, from coordinate 20,557,293 downwards.
TGAATACATGATGCAGTGCCTTGGATATTTGAATCTTGGTAAAACGGGCGACCTAGTTGAATAGTTTATGATGAAAGGAAGCTGCTGGTATTGTAATAGCGATGTGTCGAGGAGCAGTGAGCATTTTAAATTACGTATCATTTTTTTTAAAGAGTATTAGTGAGTTTTCACGCCATGTTTCAACTATGTGAGAAAGAACAAGGTATGTCCATCAGTATTACGATGAATTTCCCTATTTATTTTGTGTGATTTTCTTTTCTTGCTTTAATTTTTCTCTCATTTATTTAATAAATCCCCTGGTTTAAACCATTTCTTCTTTTATTTCAATTAGATGTAGTCTTGCCCTTGTTGCCTGATTACAAGGGGGGGTTTTCAGCTCAGGGTTATGTATGCGCCTTGCCCAGTCGACACGATCCGGGCCTCAAATATTGTTCCCCGTGAATATTTCACTAAGTTATTGCTTGAATCGCTGATTTATGTCCTGACGATAACAATGTCATTACCTTTCGTAATCGTATTCCTGACGAAAATCGTAAGCGATTAACTTCCCCATCTCCTAGGCCCAGTTCCGACCGGCATGCTGAAGTGAACCCCGTGTTTGAAATTGTGAGAGAATGGAGGTTAAATTTCTCTGGTGAAGGGAAAACCTCCAGTGTAATTGAATTTTTGGAGCGAGTTGAGGACATAGCTGAGTGTAGCTCGTTACCTCTCGATTTGTTTGTGCCCGTCATCCCGGGAATGCTGGAAGGGCCTGCTCTAAAATGGTATAGGCTTATTAAAGGGAGTATCATAACGTGGAGTGAATTCGCCAGCCGCATAAAGGAGCGATTCGGGGTATCTGATATGGACTACTGTCTGAAGCAGGAAATCTTCCGTAGAACGCAAGGAGTAGGTGAAAGCATCGACGACTATGCCACTGGGATTTTGACGTTATTTAACCGCATGAATGTTAAGGTGCCCGAAGACGAGATTTTCGACCAATTCTATAGAAATCTTGCCCCCGACTACAAGCTACACATTAAACGGTCTCTAGTTCAGAGCGTCGACGACATCATCAACCTGGGTCGCGAATTCGAGGGGGTAGTTAGCCAAAACAAACAATACCGTCCGCCTCCCATCCCATCCGAGTGCTCTTTTCCTGACGTCGCTTGTCGTACGCCCATCAAATCTGTTAGTTTTGGTACCTCCCCTCCTCCGTCTCGTCTCGTCCGTAGCCCCGAACGCAGGCCCAGCCCTCAAACTCCGCCCCCGCTTAATGTCAATGCAACCCAACCATCCAACACAGCTCCTGTAAAGGGTGGTAGAGTCAAGTCATGTTGGAATTGTGGTAAATTAGGCCACGTCTCAAAGAACTGTTGGTCCAGGCCTCCTGCAAAGTGTTCTCAGTGTGGTCTTGTTGGTGTCACAGCGCGCGTGTGTCCTCGTTGTAACCCTCAGCAGGGAAACTAGAGGCGCGCCGGCGTGATGGCCCGCCGTTGGCGCCTAAGGTCGGTCTCAATAAAAGGATCTGGGGCCTTCCGTCATCTACCCCATGGGCCAAAGTTTATATTGGGTCTCGTGTATTGTATGGCTTGTTGGATACCGGCTCGTGTATTTCTCTTGTAGACAAATCCCTAGTGCTTTCTATGAAATTAGAGTATCTTCCTGAAAGTGAGAACCCGAGAAAGTACGTGTCTGTCGATGGTCGTGAGGTGTGTCCCGTTGGTAGAACCAAGTGCCATATCAAGATACATGGTTTGTCGTGGGATTGGACGTTTCATGTTGTGCCCAACCTGTCCGCGCCGATCATACTAGGCACCGATTTTATGTTGGCTACCGGCTTGTCCCTCGATTTCATTAATCGATCCTTTGCCTTTCGCTTTAAATCTGATGTCAGTTACCCCTTTGAGACACCATTTCAGCGTCCCACTGTGTCCGCTCTGACGGAACCTCCTCTTATCAATGCCTCATGTGAGCTCAGCGAAAACCAAAATCTCATGTTGAACTGCCTGTTAGAGGAGTTTTCCGACGTCTTGACCGATAAGCTTGGGTGTGCTAAGAATTTTTCATACTGCATCGAACTCAAAGATGACACTCCTGTGAGGTCCCCTCCGTTCAGTTGTTCGCCCCCGAAGTTGTCCGCTATGAGGGAATATGTCAACGACCTGCTAGATAAGAAGGTCATCAGTCACTCCAAGTCCCCTTTTAGTAGTCCCGCCTTCCTAATCCCTAAAAAGGACGGCAAACTGAGATTCGTGATAGACTACAGAAAGGTCAACAAGAACATTGTCTTCGACAGCTTCCCATTACCCACCATCGAAAGTGCCTTCCAGCATTTTCATGGCGCCAAGTACTTCACTGTATTTGACTTCAATTCCGCATATTATCAGATCCCCTTGGACCTTAAAAGTCGCCCCTGTACTGCCTTCGCCACTCCGTTTGGATTGTTCGAATTCAATAAAGTCCCGATGGGCATTTCTGTGGGAGGACAAGCGCTTAGCCGCGTGATGGATTCAATTTTCGGTGACCTCAAATTTTCCTGTGTATTTAATTTTTTGGACGATCTTCTAATCTTTTCGCCCAGCTTTGACGAGCACCTGGCCCATCTTCGCGAAGTTCTCAGTCGGTTGCGCAAGCACGGCTTCACGATCAACCCAAAGAAGGTCTCTCTTTGTACCAAACGGCTAAATTTTCTAGGCCACGTTGTATCTGACTCTGGAATCGCTGTAAACCCTGATCGGGTTAAGTGCATCAAAGATTTTCCCCCGCCCAAAAACGTTCGCGGTGTGCGAAGATTTCTTGGTATGGTAGGATTTTACAGCCGGTTCATCAAAAATTTCTCTCAGATTTCGGCCCCTTTAAACCTGCTGAAAAGAAAAGGTTGTCGCTTTGTCTGGGGCCATGATCAAACCCAGGCCTTCGAACAATTGAAACAGGCACTCTGTGAAGCCCCTGTATTGCATAGTCCGGATTTTTCCCGCGATTTCACCTTGCAATGCGACTCCAGCGAGCTCGCTGTGTCCGCGGTGCTCAATCAAGCCGATGAGCAGGGTAAGCTAGTCCCCGTCGCGTACTTCAGTAAACTACTACATGGAGCTGAACTGAGGTATTCCATTTACGAAAAAGAATGCCTAGCAGTAGTTTTGGGTGTCGAAAAGTTTCGCTCGTATCTTGAGCACCGCCATTTTTACATCCACACGGACAATCAAGCTCTCTCGTGGATGAGCGCTAATGTGAAAAGACTTGGTCGAACCGCCAGATGGATTCTCCGATTATCTGCGTACAAATTTACTGTCGTACATGTCCGTGGAAAGGACAATGCTGTAGCCGACTGCTTGTCGCGCATGTTCGAGGGAGTGAAGGAGAGTGCGGTCGAACCTGAGGAAGACCGTGTCCCAACCGAAGAAGATAACACCATTAGTATTTTGCAAAATTTCCCATGGTCCTTCACGGATATCTCCGAACACCAGAAGGACGACTCCGAGTGTCGTGAGTTGTTGAAACGAATCGCGGATGGCTCTCTTGAAGACGAGTCGTATAGTGTTAAGAGAGGATTGTTGTGCCGTCGAAGTCGGAAAAATGGTAGTGACAGAATTTACGTACCCTTGAAATTAAGGCCCATGCTACTTCAGTTTTATCACGACTCCTATCTGGGCGCTCATTTAGGTCAATATAAAACTTTAAATCGAATCTCTCGCGACTACTTCTGGCCTAACTTGAAAAGTGATGTTTTGGAGTATGTAAGAAGTTGCGATGTTTGCCAGAGGGCTAAACCCGCGCAGTCTTCTCTCGTTGGACCCCATTCTGCTGACATAGCGACATGCCCCGGGGAAAGGTTATTCATTGACTATTTTGGCCCCCTCACCAAGTCCAAGAGTGGCAACGTTGGGATCTTGTCCGTCGTTGATGCATTTTCAAAATTTGTTTGGCTATTTCCCGTGCGCAAGATAAATTCGAACAACGTTGTGCATTTCTTATCCCGGCACATTTTGGGAATTTACGGACCCCCTAAGACGATAGTGACCGACAATGCGTCCACCTTTAACTGTCGTAAGCTCCGACACTTATGCTTTGGGTGGGGAATAAAGCATGTGTTTTTAAGCCCTCACTATCCCAAACCCTCGCACGTTGAAAGGTTCCATCGAAATCTCAAAGCTTGTTTGACGGCCTTTCACAATGCTGACCAGCGCAGCTGGGACTGTAATCTTGATTTCTTTGTTTTAGCATTCAACAGCAGTGTACATGAGTCGCACCGGCAAGCCCCGGCTGCTCTATTTCTAGGTAGAGATCTTGTCGACCCACTGCAGTTGAAGTGGAATATTGGGTATCTGTCCAAACCGTCCAGGACGATGGACATAGAGGCCAAATGGAAGGAAGCAGTGACACAGTTAACCAGGGCTCGAGACCGTGTGGCTGAGAGGTACAATCGGAACAGAAAGAGAGTAAAGCTTGAAGTTGGAGACTTGGTCGTAGTGAAAGTTTTTCCATTGAGCTCAACGGCAAATCAAGTCACGGCCAAATTATGTTATAAATGGTCTCAGCCTAAAAAGGTAACCAGATTCCTGGGACCTGTGACAGTAGAACTGGAAGACGTAGTAAGTAAGAGGGTGAGCAAAGCTCACGTCTCGATGGTAAAGGCTTACCGTCAAAGAAGCCAGTAAACCTCGTATATTTCCATATCTTACGTATCTGTAGTGGTGTATATTAACCTTGTCCTTAATGAATTCCCAGTTTTCTAACATGCCTTTTCTTTCAGGTAAAAATTCGTGTTTCATGAATGAGAACGGAAATGAAAGAAAGGAAAGAAAGGAAATAGAAAAAAAAAGGGAAGTGGTTCGAATTGCTGGAGTTGAACTGAATTCACATCCAGATCCCTGAGTGCATGGAAATATTATACCCAACCGCCTTGTCTTTTGAATGCCTAGATTTCAACCTGAGTGCGCGAATGAAACAGTGTAATAATGGACTGATGTAAATCAGCGTTGCACGTGACAAGCTAATACAGACCTCCCATGAGGCAGACTTTCTCATTTAAAATGTATAATGTGGTGACTGTTCTTGTAAATTTCATGTGTTCGTAAATAATTGTAGATATAAGTAGTTCATAAGTACCTAGGTTAAGTGGGCGCGCGCTCGTAGTTTTAAGTTATGGACCTCTTTTAAAATGCGTCCACTCGTCTGATCAACGAGTTTCGGAGCATTTTAAAAGGCGGTGCCGCTGGATATTTGAACCATGCTTATCGCATGTTCCACGATTTGACATTTAATTATGTGAATGGCTTCCTTCAGTTTTGTCTTTCAATGTTTACATGTGTCAGTCTAATGACGTCCAGTAGGGAGCAGCACACGCTATGTTTTTATCTGTGAGGTCGTTCGTTTTGCTGAGCGATAATTTTTACTCTGTGGAGTTCTTTTGCTGTTCTATGTGGGGCAGATACTAACAATGGCTGCCGCTATGTTCGGTGTGGCATTTTTATGCCTCAAATATTCATTCAATGTGTTCAAGCCTGGACCTTTCACGCTAACTGCTATTCGATTTTACTATTGATAATCACAGGTATGTGATACTTGGTTTATATTTAAATTTGGTGACGTTTTATTCCCGTATGTTACGGTCGATGGCGTACATCTTTCCGCTCAGTCATACGATGTGCTTGGATGAATGTATTTGTGGTCTTGTCGTTATAATTGAAAAAGGGTCTCTGTGGTTATGATTTGGTGCACTGCGTGCTTTAATACTGCGTGATCCTCGTGATGTGCCCCTTGTCTCGACCGCAGGAGACACCAATCCTGGTTGTACGAGGCGCAACAAGCCAGTGATGTGAATAAAGTAATGTCCAATTCTGACCTTATGTGTAATTGCACGCCGCACGCAAACATTTGAGTAATTGAGACCCACTGATAATGACCGTGGAGTCTTAATTTATGGTTTGTATTTGACCACGAAATCTGAACGGCCGTTCGTGTTTTATTTTCCCGATACCCTCATTGTGTGTGCGTGAATGTGGTATGCATGTGAGTTCGAATGTGTGGGAGAGGAAAGGTTGGTATGCCGATTGACCTGTTGTATTTGTCTTTCAAATTCTGCGCCTTGTTTGGTTTTCAGCGCAGAGTTATATTTATTTATTATTCATGGCCGATGCTCAGCTTGAGTACCCGCCATGTTGGTTTCATATTTGCGCATGGGCGTACCTATTGTATTCTTTGGGTCTTGTCTTGGCTTTGATTGGTCCATGGAGGCTGTGCCCAGTCTCATCTGTCGTTATTCTTATCTGCCTTTTGTTCCCCGGCACGGCTTATTGTTATGCGAACTTTTCGCATTGTTAGTTGCCTAATGAATACATGATGCAGTGCCTTGGATATTTGAATCTTGGTAAAACGGGCGACCTAGTTGAATAGTTTATGATGAAAGGAAGCTGCTGGTATTGTAATAGCGATGTGTCGAGGAGCAGTGAGCATTTTAAATTACGTATCATTTTTTTAAGAGTATTAGTGAGTTTTCACGCCATGTTTCAACTATGTGAGAAAGAACAAGGTATGTCCATCAGTATTACGATGAATTTCCCTATTTATTTTGTGTGATTTTCTTTTCTTGCTTTAATTTTTCTCTCATATTTATTTAATAAATCCCCTGGTTTAAACCATTTCTTCTTTTATTTCAATTAGATGTAGTCTTGCCCTTGTTGCCTGATTACAAGGGGGGGTTTTCAGCTCAGGGTTATGTATGTGCCTTGCCCAGTCGACACGATCCGGGCCTCAAATATTGTTCCCCGTGAATATTTCACTAAGTTATTGCTTGAATCGCTGATTTATGTAGTGATAGATGGGGAGGGTGTGGCTCAGTATTTAACTTGCGATTATGTTTAATGCCTCAATTGACAGATAAAGGAGGAGGCTACACGTTGCAAAACAAAAATTGAAAACCTGAAACGTAGTTTTCATGAAATAGCAAGGCAAAATTTGTGCTAAATATGTGACGTCACACGCATACTCTGTTCTAAGATGGCGCTGTGTTGACTCGTACGCTCAGTTGGAGGTTAGCTGCCGTCGTGTTCAGTTTTATACAATAATGAATTTATTATCCACATAATATTTGTCAAAGACTACAAAACTCTAAAAACCCTGCGGCCGTAACAAATTTTATATTTTTTATATTAAAATGCTTCGTGTCTTTACACTACCTTATAATTTTCTACCCATCGTTTGATTAATAGCACCATTACTTAATTTTTCCCAGAGGTCTTTCCAATATCAGTAATGTCATTAAATAGTATCGATATACTGTTGTCTCAAGCACCCAAAATATTGCAGACAATAATAGAAATGTGGATGAGAGGAAAGGTGGAAAGAAGTTTAGAAGAAGAGCAGTATGGATTTTCTACAGGACAGGTTAACAATAGACCCCCTACATTCACCATGTGATTACTGATGGAAAACGGTGGGAATACAGAAATTAGCTTGTGATGGCACTCCATCTATGGAAAGCTTACGATAATGTTAATAGAGAAAAGGTGTACGAGATCCTGGAAAGAAAAGGATGTGTATGTCAATCAAGTGAACTAGTGAAAGCAATGTATAAGATTGTTTCATTTCCGTCCAAACTCTAGTGGGGAGAACAGATTGGTTTAGAAACCAAACTGGATTAAGACAGGGAAGATAATTGTCCCCACTTACGTTTATAATGGTTACGTATGAAGACAAGAGGAAAAAGAGACGTAAAAAGAATCGTTAGTATCAGGGGACAAAAGCTTGAAGTTGTTGAATACTCCAAATATTTCGGAAGTGAATTAATGCAAGATGCAAGGTTGGATAAGGAGATCAGCAGAAGGGTACAAGCGAAAATACGTTCTACCAGAATGTAAGGAACCTGGTGTGGAACAGAGAAGTTCCTATGAAATGTAAAGAGATCATGTACAACATGTGCATTAACGTATGCATCAGAGACTTCGACGGTAAGAAACAAGAGTAAAATTCAAGTCAATGAGATAAAGTTGCCGAGGAGTATTGTAGGGAACACAAGGAGAGATACAGTAAGAAATGTTGAGGTCAGAAAAGAGATAAGGTAGAGAAGAATAAACTGAGATGGTTTGGACATGTTATGAGGATGGAGGAGAGAAAGATACCAAAACAAGTGTTGGAGGCTACGATAGAAGGAAGGAGGACAAGAGGGAGGCCCGAGAAAGATGGATGGACTATCAAGAACAGTATAGGAAAAAATAAGACTGGACTGGAATACAATTACTGAAGAGAAGTGGTGGAAGGAGAAGCAACGATGGGGAAGTGCCATCAACACCATGACCTGGTAGGAGCTTGACAAAGGGAAATGAAAAAAATGAATCAGTGAATGAATCTTGATACCACAAAAATATCGAAACAAAATATTGATACTTAAAATCAATATAAAGGTATTTATTTTACTCATATCGATGATTTCGCAATATCCCTAAGGGCACGGTCTATTAGAATCCCCAGAATGTATGCTACACTCGCTACATTACGGATGAGCGGACTACACGACATTTCCTACTGCCCACATTTGGCTCCAACTTAACCTATTATAGCCAAAACAGTTTGGCCCTAGTCAACAGTTGTCCCCTAACACTGTTCCACCATTTCACAACGGAGCAAAAACCTTCAATCATAAGTCAGTAAGAAACCATCAACTTGCCAAATGGTCTACAGAGGAGGAAGATAGAGAACACGTTACAACTAGACAAAAAATTATCACACTATGGACATTCCATTTACCCACTGCTTTAAGTCTTTCGTTGTACTGAACTGTTTCCTGGAGTTACAAGACATTTCTTGGATAAGCCGAGATTTCGCTTGAGGGGAAAGGAGGGTTAACAGAACTTTGGCTGTAACGGAAGTTTTAATAGCTGCAGAACCAGTTTGCTGTATGCCTGCTCCTCTTTGCACAGATGGCGAATGTTATATTGAATAACTTTGAGGAGTTCAGCACAAAATACTTCGCTTAGACACAACACACTAATGATGTTTATGTAGATCTTAATGGTGTCTATCGTTCATCCTAGTCCATCTTTTGAAAGTGGAAGTAATACGAGGGATGGGGTGTAAATCATGGGAACTATTCTTAGCGGGATCTACCAGACAAATGGAAGTATACAGATGGTAGTGGGGGCGTAAGGTGATGTGGAATGTCCTAGTACGTTTACGAGGTGTACATATATACGCTGAGTGGCCAAAAGTCACAGAAAGGTGTGTCCCATTAGAAAATGTGCCCTGTATGACCATGTATGTATTGGTACTGTTTTTTAAATAGGTAGGTACTAGTCTTAATTTTGTGTGTTATGTTGTGATTCATTAAATTCAAGATGTCACCTACATAAAGGAAACAGTAAATAGAAGAATATCGATCATTTGACAGGAAACCTCTGCTACCGTATCAACTGGAATCCGCTGTGGTGTAATGTTGTTTAGAGATGAAGTAGCTATTTTATAGCTTGCTGCAAAGGATACTAAAGGAATGGCTTTCCGTCTGGCGTCAAAGCACGGATTGAATCATCCACTTTCTAAGAATAATGCAGCTTCAGAATGAAAATGGCTTCACAGTTTCATGGGAGAATTAGTTCTATATAAGAAGCCGCGATGTTACCTGGCAACAGTACCTCGAGAGCTGCACAGTCATGGCCACCTATCAACACTTCACAACACAATCTGACGGTTTCTGTGTAACATCGCGCCAGACATTTTATATAAAGAACATTTATGGTGATTTGAATTTCCCAAAGAGAAACTCATTTTCTGTATTTGATGGTGGTCTTCTGTTCCCTTTTATGGTTTTTCCTCTTTAATACCCGTTCGTTATGGGCATGTTCGTCCTGCGAGACTGAATAGTATTCTTCTAAGAAGCCATTTTAATGCTATTTATTCGGGGTGTCGACCTAAGAAATCCTTTGCCCTAATTTGCACCATATGTTGTGAACCTGCGTTTACTTGTAAATGGCGTAAGTGTAAAGTGTTGAAGCCGCAGTTCTCAAATTACCAGTCGTTCAATTATAGCCTGATTTAATGTCCGAGCTTCGCCCTGATACAGCAGAATAGATCAAAAGCAATGTTCTAATCATACGCTCCAAAAGCATGCGAGATCACAAAACATCTTCATTTTCTCGAATATTGATCATGCAATATCTGTCCGGCTCATGATTTCCAAGTTTGGGTTCCAATCATCTGCTTTCCAACAACCATGATATTTATTCACTTTTTGGCTTTGTTTCTCTTAATTTTCAGTGTAGCTTCATTTCTTAATCCGGCGAAAACCATTTATTTTTGCTTTGATAGCTAGGCCCTTCTCTTCCCCAGCTATGCAAGGTTTGTCCGAGAATAGTTTTATTTTTCATCTCTACTAGCAAAGATTATTACGGCAAAATCTTTGTTAATTCACCCAGACACTAGGAAGCTAAATAAAAAGGGTTTGTTTACTGGGTTTTTCATACTGCCGATAACCGGCATACCCGAAGTCCACTTCAGCAATATATGGAGTACCTTAGAACTGCTAACTACGCCATCATTTTATTCCACTCAATTCCGCTTTACGTTTCTTTGTAAAATAAACCAGAGTTCACAATCTAGAAGGCCATTACGTATCGCAGTAAGTAGATCTGTCACGTACGCTAGCTCATTTAAGTTATCTCCAATTGTAGAACAGGTTTCCTACATCTGTCCAACTTTCTTAGTCTCACGTTCCGTATGATTTATTAAATCACGAACTCACGAGCTTACAGCTCAAGTTTTCTTAAAGTAATTAGATTACTTGTGGTGTAAGAATAAATCCTGCGGGTTAGTTGACCTGTATTCTCTAGTTCTCATAACACTGCTTCGAGAAAGGTCGGAAATAATATAGAGACTACATTGAAATCTTACAACGTTGTTGACTGTACTTTTCTTTAGGAAGGTGAGATGTTGTGATGGTGATTACCGTTTTAAAAGTACAACTGGGCAACCATCTTCTATATGACACTAATCAGTGAGAAACAATGGAAGCGATTCGACACTTCGAAAGACAAGGCCCATGAAAGGCGTGAAAATGAGAGACTCCCTAGGCTAATACCGTCGGGGTAGGAAACGAACAAGAGTTGACCAAGGGAGGTTGTATAGGGTAGATGAAAGTGAGGAACCAGGCACAAAGTAAGCGGAAGCAATGCTAGAACTTAGCTGAGGGTCCCGTGGTCACCAACCCACACTACCAAGTTAAGAGTCCCTGGGGCCCCTTTTAGCCTGTACATGACAAAAAAGACGGGCACAGCACGGTTCAATGAGCAGCGCTGCAGCTCAAGACAGGTAAAGGAGCAGAGTATGCGCTCTGACGGAAGGTACAACCTATCAGCTGCTTGCACGGCTCTCAGTTACAACTATTGAAGAGGAGCATACCTAAACAGATGTAAACTGTTAACAGTTTTATACGGCGGTTCCCGAGTGGGCTTCAGCTGGTCCGACAGCTCTGCCCTCCAACCGACCAACCGAGCTGAGAAGGGCTGGTCACGGCTCTACCATGGCTCTACGCCTCTGTAATTGGAAGACGGAGAGCGGTTGGTTCCCACCGTTGACTGTCCTGAGAATGGTTTTCAGTGTTTTTCCATTCTCTTGCACTAAGGCGAATGCCGGGACAGTTTCCAGTATAGACCACGAACGCCAACCCCCTCATCTCCGAACATCCCCTTCACCCTAACAAATCTCCTGGCCTGAGAGACGGCGTCACCCTCTAGGAGGCCCGCCTCCCCCTTCAGGGGGAATTAAAACATTTAGTATTAGTAAACAATTTTATTGTCCCTAACGTCTTGTTGTACTCAGTGCGTTAGATTATGGTGAGAAAAGAAATTAAGGTATTTATTTCATTAGGTTATCACTAGTGTGACCGTTCATCACATCATCAACAATATATTGTGGCATTCCGCCGCTCAAATATGCCGTTTTCCGCGCTTTCATACGTTAATTAGCGCCCAAGTCAGCGCACGTCCACCCTCCACGGGGTGCGAGTGGCGAGCTGTCAGCCCCACGCACCAAACTCTCTTTGCGCGTAAGTACTGTACCGAGACATATTTTCGCCTCCGGCCAGAAGCGCTCTCACTCAGGCGCGACAGAGAAAGAAACACTCCCACAGCAAGTAGGTCACGGAGGTCGTGCCCAGCGTTGGCAAATATCACTTTTCCGCTCCTTTTCCCGCGGAAACACCGCTGCCAGAAACCTGTCTTCAATTGTTTTCAGGAAAGAAATTAACATAACTCGCATACTACAAGGCAGATTTTCATGACTCAAGGTTCATTAAAAGCGGCGAATTTTATAGAAAATTTTGACACCAAGAAGTCCTTTACATGATTCTAATGGAATAATCTACGCAGTCTACGGACATCCCACAGGTGTTCACCATCTGGAGAAAGCTGTTAGGGTGACCGAAGCCACGGAACCGCCAAATTGCAAGCCCCTCCCTCACTGGGATATCAAAGGACGCTTTCGAGATTAAAGCAAAATGCGTGAAGCAATCAAAATGACAAGTGATCAGTAAAAACTCGCGCAATTGAGCTTTAATTTGATGCATTGATCGATCCTGGAAACCACGTGCCACCGGACCGATTTCTGCAGGTAGGAGGAGTCTTACCCTCTCTTTCGAGTCTGACACGTTTCATGATAAAAGGGGGTGCGAACTGAGGCAAGCATCTTGTTCTATTCTGCCAGTGGCATAGTGAAGTGGTACCTAATGTGAGTGACTCTTCGGTATTCTTTGCTTCAGTGCTACAAAGTGTGACCAGTCAATAATCATTTGAATAGTGTTTATGTAGCTGAAATTCTATCAGTGATATGATTATGTAACAGTGGAGTGAAGATTTAGTGATACTAACAGAGTGCGGTATTTAACCCTAACCATGACGGTCATATGATATGCAGAGCGCTTATGTGTATGAATATATGAGTAAAGAAAACGTAAATCAAACGCTAGTAGGCTGTGAAATCGTGTAAGTAAATTCACGAGTGTATTAATTGCCGAAGAAATAACATGGGAGATCCAGTAACCATATAATGATGAATGATCAGGTGTAGGAGAAAGTGCGGCTCAGTGGTGACGCGTAAACTCAGGGCGATATCGGTAAAAAAAAAACCAAAATCCCAGACGTAGTAGCTAATCTGTACTCCCATATAAACTAGTGCTGAATTAGGCAAGGTCAAACCACGTTCGTAAGGGTAGCTTTCGGACTTCTAATAATAGTGAAAGTGCGAACGTGATAATTAGGGCCTAAACTGCCGACAGTGGGATAGACAGCCAATAGGGAAAGCAACGGGCTACAAACATTACCGGTGCTTGGTTAGAGGACTCGAGCCTATGAGTCTCTCTGATCATAGAAAATTATAATGTGTTGCCAATTATCACAATTATAATTAAGTCAGATTCCCTCATTGTGGTGTGCCAGTGACATCAGTCTCCGAGAAAGAAGAGAATCAACGGGAGGCCCGCACTTAATCAAGACGCCGTGGAACCTCAAGGACTTCCTACTGTGTACGGCGAATCAAGACATCATGCCATCCACCCAGCGGCAGCCGAACACCGGACTCCAGGTTGCTGATACTGTCGTAATGGACGACTAAACGACTAGATGTGCCTTCTTGGGTGAGCTGTGGGGTGATCCAGGCAGATGAGTATTGTGAAAATATTTGAAAGTCTATTTCCTGTAAAAATGTAAATATTTAATGCATGCAGATTCTTTAGAAATGTAGGGTAGGATTTCGTTGTTCTCAAAGGGATGGCAGTAGTTATTGATAGGGCTAGTGTTTATGTTTCTTCACGGTCGGGGACCGTATTTCTTTATTTAATATGGGAATTCATGCATGGTAATTTAAGACCCTAGATTTGATTTACCGTGGAGCACTATGAGAATTAAAAGGGATTATTTAATATTCTTGAAAATCATTCCCTGTACCATCGATAAAAAGATACGAGTAATATGAGTCATCTGGAAATTTCAAGGTTTTCTGTAGTAGATGCTTCACGTAATGTGTTAGGTCATCCCCTGTATAAATTAAGTATGGCGAAGAAGAAACCTCGATATGACAAGTGAAGTGTGATAATGTGTGAATTTATTTAGAACGCGAGTGTTAGCATACTTTGTCCCGAATGCTAGGGCCCTTCTTTCTTCCATAATATGCGTGTATTGGTTATGTCGAGAAGTGAGATCGAGCTACTCCAGCTGATAAGGAATAGATCGAATGCGGTGTTGATGAAATATAAGCAAAGTATGCGCAAGGTTGTTTATCCCGTGCTAATGGTATAAAGTAGGCTAGATGCAAGCCGATGTGTTTAACTGATGCGTGTGGCATCCAATGAATAATGATATTTTGAAGCGAAATGCCGAGGTGGCTAGATAACGGGACCGAGTTCCCTTGTGTTGAAAGTGAAAGTGCAGGGTGAGGACAGTGTAAACAGCTGGCTGGTGAGATTTAAAGTCCGGCCAGGTAAGGAGGGATGTGAAATACTATCACCGCTGTGAGAGGAACTTAGTGTTAGAGGGCTCGTTCTCTTTCTCTCCGGCATCGATATTACATGCAACCAGTCAGAAATAAACACCGTTGGTTAGACCTACAATTCCAATAAATGAGAGAATTCCCCCATTTCTTTATGTAATTTAAACGACTAGGGATTTTCAGAGTGGAAGTCACACTTCACAATTGTCATGGGACATGAGTTCATGTCTCATCTGCACCAGAGGCAGTTATGCTGCTACCATCAGCTACGGGCGGATGCTCCGGTCCGTGATTTATATTGTGAATGTCGAGTGTATTTATTGTCTTCTTTCCACAGGTGTGATATGTATTTGAATACTGTATTGTTTTTCTGTTTCGCTAAATATGATTCGTTTAGGAACCATCGTTGTATAAGTGTCGAATTCGTGTATATATTTAAGTGACATCCCATTGGAACATACGATGTGTATTATTTGTTTATTTCATGAGATAGCGAGATAGGTGTTTTTCTTTCTAATAAGTGAGACGACTTTCAGGTATTTTAGACAAGCTCATATATCAAATACGCCTCACCTGGTTCATTCGATAGCTAATGTTAATTCTCGCCAATAGGACTACGACTTGGTATTTGAATATATAGTGTAATAATGTAAATAAGGCGAGTAATACAAGATACGCCATCATCCAATTATTTCTGTGTACAACGGTACTAGTGCATAATGTGTTTGAATATCTTCAGAGTGAATTGCAATTCTAGGGAAAGGACTAGAGAGGACAGTTACACACTCAAGGAAATTTTCGGTGTCTAATTTATAGGTTTAATATGGTGGCATATCCATGTATAAATTATCTACGTGTTTTCTCAGGCATTAAATTTTTTTTAAAAAAGGAAACGTAATTCATTCTTCTCATTTCATAGGTAAATAGTATTCCTCTCATTATTATGATTCCCCTACTGTAAATTATTAGATTACTGCCCAGTAAGGACAGACTGCGACCCGTATGTCTCTACCGGCTCAGCTAGTGCTTTGTAGCGCTAGTAGGGGAGAAGGGGTCTTCGGCGCTGCGCCCGGTCGAAGGCCTCATCCAAGGTGTTCCATTTTAACGTCATGTTGCGGGAATATTATGGTCTATTGATGTACTGATACCACGAAAGGTTACACTAGGAAACAAAATGAATTAGCCGAGCTGAGTGGCCCAGACGGTTACGGTGCTAGCTTTCTGAGCCCAAGTTGGCAGGTTCGATCCTCGCACAGTCCGGCGACATTTGAAGCTACTCAAATACAGTACGTCAGCCCCGCATATGTATATATACCGGGACGTGAAAGAACTGCGCGGGACAAAAATCCGGCACATTGGCGTCTCCGAAAATAGTAAAAGTAGTTAGTGGGACGTAAAATAAATATTATTCAAAGTTAATTATTACCGGGCGAGTTGGCCGTGCGGTTAGGGGCGCATGGCTGTGAGCTTGCATCCGGGAGATACTGAGTTCGAATCTCATTGTTCTTTTACTATTTTCTTTACGTCACACCGACACAGATAGGTCTTATGGCGACGATGAGACAGGGAAGGGCTAGGAGTGGGAAGTAAGCGGCCGTGGCCTTAATTAAGGTACAGCCCCAGCATTTTCCTGGTGTGAAAATGGGAAACCACGGAAATCCATCTTCAGGGCTGCCGACAGTGGGGTTCGAACCTACTATCTCCCGAATACTGGATACTGGCCGCACTTAAGCGACTACAGCTATCGAGCTCGGTAAAAATCCAACTGTCGGCAGCCCTGAAGATGGTTTTCCGTGGTTTCTCATTTTTCACACCCGGTGGGTTGTGATTCAATCATTCCTTGGTTGCCCCTTTTAGTCACCTCTTACGGCAGGTGGTAATTTTTAAACTCTTGCGCAAACCGTTCCGCAAAAGTTTCACATGAATCGCACTTCGCATAACACTTGTCAGTGAACACGTCCGCTCCTCTCACTCACACGACGTAATCGGGAGCAGGCATGTGACACCTACAGACAGGTGCAACGAAATCACGGTTTCCGGCATTTCCTGTGACGGGTAGTTCTCGGATCAATCCGCGTTAGTCTTATAAATGTTTTCCGGACCACTATTATTTCACCCAACTGCTCTCGGCTCTGCCCCCGCTCATGCCGTTAGCTCAAAGACTTGGGCTCTCTAATTGCCTACTTGTGACTAAGAACACTTTGTCCCACGACAATCGTGTCGCTGAAACGGAAACACATTGCTCAGTTTGTACTCTTTTAGATCAGAGTTGCGCAGTGCAGCCACGCTGGCTTGGCAGCCTACATGCTAGGAGTACGTCACAGTCAAGCGATAGAGCGAACACTCGGCATGGCATATGATCAGCAACATGCGATTGTCACCTTCGAAGCTTTCCTCGCATCACTGCCAATGAAATGTTGATTGGAGTACAGCATTAAAGAAAAGACACAATAACCGCAAGAATACGTACCTTTTTCAAATAATCCTGAGTGATTTATGCAGACAAAAGACCAAGATTAGGAATGAAGCAAACGGGAGAAGGCTGGCATTAAAATACCTGTTACTGAGCTGGCTACAATGTGCAATGGTTTGGACATGTTATGAGGATGGACAGAACGAGAACAGTAAGGAATTACTTTGACAGAAAAGTGAAAAGGGAGTGGCCGGATGGGAGGCCAAGGAATCGATGGATAGACAGTGAAATCGTAGGTCAGCAAGAGGAATGCCAAGTAGGAGGACATAGAGCAACAGAAACTATACTCTAACAGGAAGAAATGGTGAGCGCTTGTACACCACACCGGGAAATTGGAGTTGGAAAATGATGATGATGATGAAGCTTCACCGGGACCAAGGAAAAACTCTGTAGAGGACAAGTAACTACTTAATTCTAGTTCTGCTTTCAGCAAGTTTTACTGTACTTAGTTCACTACTCATCAGACTATTTTCCTGTATTTACACATTCACTTCGGTATCTGTTGGGATGGGTCGATTTGGAAGAGTTCTTTTTTCAGTGAAGAATTAATATTGTTTATATTGGCCGAAAATTGAAGCCGGCACTCCCGGTAGAAGACAGGTCCGCTCCCTCAACAACATGTCTGTTCTTCAGTGTGGTCTAATTGGCTTCATTTTAACTTCCCAGAAATGCGGTAGTTCTCTAAATACCTCCAAAGCGTATCAAAATTAATCGTACACAGTGTATATGAAAAGTTTTCATGAAGACTTCGAAGCACTTTACTATCAATTTTGTTCAACCTCCGCCAACCGCAATTCACAAAACCAGCAGCGACTGGTGAGTAGTAGAAGCACAATAAGCCGAAACACAGCAATACCCAAACGCATCATTTTAACGGAGTTTCATCCTATTTGAAGAAGTAGAATTGGATAGTGCCCCTTATTAGTTTCCACGATCCCCAAAGTCTTATATTAAACCATCCTTGTGTCAGCTTCCTGACTTCTCCAGTCTTCACTCAAATGTGACATTTGTGACATTTTCGGAGGCAAGCGTTCGATGTTCCGCCTTGTATTAGATTCTTATTAAACAGTCTAGTCTGATTCCAACTTAGAAATTCGTCTTCTCTATGAGAACTCCAGCCGTATGTCAAAGTTTGTATAAAGTTGTGCGCTGTTAAGTTCGTTTTGAATGCTTGTCGCTCGCAGACAAGCACACATCAGAGACTACATCCCACGCCCTGTTACCAGTAATTTATGCCTAACATGTGCAAAATTCACCGCATGAAGTTGGAAGTAAGATAGCAATGCAGTGTGCCAATATTCTCTACTTTAATTAAGCTCTGTAACGTACCAGTGGTGACTAAATTAGAAACTCGTCCTTTTTCTTGTTCTTAATTGTTGTTTCGTAGGCGTCGAACAATTGCAGAATGTTCCGCACCCAAAAAGGACTTGAGTCAATGGCGGTCATCTATCCAAATATTGACCACACCCAACATTGTTTAACTGTGGTTATTGAACGAAAACCGATGTATTCAACATGGTATGGCGAAGCATTATTTACACTAAAGGAAACTTCCAAAGAGGGTCAAGTACCATGAAAACCTACATTTGGAGTGTATTCCTGTATGAGTATCTTGAAGCAAAATTAACCGCACCTCGAGATGCGAGTCTGAAGAGACTTTTCGCTTTGTGAAAATCAAATGATATTAAATATGTCTCTCGGTCATGGTCATCCATCAACAGCTGCTAATTTCACATGGCAACCAGCCATAAGGCATAGTCTACACGGTTGCTAGGTAACAATGCCTGGCCGTCCATCTATACCTTAGATCAGAGCCTGCGCTGTACTAAGTAACATTTTAGGCATGATATTAGTTTTAGAAGAGGAGTTGCCATGTCAAAGAAAAACAAAGAAATTCTTACGCTTCGCAAAGGTTTTGCTCCACGTCTGCAGAAGAGAAAACACGTCAGTCCACGAGGAAGACTTCCCTAACAATGACAGTTTGAACATGAAAATACCGAGCCATTGGTCTGGGTAGGCGTACTCTCGTTCGTCACCAGATGACTCAGTGTACACTCGCCTCCCGAGAGGGATGTGTCGACGTCATTTTAGTTCAAGGAAGCATGTTTCTTGTTGGATACGTCCAGTACGTGCGTGTGTTACAAAATAGACGGCAAGGTCATCAGATTAACCAAAGACGATGGCGAAGGAATGCGGTAGGAGAAATAATTAAAATAAAACAAAGAGAAACGTAAGACCGACAAGGACAAATCAACAGAATATCGATGAAGGAAAGAGAGCGGTTGACGGTGGGAAGAAGTACTTACTAGTACAGTAAGGAGTGCACTCAGATAGTAAATCACCTATGACCTTCGAAGTCAAAATAGAACAAGAGATGACCAAAAGGGATGGAACAGGAAATATAAAGGCGAAGAGCCTGACAAGTGAAGCTAGGAGACCCGTGGTCACCAAACCTCGTTCTCAATATGAAAGCCCTTGAGTTCCCACCTGCGACAGACTGGGGATACCGCGGATATATTTTACAATCCACATCCATTGGCTGGCCCAGAACCCCTTATTCCTTTATTAGTATTATTATTATTATTATCGGCGTTGGCTAAATCAAGTTTTTCATTGTAATGTAATCATATATTTACAGAAATATAATACATAAAATAATTACGGTTAAAATATAACTACATATTCAAACTGTGTAATTACGTACGGCGTTCATCTGCTATGACAGTCTACGAGATCGAACTCTGGAAATCGCAGGAATGTAATTGGAACAGTTCTTGTCTTGATATTTAGAAATGATAGCAGAGGTAAAGAGGACATAAAACTCAGACTAGTACAAGCAGGGAAGGCCTTTCTTAAGAAAAGAAATTTGCTCACTTCGAACACTGATACAGGAAGAAGAAAAATTTCTTCAAAGACTCGTCTGAAGCGTGGCACTGTATGGGAGTGAAACATGGACGCTAACTAGCTCAGAAAGAAAGAAAGAAAGAAAGAAAGAAAGAAAGAAAGAAACTATAAGCTTTTGAAATGTGTTACAGAAGAACGATGAAGGTGACATGGGTAGATTGAATCTCGAATGAAGAGATACTGAATCGAATTGGTGAGAGGAGATCGATTTGCCTTAATTTGACCAGAAGAAGAAATAGAATGAGGACACATCTTAAGACACCCAGGATCTGTTCAATTGCTTTTTGAGGGAAGTGTTAAGCGGAACAAACGGTAGAGGTAGACCAAGGTAGGAGTATGACAAGCATATTAGAGCAAATGTAGAGTGTATTAGTTACGTAGAAATGAAAAGGTTAGCACAGGATAGGGTGGAATGGAGAGCTGCGTCAAACCAGTCTATGGACTGGTGACCCAGACAAAAAAATTGAAAAACCAAAATCAATGTTGTGTTTCATAAGAAAAATATTTATTCTGCCCTTCAAGAGTCTAAAATTTGCCACGAGTCCCACATATATCGTTATTTAACGCTTTGACAATATTTAGAGAAACAGTGTCCTTCGGCACAGACATTTCAAAGTCACTAGACAGCCTAGCTCTTCATTCATCTGTCCGACCTGTCAGTGCTCCCTTGTACATGAGATGTCACACACCTGTCACAAGTAGGTAGCAAGGTTGGAAATTACATGTCATTGCTGGTAATATGGAACTGAAGACATGATTATAGAGAGATCAGTGAACAATACTACTAATTCGAGATGAAAACATATCTCCACTGTGAGGAGATCATTCTGAAAGAATGACATCTTATTCTAACAAAATTCCATGTCTTACCGAGTTATGAATGTCACCAACCTGATTATTCCCCTCATCTAGAGTAGTTATATGTCACGGATTTCACGGACAATCCGCGATTTTATGGAGTAAGATGACCCTCCAGTAGGAAAGGCAAAGGTCAGTGATATTTAATTGTAGTCTTTTAGAACTTTTGGAAGTCAGCTTTGGGTAATTTAAATTTGTCATCAAACGTACAAAAGTCATCAGCAACAAAGGTTTATCTTTGATCATAAAGGAATACGTTACTCTGTGCCACGATTGCACTGATATTTTTCTTCTGAATTGCTCAGAATTTCAGGGTATTACTTCACTGTTCCTGGACATACTGTAAATGTGGAGAGGGTGTTATATCCATAAGCAAGATATTTAGGCATTAGTAGTAGTAGTAGTAGTAGTAGTAATAGTATGGCATTTACAAGCATAATGTGCACAAATATACAATGAACATAAAAGTTAAAATAGATAATTAATTAAACTAGAATGTCCGGCTTCGACAACCAGTCTACTGCACTTGGTGTCAATTCATGCAGAGCCTGTAAACAGTCCTTAAATGCTGACAGTGGACAGCTGTCAACAACATGAAGCTTCTCAGCACCACACTCACACTTTCACTATATCCCCACTTTTTCATCACATATCGGCACCTGCCGTGGCCTGTTCTGAAATGGTTGAGTTTTGACCACTCATGTCGAGGAAGATCGAAACCTGGCACTTTCTTCATTGGGTCTTTAATAAGAAAGGATTTGGTGGGTGGACATTGTTCCCAATGCTGTCTCCATTCTGCTTTTACACTCATTTTTTCATGGAAGTGTAGATCAGTGATACAAATTATTATAATTTTATTAAAAACCATCTATTCAATACATAATAAATTAATGAGGACTTACATCCTTATTAAATTGTTAACATGGTACATGCTTCGCTCCTTTTTGAGAGCATCATCAGCCAATTAACATTTACCCAAGGTTTAATAAGATCGTGAACATATTCTATTGAGCTAAAATATGCTTTGTAAGCATGAGTGACAAAATAATTTTTTCAGATCATGTAACAATAAAACGTATGTCTTTAAGTTAAAACACCTTGAATCTTCGTTGTATATATTAACGATTTTATGGAGTTAATAATTGCCTATTAAGAACCATTGTCTTACTCTCGATGTTACTCTAGTAACACCAACACAATTTGTATTGGCAAAATCCAATATTGTCAATACAAGTCTTGTTTTTGACAATTCAAGGACAATTACACAAGTCAAGAAAAACAGAATCAATATAATTAGCCAGATCTCAAATGGTTTTAAATGTTTTAAAATGATGGTCAACAGATGAGTTTCGTCCATAACTTTCAAGGACAATGTCATTATTAAGATGTTTACACACAACTTCGGACCAGGAACTGTATCATTCAACAAACACTGTGATCTACCCCATTCTGTCTCCACTTTCTTCAGCTGTATCGTACTTCACGGTACTGTCACGTGCTTTCGTAGGAGAATATCAGTTTAACATGCCGTATTAAACGTTTGAATACAGGCATGTAACTTCGCATAAATTCATTAAGGGATCGTAAAATCAATTACCAACTCCCGTGCGAAGAACGGGTACGTATGCAAGTTTCACTTATATTTTTGAAGTATTAACTTTATTCTCTTAATTAACCATGTAAGTGTGCAGCTTAAAACTTACAGATGACATTTTTGCTATAACTACAGAAATCATGTTTGTGCGACTATCGCTTATAACGAGTGTTAATTGGCGATCCCTTCGGACTCGTTATAACCGAATTGTGAGACTATCGTTTACAACGAGTGTTAATTGGCGGTACCTTCAGAGTCATTATAACCGGTTTGTGAGACTATTGTTTATAACGACCGTTAATTGGCAGTCCCTTCGGACTCGCTATAACCGGTTTTTGAGACTATCGCTTGTAACGACCGTTAATTGACAGTCCCTTCGGACTCGTTATAACCGGTTTGTGCGACTATCGCTTATAACGAGCGTTAATTGGAGGTACCTTTAGAGTCGTCATAACTGGTTTGTGAGACTATCGCTTATAACGACCGTTGATTTGCTGTCCCTTCGGTCTCGTTATAACCGGTCTGTGAGACTATCGCTTATAACGAACGTTAATTGGCGATCCCTTCGGAGTCGTTATAACCTGTTTGTGAGACTATCGCTTGTAACGAACGTTAATTGGTTGTACCTTCTTAATTGCTATAACCGGTTATAAGACTACCGCTTATAACGAGCTTTGATTGGCGGTCGCTTCTTAGGTGTTATAAGCGGTTTCTACTGTATATTTTAAACTGCACAACGATTATGTTATGAGTTTTGAATACACATTAGGGCTAAGGTCCATAAAAACAGCATTCGATCCATCTCCATGGGCAAGTAAACAGCTCAGATTTGAGACTACGCCCCTCACTTTTGAGGCATACGTTAGAACAAAGCAATTCGCAACATCTATGTCTCAGATGGTTACAGCAGCACTGTACAACAAGAAGAACTTTACGTACGAAGTTAGCGGATACTATAAAGTTCTGTGTTCGGTTAGCCTTTAGGTCTCTTGGGAATAGAAGTCTTTCAAATGCGTTCAGAAGAACAGATAGAAGTTGTGGAACGAAATGTTGTCTTTCACAATGCGACTGTTCTCAGAGGAGGAGGACGAAGACGGCACTCTGCGCCCTCTTTGAAACTAATCCTCACAACATTACTAGACTTTTCTTTCCACCTCAGAAGTCTTCAGTTCTATCACAGCCACAACTCCTTTCGCCTTAATATCGATCAGAGCTACCAAGAGAGAGAAAAGCCCTCACCACACGTAATAATAATAATTCCAGATTAACAAAAGGAATTTTCAAGTACCTTTGGGACAAAAAGGCAACAACTAGTTGGATTCACGAAGTACAGAAAAATTTAGAAAGAAATAATATAAGAGAAGAAGAAACTATGAACAGAGATTTTTGTAAAGAGGGTAGTAAGTATGGAAGGATTCCAAGGAAAATTGAACAAGAAGTCTGGTGTGAAGTGGTCCGAAGATAGAAAGAAACAGCATAGTTAAAGGATGAAAGAATATTGGATGGAACGGAAGAGAAAACAACAAAGTATGAAGAACTGAACTTAAATTGGCACGTGATCCTTAGCAGGCCTCATCAGAAATAATAATAATAATAATAATAATAATAATAATAATAATAATAATAATAATAATAATAATAATAATAATAAAGACATTACTGTACTATATGCCTCTGAGTGCCTCTTGGTGAATCGAAAGGGCGATTCAGGAGGCTAGAACTTAAGACAGGAAGATCTTAAGAGGATACTAGGAGCCATATGAGAACAGTATGGCACAACAACGATATCTATGAACATCAGGAAGACATAATCACGTGTATGAGAAAAAGGCAGATGAGCCGCCTGAAACCCTGCAAGCTCACCAACAGAATCCTCACAGTGACAAGTAGAGGAAAAGGCTTCCAAGACCAAGTAGATCATCTCTTTAAAATCAGACCTACAGGGTCTCACTAGAGACGACAAAGAACTGATCTCAGTACAAACAGCCCATCCTACAGAGAGTCTTCCCACTGTCCCTCACAAGCAAAAGTAGTACAGGGACCACCACACTTAAGTGGACGGATGGAATAAGCAGGCAGACAGCCACAATATGACAGCATATTGCGCCAAGAAAAAGGAGAAGAATATAGCTAAGTGTTAAGTAGCCCCGTGGTCACTAGTAGGCCAAAACAAACAAAAAATAAGTTACAATACAGATATTAAACCAGAATGTCTTTATCGATCAGAAACGCTAATTTTGAACAGGAAAGCAGATATTGAAAACACTGAGAAGAAAGAAAGGCAAAATCATAAGAAAAATTTCTAGGACAAAATCTCCCACACAGACAATACCGATTCAGAAGCAGACAGGAAATCAAACAATAGACAAATATTCAGAGTGACATTAGAAAACGCCGGCTAAAATTCTATGGACACATTAAAAGAATGGACCAGACAGACTTACAGAACAAATATTCGAATTCTATGAAGACAAGAGTAAAGCCAAAATAGACATAATGAAATGGGTTGGTGAAATCAAAACTGACCTGAAACAGGCAGGAATTACACCAGATGATGTCCAAAACAGGTTAATCTTCAGATCCAAAATTCACAAATGGCAAGTTGACTAGAGGAAAGACCAAAGAATAAGACTGGAACAACTTGGTGTGAAGACAGAAAGAAAGCCCAGAATATAATAATGAAACCCTGAAACTAGTGACTAGTGACCACGGGGCTACTTAACACTTAGCTATAGTCTTCTCCTTTTTCTTGGAACAATACGCTTTCATATTGTGGCTGTCTGCCTGCTTCTTCCATCCGTTCACTTAAGTCTGGTGGTCCCTGTACTACTTTTGCTCAAGTGCCTCTAAGCACTCTGCCTGATCCTAATGGGTTCCGCCAATCAGGGATTGTCCACGTTCGATTATTTCTAGCCCAATGAGGACACGCAACTTTATGTGCCAGGTGCGAGGTGACCGACTCCAAGTCTTCATTGCTGAACAGGTTTGGATGGACCTTCATTCACTGACTGCAGCAATTCCTATCGGGTTTATAACCGATTTTATTTCACAAGCCGTAAAACGCGTCTCCGGTCCCTTTTAGTCAGGATTTTCTTTCGACCACAATTCTGACGTCGTGTTTCGTGGACACGTGTGGTACACCACTGCTCGTCCGCTGCGAAACATCAACAAATCCAGCAACTTCACGCACCGTATTGCCCTTCTTTGCCATACACTGTCCATACACTGGCTTATGTTCACGTAGAGGCACTGCGCATGCGGTTCAGCACAAGACTCGTTTGCTGCGCCATCTCTACAGACTTAACGATCCATGTGTTCACTAGGGTGAGTAATTCCTTGTCCGGCGAGCGTAATTCTTTCTTACTAGAGCCCTCTCTATTTTAAATAATGTACAATTACCTGATATCTTGTCCACAAATCTACCTGAAGTTATCGACAGAAGTCTTAACAACATCCTTTACTTACGTACATGATAAGCACTCTTCTCTCATTGCATGTACACGAGAGAAAGAAATGTCACCTTCTCACCGTTCATTCATGTATTGTTTTGCACAGCCGAAGCAATTCCATTAACACGGGAAGGAACTTCAATTTCCTTGAGGAAACCGCGAAAGTAGTTGAAGCCAAGTTGCTGAGTACGATAACGGAACTTCAGTGATCGCAACCTCAACTAGCAGAGTTAACTCGGTATTGTTCTCATGAAATCTAAAGGGAGCCAATTTCCTACTCCGCTTGGTTGGGTATTAGCAGTGTCTGCGGCCAGGAGAGGCAAAGAGACAGCAGCAAGTGAGGATCAACTAGCAGCAGGTGGATCATCTCGATAAAGACTTAACAGGTGAATATATAAGCCACACAATTCAATCCTGATATATTAGTCAATCAAAATATTTGTTTTTACCTCCCAGCAACTAATGTTACGGTTTTCAAAGACGCTGATGTGCCGGAATTTAGTCTGGCGGGAGTTCTTTTATTGCAAGTAAATCATTTCTTTTTGCAAATTGATTTACGTCTCACCGACAAAGATATGTTTTATGGCTACGATGGGACAGGAAGCGACTAGGAGTGCAAAGGAAGTGGCCACGGCCTTAATTAAGATACATCCCCAGCATTTACTTGGTGTGAAAATGGGAAACCACGGAAAACCATCTTCAGGGCTGCCGACAGTAGGGTTCGAACACACTGTTTTCCGAATACTGGATACTGGCTGCACCTAAGGCGACAGTCCGGAGATAAAAATCAATGTTTTTGTCATTTTGGTAAATTGTTTTAATGAATGAAATTGAAAGGATTTAGTTTCTTTTTTCTTCTCACGAAGTTATTCCGCTCAATTCAAACAATTCATCACTGTAATAATGCTTTGTTCGCCAATTGTAATGTTACATTTAAATCCCGTTTTTCTCCCATAATATTCTGCCAAATGTAATAAAATTTGTATGGTATTTGTATCACAGCTATATTAAGAAACCTGCGTATGGAATATTTGACTGCAGAATTTTTTCAAGTAGTAGGGATTCTTAAGTCCCAAATTTTAGAACGTAATTACACAAACTTTAGTACGATATATCTCCTTATATAAATTATATACAGAAAAAATGTATACTTAGCGCTTTTAAAAGAAGTATTATCTACCTAATTACCAATTTACATTAACATGTTGATTAAATTTCATGAAAAAATGGAATTAAAAATTTAAAGAAATATTTTGGAAAAAATTTAATTGTATATGAAAAAAATACCTGATAGCTACAAGTCATAGTAACCTGAAAGAAACGGAGAACATTTTAACTGATGACCTTTCCATTCTTAGTGACTATTTTCGGAAATGGAGACTCCAACCAAACACCAGCAAAACTGAGGTGTCCTATTTTCATCTAAATAACAAAATGGCAAACTGTACTCTCCAAGGTCCTCAGACACAATAATTACCCAAGGTACTTAGGTATAACATCGGATCGGACACTCTCCTTCAGGCAACATCTAGTAAATACAGCAGCAAAGATTAGGAGTCGTAACAACATTCTGCAGAAGTTGTGTGGTACAACCTGGGGTGCTTCTGCAACTACCTTGAGATGTTCTGCCCTTGGTTTAGTTTTCTCAGCGGCAGAATATTGTGCTCCTGTGTGGATCAACAGCTGCCATGTGAAAATTGTTGACACTCAACTCAACAACACAATGAGGATTATTTCAGGTGTAATAAGATCAACTCCTCCCCACTGGCTTCCTGTCTTGAGCAACATCATGCCTCCTTCATTCCGTAGAGCACAAGCACTGTTGAGAAAATACTCCAAGATAAATGAGAACCCTGACTTGCCCATTCGCTCCAATATTCCTGACCTTCAGAGGAACCGGTTGAAATCTAGACATCCGCCAGTTAAGTTCGCTCAGAAGCTCACACAAGACAATGTCAACCCCTATGCCCAATGGAGGGAAGATTGGATCTCAAAAAACAGGTGAACATCTCTGGCCTTTCTTCCCACCTAATTCGAGGTCTGATCTCCCAAGAAGAACTTGGACCATCCTTAATAGGATTCGATGTGGTCATGGTGTCTGTGCTACGTCCCTGTATACATGGGGAAAGATACAATCCCCCGAGTGTGACTGTGGTGCTCCTTTTCAAACCATCGAACACATTGTAAAGGAGTGTAGCAGAAGAGCCTACCCTGGAGATTGGTTTGATTTTCTAGAGGCCAATACAGAGGCTCTAGAATGGATAACATCTTTGGACATTAAAATATAATGTACTTGCTTTCTTGTTTCTGTATATATTTATATGCCATACGTTAAAAATTAAATCCCACAAAGTTTCGTGAAAATCCATACATTAGGTAAAAATATCTTTATATCCGAAGTGTCGCCTTAAGCGAGTAAATCTACCAATACGTGGCTGACGTATTTGAGCATCTTCAAATACCACCGGACTGAGCTGGAAACGAGCCTGGAAGTTTGTACCAGGAAGCCAGCGTTTCAACCGTTTGAGCCCGGTACATATTAGTCATTTCTTGTTCATTTTTAAAGGCTGGGAGAAATTACAGCAATCAATTCTACTTTGAAAGGATAACATGTTAGAATAGAAAGAGAACATTCCGTCCGATCAAGATACTTAAAAAGAAATAAATAAATATAACTGGAATTAAGTCGCATCGTCAGAAATAATATAAGAATTCAAAGCAAACTCACAGCTGCGCGCCCCTAACTGCACGGTAAGTAAATAAATAAATAAATAAATAAATATAGATAATCCACTTGATAGGCGCTCCAATTAGGGAATCGAAATATCGATTGATTGATGATTGATGTTTGTTGTTTAAAGGGGCCTAACATCGAGGTCATCGGCCCCTAATGGTACGAAATGAGTCGAAATGAAATGACAACTTAAAATTCCAAAATCCTCCACTGACCAGAATTCAAAGCATGAGGACGAAGAATGAATGGATGGACGGAGATGAATTTAAAACGATCAGTGGATCCGACCAACAGTGCCTCACATGCACAAAAGCTGGCATAAAACAATAGTATTACTGACCAAGGGACTGCGTCTATAGCACGATGCTGAATCGATTATGCTTATAGTCGAATCGGGTCCAAAATCCAGGTCATCAGCCCCTCATAATGGTATGTATCGCTAGGAAAGTAGAACCATGCTATGTGTAATGTTGCGGTACTAATCAAAAGTAGGGGAGACTCGCGGTATTCCACAGATTATGGTCCTATTCACAGGTAGTGTAATGCGCACATGTAACACAGACCTATGGTGTTTCGCATATTGCGGCGCTATTTGCAGGCAACGCAAACCTATAAAGGCAACGCAAACCTATGGCGTTCCTCACATAAGTGGACTAACCACAGGGACCCGTAGTATCCCGTGGAATTCCTCACATAGTGGGAACTGAGCATAGGTAAGGTAGAGCCATGGTGTCGCTAACACCATGGTGTCGCTCATATAGGGGTACGAATCACAGGTACTGTAGGACCCACGTCCTGATTCACACACTGTCGCTACTAATCACAAACCCATTGCGTACCTAACATAGTGGTACAACGCGCAAGTAAATGCGACCCATGGTGTTCCCTGCGTGATGGTACAGACGTGCACATTAATGGTGTCCCGACATAAACAATCAACACTGCCCCACCCCAGTACTGAAGAGAAGGGGATAGAGCGAAGGGGTAGTGTTGAAGGCCAATCCAGTACAACACATGGGGGTAGGGAGTGAAGGGGTAGTGTCGAAGGCACAATGACTCACCTTCTCGCTTAACGCATTGCTGCATGGACTGCATGCAGACAGCCCGCTACAAGACTTCATTGTGATCGAAATGGGCACAGTGGCGGATGTATTGAAGTACAGCATTAGGTTACCTACTCGTCCGGTCCCGCGGTGTACGGGGCAACGCGTCCGGCCGCCCCGGGTTCGATTCCCGGCCGGGTCAGGGGGTTTTAATTGTAAATGATTATATCCCTGGCCTGGGGACTGCGTGTTTGTGTCGTCCTTAATGTTCCTCACATTCAACACTCAACACTTTCGCAATTCCAATTACATGCAGGTTCATATATTGTGCCCCGAACAAATAGCATTTTAACATAAAAAATTAAAAAGTAGCCTACTCTGTTAATTACAGTATTAAGAGGTAAAGGAGGTTTTTAACCGAAAAGTATTTTATACTAGTTAGGAATATTTTGTGGCTGCGTTATATCGGGTCTACCAATCCTTCTTCACCTCGTTCTTGCCATATTTCCATCCACCTCCAAACTCTCTTAAGACTGCATGGTATTGCTTGTGCTATTGCTTGTGCTATTGCTTGTGCTATTGCTTGGGGGACCATGTGAGCCTCCCACATGCCAATAATACGGCCTCGATTCACCTGTGATAGGATAGGAGCCATCTTATTACACAATGTTACAGTATAACGCCTGAATACACACACAGTGTATTCAGCACTTCCTGTTCACTCCCTTCCCCTCCTTTTCAGCACTGGAGTGGCCTTCAACACTATCCCTTTACTCTCTCCCCTCCTTTTCAGTATTGAAGTGGGGCGGTGTTGCTTGTTTATGTCGGGACACCATTAATGTGCGTGCGTGTACTAATTAAAAGTAGTTTCATGGTTCTAATTGGATCATCCCTTAGTCGCCCCTTTTAGTCGCCTCTTACAACAGGCAGGAGATACCATGGGTGAATTCCATCTTCAGGGCTGCCGACAGTCGGTTCGAACCTACTACCTCCCGAATACTGGATACTGGCCGCACTTAAGCGACTGCAGCTATCGAGCTCGGTGATAAGATTTCGGGGGATATACTAAAGACAATGGGTTGGGATATAGTACCATATCTGAAGTACTTATTTGATTATTGTTTGCTTGAAGGAGCTATACCAAATGAATGGCGAGTTGCTATAGTAGCTCATGTGTATAAAGGAAACGGTATTAGACCAGTAAGTTTGACATGCGTTGCATGTAAGCTTTGGGAAGGCATTCTTTCTGATTATATTAGACATGTTTGTGAAATTAATAACTGGTTCGATAGAAGGCAGATCGGTTTTAGGATAGGTTATTCCACTGAAGCTCAACTTGTAGGATTCCAGCAAGATAAATCAGATATCTGGATTCAGGTCAAATGGACTGTATTGCGACTGACCTGTCTAAAACTTTTGATAGGGTGGATCATGGGAGACTACTGGCAAAAATTAGTGCAATTGGACTAGTCAAAAGAGTGACTGAATGGGTTGCTATATTTCTAGAAAATAGAACTCAGAGAATTAGAGTAGGTGAAGCTTTATCTGACCCTGTAATAATTAAGAGGGGAATTCCTCAAGGCAGTATTATCGGACCTTTATGTTTTCTTATATATAAATGATATGAGTAAAGGAGTGGAATCAGAGGTAAGGCTTTTTGCGGATGATGTTATTCTCTATAGAGTAATAAATAAGTTACAAGATTGTGAGCAAGTGCAACGTGACCTCGATAATGTTGTGAGATGGACAGCAGGCAACGGTATGTTGATAAACGGGGTTAAAAGTCAGGTTGTGAGTTTCACAAATAGGAGAAGTCCTCTCAGTTTTAATTACTGCGTTGATGAGGTGAAAGTTGCTTTTGGGGACCGTTGTAAGTATCTAGGTGTTAATATAAGGAAATATCTTCATTGGGGTAATCACATAAATGGGATTGTAAATAAAGGGTACAGATCTCTGCACATGGTTATGAGGGTGTTCAGGGGTTGTAGTAAGGATGTAAAGGAGAGGGCATATAAGTCTCTGGTAAGTCCCCAACTAGAGTATGGTTCCAGTGTATGGGACCCTCACCAGGGTTACCTGATTCAAGAACTGGAAAAATCCAAAGAAAAGCAGCTCGATTTGTTCCGGGTGATTTCCGACAAAAGAGGGGCGTTACAAAAATGTTGCAAAGTTTGGGCTGGGAAGACTTGGGAGAAAGGAGACGAGCTGCTCTTCTAAGTGGTATGTACCGAGCTGTCAGCGGAGAGATGGCGTGGAATGACATTAGTAGACGAATAAGTTTGAGTAGCGTCTTTAAAAGTAGGAAAGATCACAATATGAAGATAAAGTTGGAATTCAAGAGGACAAATTGAGGCAAATATTCATTTATAGGAAGGGGACTTAGTGATTGGAATAACTTACCAAGAGAGACGTTCAATAAATTTCCAATTTCTTTGAAATCATTTAGGAAAAGGCTAGGAAAGCAACAGATAGGGAATGTGCCAGCTGGGCGACTGCCCTAAATGCATACCAGCATTAATTGATTGATTCCCATTCCGTTCGCATGTTCGTTCCATATCTTCAGGTATCTTCATGGAAATTTTAACCTGGGTTCTACCTTCAGTTCTTCCATCACCTTCTCGTTCCTCTTGTGGTTCCATTGCGAGTTTCCTGCTGTAAAACTCAGTCTCATCTCTCGGGATTGATCTCTTTTCCTGATGTTCCTTGCTTCACTTACGTACAAGAGAACTGGTCTATAAATGGTTTATCTTGTGTTTCTCTGAACATTAGACAGTTTCATTACTGAATTGATAGCACCTATGGATGTATTACATTTTGAAATGCTGCTAACGACTGAGTGTCGAACAAGATCAGTAATGCTTGACAGGCTGCAACAATGTGCGCACGGAGAGTTCGTAATCATTCGAATGCATGATAGACTTCACGTGTCTACAATGGTCAAAAATCAGGAGAGCTTGGCGGCCAAACAAATATCATAACTCCTCGATTATGCGTTTTTGGACGGATGATATCGTACCATTTATTTTTCTTACCTCTATGTGGGGAATCCATTCCTGATGTTTTGCCGTTGAGTGTTCATACACACTGGATAGTGAACTGCTCTGCGAGAGGCCGTGTTGGAGAGCGAGGCTGTATCGATTATACTGCTGGGTAAAAACTGTTGTGTGGAGAACACAACAATGAATGTAGTGAATTGCAAATCACGCTACCTCTGATTATTATTATTATTATTATTATTATTATTATTATTATTATTATTATTATTATTATTATTATTATTATTAGCGCCTGACAAATAGTTGGATGTAGCTCTTAATGAATCCGGTAGAATTATAACAGACTGCTTGAATTCAACTACTGTTGAACGGATTTACCACCTCGCAGGAATAGCAACACCTCCTATTCGATGAGAAATAGGTGCCAGTAAGGAAAGAGAGAAAGAAAGACAGTGGAGCAGCAGAGAACCCATCTTTTGCATGCGTACAAACGACTTCCGCGACGACTGAAATCAAGGAAGAGCTTCCTTAGAAAATCAAAGGAACTTGGAACCACCGCCGAAGAAGCTAAGCTACAACTGTGAAAGACTACGACCTACCTTCCCACTGGTTGGAGGAGAATCTCAGAAACTTTGCCTCCTGGCCATGACGAGGAATGGCTGAGTTGGAAGTCCCTGAATAGACTGAGATCTGGAGTGGGCAGATCAAAGGTTAATTTACCCAGATGGAGATACTCTGATAAGAATGATATTCAGTGTGAATGTGGAGAAGTACTGTACAATATTTGCTGCAATACCAACAGTGTCCAGTCTCCTGTACTTAGAAAGACCATTACTCCACAATAAATGCACTGGAAGTAGCCAAGTTCTGGTCACAAAAAATATAATATTTGAACTGTATATGTTTCTGACACGAGAATAAATAAATAAATAAATAAATTATTATTTAGGATCGTTTCATCCTTGACTGTTGATGTTCTTTCTTCTTACACCAATACTCCTTCATTCTCTGGCTCGCTCTTGTTCGTTCCTCATCCGAGAACAACCTTTTTGTTCTCTTGGGTTTCTCTACGAACAGATCCGTTACCTCCGCAGTTTTCCTTCTGAACACTGTTCTGTTTGTACTGTCTCCCTCCTCAATGCCACATTTTTTTTAAAGTTCCTGATGAACTTCTTTCAGCCATGGTACTTGGGTCTTTCTACTTTCCTGGAAGATGAGGATCTTATTTGCTAGGAGGTCCGGTCCAATTCTTCTCAGGTGTCCATAGAAAGTCAGTTGCCTTTCTCTTATCTTATCGAGGTCGAAATGTTCTCGCATTTTTCATACAGCTCTTTATTTGATCTCAAACGGAAGATAGACTCATTTCTTGTTGCTTTCTTGGGCCAAAGAATTTTCCTCAGAAATTTACGCTCTTTCTTTTCTATGTCGGTATTCCTCTTTCTGGCAATTATCTCTGCTGCACAGAGGCATTTAGGTTTCACCGCGGTATTATAATGTCCGAGTTTGGCTTGATAGGAGAGAGATTTATTAATATTATTATTACTATTATTATTTGGAGGGATGTAATTACTGTTGCGTGTTTCTGTGGTGGTTGGTAGTGTGGTATGTTGTCTGAATATGATGAGCAGAGTGTTGGGACGGACACATACACCCAATCCCCGAGCCAGCAGAATTAATCAGAAGTGATTAAAATCACCGACCCGGCAGAGAATCGAACCAGGGACCCTGTGAACCGAAGGCCAGTACCCTGACCATTCAGCCAACGAGTCGGACCATTATTATTATTATTATTATTATTATTATTATTATTATTATTATTATTGACTATTAATGGCGAATTTATGGCTGCTGGCCCTCTTACACTTAAATATAATATAAAAGGTTGATGATATATTACAAACAAAGGATTTAAACTTAACAACGGTATTATTTATTATTATTATTATTATTATTATTATTATTATTATTATTATTATTATTATTATTATTATTATTATTATTATTATTATTATTGATTTAAGCCCACTAAGGAGCGCTGATGACTAGTTCTTCCTCGATGCTCTTCTTCGTTCCCAATATCTCTTGAGCCCTGCTGATAATTTCTCCTTTCTCTCCTGCGAAAGGGGCTTCCGATTTCTAGGAACTCTAGGTGGTGGGGTCCAAGACTGTACCATAGCACAAAATTTGGAACGATTTTCTATATCAATGTCTGAAATCCCAGCCGAATCCAAGTCCCTCTATACTTCATTAAGCCACAAGCTACCAGTCTTGTAGCTTTTAACCAAAGAAAAGATCTTCTTGGTAAGCCTGTTGCTGTCCATTCGTTGTAGGTGTCCGTAGAACTTAAGCCTCCTACGTCGCATGCTGGTATTGGCTGATTCTAACTGTCGATACAGCTCAGAGTTCGATTTAAGTCTGTAGGTTCCATCTGGGAGCAATCTCGGTCCATGAATTTTCCTGAGGATACGTCTTTCGGCTTTCTCTAGATCATCCATGGTACCTTTTTTGTTCATCAGGAGGGTCTCTGAGGCGTACAAAAACTGTGGTCTGACAACAGTTTTGTAATGACAGATCTTTGCATTTTTCGAAATGCACCTCTTATTATAATGGTTGTGGGATAGTTGGTACGCTGCATTGAGTTTGTTACACCTTTCTAGGATGGATGTACCGTCTCTACCATTGGGATGGACCCATTCACCAAGATAGCGGAAGCGATTGACTTTCCCAATCGTTCCATGTATGGTCGTCAAAGGGGGGTTTCCGGGATGCCGAGTCTCAAAGTACTTAGTTTTGTCGTACGATATGTGTACGGTATTATTTTATGTAACAAATGCAAATTCATTTAAATACTGTAAGTACGTACATCTGTTTAGTGTAACTTAAAATCTTAATGACAATTATTGCCATTTACTCACACAATGATACATTATTCACAAAGGCAGTTCTATGCTTCAGTAAATAATTACGTCACGTAGATCTAAAGGTCATCAAATTCGTAGATTCGTAGTAGTGATTTTAATTTTTAAATCCCGATAACTTGTCACAATATCAGGTTATGAAAACTTTTTCACATTAAAAAATCTGAAGTAATTTCTACTAGAAGCGTATTTGGACCAGCCCAGGCGTTCAACAGTTGAAGGAAGAGGAAAATTCTCCAGAACAAATTAAATTAATTTCCGCATGATAACAGCAGAGAGAGTTCATACTCCGTTGCACGCCTTATCTTTAATCATCTTTCTGCTCAGCGAACGAAGTTATTTCGCTGTGAAATTAGAACAGCTTGTACGTGACCTAACAGTAGTTACAAATACCGAGATTATTTTCAGTTCCGATGCTACTGACAAAGCCAGATTATTATGTCAAAGCTGTCAATGTCAGTACAACAATGAGCAGCAAATATTCAAACGATTCTGAGCGAGTTGGACGTGTGTTTAGGGGCGCGCACCTGTAAACATGCGTTCGGGAGATAGTGGGTTCAAACCCCACTGTCGGCAGCCCTGAAGATGCTTTTCCGTGGCTTCGAATTTTCACATTAGGCTGGGGCTGTCCACGGCCGCTTCCTTCCCACTCCTAGCCCTTTCCTGTCCCATCGTCACCATAAGACCTATCTGTGTCGGGGTGACATAAACCCAATTGTAAAAAAATACCAGAAGGGTGTATCCACAAGACTTGGGCACGGGATCTGATGATAATGATGCGTGTTGTTTAAAGGGGCCCTAATAGTTTGAAAGGAGACGAAATGTAATGAAAATTTAAAATTCCAAAATGCATCCACTGACCATAATTCAAAACTTGATGAAGAATGAATAGATGAATATGATTTGAAAATAATCAGCGGATCCAACTCACAATACTGAAAGTTGGAAATAATTCCAAACTCGATCCACTGACTCCTAATGGTACTTATCGCTAGTAAAGTAGAACCATGGTATTTGTCATGTTGCGGTACTAATCAAAAGTAGCGTAGACTCACGGTGTTCCACACGTTATGGTAATACTCACAAGTATTGTAGGCCTACATCGCACAGGTAACACAAACGTATGGTATTTCTGACATAATGGCGCCACTCATAGGCAACGCAAACCCATGGTGTTCCTCACATAGGTGTACTAATCACGGGCACCGGTATTCCGTGGTGTTCCTAACGTAGTGGGTACTAATCACAGGCAACGTAAGTGCGTGTTGTTCCTCACATAGGTGTACTAATCACGGGCGCCGGTATTCCGTGGTGTTCCTAACGTAGTGGGTACTAATCACAGGCAACGTAAGTGCGTGGTGTTCCGCATATAGTGGTACTAATCACAGGTACTGTAAACCGACAGTGAACCACTCTGCTGCTACTAATCACAAACCTACCGTGTACCTAACATAGAGGTACTACTCGCAAGTAAAGGCAATCCCTGGTGTTCCCCGCGTGATGGTACCAATCACAAGAAGTTTCATGGTTCTAATTCAATTATCCCTTGATCGGCCCTTTTAGTCGCGTCTTACGACGGGAATTGGATACCGCGGATGTATTCCTCGTCTGGGTCCCCCCCACCTACACGGGGGCTCACGGGATCTGACGTAAAATTCACGACGCCATCACAATTAAGTTGTATTCTTTGTGATTGAAAGACATTTATCGCGCATTTTAACTTGTCGAATGAGCCTACATGTCTCGCAAAAACGAGATCTCTATGAACGAGATCTTCCAGAAAGCAGTACCCCCCCCCCCCCTTACACGGTATATTAAAGATTAATGTTACTTTTATTTTTTCACTTAGAAGACAACAGAGCGAGTGCAGTTTTCTCGGTTGTTCCCTCTTAGTAGCATCTTACAGCATGCAGTTGGTACTGATAATGCATTGTTTGACCCTATCCACAGGGGAGGTAAATATTTCCGATAAAAACAGAAAGAAACTGAAGGCTCAAAAAGTGAAAGACATTCTAGACCTCTTAATCATTATTTTTATTTGCGAATTGACAACTTAGGATAACGCTACAATTTCATTTTTTCTTTGAAGTTTTCTCTTCCCCCAGTACTCCTTCCTATGGGCGCTTATGCTGTTTCTTCTGTTCATACGTCCAGGATCTTCCAGTATTTTCAACTTGAAACCCTTCCAAATTTTGAATCACGGTCTGAAATGTTTTCCTGAAATTCCTGGATGTTGGAATTTACGAAATTCCTTAATGGATGCCGCCGTTATTTCCTTGTTCTACAGGTAGTCGAATAACTTTTTCGTTAGTCTGGTTTTGTCCATTCTGTACAAATATCCGAGAATTGATAACCTTCTCTTTTCCATGGTTTCTGAAATTTTCTCCACATTTCTTGTAGACTTCATTGTTGTTCCGAAGTTTCCAGCTGGTTTCATTCTGGATTGGGCCCAAGATTTTCCTTATTACTTTCTTTCTAGGATCCCCAGCTCCTCCAATTTGCAATTCATCGAGGGGCATTAGAGAACTTCTTTTTTACTACAGTGTCGTCTTCTTCGTTTCCTTAATCCATGCTGTAGTGGTCTCTTCTCTCCAGAAGTAATCAAATATATGTTTGGTAAGTCTGTTTGCGTACATTCTGTACAGATGTCCGAGAAACGCCAGTCTCCTGTTCTTCATGGTCGCTGAGATTCTTTCCACCTTCTGGTAAACTACTTTGTTGCTCCGAAGTTTCTATCCGCTTTCAGGTTGGACAGCTCCCATAATTTTTCTAAGGATTTTTCTTTCCAGTACCTCTAGCTTCTCCAGCTTGCAGTTCATCGACAAGCATTCATTATTATTATTATTATTATTATTATTATTATTATTATTATTATTATTATTATTATTATTATTATTATTAACGAAAGGAGAAGTTGCATACCTCAAACAGACGGTAAGTGGCACAGAAAGAACAACTGGAAGTTAATCCAATGCCACATGAATACTGTTCCATCTTATTGCATTCTAAAAGTGTGATCCAATAAAGCGGGAAACTGAGATATTGCGACAGCATCTCGCGAATAACATTTCGTGTCTCATATTCACAAATCAATTCCAGAGACAATAAAGAGCGAGACTAAACCAAGCCAGGGGAAGGAATTTGGAATTCTCCTAATGTACGAATATTGCAGCAGAATGGGATGAATAAAATGTACAGCAGCAAGAGGAATCTACGCAAAATATCGTACATGAAACGAATAGGGAGATAAAACAAGACAGATGAAATATTTCTTGCCATGCGTGCCATATCTTCACCCTAACAGCTGATGTTATGTAGGGGACAAACTGGGGCAAGTATCCGTTTTATGGGACGAGGAATTAGAAATAATTTACCCAGGGAACAATAAATTTCCAAATCGTTTGAAATAATTTAAGATGATAATAATGCTTGTTTTAAAGGGGTGTAATATGTAAGGTCATCGGCCCCTAATGGTACGAAATGAGACGAAACGTAACGACAATTTAAAAGTCCAAAATCAACCAGTGACTAGGATTCAAAACGTGATGACGAAGAAAGAATGGATGGATATGAATTTAAAACAATCAGTAGATCCGTCCCGCAACGCCCATATTCCCAGAAGCTGTCGTAAAACAATAGTATTAGTGACCAAGGGATTACCTCTAAATCACAATCCTGAAACGATGATGCTAGCTGTCTAAAGGGGTCCAAAATCCACGCCATCGGCCCCTCATAATGATACTTATCACTAGTAAAGTAGAACCATGGTACTTGTCATTTTGCGGTACTCATCAAAAACAGCGTAGACTCGCGGTATTCCACACATTATGGTACTACTCACAGGTAATGTAATACGCGCATGTAACGCAGACCTGTGGCGTTTCTCACATTGCGGCGCCACTTACAGGCAACGCAAACCTATAATGTTCCTCACATAGGTGTACTAATGACAAGGACTCATACTACCCCGTGGTGTTCCTCACATAGTGGGTACTAATCATAGGCAACGCAGACCAACGATGTCGCTCATATAGTTTTACTATTTATTTATTATATATATATGCGTTAGGCCCTCTAAGGAGCACGTAGAACCATTAGTTAGCATTCTTCTTCTTGTTTCTCTTATCCTCCCAAAACTTCTTCATCCTCGCACTGTGAGTCTGTCGTCTTTCTTGAGTCCATGCCTCCTGGAGTTTCAAGTTTCTTGTACATTGTTTGGCTTCAAAGCTGTGCAAGTTAATTTTGTGTCTAAATGTAGCCCGTGTAGTTGTCAGTGGGTCAACGCCGACTTCTGCGAGATCTTTTTGGGTGTCAGCAAGCCACCGTACTTTATTTTGTCGGGTTCCGCTGATAATGAGGAAGATTTTCTTGGTCAGTCGCGAGTCGTCCATTCGTGCTAGATGTCCGTAGAATTGCATACGTCTTTTCCGGGCGATTGAAGTGAATCTTTCGGTCAGCGAGTAGAGTTCTTCCGAGCTTTTTCGCATCCATATTCCATCTTGGAACTTTGGTCCAAATATTTTCGTAAGTATTTGCCGTTCCATTTTCTCGATGCCATTGATATTGATGGTCAGTGTTGATGTTTCAATCGCGTAGAGTGCTTCAGCAAGAACTACTGTATGGTAGTGACGCAGCTTGGCTTGGATGGAAAGGGATTTCTTATTGTAGATATTCCAGGTGACTGTGTAGGCTTTACGTAATTTTTCGGCACGGGTTTTGTTGGCTATCCCGTCGTTACCAGTGCTTCCGATAATTTCACCTACGTACTTGAAATGTTTTACTCCTGTGATATTGCCATATTTGGTCCCAAGTGATTCCACACTGGTGTTCTTGGAGTCCATGTATTGTGTTTTCTCATATTATATTTGGAGGCCAGACTTAATAGCAATCTCATGCAGATTCTCAAGAGCGGTTCTGGCTTCCTCGGGAGTGCGGGTGATTATTGCTAGGTCGTCAACAAAGGCAAGACACATAATATTGATTCGCTTATCTCTCGTTCCCATATTTATCCCGTGTACTATTTATTTATTTATTTATTTATTTATTTATTTATTTATTTATTTATTTATTTATTTATTTATTTATTTAT
Organism: Anabrus simplex; assembly: GCF_040414725.1. Taxonomy (NCBI): domain Eukaryota; kingdom Metazoa; phylum Arthropoda; class Insecta; order Orthoptera; family Tettigoniidae; genus Anabrus; species Anabrus simplex. Next base: position 20,516,784 of record NC_090274.1, on the reverse strand, counting down.
TTATTTATTTATTTATTTATTTATTTAATATCAAAACAAATACAGGAACCCTACTTTACCATAGGTATATTAGGGTTATAGTTTAAAATCACAACAAAGAGATGTTCTTATTAATTTAGTTTACAAAAAAAATTAATGAATGTGAGAAACTGCACATAACAGCATTGTCTCTTGAGTACATTATACAGTGGTTTAGAAATTTCCAGGTTACAACCATTCAGGTGATACTGCAAAAAATATCTTCCCATTTCAAACACTGGACACTCAAATATTTAATGATTTACTGTCTGAACTGATCCACAAAAGCATAAGTAGCGGTCTGTAACATTAAGTTTAAAGCGTACTAATTACAGGTGGTATTCCACATGCAGTGGTACTAATCACGGATACTATAAATCCCACCCTGATTCACACAAACCTATTTTGTACCTAACATAGTGGCGCTACTCTCAACTAAAGGTGTTCCCTGCATGATGGTACAAATTACAAGTAGTCGAAAATGGGTAGAATTAAACTTTGTATAAGTAATTTCTTAGCCTTTTAAATGAGTGTAATGAGTAGAAAGTTCGCTGGCACATTTTTGTTAAGTGTTCAGACCAGGTTAGTATTTTGTCAATGATTCGGCCAAGATTCTTCACGTGGTATTTCAGACCGATTTCTGTTTCTTGGAACATAATCGGAGGAATGCCTTTCCCCTCCAATTTACTGTGATTATATATAGGATGAGGAGTAATGGACTGGAATAATTTATCAAGGAAAATGTTCGATAAATTTCAAAAGTTCCTTGAAAAATGTGTAATAAAAAGCTAGGTAAACAACTGATAGAGAATCCGCGACCGCAGCGACAGCCCTAAATACAGATCATTGATGATTTTTTTTTAATTTGCTTCACATCGCACCGACACAGATAGGTCTTACGGCGACGATGGGACAGGAAAGGGATAGGAATGGGAAGGAAGCGGCCGTGGCCTTAATCAAGGTACACTCGGCAGGCCTGAAAATGGTTTTCCGTGGTTTCCCATTTTCACACCAGGCAAATGCTGGGGCTGTACCTTAATTAAGGCCACGGCCGCTTCCTTCCCACTCCTATCCTGTCATATCGTCCTATCGTCGCCGTAAGACCTATCTGTGTCGGTGCGACGTAAAACAACTAGCATAAAAAATTAATGTACAATCCCAGCATTTGCCTGGTAAGTAAAGTAAAACACGTGTCCTTATCCCGACGTGGTGCAGCTCTTCTCACGCACACCCCCCATTGGAGGTGAGCTGCATGTACCATTTCAACCACATACCAGCCCTCCTACCATCCTTAAATTTCTAGCAGTACCCGGAATCGAAGGCGGGCCCCCCGACGACGGTATCTAATAATGCTAACCGTTACGCTTCGCAGGCGGACTTTTTTTTTGCTAGTTGCTTTACGTCGCACAGACACAGATAGGTCTTATGGCGACGATGGGACAGGAAAGGCCTAGGAATGGGAAGGAAACGGCCGTGGCCTTACTTAAGGTACAGTCCCAGCATTTGCCTGGTGTAAAAATGGCAACACTGCACCCTTGAGCTCCGTGCCACGCACTTTGGAACGCTCTAGTACAGACTCTACTTGCAAGTACGATAGGATGGATACCTCGGTGGAACACCAAACTAACTCAAAACTACAGAATAATAAGATTATGAAAGACTGAAGTTAGTAACAAACTCATTCCAGTTCACACCAGAAGAGCAAGTTCACAGTACACCTCATTAGTGGTTAATGTGGCCTCCATATTGAAGAGCGAAATTCCCAGGTGAAAATCAAATTAGACCGCGGATTTGTGTTTCATTACTGGTTGAAGGAACGCTTTCTCGACACGATATTCCCGGGTAGCGAGACCTTAAGGAGTTAAATCGGGACTTGAGCTATTCGCTTCTCATTCATCTCCATAAACGCTCGTCGTCTGAAGTTACGGGCGCCCAACTCTTGTATTTCACACGGAAATCCAATAACCAGAAGCATTACTGCTGCTTTCCGCCCTCCACTTGCTCCCTTTCCTAAACTTACTTCACCAAAAAACCCTTTCCTTGGCGCTTTCAATATCCGGAGATTTCTTGCTGCAGAGAAAAAGCAAGCGGATTTACCAAAAATAAAATGTACACAAACGTTCGTATTAGAGTGATATCCTGATGGGGAGGCAATTACACTGGAATTAATATTCATCGGCCGTGGGTAGTTTGCTAGAATGGAGGGGAAGTGGAAATAAGGATGAAGAGGGGAGGATTAGGAAAACATAAAAGTCATAAAATACCTCTTCGTCTTCCTTCGTAGCCTACAGGGAGGCCATAAAGTCGTGTTCCGCTATGTACATTGTAGTAAAAGTATACTGGTATACCAGTCCCCGAATTCTGCAATAAACGTTAAAACACACCGTCATTTACAGTAGCAAAACGGATATGAAATTGGAGCAAAAGAAAGGAATAAGAAACGACAAAGTACGGGAGATTATATAACTCTTAATTTTAGTAATTAATATCAAAAACATCCTAGGGATATGAACTGATATTTTACGTAAATAAAAATTCATAAAGTATGAGAATATATTCTTTATTTATTCCTAAAAATGACCATCCTTTTCTTAATCATCGTTATCCGGTCGATTACATTAGCAGTTTGCCTTTTTTCTACCGCTACGAGCGCTAATGTGAACCAGTGCATTCTTTCACTTAAGCAACACTACGAGCGCTAATGTGATTCAATGTAGAGTTTCACTTAAGCCCTTATAACTACATTTGGTTCGGACATTTTTCAAAAATCAGCAAACGCCTGAGGGTTCTGAACCAAGGAACACATTACAGAAAGAATTAAGTAAATAAGTTGAAATTAAATGGCGTGTGCCTTTTAGTGCCAGGAGTGTCCGAGGACATGTTCGGCTCGCCAGGTGCAGTCTTTTTATTGGATTGCCCGTAGGCGACCTTCGCGTGGTGATGAGGATGAAATGATGAAGAGAACACATACCAACATCCCCCGTGCCAGCGAAATTAACCAACGATTGTTAAAATTCTCGAGCCTGCCGGGAATCGAACCCGGAATCCCTGTGAAAAAGGCCAGCACGCTAACCATTTGGCCATGATGATGCTTGGTGTTGTTTAAAGGGACCTAACATCTAGGTTATCGGTCCCTAATGGTACGAAATGAGACGAAATGTAATGACAATTTTAAACTACAAAATTTATCCACCGACCAGAATTCATAACGTGATGCCTAACAATGAATGGATGAATATAAATTTAAAACAATCAGTGGATCCGACCCGCAATGCCTCGCCTTCCCAGAAACGATATTAATCACTTAGGGACTGCTCCCAAAGCACAATCCTGAATCGATTATGCTTGTTGTCTAAAGGTCAGCGGTCCCTCATAATGGCAGTTATCGCTAGTAAAGTAGAACCATGGTATTTCTCAATTTGCGGTACTAATCAAAGGTAGCTTAAACTCACGGTGTTCCAAACGTTATGGTACTACTCACAAGTATTGTACGTCGTACACGTAACGCAGACCTTAGGTGTTTCTCACACAATGGCGCCACTCATAGGCAACGCAAAACTATGGTGCACCTCACATAGGTGTACTGATCACAGGAACCCGAACTATCCCGTGGTGTTCCTCACATAGTGGCTACAAATCACAAACAACGTAAACCAGTGGTGCTCCGTATATAGTGGTACCAATCACAGATACTGGAAACCCACAGTGAACCAGTGAACCACGCTCTGCTACTACTAATAACAAACCTATTGTGTACCTAACATAGTGGTACTACTCGCAAGTAAAGGCGACCCATGGCTTTCCCCGCGTGATGATACTAATCACAAGTAGTTTCATGGTTCTAATTCAATCATCCCTTGGTCGCCCCCTTTAGTCGCCTCTTACGACAGGCAGGGGATACCGTGGGTGTATTCTTCATCTGCGTCCCCCACCCACAGGAGGTTATTTAACTATGGAGCCGGACCGTAAATAAGTTCATTTCCCTAGGATTTGAATCAAAAAGAAAACGAGTAAAGAAATAAGCGATTTTAGGCTGTTTTCCGGAACTGCATTTACGCTGGAAGTTCGCTCCGAGATTTGTTTTTTCTTATTTTGATAGAACAATCCAAGACTCACAATTTGAAAGCTGTCCTGACCCTTTAGCCCTTGAACTTTCTGCACAATTGAGGAAATTGCTTAATTTTTCCCCTGCTTTGACTTTCAAGAAACGTTTTCAACAAAGTAAGTAAGTAACGTTTAAGAATATGGAGATAGGATATCGATTTCTTTAATGAATCTTCTGATATTTGAGGTGGATGTCATTACTGATTCCCCCTGTTCTAGTTCTGTTCAATAACATTCATGCATGGTCTCGTTTTCTCAACGCTATGTCATATCCTCTTCAGCGACGTAAGAAATATTACTCCGACCGGGGGCTATGCCATACCGCACAGTAGGTACTTTGTGTCAAATGCATCAAACTTCAGTTCTATTCCCTCTCGCACAAGATGGAGATGGATCGGGGACTTCCTGCTAAGGGAAATAGAATCTAATTCTTCGTCCTTCTCTCTACACTCACACAAGCAGATAGAAACAGTCTCCCTCACATGTGTGCGAGGAGAACGCCCTTTCCACCCTAACTTTTACTGCGGCTGCTTCGCAAAGTGCATCCCTGTTTGTGCAGAGGGAAACATCTGTGCCACGAGAATTGGATCAATCGATTCGTCGAGGAAATTTCCTCAAGCAACTCAACTATACCTCAGGAGAAGTTGTATACAGTAAGTTTATGATCATTTCCATGTACTTAGTTCTCAACATTACCTGCACTACTCTCTTACCGGGTGGGCAAAGTAAAATGCCTCAGAATGAGAGGAAAGACAGGTCTCAGAGAAGCAGAGAAGTATCAGCGCAACATCCTTCGCAAAATTATGGGTCCTAAGACTCCGAGGAAGAGAACACCTATAAGGTAGGGGGCCTATATTTCGTCCCCTTAGCAGATTTGTACTTGTAGAAATTCGGGAATATTGTGGACACGGCTAGAAATTGGTATATATTACTGAATATATTCTCCACTTACAGGCAAGTTACAATGCAACTATTACAACGTAAGGTACTCAATATTTGACATACACACTACAAAAACTAAACTACCAGAAATGTGTTCGTAATTTCGTCCCCCACCAAACTTATTAACAGTATAATTAATTTTAATAAATTTTCCCTTTCTAACCTTACCAAACACTTTCCCTATAATGAATTACTTGAAGGCCATTTATAAAAAATGTTTTCCTGATGTTATTTTTAACATTGTCTTTCAGCGTTACTCGTGTAATGTTAAACGTTTTACTTGCACGTTTGTCCCTTACTGCCTTAATAGCGTTTTTCATAGCCTCCTTATCCCACTCCTTGCGTTTTCCCATCTCCATAAGTAACAAGTAAAATGAAGGGGGACGAAATTACGAACATTTCCTGATTTATCATAATAGCCGCTACTGTAACTCACGCCAACCACCTCACTGTAGCGATTACACGCCAAGAACTACACCACACGACTGAAATGCAGTCCAGTATTTCATACACATGAAAATGAAAACCTACAACCTGTTTTCCAGTCATTGACCGGGTCAGGGATGTAATGAATGAAGCAGATATAGGCTATTAGTACGATGGGGTCGCCACTCCCAAAGTGATTTAGTAATGACTGATAGATGCTATGAAATGAGAATGGAGAGTGTTGCTGGAATGAAAGATGACAGGGAAAACCGGAGTAGCCGGAGAAAAACCTGTCCCGCCTTCGCTTTGTCCAGCACAAATCTCACATGGAGCGACAGGGATTTGAACCACGGTATCCAGCGGTGAGAGGCCGACGCGCTACCGTCTGAGCCACGGAGGCTTCTTCATACACATATCAGTGTTCATTCTAGGAATATTAGACCCTTAATTTGAATGCTGCACTAACTCAGCTCAGCATGAAAAATGAATCCTCCTTGTGGTGCACACAACCAACTCTCACACCAAGACAACGGGATGAGGCGTTCGGCTCCATGGCTAAATGGTTAGCGTGCTGGCCTATGGTCACAGGGGTCCCGGGTTCGATTCCCGGCAGGATCGGGAATTTTAACCTTAATTGGTTAATTTCTCTGGCAAGGGGGCTGGGTGTATGTGTCGTCTTCATCATCATTTCATCCTCATCATGACCCGCAGGTCGCCTACGTGCGTGAAATCTAAAGACCTACACCTGGCGAGCCGAACTTGTCCTCGGACATACGCCATTTCATTTCAGGGCGTCCACGATGAGCGAAAAGCTGAACAGCGACTGGATAGAAGAGAGAAGACAGGCGTCCAGAGAAAAAATGCAATGCTTTCGGGATGCAAAAATGTTTCCAGAAATTCCTTATAGTTAATTGGCGTGTCCCTAACAGCCCTAAACGAAAAAATAATAATATTATCGATTTTACGTCCCCACTAACTACTTTCACGGTTTTCGTAGACGTCGAGATACCGAAATTTTCTGATATATTTTTGGGCTTGATGTGTATCTGCAAATTATATCACCGATCTCCAGACACCCTTGTAACCATGGCAACCGGTGTTCGTCCATGAATACCAGGTCAGTAGCGCCATCTTCATCACTGTGCGCTTTTTTCTTGTAACTAAATAAAAGCCTGAGAAAATCCCGTATAAAGTGAACCCCGTTCTACTTCTCAGTCCAGTATTAAGATCCTAGAACTGGCTGGAGAACGAACCCAGGGTCTTGGAATAAGAGACAGGTACGCTGCCTCTACACTATAGGATTGAATAATAATAATAATAATAATAATAATAATAATAATAATAATAATAATAATAATAATATGCAATTATTTGGAAAACAAAGTTCATGACAACATCATTAATGCTCCTCAAAATATCATAATTGAGGAGTTGGATGCAATAACAGCGTAAGTAGATTTACGTTATTTTGAGAAACAGAAGCTTGAAGTTTATAAATGTTCTGAGTTAAAAGTAATGTTCGGAATCAGCCTGAATTTCATTTAAAGACATTTAAAAGAGCCGAAAAATGTATTTCCCAAAGAATTTTATTGATCTGTTAGGTAATAAGAAGCACAGAGTTATTTAAACTTTCCTTTTATACGCTGCTGTTGCATGAAGAGCAGGAATATTATATTTTGCCACACACCAGTATTGATCAGGGAGTTAGGAAAGCATGATCGCCCACTATAGAGGAACAGAAGTGGCAGTTTATCCCACCTCAGTTCTCCAAAATATCTAAACTTACTAAAATCAAGTACAAAATCCTTTTAAAAAAGCAAAAATTTGTCAACTAGGTAAAAAATTAAGCTTATTCTTTATTTAATATTCACCTTTTTCGTTCGTTATTGCGTAAAAGGCCGGAAGAGGTTTGTTACAGTGCTCTCCCCAACTATGATATTAGGCTACGGTAATTGCCCACCCCCTCCCCAACAAATATTTGAAATGTTATAAAATTAGAAACATTCCTTACTGAACAACTTTTATTCCTATTTTCATTTACAAAGTGATTCCCTAAACCTAAAAGGAAAGAAACAAAAAAAACAGATCAAAAGTATATAATTGGGATTTAGACAGTGTGTGTCTTACTTGTTTGAAATACTCAAATTGAGCAAAATCAGGATGATTCATCTTCACATGCTGCATTAGCAGACTCTAGGGAATCATTACACACAGACATGACTTTCATACATCACTCAAAATTTTCAGGTTTTAAGTATTTCATTAGTGAAAGAACATCAACCCTTTTGTCTGCACCAGCCACAAAACCTTCTCTTCCACTCGCTGACATCTTCTCCAGCCAAAGAACTGGCGGCAATTGAACGTGCCGCTCGTGAAGCATGCCTCATCTAGCTCCTCAATTAACAATAACATAATATCCCGGACAGATTGCTTTAAATACCTGGGAGAATGGATAACAAATAACACAAAAGAAATGGTGCCTATAAATATAAGAGTAAACAAAATGGAAAGGATGTTTCATATGACAAAAAATATATACAATAAGAAATACCTATTCTGGAACTTGAAATTAAGACATTATCAAACAGTAGCCCGGTCAGAAATTTTATATGCAGTAGAAACTTTTAACCTTACAAGAACTGGAAATCTTGAAATTTTTCAGAAAAATACAGGGACCTATAAGAAACAGCCATGCCGAATTCAGACTAAGATCAGAGAGCTATATTTAAAAGTTGAAAAACTGGCAACTGTAATAAGCAAAAGAGGATTCCAGTTTTTTGGACACATTTATTTTATAGAATTAATAACAATAGACTAACTAAATAAATTTTCAACTTATTGAACAGTTACAAATCCAAGCCAACGTAGTTTATTGAAATTGAAAAGGATATGAAAAACGCTGGAATTAAAATAGATACGATAGAAAACAGAACGCGTTTCAGAGAAGTAACTTGAAAGGCAGGGTTTCGGGAGAGAAAGAAATTAACAACTGGAAGAAAATGGACTCAAGAGGAAAAGGAGCAACATTCCGAGAAAATGAAGGAAGTTTGGGAACGAAGAAACTTAAATGCAAAGAAAAGTAACCAAAGTTGTTGTATCGTACCCTGAAAAGGGTTATTCGAACAACAATAATAATAATAATAATAATAATAATAATAATAATAATAATAATAATAATATTGGCTTTACGTCCCGCTAGATCTTTTACGGGTTTTACGGACGCCAAGGTGCAGGAATTTAGTCCCGCAGGAGTTCTTTTACATTCCAGTATATCTACCGACACGGGGCTGACGTATTTGAGCACCTTCAAATACCACCGGACTGAGCCAGGATTGAACCTGCCAAGTTGGGGTCAGAAGGCCAGCACCTCAGCCATCTGAGCCACTCAGTCCGGCAAGAAGCTACTAAGAGGAGAACCACCAAATACTCTCTACTCTCTCTCTCTCTCTTTCTCTCTCCTAAGTCCAAAAGCATATCCATGATTCTGTGCTTTCGGGCGTGGCGCGGAAAATTGTACGAATGTGAATCATATTTATTATCAATTTTTGTTAAAATTACCTCAAGTTCTCAGATTTCAATACACACAGAGAGAAAGACAAAGATGTTAGATTTCGTCTCGCAAATAATTACTTAACATGCCAGAAACCTATAATTCAATTTGAACCCCCTTCAAATGCGATCGGACTCAGCTGGGATCGAACCTGCTCCTTAGGGAAAAGACAAGGATTAACTGACTGTGTCAGTGTGACCGGCATTATTATCCCTACCGTTAGTGTAAGATCCCTTAAAGCTTGATTTCATGCACTAACTTCAAGGTCAACTTTTATTACATATCATAAACTTTTACTAATACACTGTAAACGACATTTCGTCTCGTGTGATGTCTGGCTTTGTTTTTCCCGTTAAATAGTGAGTTAAATATTAGTTACTGTCAATGATTCCAATTCCTCATCTTCCTTAAGCTAAGCTAAAACACCCTCGCACAATATCAAGCTGTCTAAAAATGCCACCTCTGTATGTCTGATATCATTGTCGTGAACACCTGTGTCACTACCGCGTGTTCCAGTCGAATGGAGTTGGGGGTTAGGTCAGTGGAACTGGTCTTGCGTGTCAACAGAGTCATGTGGAAGAATAGAATATGACATATCTATCAAACACAAGCTATAAAATAATAGTACTTAAATAAATAATCCATTCACAAAATATTACTCAACAGCCGCACACGCATTTAATACCATAACAAAATAAACTATTTCCTCTCATATCTCCAAATGACGAAGTACTTCAGAAAAATGTTCAAAATTATGGGGAAAAATAATATTAAGGCACTTTAAGTAACAGACTGGACAGCACTAGCACTTTCCTACCTAATATTTTAGATCATTCATGTGTATCCAAATGCTAAACAACCTAATGTAAACAACTTTGAAGATAATTTCTCACACCATCATTCGTACTGTATATTTCATGAGAAAAACATTTGTATGAGTGAATCGTGGTCTTGGTTCCTATAATTTGATGCCTTATTCTTTAATATACAGTATATTTGTTCAATACGCATTTTGGTGATAAGTTCGCCTAATTCTGTTCTTTATTTCTTAATCGGTTTAACCTCCAAGGTTGGTTTTTCCCTCGGACTCAGCGAAGGATCCCACCTCTACCACCTATACCATTGCCTACTGTCCATCTCACAACATTATCGAGGTCATTTTTCAGTTGCTCACAATCTTGTAACTTATTTATTACTCTATAGAGAATAACATCATCCGCAAAAAGCCTTACCTCTGATTCTACTCCTTTACTCATACCATTTATATATATAAGAAAACATAAAGGTCCAATAACACTGCCTTGAGGAATTCCCCTCTTAATTATTACAGGGTCAGATAAAGCTTCGCCTACTCTAATTCTCTGAGTTCTATTTTCCAGAAATATAGCCACCCATTCAGTCACTCTTTCGTCTAGTCCAACTACACTCATTTTTGCCAGTAGTCTCCCATGATCCACCCTATCAAAAGCTTTAGTCAGGTCAATCGCGATACAGTTCATTTGACCCCCTGAATCCAAGATATTATCTGCTATATCTTTCTGGAATCCTACAAGTTGAGCTTCAGTGGAATAACCTTTCCTAAAACCGAACTGCCTTCTATCGAACCAGTTATTAATTTCACAAACATGTCTAATATAATCAGAAAGAATGCCTTCCCAAAGCTTGCATGCAACGCATGTCAAACTTACTGGCCTGTAATTTTCATATATATATAGCTAGTTGTTTTACGTCGCACCGACACAAATAGGTCTTACGGCGACGATGGGACAGGAAAGGGCTAGGAGTGGGAAGGAAGTGGCCGTGGCCTTAATTAAGGTACAGCCCCAGCATTTGGCTGGTGTGAAAATGGGAAACCACGGAAAACCATTTTCAGGGCTGCCGACAGTGGGGAACGAACCCTGTAATTTTCAGCTTTATGTCTTATCATCCTTTCCTTTATACTCAGGGGCTACTATAGCAACTCGCTATTCGTTTGGTACAGATCAGGAAAGTAAGTTGCCTCAAATTAAGCTTGCGTGAGGGAGATGGTGAGAAATGCCGGAATGTACCTTAAAGGCCGTTCACACTTCCTTCCCAGGCCTAAACATTTCCTATTCTACAGCCACCCTCAGTTTAGTTATGACGTTGCAGCACCGTGTAACAGAAATGGCACGACAGGTGCTTTCTCTTTTTATATATATATTGGAAACTATGATTGTCGGGGTAGGAACTAGGGACATAATACTCTGTAGGAATATATAGCACTGACAGGACAGTAAAATTAACCTTCAAACTACCATCCTTTCCGTTAACACACAGGAAGAGTTCCCATTTTACTAACAAAACACCCAATATAAATGTGACACTAAAGACTGTCTTCTTTCTACAATTTGATAAGATCATACCTTGATACAGAAGATACTGTGCAGGGAAAACAATGATCTTGACCAACCACCCACGGCACATTTCAACACAGTAGTAACACACTTGACAGGCACTTCACCACAGATCACTCACGAACGTTCACACACCCACCCACACACGGCACACAACAAACTGATACTGGCGCATTATGGGAACGACCACTCGCGTGTTTCAGGTTACACAAAGATAATCAAACGTGAAGATAGCCCAATTATGACACAAAAGCATATCATTGTTTTTTCCTTTATCATGTACAAATAATCACAATACACAAAAACAATGCCATAGAGCTTTTAATTCCTGTTTTGAAATCCTACCTGTTTTTACACGTAACTATAAAAAAACATGCTTGAAATTCTGGAAGAATTTCTTGGACTCTACCCTGTTAAATGTCACAACTACGAGATGAACTCCTGGTATTGATTTTTTACAACCAAGACGTCACGAATATAATTATTCTTTTTGCCATGGGCTTTACGTCGCACCGACGCAGATAGGTCTTATGGCGACGATGGGATAGGAAAGGCCTAGGAGTTGGAAGGAAACGGCCGTGGCCTTAATTAAGGTACAGCCCCAGCATTTGCCTGATATGAAAATGGGAAAACACGGAAAACCATCTTCAGCGCTGCCGATAGTGGGATTCGAACCTACTATCTCCTGGATGCAAGCTCAGATCCGCGCGCCTCTACGCGCACGGCCAACTCGCCCGGTACGAATATAATGAATATAATACTTGCAACGGTTGCACTTTTATGTCAGGGTAAAATGTTAGCTATCCATCTCGCATAACAGGACTTTTCTTTTTACGTCGCACGGATACAGGTGGGTCTTACGGCGACTATGGGCTAGGAAAGGGGTAGAAGTGGAAATGAAGATACCGTGGCCTTAATTAATTAAGGTACAGCCCCAGCATAATAGGACTCATTGTATTTCCGAAAAAGCCTCCGTGGCTCAGGCGGTTGTACGCTGGCCCCTCACCGCTGGGTTCCGTGGATCAAATCCCGGTCACTCCACGTGAGATTTGGGCTAGACAGAGCGGAGGCGGGACAGGTTTTTCTCCGGGTATTGCGGTTTTCCCTGTCATATAATTTCATTTCATCTGTCAGTCATTGATCATTGCCCCAGCGGAGTAGGCCTACGACAGGCTTCGGCAGCCGGCACAGTTCCCATCCTCGCCGCTAGATGGGGGCTTCATCCATTTTATTGCTGAGAACAGGCAGTGGATTTTCCGTTGCCTACGCTATAATACAAGGCCTTGAAATGCACTCATGGAAACGGGTGACATCCTAGTTCACCATTCCGCCGCTAGGATCGCGTCCTTGCCCCCTTGTATTCGCATGGCCGTATGTGTCAATAAGTAAATTATATCCTAAATAAAACGAACTGCATGTTTTTGCGAGTATTGACAGTACTTTATTTCTAGAGCGGTGGTGCATTGGCTTGGATATGTCATTGAAGTTTCAAAACTTTCCTTCTGTTGGGCTTCTTATCAAGTTTCAAAACTTTCTCTCTTCTACTTGAGCAATGTTGTCTAACAGAGGTCTCAGAAATTTTCATAGTAAAAAAAGAGGTGGTTTGTCGTCTTTACACTTTCTACACTTAATTTCGTTGTTGAACATGTTTTTCGAAAAATACGTACACCTTTTAGTAACTTTCTTCGGGACAAGTACTGCGTAGCGGACAAATTCCATCGTTCACTGCAGAAGTGCCACAGACGATGATTTTCGGTATCTGAGGGCTCCTCGATCTTGAAAACGAATAAGACACAATGTTGGACTTTGAGTAGTTGGGGAAGAGATATGTTCTAAACAACCTTTACAGTCTGTTTGTTCTTTTGCCACACGAACCATAATGACATTGTATTCCGCTTAGCGTCTTAGGTAGCTGAAGAAGAACTCGATATCATCGCTTGTTAGGTTCCTCGTCAATGCATAATGCAAATGTATACTTATGAGGTATTTTACGCCGGCCACAGTGGATTGGGTAGTCAAGATCTATGCCTGATACATTTCTCTCATGAATCTATTTTACTTTCTCTGAATGCATTTGAATTTTCTTAATATATGACAGGAAATAATTAATTAACCAACTGAGGCGTTCATCTTCAGTACTAAAAGATGCTCGTTTGTTCTCATTCCAGGAATATGTCCCATGTGAGGTGTTGCAAACGTCATGCGCATCGAATAATTTCATAAAATGCTCCACAAAACAAATGGTTTATTTTAAACTGTATTTAATGCTCTCGGGACAAACCACTTCCATACTTTTCAAACCAGGATTGTTTCAGGGGAAAATACAATATTTTTAGCTCTTGTTACATTCATTTTCTCCAAACTTGTTGGGCAAATTATGTTTCTGGTTGGTTTCCTAATTTAAGATTTCTGAGTTTGAAGAGGCCTCTCAAATGATCGCCGGTCACGGTAGCATTGTTTACAAAAAAGTGAAAATGAAAATCCACAGCCTGTTCCCAGTCATCTGACCGGGTCAGGAATGGAATGAATGAAGCCCCCATCTAGCGGTGAGGATAGGAAATGTGCCGGCTGCCGAAGCCTGTCGCACTCCTCTGGGGCAATGATTAATGACTGACAGATGAAATGAAATGTTAATGGAGAGTGTTGCTGGAATGAAAGATGACAGGGAAAACCGGAGTACCCGGAGAAAAACCTGCCCTGCCTCCGCTTTATCCAGCACAAATCTCACATGGAGTGACCGAGATTTGAACCACGGTATCCAGTGGTGAGAGGCCAGCGCGCTGCCGCCTGAGCCACGGAGGCTTAACTGTTTACAAAAAAAAGTCCAGTGACAAATTTTGGGATCGCCCGATTCTTATGACGTAACTCGGATCAAAACTTAGGAGCAGAGGTCTAATTTCATCATCTTGAAGTCGTATCTCATGCCTAATATTTCCTTTGTATAATGTTTCGAACATTGAACATTCACTGGAAACTTGTGAAACGAAATTACACTACCTTTAATTTCTCGTGATTAAACCATGACTGGAACTGCGAATGCTTAACATCAGACGAATACATAATACATTCAAGACCAACTCAGTTAATAAACACGTTTAAAGGCGCGAACCTGGTAGACAGGGGGCAAAAAAGCGACCCTAGCGGCCCGGCATTGAACTTCAGTGTGACCACTTCGATAGCGTTTTACGGGCTCTATTTCCAGGCCTTGTATTATAACGTAGGCAACGGGATTTTCACATTCCCGAAAATATAGAAATACCGGTACAGTTTACCCACTATTGCTTTGGGATCGTTGAATTCACACTTCCATACTCTCATCATACGGGAACTCATCAAAGATATCAGGTTAATCTTGGGAACAACCTTTGTCATAAAAAAATTCATATCTTGCATCCTGAAATATTCTTTAAGCGATACGCATAACAGTAAATCGACTAACATTTCTGATAGCTTACTTTCGTTCTTCCTTTCGTTTCTTAATTCGTTCATCCTCCAGGATCGGTTTTTCCCTGGGACTCAGCAAAGAATCCCACCTCTACCGCCTCAAGGGCAGTGTCCTGGAGCGTGACACTTTGGGTCGGTGGATAAAACTGGGAAGGAGGACCAGTACCTCGACCCGGCAGCCTCACCTGCTATGCTGAACAGGAGCCTTGTAAGGGATAGAAAGATTGGAAGGGATGGACAAGGAAGTGAGAAGGAAGCGGCCATGGCCTTAAGTTAGGTACCATCCCGGCATTTACCGGGTGGAAAAGTGCGAAACCACGGAAAACCACTTCGAAGATGACTGAGGTAGGATTCGAACCCAGCTATACTCAGTTGACCTCCTGAGGCTGAGTGGACCTCGTTCCAGCCCTCGTACCACTTTTCAAACTTCGTGGCAGAGCTGGGAATCGAACCCCGGTGAAAGGGGATGGTAGCTAATCACGCTAACCACTACACCACAGAGGCAGACAATATTATTATTATTACAAGTTGCTTTACGCCGCACCAATATAGATAGGTCTTATGGCAACGATGGGATAGGAAAGGGCTAGTAGTGGGAAGGAAGCGGCCGTGGCCTTAATTAAGGTACAGCCCCAGCATTTGCCTGGTGTGAAAATGAGAAACGACGGAGCTGCCTACTGTAGAATTCGAACCCACTATTTCCCGAATGCAAGCTCATAGCTGCGTACCCCTAACCGCACGGCCAACTCGCTCGGTATTATTATTATTATTATTATTATTATTATTATTATTATTATTATTATTATTATTATTATTATTATTATTATTATAGCGGCCACCAAGTTTGCTTTACGAGAGAGAAAGCTGGGTGGACTCAGGATATCTTATTCATAAGTTAGAAGTAACAGATATGAAAGTAGCAAGAATGATTGCTGGTACAATCAGGTGGGAACAATGGCAGGATGGTACTCGGAATGAGGATATAAAGGCTAATTTAGGAATGAACTCGATGGATGAAGCTGTACGCATAAACCGGCTTCAGTGCTGGGGTCATATGAGGCGAATGCAGGAGGATAGGTTACCTAGGAAAATAATGGACTCTGCTGTGGAGGGTAAGATAAGTAGAGGTAGACCAAGACGACGATGGTTAGACTCGGTTTCTAACGATTTAAAGATAAGAGGTATAGAACTAAATGAGGCCACAACACTAGTTGCAAATCGAGGATTGTGGCGACGTTTAGTAAATTCACAGAGGCTTGCAGACTGAACGCTGAAAGGCATAACAGTCTTTAATGATAATGTATGTATGTTATTATTATTATTATTATTATTATTATTATTATTATTATTATTGAAAATGAAAATCAACAGCTTGTTTCCATTCATTCGACCGGGTCAGGAATGGAATGAATGAAGCCCCCATCTAGCGGCGAGGATGGGAACTGTGACGACTGCCGAAGCTTGTCGCATTCCTCTGGAGCAATGATGAATGCAACAGTTTAAAAATGAAATTTTATTGGAGAGTGTCGGTGGAATGAAGGAGAACAGGGGAAACCGGAATACCCTGAGACAATCTGTCACGCCTCCGCTTTTGTCCAGCATAAATTTCACATGGAATGACCGGGATTTAAACCACGGAACCCAGTGGTGAGAGATCGATGCGTGCCGCTTGAGGCTCGGAGGCTCCGAGATTATTATTATTATTATTATTATTATTATTATTATTATTATTATTATTATATCCTGGAACCTTCAAATATTACATCAATCTTCTGATAATCGTTCTGTCTTGTAATATATCTTCGGTTATTCCAATCTCTGCCATACCTTTTTTTTTTACTCCTTAGATCCACCGGTTGCGCTTGTTAAACACTAGTTTTGTCAGTCTGCTGTTATCTATCTTCCTTATGCGTCTGACATCCTTTCATTTTCTTCGTCCTTATATGGATCTTTATTCCTCCTATGTCTAAACTCTCCTTCCCCTGTTTTCAATGGTCCCCAGATTTTCCTCAATATTTTTCTTTTCTTGTCCTCTATCTCTTCTATTTCACCGGTTTTCATAGAGAGCGTGCATTCTGTGACGTTCAGACTCTGTGGTTTGATTACTGTGTTGTAGCCTTTGATTTTAGTCTTCCTTGAGAGATCCTTCTCATTGTAGATATCTTTAATCAGTTGGTATGTTAGTTAGAGTGTATGTTCGAGGCACACTCCAGCAACATTGGTGCGTGGTTAGCGTCAAAGATGTGTGCGCGGTGGCAAAAACACAATATGCCATGTCGTACATGGTAAAGGAGCAGCAGGCCATTCCCACGCTCAGCAAAGCACGAACACCTGCGTTCCAGTTTACACCCTCCAGGTGGTGCCACTGTCGCTATGCCTTCATTTGGTGTCGGCTGGAAACTCGTACACTAGGAGGATATTCTGAATATGTTCTTCAAGCTACTATGAGTTCAACACTTCCTTTTAGTAGACAAAATCAAATTGATACTGTGTGGTTGTAAATTTTCCTTTCAATAATACCTTCTAAATGAACTATTTCCGGGTGTAGGCTATGTTCATAGAACAGTTTGACATAAATATGTCTTATGAAAAAAAAAATCCGGCTTTTAGTGCCGGGTGTGTCCGAGGACAAGTTCGGCTCGCCAGGTGCAGGTCTTCTGATTTGACTCCCGTAGGCGACCTGCGCGTCGTGATGAGGATTAAATGATGATGAAGACGACACATACACCCAGCCCCGGTTCCAGTGAAATTAATCAATCAATACTGATCTGCATTTAGGGCAGTCGCCCTGGTGGCAGATTCCCTATCTGTTGCTTTCCTAGCCTTTTCCGAAATGATTTCAAAGAAATTGGAAATTTATTGAACATCTCCCTTGGTAAGTTATTCCAATCCCCAACTCCCCTCCCTATAAATGAATATTTGCCCCAGTTTGTTCTCTTGAATTCCAACTTTATCTTCATATTGTGATCTTTCCTACTTTTATAAACGCCATTCAAACTTATTCGTCTACTAATGTCATTCCACGCCATCTCTCCGCTGACAGCTCGGAACATACCACTTAGTCGAGCAGCTCTTCTTCTTTCTCTCAATTCTTCCCAACCCAAACATTGCAACATTTTTGTAACGCTACTCTTTTGTCGGAAATCGCCCATAACAAATCGAGCTGCTTTTCTTTGGATTTTTTCCAGTTCTTGAATCAGGTAATCCTGGTGAGGGTCCCATACACTGGAACCATACTCTAGTTGGGGTCTTACCAGAGACTTATATGCCCTCTCCTTTACATCCTTACTACAACCCCTAAACACCCTCATAACCACGTACAGAGATCTGTACCCTTTATTTACAATCATATTTATGTGATTACCCCAATGAAGATCTTTCCTTATATTAACACCTAGATACTTACAATGATCCCCAAAAGGAACTTCCACCCCATCAACGCAATAATTAAAAGTGAGAGGACTTTTCCTATTTGTGAAACTCACAACGTGACTTTTAACCCCGTTTATCAACATACCATTGCCTGCTGTCCATCTCACAACATTTTCGAGGTCACGTTGCAGTTTCTCACAATCTTGTAACTTATTTATCACTCTATAGAGAATAACATCATCCGCAAAAAGCCTTACCTCCGATTCCACTCCTTTACTCATATCATTTATATATATAAGAAAACATAACGGTCCGATAATACTGCCTTGAGGAATTCCCCTCTTAATTATTACAGGGTCAGATAAACCTTGTGTGTGTCTCCAGTGTATCGTGAAATATTACTTCCTACAGTCCGGCTGAGGATGAAATGATGATAAAGACGACACATACCCACACCCAGCCCCCGTGCCAGAGAAATTAACCAATTAAGGTTAAAAATCCCGACCCTGATGGGAATCGAACCCGGGACCCCTGTGACCAAAGGCCAGCACGCTAACCATTTAGCCATGGAGCCGGACTGTAGGAAGTAATATTTCACGATACACTGGAGACACACACAAACTTTGGTCACCGCTAGTTGAGGAGCGAATGTTATCGGAACACTTCTCCCGTTCTCTCGCCAGCCTGCAGACACACAAAGGCGGGAGAGAACTGGAGGCACAGAGATAAATTGAAGACAGGAGAAGAGGTCTTTCTGGGAATATATGTGAGTATTTCTTTTTGCTTCCAATTGTATTTTACTTTTTCTCCCTTTTATCGGGCAGGCGATTGTGCAGGCGTGCTGTGTGCTGCGGAAATAGTAAACCATATCACAAAATAGAATTCCCATCTTTCTCACTCCATAGTAAGTTTAGAAACTGGAGTTATTTGAGCTGATACGCCATGATCTAAACATACATAGTCTGAGTGAAAAGGAACACAGCATGTTGACCGTGCGGTTAGGGCCGCGGGTGATAGTGGGTTCGATCCCCACTTTCGCCAACCCTGAAGATGGTTTTCAGTGGTTTTCCATTTTCACACCACGCCATTACTGGGATTGTGCCTTAAATAGTGCCACGGTCTCCTCTCTCTCCTGTCCCACCGTCGCTATAAGACCTATCTGTGCCAGTGCGACCTAAATCTACTTGCTAAAAAAGGCAAATAATGAATTTTCGCCTGGTCTAAATTATAACATCGTCGGGCATATTGCTCTGTTTTGACGTGAAAGAGTATCATCCCAGAAAGTTGGCCAACACACGTTTTCAGGCGAGATTTGCAAGCCTAGAATTTCTAAATTACAAGACATATTCCAATGAAATAAACGATGATCGAGCTATATCCATAATGCTATTTCCGATGCACACGTGACACCGTCGATCGAGAAATATTAAATTTCCACACAACTTCGACAATGTAGGTAATGGTTCCATTCGCCTGGCCCCCAGTACCATGCCCCATTCAAAACACGATAATTAACGACGGTGATTACACTCGCTTTCGAGATTACACCTGATAAGATATAATAATTTCGTGTGGTTATTTCAAGCCACACGAGCAGGCCTTGTAAGGCAGACCCTCCGATGAGGGTGGGCGGCATCTGCCATGTGTAGGTAACTCCGTGTTATTGTGGTGAAGGATAGTGTTATGTGTGGTGTGTGAGTTGCAGGGATGTTGGGGACAGCGCAAACACCCAGCCCCCGGGCCACTGGAATTAACCAATGAAGGCTAAAATCCCCGAGCCGGCCAGGAATCGAACCCGAGACCCTCTTAACAGAAGGCCAGTACGCTGACCATTCAGCCAACGAGTCGGACACCTATAAGGTAGGGGGTCCATATTTCGTCCCCCTAGTATTTAAGGACTTGTAGAAATTCAGGAATATTGTGGACAAGGCTAGAAATTGTATATTTATTACAGAATATATTCTCCAATTACGGGCAAGTTGCAATGAAACTGTTACAACGTAAGGTATTCAACATTTGACATAACTGCCGAAAATTTGTTCGTGATTTCGTCCCCCACCAAATTTATGAAAAATATAATTAAATTTAATATTGTTTTACCTTTCTGACCTTACCAAACACTTTCCTTGTAATTAAGTACTTGAAGGCCATTTATGTTCTTTTTAACATAGTCTTTCAGCGTTGTTCGAGGGATGTTCAACGCTTTACTCGCACATTTATAACCCATTATCCTGTCCCTCACTGCCTTAACAGCCTTTTTCACAGCCTCCTTATCCCACTGCTTGCGATTTCCTATCTGAAAATAATAATAAATAAAACAAAATGAAGGGGGACGAAATTACGAACATTCTCTGATTTATTATATTGGCCGCTACAGTAACTCACGCGGACCACTTCACTGTAGTGATTACACGCCAGGAACTACACCACACGACTGAAATGCAGTCCAGTATTTCACACACATACCAGTGCTGACTCTAGGAATAACAGGCTCTTAATTTGAATGCTACACTAACTCAGCTCAGCGTAAAAAATGAATCCTCCTTGTACACAGTTATTACTTAATGCTTCTTCTTGCATGGTGGTGTCAAATGACACTTAAGCAAGTCTTTGTCTCAACATTCTACCCCCTGTGGATGGGGGCGGTAGAATAATACCCACGGTATCCCCTGCCTGTCGTAAGAGGCGACTTAAAGGGGCCCCAGGGGCTCTGAACTTTGGAGCGTGGGTTAGCGACCACGGGGCTCTTAACTGAGTCCTGACATTGCTTCCTCTTACTTGTGCCAGGTTCCTCACTTTCATCTATCCTATCCGACCTCCCTTGGTCAACTCTTGTTCTTTTCTGACCCCGACGGTATTACGTATGGAGGCCTAGGGAGTCTTTCATTTTTCATGTCCTTCGTGGCCCTTGTCTTCCTTTGGCAGATACCTTCATTTTTCCAAGTGTCGGATCCCTTCCATTTTTTCTCTCAGATTAGTGTTATATAGAGGATGGTTGCCTAGTTGTACTTCCTCTTAAAACAATAATCACCACCACCATCCCAACATTTGAGTTCTGTTACTTGAAGTTTAGAGCGCATTATTTTATAATTTAACAATGATATATTGAATCAGTCATGGTTTCCCTCCATGTTTACCAACTGAGATATTATGTCCCTTGGTGGTAACTGTTGTCAAGGTACTTTGAAGCTGCTTCGCAATAAAAACAATTCGGTTTCTTTTTGTAAGAAAAATTATTTTGTTCATCCACGGCCGACATGATGCGTCGCTCTAGCTAGCTTCAAGGAGCGCAGCGAGGGATCCAGTCGGCCGTGGTTCATCTATATAGAGCAACGAGCTAGAATATTATTATTGATATAGAGAATTAAAGGCAACAGAAATAATAATAGTGATTTATGTTATACTAAAAGTAGTGTATGTCTATAAATGTATGTGGTGGTATATGACACCTTCAAGCAATTATGGTAAACAGAAGTTCCCACCCAATTTTTAAGCTTGTGTGACCAAACACATTTTACTTGTTTACTTTAGGTGACTTTAACTTTAAAATGTTATCTTCAGAGGAAATTAAGACATATTTACGTCAATCGAGGAGCGAAGATGACATCCCCTTAGAATATGAAGCTGATAAATGTAGCCTCTCAGGTGATGAACTGGT
Organism: Anabrus simplex; assembly: GCF_040414725.1. Classification (NCBI taxonomy): domain Eukaryota; kingdom Metazoa; phylum Arthropoda; class Insecta; order Orthoptera; family Tettigoniidae; genus Anabrus; species Anabrus simplex. The sequence goes on along the minus strand of NC_090274.1, from coordinate 20,494,895 downwards.
TTCTATTGATGAGTTGGGGCACATTATAGAAGAATATCAGTATAACAATAGGGAAAGTGTTGAAGCTACCAGCATTGATACAAATGAAACGGATGATGGTCCGACTCGTTGGCTGAACGGACAGCGTACTGGCCTTCGGTTCAGAGGGTCCCGGGTTCGATTCCCGGCCGTGTCGAGGATTTTAACCTTAATTGGTTCATTCCAATGGCACGGGGGCTGGGTGTATGTGTTGTCTTCATCATCATTTCATCCTCATCACGACGCGCAGGTCGCCTACGGGTGTCAAATAGAAAGACCTGCACCTGGCGAGCTGAACTCTTCCTGGGATATCCCGGCACTGAAAACTATACGACATTTCATTTTCAACGGATGATGGGCCTGTGATGTCAGATGAATCAATCAAATATTGCGTGAAGTGATGTGAAAATGGGAAAACACAGAAAACCATCTTCAGGGCTGCCAACAGTGGGGTTCGAACCAACTATCTCCCGGATGCAAACTCACAACTGTACGTCCCTAACCGCACGGCCAACTCGCCCGGTATTACTGAAATTAGCAGCATCTGAAGAACGATAATTTTTGAACTCGAAAAGAAGGATTTTCAGCAGCAGAAAAATTGAACTGAAATGAAAACAAATTTAACTTTTCTTTATTATTTACTACAGGTAAATATTATCATGATTGTTTAACTGTTTTATTTGGAATAAAATACATGTTTCCTACGTAAGAGTCTTATTTTATGCATAACCCCTTATTGCATGAAGGTGTCATAGGACGCCACATCTTTGTTTACAGAAGTTAGGCATCGGGAAATTCAACATTAATATTTTTGTGTTCCAAAAGGCCAAAGGTTACCAAAAAACTGAAAAATTATTTTTTATGATATTTAAAAATAATTCGTGCATGAAGGGGTTTGTTCTGCACACAAACAACTGTCACAAGACAACGGGTTGAGGCTAAACATTAGGTACCAACCGTGCAAACTGGAAATCCCAAGGAGGATGAAATTAGATGCGGGGACGGAATTTACAGGTCTTGTCACTTCCAAGACGTCACAGTACGGTAGCATCACTGTTACCTTTAAATAATTCTATCCCATGACATTTGCCACACCAATGTACATGCAAGAATGTGATTTTTCTTATTACCCGTCGTCAAAATGAAAATGTTTTAAAGAACAAATTTGGTCCCAGGCTGGGAGAAGTTTTAAGACACAGGCCTGCAACTCGGAACATATTCACTACAAACGTAATACAGAACAAAAATGAACAGGACACGGACTGTAAATCTCTCCTCTTATCGCACCGCTCACGGAAAGAGAAGGTAAATCCCTGGGAACAAAAGCGAGATGAGAAAAATAACAGCGCAATGAATCACGTGACACTAGCATGTAATAGCATAAAGGAAACGGTTTCTCCTCCTCTAAGCTACAATGAGAACTATCCTCTACTTAATACGGTCCTGAAGGAACGGTTACTTTATAGTAAGGTCCTCTATTCTCCGTGTGCGTTAGCCTCAATCATTTTACCGCTCAATATATCCCTGAAGGTGAGAAAAATTTTAAACAGAAATCTACAGCTCTAGCCTTTCAGGCTATCAACTCGACGTTCGTCCGCCTCTGTGGTGTAGTGGTTAGTGTGATTAGCTGCCACCCCCGGAGGCCCGGGTTCGATTCCCGGCGCTGCCACGAAATTTGAAAAGTGGTACGAGGGCTGGAACGGGGTCCACTCAGCCTCGGGAGGTCAACTGAGTAGAGGTGGGTTCGATTCCCACCTCAGCCATCCTGGAAGTGGTTTTCCGTGGTTTCCCACTTCTCCTCCAGGCAAATACCGGGATGGTACCTAACTTAAGGTCACGGCCGCTTCCTTCTCTCTTCCTTGTCTATCCATTCCAATCTTCCCATCCCCCACCAAGGTCCCTGTTCAGTATAGCAGATGAGGCCGCCTGGGCGAGGTACTGATCATTCTCCCCAGTTGTATCCACCGATCCGTTGTCTGAAGCTCCAGGACACTGCCCTTGATGCGGTAGAGGTGGGATCCCTCGCTGAGTCCGAGGGAAAAACCAACCCTGGACAATAAAAGGATTAAGAACGAAAGAAAGAACTCGATGTTCAAAACACCCTAGGGATACGAGCTACGAATTTTAGGTGAATAAAATATAATAAAGTATGAGAATATATTCTTAATTTATTCCTAAAAATTACAAACAATTTCTCAGTCAACGTTATCCGGTCGATTAAATGAGCAATTTTCCTTCTTCTGCCACAACGAGCGCTAATGTGTGTCAATGCAGAGTTTCACTTAACCCCTTATAACAATATTCGGTGTGGAGACATTCCAAAAAAGCAGTAAAGGTCTGAGGGTATTATGATGTAAATAAGTTAATTTGGCAAGGATTTGAATTAAAAAAGAAAACCAGTAAAAAAAAAGCTTTTTAGGCAGTTTTTTTGGAATTTCATTTAGGCCGTGAGTGATTTTCAAAATGTGTCCAAGACTCATAATTTGAAACCTTTCCGAGATTTTTAGCTCTTCAACTTTCGTCACAATTGAAAAAATACTTAATTTTACGTTTTTCGTAGCATGGGGAGCCCTACTTTGTCTGTTAAGAAATCTTTTCAACATGAATATGTTACTATTTTCTCAGATACACAGAGAAACACCAAATCATGGATATGACTTACCATAGCGTAGCTGTAGGACTGCACTTTAATGTCTCCTCCTTCTAAATTCTAGGCGTTACTTACAAGGGAAAAAAGAAAAATCTTCAACAATGGTGGTACAACGGCGCCATTTTGGTGGACGGAATAACGGAACCATGGTAGTGCTGCAAAGAAGAAATGACTACCTCATTACGAGAAAGTAAAATAGAACCTTCCATTCGTCCAAAGCGCAGGATTTTATGTCCAATAAGTGTCTCTTCCTTCCGCAGTGTTCAGAGTTTTAATTAATGTTTTCCCGTTAAAATCGCTCGGCATTGCTTTGTGTACAGCCTCACTTTACAGGTCTAATACACCCAACATCAACCTGTACTTCCGTCCACCAAAATGGCGTCGTTCTTCCATCAGTATGACGCACACTGGTTGTCTCGTTATTGTGTCGGTATTTTAAATATTGGTGCTCTAGTATTACGAATCGTACTATCATACTTTTATCTCTCCATTTCTGTTCATGTCTATTTTACTGTTTATGTATTGAGGAAGTTCTGAAGAGAGTGAGAGAAGAGAGGAGAATGCTGACCGTAATCCAAAATAGGAAGAAAAATTGGATAGGGCATAATCTAAGACACAACACTTTACTACGAATAGCAATTGAAGGGATGATAAAAGGAAAACGAGAGAGGGAAAGGAGACGATACCAGTTATTAGACAACATTAGAAAAAGAAAGGAAGATTATGCAGCAGTGAAGTAAAGGGCACAAGATCGAGAGGTATCGAGGTCACAGACATGACTGGACCTACCGGATGGCAGAACAACCTATGAATGAATGAATGTATTGAATTTTATCAGATAAATGGTATATTTTGTATAAACAACAACCCTAACATACCTTATGGTAAAACAGGGTTCACAGCACTTTGGAGATTAAATAATAATACTGTGTCGGTTTATTGTTGACGCAAAGTTGTATACGTTAACTCTAGATGTAACTAATACATGCAAGAATATACAGCAAATATAAATCATGCATAGATGGCATCCAGTTTGGATTCCGTAATGGATTTGGCACCAGTGTGGCATTTTTGTGGATGCAGGTTTTAGTGCAAAGATGCGTAGGTACGTATGTCTGTGGATGTATATGCTTGTTTTATAGATTATGAAACATCTTTCGAACATTTGAAACATTGCTGCATATCCTACATGATATTGGCTATAGAGTTAGTAAATAATACACCGAGCTCGATAGCTGCAGTCGCTTAAGTGCGGCAATATCCAGTATTCAGGAGATAATTGGTTCGAACCCCACTGTCGGCAGCCCTTAAGATGGTTTTCCGTGGTTTCCCATTTTCACACCAGGCAAATGCTGGGGCTGTACCTTAATTGAGGCCACGGCCGCTGCCTTCCCACTCCTAGCCCTTTCCTGTCCCATCGTCGCCGTAAGACGTATCTGTGTCGGTGCGACGTAAAGCAACTAGCAAAAAAAAAAGCTTCCTTCCCATTCCTAGGCCTTTCCTGTCCCATCGTCGCCGTAAGACGTATCTGTGTTGGTGCGACGTAAAGCCAATAGCAAACAAAAGTAAATAATACACTAGAGGTAGCACTGGCACTGCAGCCGCGTGCGAAGTTGAACGAGCGCGCTGTTTGGCAAAAGCTGGATTGTTTGGCACTGTCACTACCATAGAGTTAGTAAATGATTCACTAGAGGTAGCATTGGCGCCACCGTCTACGAGAGAATCAGTGTAGCGAGCGGAGCATGTTGAAATCGCAGCTGTTTGGCAAAAAGCTCATTTCGCCGTACTCATCAATGTTAAATCGGGGCCTTTTAAAACTGTGTGGATATACATAAGGTTTAAAATTCTTACATGTAAATATTCTCAGATACTACAGTATACTTGTGATGCTTCTCTCCAGTAAAAAAGAAAGCCAAAATAGCATGAATACAGGATTAAATGCGTAATAAAAGGGGACGGTGTTCAGGTGCAGTTAAGTAACAAAAATCAATTTACTGTTCATATTAAGTCTTCTAACAACATACGTTTAGAAGGAGGGCTCGTATATTTCGCTATTTTTTGTGTAAATTACCATGAATTTGGTATAATTCTGCCCAACGACCGAAAATGTCCTCTCTCGTACGAAGCGGATGAGCGAGATTTTAGGCCTAAAAACGTTGGCGAGATTTTGGGGTAAAGTAGACAAAATATTATCATCACCGACTTAGACCCTAGTTTTCTGAGCCCAAGTTGGCAGGTTCGAGCCTGGCTCAGTCCGGTGATACTTGATGGTGCTCAAATAAGTCAGCCTCTTGTAGCACATGAAAGAACTCCCGTGGGGAAAAATTCTGACACCTCAGCGTCTCCAAAAACCGTGCAAGTACGTTGTGGGACGTAAAGCCACTTTTATTATCATTATTATTATTATTGTCGATGTTTTCTAAACATCATTACAAGTGGAAATATGACATTCGGTTGTGGTTTCAGCCTATTATGGAGTTTTTATTTAGCTTTTCCTGAAATGTATGATTTGCTTTAAGATTTTAACTTGTAAAATGATTTCCGTTAATGGAAAGGGAGAGTGGTAAAACATATGATTGAAGAGAATTGAAAAAGTAGTTACAATATTTTTTACAATTTGATTTACATCGCACCGACACATATAGGCCTTACGGCGATGCTGGGTTGGGAAAGGGAAGGGAGCGCCCGTGGGCTTAATTAAGGTACAGCCCCAGCATTTGCCTGGTGTGAAAATGGGAAAACACGAAAAATCATCTTCGGGGCTGCCGACAGTGGGGTTTGAACCCACTATTTCCCGAAAGCAAGCTTACAGCTGCGAGGCCCTAACCGCACCGCAAACTCGTTCAGTCTATTATGCATTATGCTTGTATACAGTCCTGTATGGTATTTAAAGGAATAATAATATTGACGAAAGTAAAGGACTCAGATGTTTACACGGTGTGGAACATCTAGTCTCTACATTGTAAAATGTGGTAAGCTATGAATGGTGACTCCTACACGCATTGTATGAAGGGAAAACAACAAACTGTATGATACAGAAAATATATTCAATAGCTTTTAATAGGCCTACTATAAATACACACAAAAAGTGAAAAACGGACCACAATTCCAGGCTATCATGCATATCTTTCCTTATTTTCTTTTTTGTACCAATTTGCTTTACGTCGCACCGACACACATAGGTCTTAACGATGACTATAGGACAGGAAAGGACTAGGAATGGGAAGAAAACGACTGTGGCCTTAATTAAGGTACAGCTCCAGCATTTACCTGGTGTGAGAATTGGAAACTATCTTCAGAGCTTCCGATAGTGGGGTTCAAACCCACTATGTCCTGAATGTAAACTGACAGCTACGTGACCTAAAGCCTGCAGCCACTCGCTCGGTATCATGCACATGGCCATTCAGTGAAAGGAAAATGTCATCCCTTATATTTCGTAAAACATTAATTTCAGTCTTCAAGGAAAGATCCAAAAAATCTCATTCACGCCGACAGGGGAATCAGTCGCGAAGTCAGCCCAAGTAGGCCAGTTTACATAACAATGAGTGTCATGCAAAGTATTATTTTATACGTACGAAAATGAATTTCAAGGAAAAATACCTGTGAAATGATATGCTATGACCCTTTATGAACCTCTCTATGCAGCCATAAGCTGCACAGGAGACTGACATTTTCCTTCAAAGAGGTATAAACTTCAATTTATTGGGAAGCTCCATTAGTGACAGTGCCAAACAATCCAGCTTTTGCCAAACAGCGCGCTCGTTCAACTTCGCACGCGACTGCAGCGCCAATGCTACCTCTAGTGTATTATATACTAACTCTATGGTCACTACTGGGGCTTCCCGATAAATTGAAGTATATACTTCTCTGAAGGAAAATGCCAGTCTCCTGTGCTGCATAGAGAGGTTCACAAAGGGCAGTGGCGTATCATTTCACAGGTATGTTTCCTTGAAATTCATTTCCTTGCCTATAAAATAATATTTTGCGTTACACTTATTGCCATGTGAATTGGCCTACTTGGGCTGACTTCGCGACTGATTCCGCTATGGCGTGAATGAGATTCTTCGGGTCTTTCCTTGAAGACTGAAATTAATGTTTTAGGAAATATAAGGGATGACATTTTTATTTCACTAAATGGCCATGTGCATGATACCGAGCGAGCGGCTGCAGGCTTTAGGTCACGTAGCTGTCAGCTTGAACTCCACTCTCGGCAGCCCTGAAGATGGTTTCCAATTTTTACACCAGGCAAATGCTGGGGCTGTACCTTAATTAGGCCACAGTCGTTACCTTGCCACTCCTAGCCCTTTCCTGTCCCATAGTCACCGTAAGACCTATGTGTGTCGGCAAATTGTAAACATTGTTCTAAGTATTTTTTTCAGTTCTCTTCAATCATATAATTTACCACTCTCCCTTTCCATTAACGGAAATCATTTTACAATTTAAAATCTTAAAGCAAATCATACGTTTCAGGAAAAGCTAAAAAAAACTCCATAATAGGCTGAAACCACAACCAAGTGTCATCCGCTTGTAATCACGCTTAGAAAACATCGATGATAATAATAATAATAATAATAATAATAATAATAATAATAATAATAATAATGGCCATATGTCCCATCAACAACTTACACGGTTTTCGGAGACGCTGAGGTTTCGGAATTTTACCCCCACGGGAGTTCTTTCATGTGCTGGTAAATCTATCTACAAGAGGCTGACATATTTGAGCACTTTTAAGTATCTCCGGACTGAGCCAGGCTCGAACCTGCCAACTTGGGCTCAGAAAGCCAGCGTCTAAACCGGCGATGACAATATTTTGTCTACTTTACCCCCAAATCTCGCCAATGCTTTTAGGCCTAAAAACTCACTCATCCGCTTCGTACGAGAGAGGACATTTTCGGTCGTTGGGCAGAATTACAGCAAAGTCCTGGTCATTTACACAAAATATAGTCAAATATACGTACTCTGCTTCTAAATGTATGTTGTTAGAAGACTTAATATGAACAGTTTTGTATTATTTAACTGCACCTGAACAACACCGTCTTCTTTTATCGCGCATTTCTCCTGTATTTATGCTTTTAGGGCTTTCTTTTCTACTGGAGAGAAGCATCGCAAATATACTGTAATATCTTAGAATTCAAGAGATTTTTCTAACACGTATGCACTCACCTTATTATTCAATAGTATTGTCCGATCAAAACTTGAGTATTCATGTATAATTTGGTCTCCATGTTATAAATCTTTCCAAAATCAAATTGAAAGGGTGCAGAAACGCTTTTTAAGATATATTTATTATAAAAAATATAAGATATTCCCCTTTAGAAATTATGTTTCATATGAATTTTTGTTGAATGAATTTAAATATGTATCGCTAGCCAGTAGGCGTGTAATAGCCCAACAAATTTATCTCTATAAGATGGTTAATGCATTAATTGACGATAATAGTTCGCTTCACGAGTTATGTTTTAATGTTAGAAAAGGAAATTTAAGATTTCGGCAATTGTTTATTACTCCAATCTCCAAAACTGTATTTTTTAAGAACTCTCCGTTTATCAATATGTGTGAAACATACAATAACTTAGTTAATAAGTATCATATAGATCTTGACTTTGCTTATGAATATGACACATATGTAAATATATTAAAAGAATTTTTCTCGTCGAAGTGATTTGTTTATATGTATAATATTTACATGATTTTGTTACAATTTTTTGTTTTATTTATTAACAGGCTTCTGTATACAATATATTGTTTCATCCATTTCATACAGAGCATTATCATCTCATTTACATAGCGTTTTCACATTTTCTTCTTTTTGGTATTTCTATGTTATTTGTTCAAATAATTTGTAAAAGCCACCTATAATTGGAGCGTGTCTCTGTTGGTGGCACATGTATTAAATAAATAAATAAATAAATAAATAAATAAATAAATAAATAAATAAATAAATAAATAAATAAATAAATAAATGTCTACATGAAATAATTTTAAACCTTATCCATATCCACACAGTTTTAACAGTCCCCTACTTACATTGATGAGTACAGCGGAGTGAGCGTTTTGCCAAACAGCTGCGATTTCAACATGCTCCGCTCGCTATAGTGATTCTCTCGCATTCGGTGGCGCCAATGCTACCTCTAGTGTATTAATTACTAACTCCTGGATGATAGAGACACGTGAATTAATTGCCAACCTGTATTGGAATCAGACCGCATCAGTTAAGGTAGACAGCACAGACACCTGTGCTACTGAAATAAAGCAAGGAGTGAGCCAAAGTTTTGTCCATCACCACTCCTCTTCAATACCTATTCTGAAAGGATATTTTCTGAAGCGCTGGAACGAAAACATCAGGCACCGTTTTTATCGGGATCACAGTAAATAATATGTGATATTCAGATGGTAACTGCTTGAAACAAGTGCTGAAGATCTGCAGACTTTACTAAACACAGTGCTGCGGCAGGTCTGTTTTTAAAAACGAAAAAGACAAAACTAATGATCATAAGCTCACATGTCATTCAACCCGTTAGCTTGACATCACTTAAATAAAACCAAAGCTCAAAGTATCGTGGCTGCCTACTTGATCACAGCTGGAACAATGCTGTTGCAATTAGGTCCCGGACTGAACAGTCAAGGACTGCCTTCAAGAGAATGAGCAAACTTCTCTGTAATAGGGACTTTAAGATTAATCTCCGTCTCTGTTTAATTCGGTGTTATGTGTTTTCTGTCTTATTGTACAGTGCCGGGACTTGGACCTTAACAGAAACACTACCAAAATACTCCGATACTTAGAGATGTGGTGCTACCATGGGTTGTCAGAATGCGTACTCCAGCACCAGAACAAAAAGCTAGAGGTCATGCACAAGATCTAAAAGAATAAACTTAAGTACTTTGGACATATCATTCGAAATTATAAATACAGACTCCTTCAAAATAAAATTGAAGGAAGGAGAAGGAAGGGAAGAAGGATAATGTCTTGCCTACGAGAATGGTGTTGGCTCAGTACCCCACACTCTTATCCGAGTTGCTGAGAACAAGAATCAGATCGCCCTGATGACAGCCGACACCCAATAAGGATATGCCACAAGAAGAAGAGTTCCAGAATGGCCTCTCTCCAACCCAAAACCATATCCATGCTTAAATGTGTTAAATTTCCGTATGGGAAATTCAAATGATCATAAATATGTCCTATAATTCGCTCAGTCGTGGCCATCCACCAACACCTTACATCACAGTCTGCACTGTTGCTAGGTAAAAGTGTCTGGCCGTCTGTCAACACCTTACATCACAGCCTGCACTGTTGCTAGGTAAAAGTGTCTGGCCGTCTGTCAACACCTTACATCACAGCCTGCACTGTTGCTAGGTAAAAGTGTCTGGCCGTCTGTCAACACCTTATATCACAGCCTGCACTGTTGCTAGGTAAAAGTGTCTGGCCGTCTGTCAACACCTTATATCACAGTCTGCACTGTTGCTGGGTAAAAGTGTCTGGCCATCTATCAACACCTTATATCACAGTCTGCACTGTTGCTAGGTAAAAGTGTCTGGCCGTCTGTCAACACCTTACATCACAGTCTGCACTGTTGCTGGGTAAAAGTGTCTGGCCGTCTGTCAACACCTTATATCACAGTCTGCACTGTTGCTGGGTAAAAGTGTCTGGCCATCTATCAACACCTTATATCACAGTCTGCACTGTTGCTAGGTAAAAGTGTCTGGCCGTCTGTCAACACCTTACATCACAGTCTGCACTGTTGCTAGGTAAAAGTGTCTGGCCGTCTGTCAACACCTTATATCACAGTCTGCACTGTTGCTAGGTAAAAGTGTCTGGCCATCTATTAACACCTTATATCACAGCCTGCACTGTTGCTAGGTAAAAGTGTCTGGCCATCTATCAACACCTTATACCACAGCCTGCACTGTTACTAGGTAAAAGTGTCTGGCCATCCATCAACTTAAAATTGACAACTCTGAAAAGACCCGTTTCTTATGAAAAAAATCCTTCCCCTTCACTTTTATTAAATTGTACATTTTTTTTTTTCAAATAAGCATTGAAGAAGGGGTTTCCCTTCTAGGTTGGAGGCAACTTTTGCCTCCAAGTCAGATAGATTTTTCCCCCGCCAACGTAGTGAACTGAGATTTTCCGACTCATCCGGGACTCCTTGAAAGCAGAGAGTAAAAGGGCCCAGTTTTTGCCCTGGTACTCTCCACTCTCCCCCCCCCCCCCCCGCCTGAAATTAAAGTGTCCTCGCGGCTCTCTGCGGCTTTGTCATTTCAGCTCTGGAACTTTTGACTGTTAGATGCGCAGCGCAGTACTGTTCTTTAAAATAAGAACATGTGTGGGTTTTTTTCATTTGATCGAGTATTTCATATGACAGCATTGCTTTTAATCGCGACATTTCTACTGACGTCTTTTTAATGACCTATGTTGATTTCAGTTGGGAAACCCACTATGACAATCCTTCTGAGGATGTAAAAAAGCAGGTGGAGAGTGAGTGTCTGCCACTATAATGAAAACTCCCCAACTTGATTGTGACTGATGGTTGGCAAGGGGCCTACCATCACAATGAGAATTCCACTCACAAGAAAACCACTTTTCTCCATCTGTCTTGTGAAGGCTTACAGCGTTGCCTGAGAACGGAACAGAAAACTCCAATGTTGGAATAATTGGGCTATCGTTAACCAGTGAAAATGTCGGGAACAGTTCTCCCGCCATTTCTGACTGCACGGTTTTGGACTTCTCCCGTTAACTTTACTCCGAAGGAGGTACGAGGTTTTATTCGCCCAACGACGATATATATACAATGCATAATTGTTATTACTGTTATTGTTGGTGTTGGGTGTCCGTCTCTGTGCTATAGCGGTTAGCGTGATTAGCTGCCACCTCCGGAGGCCCGGATTCGATTCCCAGCACTGGCACGAAATTTGAAAAGTGGTACGAGGGCTGGAACGGGGTCCACTCAGCCTCAAGAGGTCAACTGAGTAGAGGTGGGTCGGTTCCCACCTCAGCAATCCTTGAAGTGGCTTTCCGTGGTTTCCCACGTCTCCTCCCGGCAAATGCCGGGATGCTACCCAACTTAAGGCCACGGCCTCTTCCTTGCATGTCCCTTCCAATCTTCCCATCTCTCCATCAAGTGCCCTGTTCAGCATAGCAGGTGAGGCCGCCTGGGCGAGGTACTGGTCCTCTTTCCAAGTTGTATCCCCCGACCCAAAGTCTGGCATCCGAGAATACTGCCTTTGAGGCGGTAGAGGTGGAATTCATCGCTGAGACCTTCCGAGGGAAAACCCGAGAGTAAATGGATTAAGAAAGAAAGAAAATTCTTGGAGGACGGGGTGGTGTAGCGGCTTAGCTTCTTGCCTGCACCTAGGTGACCTTGGTTTGATTCCCGGTGATGTTCGGGTGCGATATTTAGGTGATAATCCCGTGCTGTCAGAAAGGGCATGCGACCTTAATTTCCCGGCCACAACTCTTCCATATATCAGTGTGTGCGGCGACCCTGCAGGATATACCGCGGAATAAGATTATTATTATTATTATTATTATTATTATTATTATTATTATTATTATTATTATTATTATTATTATTATTATTATTATTATTATTATTATTATTATTATTATTATTATTATTATTTGGCATTTCTGGTATAATCGCAATACTGTAGTACTTCGGGGGTAAGAAGGTAAAATAAATTGGATTTTGGGGGTACGCCAACCAGAAAGTTAGAATACCGCTGTTATAGTTGATTATCAGCTCCGTAATATTTTACATCTATTGTTCATTTTCCAACGCCTTTCGCTCACAATGTAATGCACACTACTGCAACATTAAATGTGCCATCTACTCGCTCTTTAACGACTTGTAATTAAAATCCTCCGTTACTGTATCGCTTCTCCTTCTTGTGATCTCTTTTCATTTATATATTACTTGTACTAGTTCTTCTCGCAAGTTTTAGCACAGTATTCCTTGCTCTGATGTTAATATCTCTCCTTGGCCTGGATTTTGCATGAAATATAATTTCAGTTCAAGACATAAGAGAAGCAATTAGGAATGAAATGGGAACAAGTGTTGTGCTCGACATCTCGCAGAAAGCATTCAAGCGCCTGTAATATATGTGAAGCAACCCACTACGCAGTCGATCATTACTGGTCGTCTATGAAACTGGAGCAACACTACAATAATACAGCTAAAGTCAAGCCAACTTCTACAGTAAGTACAGTACAAGACGAACCCCGAAGCACTTAGTAAGAAAACCATAGAGCCAGCAAGCACCAGGTAGTTCGGAATGTGCTGGTAGATAGAGTCGCAAACGGACAATGAGTTGAGGGGCGGATGCCGACTCTTAGACAAATACTGATTTGTATTGTACCCTTACATGCAAAGTATCGAAAGCGACAAAATGACTAAACAATTTGGTATGGGTCTGACGATAGACTTCATGTCGGTAGGAATGTTTTCATCAAGTGTTTTAAGTGGAAACACAAATCATTTCCGCAATTTTCCTCGACAGACTCATATATTCGAAGCGACACATTAAACGTGGAAAGCGCGATCGTAAGCAACAGTACAGAACATCGTCCCTGTAACTAACAAAATTAGAGAGTATCGCAAACCTCACATCTTAAGCCAGGTACGATATTCCAACACGCTGTTGATGAAGTTGCATCTCTCTAGTAATGTATTATTATTATTTCCTATTTTCACACAATATTACTGTTCGTGTGATCCGTAAATCAAATTTAGCAGTGCAATGTTTTCGCGAGGTCAACAATTGGTAAAGGCAATCCATCAAAAAGAGCGATTTAAAACACCTTAAGTCTACTTTCCTGCCCAAAATTTATAAAAAATATATGTAGTAGTATTCCTCACAACTATAGAATCGAATATTATTAAATGGTCTTATCATGGTTTGGTATCAGGTTAGTTCCTGTGAACTTAAGGAAATGGCACTTAAAATACTTCGCCGGTTATGGAAAAATATGTAAGCTACTTTGAACTGGAGTAAGAATACATTTCATTTCTTTAGCATTCGCAATTAGTTTAATCAAATCTGGACTAATTTCAGTTAAATGTCTCTTCATCTGCGCCAACAGATAACACTCATCTACTTTGAAAGCCGAAATATTAACTTTTAATCTTCTCACTTAGTTTATACGGGATAAATGTCAAGCGCCTGTTAATATTCTATGTAACACACAGGACATCAGAATAACCGATAGAAGTTCGAATATTCGGCCCGATCTGTGACCTTGTCGTCCACTCTCTGACCGGCCAAGCATACACCGATGACATTGTGCATTTATCAGCTCTCTACTCTCAATATAGGAGTGCGGGTTAGCGGCAACGAAGCCCTAGCTGAACGAGACTTGCTTACAATTATTTGTTGTCAGCCTCTTCACTTTGACATTGATAAGGCAAGACACTCGTATTCTAACTCTTTTTTATAGGTTTTACCCTCCCAAATCAGCTATGAATTGCTGTAGTTTGCACCACAAAGGCAGGCTATCTTCTTTGCTTTTGGTAAGAACCAGTGTTTCTGTTCTACTGCGAGCTCGTATGCAGCATGCATGTTGAACCTAGGAGATTTACAACATTCGTCTGTGTTGCCACATGGCGAAATCAAATACCGTTCATGTCCTACAAATGTACTTTTTTTATTTTCCGTTAAGTTTATTTTTCTTTTTCAACGGCGTCCTTCAATACTTCGATTTTTTCTTTTTCGTCAGCTTTTTAAATCGTCCTCCACTATATTCTCATCTCTACGGCGCCTTCTTGTTTGCTTTCCTTTCTTACCAACTGTCCATCTCTCAATTCCGACTATAAATATGTTCCAAGCGAAATTTCAACCTACCTTTTCCTTTACAAGACTGAAAATCTCACGATGGTATGAGGTCATCTTTTGTCCACTATGAACCTTCAGGCTACCATCATGGTATGAAGCTAGAGGAAGGACGAATAGAAATGACCCTTACTGAATCACATGTTACCAGGCAGTGCGTGAATGTTCTCTACCGCCTCCAGCGCTGCTGTCACTACGAGGGCAAGGAGACGCGCGTTTTGTCCGGTTAAACGGCAGTGTGTATGAAACATTCTGCGACCTTCTTTTTTTGAGGAAACAGTAAATTCGCTAATCATCTGGTGTTATCTTTTCGTCAATTTAAAAGTGCTAACGAGAATTAACAGTGCAAAAACAAAGGTGGTAAATTCAGAAGGAGAGGAGAACTGCTGATTACTGATATCACAAAAATTATACAGATTGAAACTGTACCATCGTTTAAATATTTAGGAATCTTCAAATGACGAATTTTCTCATAGCCAGGCGTTCCTTCAGATTGTGAGGCACAGTCGTATTCGCTAATCCGGTGTCTCGGGCTAGCTCACGAATCGCATGGCGTCGACCAGTGTCCAGTAACGTGGCAAGAGTATTCACTTCTTATTCACTGACACTAAAACGACCTGGCCGACGCATATCTTCCAAATTCTGGCGTCCCTCGTTGAAGGCAATGCAGATTCCCCACAAGGCTCTTGAAGACCTTGATGACACTGTCGTACTGTACGACCTCTGGCATATTCAATTGCACTCGCTTCAGAACTGTTCCAGAGAACCCTCAGGCAGTAGACCGCTCCATTCAAACTATCAACACAACACGCGCTGCTGAAGGTATCAGAGGACTCCCTCATTGATGGCAATGCGTTGTAAATAATGTTTGTAATTTAAGGACATCAAAACTTGGTAACATGTATCTCTTTTGTATCTGTTGTAATTAATAGTGAAAAAGCAGCGACCGTTGCCTTAATTAAGGTATAGCCCGATCATTTACCTCACGTGAAAATGGGAAACTACGGAAAACAATTCTCAGGCTTCCGAGGGAGGGATTCTAGCCCATCATTTCCCGAATGTAAGCTCACACAGGTGCAAACCTGAGAAACCAGTTTCTTGCTGAATTAGGTACTCAAAGATCACTTAGTTTAACCAGACACATGAAAGTTTCAGGTATTGATAACCTTACTGACGAAACAATTTCTGAAATTGTATCGTGAAGTTATTACTAGACTCTGGAATTTTAGGAAGTAACAGGTTAGAATTCAAACTAATCTGGCTATTAGGAAATGTCAACCAGCCCGTTCTTCCGTTATGCAGGAAGAGTGACATAATTTCTAGGGATTCTAATGGACCGTACCCCTAAAGTTTATGCAAGTCTCATAACATGACGGTTGTGTTGGGGAGACTATATTTGTTACCCGCTTAGTAATTGTATATTCTCACCTATCACTGCCCAAAAAACCGGACTCTACTTGTTACTCATTGTGGAATAATTACTCCGAATTCCTCACAATTTTCTTCCGAAACACGGGACATTGTATGCTATTTTTCATTCAACAGATATTATAAAAAAGAAGCAATCACGGGTCAGCAAATAAAGACCACAATCTTGAAACAGCACAGTAATGAACACACTGTTTTAAATTATTTATTTAAAGGAAAAATTCCAAATCGAAACGATTTTATATCTCATTTAAAAACTCTTTTACTGTGAGTTGTTCTCCGTTAGCTACAGTAGCGCCACCTAGTGATGGATCATATCAACCAGCACCAGTAGTCAAACTATTTTATTTTGATTTCTTTGCTATTTGTCCTGATAGAGGCAGAATTGTGTTCTATAAATATAGATGCCATTAATTTTTATTCGGGACTAGAACAATTGACCTTTATGTAATTATGTTACATAGAGTTACAGCCGACATGTACAACAAATAGCGTCGTACCTGGGGCAATGCAGCCACATCAACAGAGCAATCTTCTAAGGCATGATGTAACAACTTCATCAGCCACACGCACGTCTCTGTTCGATATAGCAGTGAACGTAACACAGGACAATATGTTCGATTTTGAACGACTCCCACCCTCTAGTTTGTAATGCCGTAGTGGAAGTCCACCTGTTGTACATTCATATCATTAAGCACCTTGGCCTACTAAGACAGCTGCTGCCCAGACGGATGGCTGGAATGTTCGGTTAGATTAATTTAGATTGCATCAAGTTAGACTAGATTAGCTTAGTTTTGATTGTACTAAGTTTGATCAAACTAGCTTATGCCAGATTAGGCTAGATTAGGTTACACTAAGTTAAGTTAGGTTACGCAAGATTAGGTTAATTTAGGTTACGTTACGTTACGCCCGATTGCGTCAATCCAGATTAAATTAGGTTAGGTTATGCCGGATTAGATTTTTTTACCATTTGTTTTACATCGCTCCCACACAGATAGGTCTTATAGCGACTTTGGAATAGGAAGGCGTTATAAGTGGGAAGGAAGCAACCATGGCCTTAGTTAAGAAACAGCTCCAGCATTTGCCTGGTGTCAGAATGAGAAACGACGAAGGATCGTCGACGGTGGGATTCGAACCCTGCATCTTCCGAATGCAAGGTCATAGCTACGTGACGCTCACCGGGTGACCAGCTCGCTCGGTACGTATTATTATTATTATTATTGTTACCGTGTTTTGGTGGTAGGTAGAGGTGTAAGAAGGTGCGGGCGTGAATGGGTCTCAAACTACGGAATCAAAGTTAATGTAAAATTTAACAAGGTTATATTTTCTTTTCAAGATTAAGTAATAACAAAGAACAGGTACTTAGTAGCCGAAACACAATTTGAAATGTACAATTACAGGGATTACAGAATTTGGGCTTCGAGCCCTGAGTTCACAATTCTTGAGCAACTAGCCCAACTTTCCGATATACAAATTTTAACAAAGGGGCAGAAGACCCCAATCAAACCCTGGAGCACTTGCTCCAAATTACACAGTAAAGCCTCCTCGAGGCACACAACACTCCGTTTCCAAAAGAGCCACTCGCTCTTTAATTTAAGCCTCTCCCAGGCCACACCAAACTCCACCTTCAAGCTGTCCTCAACGGACATAAACACAGGGGTAAAATACCCAATCTACTGAGGTCTATTAAATGAAAAGCAGGTTAATTAAATGACCTCTAAAACAATTTGAGAGGAGGCGAACTTGCACTCCTAATACACTTTGATTAAGACCTACTTGGCCCTAGGCCGTTAATACAAGGGCTAATCCCCTACTAAAGAGGTGACTTAAGAAGAGAACAATTTGTTTTACGTTAACGAAGAATAGATTGAGAAAACTAAGTTCACCTCACAACAATATTAGTGGGAGCTCGAGAGGGTTAGCACTCTCTATCCCAGTATGAAACTTTAAAAGAGAATATATGAAAAGAGTAGTTACATTTTAGGAAAAGGTTACATGGTTGAACGCTTAGAACCCGCCCCGAAAGTTAAACTGCTGAGCTAGCAAGGAAAGAAGTTATTAATCGGCCATTACCTTGTTGTTGACCGCTGCCGGAGAAAGAGGCGCTTCCCGCCTCCTGCTATGTACTTAACACACTGAAAGATGGAACAGAAGTGGCGCTGAGACCCAAAAATCAGCATTTTATATCCTCTCGCGGAAGGTTCTAGGCGTTAGGGGAATGAAAACACCCGCCCACAATAATTTTATTGGGTAGGACCCCGCAACCGATACAAGTTGGGGGAAGATACACCAGATTGGTCAGAAATTAATAGAAGAATTTCGGGATTGGATACATTCATAACAAGGGGAAGAAAGGGGTAAATATTGCCAACTTAAACAATGACAGAAGGAAATTTAACAAAGAACAAACTCTTGAAATTAAATTTTCTCCAACAAAATAGTTCTTTGACTCCGCACTAGGTTGCACTATTGTAGATCTTCAGTAGTGTCCTCTAGGAGAGAAAGTTTACACTTCTTACTTCAGGCGAAACAAAAACACATCAAAAATGACACAGTTCAAAAACTCAAAATTTTCCACGTGGTGACATCTTCTGAGTAGGTAAAGAATTAACAGCGTAGATAAAGTTCAGCCCTCCTCCAGCAGAGGAGTTTCAACAGGCGCACATTTTAAATTAGCGGTGTGGAGGTGTACCACCCGGTACAATTATTATTATTATTATTATTATTATTATTATTATTATTATTATTATTATTATTATTATTATTATTATTATTATTATTATTATTCCGGGGTTATCTGTGGAACGCAAAGAGGTGAAAGAAGGTATGGGCTTAAATGGGTCTAACTACGATATCAAAAATTAATTTAAAACTTTAAATAAAGGCTATATTTCTTTTAGAATCTCAAACTTAACAAACAATATCTTCAGGTACTGGTAAGGAGGTACAAAATAGCAATCCCAAAGATAAGGAATTTAACAGTTTTTGGGCTTCAAGCCCTAAGTTTACAAATTTAGAATTTCACAAATGTGGTATTATTAAGACTAGGACAGAAATCTCCCAATTCAAGAGCACTTTGCTCCAAAGGTTACAAATCTATATCCCTCCAGAGGCATCCCTCAAAGATACAGGAATCTCAGAAAAGAGCTTACATGTTCTCCAAACTACTGGGCCTTCGTGGAAAAGAAAAACAGGTTAAATAACTGGCCCGAACACAAAATGATGGGAGGCGTGCACTTACGCTCCTAGAAAATTAGTATAAAACCCTAATTGGGCTCTCGGGCCGATGAAACAGGGGCTAATCCCAAGCTACTGGGGTGACTCGAATGAGGGTTAATTTAATGGTTTGCGGAAAAGAGAGACAGATACAAAATCGTAGTCACCTCACGATAAATTGAAGGGGGACTCGAGAGGGTAACACACTCTCTATCCCCGATTTACACTTAAAGACTTTTATGAAGTTTACGTTAGAAAAGAAGACTATTACATTTCAGAATGAGATGGTTAAGTAGTTAAAGTTTAGAACCTTCCCCTCGGATAAGTTTGCGGAGGCAGCTACAAAGATAGAAAATTGGTGACCATTACCTGGGCTGGTGTTCTGCCTGCCGAAGAATGCGGCACCCCTCCTCCTGTCTTAACACACACACTCAGAACTTCGACGATCAATGAGACAAGGTAGCCAGAACAGCCTCAGCTTATATACCCAAGGGGATTGTTCGAGAGGATTCTGGACAAAATCCGGACCCACCCTTTCATTTTTATTGGCAGAATCAAAAGTTACACCAAAAAACCAACATGAAGCCTGTGATAGGCTGAAAAATAATTACAGAAAAATTTGATTGGCCAGACACCAAAGCTGGAGGGAAGAGAAGGAAGTGTTGCAAACCTTGAAATATATAAAAAAATAAATGAAAGTTAATTTCCTTGAGAAAACCTATAAACACAAAAGTTCTCTCAATAACAAATTATTCCACCTTGCACCAGAGTGCGTGACCTCAAATTTTGTAGAGACATCTATGGAGAAAAGTTCAAACTTCTTGATGTACACCAAAATAAAACAAAATAAATCCAATCAATTTAGGAAACTTAGAAATGACAAACTTCTCAGTTATTCAGCAGTGACATCTTCTGATAAATGTCCCAACTTCATGCAGTAGCTGTTTCACGTTTTCTTTGCTAGATAGAGTTCTTTAAGGCGCTTCTTTTGAATGTGGGGAGTTGATGTGTACCTCCCGGTACAATTATTATTATTATTATTATTATTATTATTATTATTATTATTATTATTATTATTATTATTATTATTATTATTATTATTTATATTATTATTATTATTATTATTATTATTATTATTATTATTATTATTATTATTATTATTATTATTATTATTATTATTATTATTATTATTATTGGGTTAGTTTCAATGCCGTAGATGATCCATCAATGTGAATCATTCCGTTTAAATCCTGTATAAGATGACGATGTGTAAGATGAAGATAACTCGTTAAGTATTATTACTGAAGGATTTTCGATTTTACGCTTAGTATTTCCAACAACGATCCCGTCGTGAATGATCATGGGACCCCGAAGACCGTACACCAAGACATTGACCAATCACCCGAGCAGACTACCCGGTTCCAACTTTCAATCCAGGGCAGAAATTCTTGGACAACCCGGTATAAAACCGTCAGCGCTTGGATAAGGAGCAGATGTTCTTCCTCCATGCCACGGGAATTCTTTAAAACTAATCATACAGTTTGTAATTACTTCTTTGTGTTTGTGATTACGGTGAAGATGTTTTACAAGTGGATAGTAGATTATGCTAACATTTCACATCTGTTAGTACAACTCGCAGAGAGGACGTTACATGAACATTTCCTTGGGTGTGTTTAACCCACCGTCCTTTCTGCCTGACCTAGATCGTATTTTATTGAACCAATGGTCCATGGAGAACGCAAACAGCACCTCTAATCTTTATATATGAGCTGTGCTGTTTGAACGCAATAAATCAATTACAACTCGCTAGGGTGATGGGTCAGAACGGACTACTGACGATCTCTATAGGACTTCGGCTGCCAGTTTGTGGAGTATACAGAACAAAAAAGGGCACGGCATGACCAGGAATCGAACAAGGGATCATGGAACCAAGAGCAAATTTCCTCTAAACGACCATAACACCCATCCAGATATTTTGTTTAAATCAACATGGATCTGACGCACTGACTGATCTACTCAAGGGACAGTTCAAGTTTACATTGAATTATGCCTTCAGAGCAGGTGAAAAATTAACTTATCGGCGTTCTTTACGAGTGAGAGTTCCTAAAAATATCTCAAATTAAAGTTACTACATCATACATTGTTGTTCTTTGTGAGCAAACATAATCGCTAACAAACAATATAGGGGCCGATGACCTTAGATGTTAGGCATCATCACAAAGCAAACATTATCCGTGTTCTTCAGAATTAAAGGAAACCACTATTTAGAACAAATACTATGGCACTGCATTGTTTCACAGATCACAATCATAAGTTATAATAACGACATTCATGAAAACAAATAAACAGTGCACTCCCGAATTTCTCTCTCCTTGCTCAAATTTCAAAGTACGTATTTAACAACTTGACCACCCTACAAATAGCATCATCACGTTATGGTTACATTTTGAAACTTTATTGTAGCTTCTTTATAGAACTGAATCCGACTCGTTGGCTGAATGGTCAGCGTACTGGCCTTCAGTTCAGAGGGTCCCGGGTTCGATTCCCGGCCGGGTCAGGGATTTTAACCTTCATTGATTAATTCCAATGGCCCTGGGGCTGGGTGTTTGTGCTGTCCCCAACATCCCTGCAACTCGCACACAATGCATAACACTATCCTCCGCCACAATAACACGCAATTACCTACACATGGCAGATGCCGTCCACCCTCAATTGAGGGTCTGCCTTACAAGGGCTGCACTCGGCTAGAAATAGCCATGCGAAATTATTTTTATTTATTTTTTTGTTTTGCAAAATGTTTTCAAATTAATCTCTAACATTTTTTTTTTGTTACTGGCTTTACGTCGAACCGACACAGACAGGTCTTATGGCGACGATGGGATAGGAAAGGCCTAGGAGTTGTAAGGAAGCGGCCGTGTCCTTAATTAAGGTACACCCCCAGCATTTGTCTGGTGTGAAAATGGGAAACCACGGAAAACCATCTTCAGAGGTGCCGACAGTGGGATTGGAACCCACTATCTCCCAGATGCAAGCTCACAGCCGCAAGCCCCTTAACCGCACGGCCAGTTCGCCCGGTAAATCTCTAACAATAATTAATAGACGACTTGGAGGAAAAAGCCTAAGTACATTGTTAAGTGGTTGGCAATGTTGCTGAGAGCTCCGCCGTTCAGCGCTTACACCCGCCTGCACTCCTCCTTCCCCTGACAAGTCCATATCGTCCTTCCTGGCTCCTCCCGCACCCCGCACACTTGCTAAGTCTTGGGACCTACTGAGGGTTCTGCTACCACAGCCCGCGCGCATCAAGACTAAAGAGAAAACATCGAGCTTGCTGGACGGCAGCCACGGTCTGAAAGCCTTTGCCATTTCCTTGAAAATAGAAAAACAAAATGTTTACAGCCGAAATAATAAAGATGGCACTGTATAACTGAATAGCACACCACGTAAGTTCGACTTCGCTACATTTGTCCGTCTCTTTATGTAATCAATTACAGAGTGTAATAATGTAACGGTGGGGCGGCGCCCAAAAGCACTTCATGCACGAACCGCCACTCCTTCAGATTTTTGGCTTTGAGGACATGCAAAGACCATGGTGTATACGAATCCATAAATGATGTGGAGACACTACGAGAACCCGTGTTCAATGCCTGTGATGCAATCCGGCAACAGCCAGGGGTGTTCCAATAAATGCGTGACTCCATGCGACGTAGGATGAAAGGATGCATTGCAATGGATGGCAGTCACATGACATGGTGATCATTGATAGTATTCGTAACGCCCCGTAACTCCAAAAACACTGGTTTTGCGACCAATGTTTATCGGACCTTTCTTGCTTCATTTGTTACGTAATGCATCCTCTGTAAATATTGGAAACTTTTTCAAGGACACGCTGTATAATTACTCTTCAGAGTTAAATCAATCGCCCTAAAATTATCAGAGTCCAGCACATGTAAAAATGAAATATATGTTATTGGTTGTAAGTCCCATTAACGCTGAAGGACCGGAATTTTCTCTGGCAGTTCTTTTGCGTGCCGGCAATTCTCGAGTTTCGAACGTGTAAAAATAACTGTTCCTGAAATGTCACTGTTCTTCAAGAGCAAAGGTAGCTGCTTCTAACGCTGTCAGAATTCCTAACGAGTTAAAGCTACTTCTCCTAAACATGTCTCTGTTATTTACCAATCTCGTTTCTACTAAGAATGTCACTGTTCTTTGATAGAAAAATTAACGGCTACAAACAAGTAACATGTCAGAATCATTCTCCTTCTTTTACAAGTTGCTTTACGTCGCAGCGACAGAGATAGGTCTTATGGCGACGATTGGACAGAAAAGACCTGGGAGTGGGGTGGAAGGGGCCGTGGCCTTAATTAAGGTACAGCCACAGCATTAGCCTGGTGTGAAAATGGGAAACCATGGAGAACCATCTTCAGGACTGCCGAATACTGGATACTGGCTGCTCTTAAGCGACTGCAGCTATCGAGCTCGGTCCTTCTCCTGTAAAAATGATTATTTGCTCCTAAATTGTCACTGTACTTAATTAATGAAAGTAACTGTTTTAATATCCTGCTCCTCACAAGATAAAGCAAATGATCCTAAAACTATCATAGTTCTACACGAGAAACTAACTGCCCCTAAGAAATTCACAGTCAGAAATAAAATATAGCTGCTCCTAACATTGTCACAGTTCTTGACGAGTAAAGGTAACTGCTCTTAAATTTCTTACATTTATTCAGGTGTAAAATAACTGCTCCGACTAGTGTCACTGTTCTTCACGACTGAAATGAACAATAATACAGTTCTTCGGGAGTAAAATTAACTACTCCTAAGAGTGTCACAGTTCTTCACGACCAAAAGTAACTACTCTTTAAAATGTCGCAGTTATTCACATCGAAAAGTAACTGTTCCGAATTATGTCATGTTTCTTGACGAATAAAAATACCTGGTACCACCAACAAAATGTTCTCCTATGTAAACTCCAATGTTTCTTACAGTAACACAGTTCTTGAAACACAATAGTAAATGTTACTAATATCACTGGTCTTAGAAGTAACTGCTCCTAACAAATACTACTGCTGCCATTCATGAGACTTAACTTTTATTTTGCTAATTACATGCCTCATCTGAACACATACACACGTAAAGAATACTTTCAGTACCAGACAAACTAACTTTAGCAGTGCAGGCCTACCGACTCTACCGATCTATTGCAGCTCAAAAATCCTGTTAACAACGCGTCGGTTGCCCTTTATAGAGTATGTAGATGGAACTATGAATATTTAACGATCGCTAAAACGGGAGTGCTCCAACTTTAATGTGACAAGTGGTAAGCTATGTATTCCCAAGAAGCTCAGCATAATTAGACAACAAAATGTTACCAGCATAATCGTACGGATAGCCAAGACCGTAGATTAACTAACATTTAGAGTTTAATACCTTTATTACTCAGAATAGAATATTTTCACCGCTACGAAAATACCTAACGATTCCCAGTGACTTCCTAATTTTCATTTGTATTTCTGTTCCCATTCTACTTTCCATGTCGCTGCATATTCGTAATTTCTGCAAGCAACTGTAATTAATTTTGAACTTTTATGATGCCGGTGATAACGGTTAGCTAAATTGCATAAGGAAATTATTTATATTCAGTTATAAGTCCCTTAGATTAGCTTTTATAGGTTAGATTAGATTAATTTAGGTTAGGTTAAGGTAGAGGTTAGGTTATGTGTTAGGTTAGGTTAGGGTAGATTACGTGATGTTATGTCAGGTTAGTACAGAGGTTAGGTCACATTACGTTAGGTTAGGGTAGAGGTTAGGTCGTGTGTTAGGTTAGGTTAGGGTAGATTACGTGATGCTACTGTTAGGTTAGTACAGAGGTTAGGTCACATAATGTTAGGTTAGGGTAGAGGTTAGGTCGCGTGTTAGGTTAGGGTAGGGTAGATTACGTGATGCTATTGTTAGGTTAGTACAGAGGTTAGGTCAAATTATGTTAGGTTAGGGTAGAGGTTAGGTCGTGTGTTAGGTTAGGGTAGAAGTTAGGTTAGATTAGGTTATGTCAGGTTAGGATAGGATAGAGGTTAGGTTAGGTTAGGTGATATTAGGCTACGGTAGAAGTTAGATTAGGTTAAGTCAGGATAGAGGTTAGGTTAGGTTAGGTTAGGTTTGGGTAAAGTTTAAGTTAGGTTGTATTATGTTAGGGAAGAGGTTAGGTTATATTACTTTACACTCCGTTAGACTGAAAGTTATATATTGATGGGTTAATTTCGGTGAGGTTATTTTTCATTAGGTTAAGTTATGCTGGTTTTTTGATAGTTTTCCTGTAAGATCTGCAATTCGCCAGGGAATTTTCTCTACAACGTGCCTAGCTACGGTCTGCCATTAGAAACAGCAGTAAAGTGGTAGCAGTAGCCAGGCTGTGTCATTGGCATGGCATTGAATGGCAAGTGTTATGTGCAGGGATACTTTTTGAACCGTGCATTTGGCGGACGTTTACGCAAACAAATCGACGCTTTAACAGGCGTAAACTCCTTATGGAATGAGCTTAATGCTCCTTCTGAATGGTACTTTACATGGCGTCTTATACCGAATTCTGCCGAGTGTACCTGTATCAACCACGCTTCATAAATCCCCTAGTCTCAGTAAATATTCCCCCGTCGCTAACCCGTTCCTAACAGAACATTGTCCCCCATATACAAAAGATAACCTAACGATCAATGTCACTCCTCGGTTTCCTGTACATATATTTTCTGACATCACCGATATGCACGCCCTCAGAGCCTACTATGTATCCTGCATCCTACCAAGTATTGAATTCGCGTCTCCATTTGGTCTAACTCCTCACGCACTAATCTTAAGCATATTGACCGCGTGTAGTCATTCTTTTGTGCCATTGTTAGAGCCAGAGTATCTAATTATCGAAACTTGAGCAGCAATAGGATAATAGATAAGTTAAACCTTCGCCCGTTATCTACTCGAAGGAAAGTAGCCGACCATAGATTCCTATATAACGCTGTTAACGGTTGATTTCGTTTTCTTGAACCTGCATCCTTCTTTTCCTTAAATGTCCCAACTCACCAAAACCAGGATAAATCCCCCACTTCATATTCTCTTGGAATACAGCCCCTTGAAGAAACATTCAGCAACGCCTTTACTCTAGAATACAGTGATGCAATGGCTTAATGATAACTATTTTCGTCTTGATGCCATGATGTTCCGGTTCGGCTTCGATTCTCGGTCGATTCACGGTTTTAATTATCTATGCTCGTTGGATTCTGCTCCGTTCCCAACATTCCTGAAACTCACACACTGTAATATACTAACACGTAGTTCACATCCCATCCTACTTCACCACGCAGTATGCAGTTGCTTCTAATTGCCACATGAATTTATTACTGTAAAATAATTATCTACACAGAATTATTATATATAATTGCAATGCTATTACCTTTTAGCTGGCGAAGTTGTCTACAGGGTGATCCACTATTATAACCCTATTTCTATTTCACTTCTATTCTGTCACACACGATATAATATATGTATTCAAAGCGTTTGCTAAAATAGTTTTGGGGCTGTACCTTAATTAAGGCCACGTCCGCTTCCGTTCAATTCCTAGGCCTTTCCTATCCCATCGTCGCCGTAAGACATATCTGTGTCGGTGCGACGTAAAGCAAATAGCAAAAGAAAAAAACAGTTTTGGCAAAACTGTCCGTCTGTTCTACTGGACCGATTTGCTTCTTTGTTTTTCCTCTCCGGAATTACCTGCCTGTGAATCATGAGACATTGATAAGCCTCTCATTTCAGCCCACTTTAAGTAATCATAAAATGAAAACATTAAATTATCACTCAAATAATTGCAGGCAAAGGCTTACTCTAACCCGCAATACATTCCGTACTTGGCAGATTGTTTTTGATTACTACCTGTCAAGCCAGACATTATACACTTCCTCTGATCATAGAAGAATACTACTCTCTGCTAGATACTCTTCGATTCTCTGACCTTCCCCAGCTTCTAAATATACTCAACAGATGGCAGAACTGCGCTAAAAACTTACATGGTGCTAATAGAAAACATCGACGTACGTACAGACGAGAAGTTATCAAGTCGACTAGCCTTCTGTACGACCATTACCAGTAAAAAAAAGCGCAGGGAGAAACTCTTGAAAAAGGGGGTGTCTACTTACCCAATCCAGTATTCAGTCATGGCCAACTGTATGTTGCACTATCTCTGGCAAGACCGTTTGAAAATGTTAAGATCCATGGTCGAAGCATAGTGAATTCTGTGTGGCAAGAAGTGTTATAAACTACATGTTCATTAAACAATATGACTATGACAGGCATATCAAGACAAGTTATCTGACTTTTTTATAGCAACACGGTTCCACTAGTCTGCATATTAAAATCCCTTCGTCCGTTCTGCTGGACCGATTTCCTTCTCAGGAATAACCACCCCCTGAATCATGAGGCAATAATAGATCTCTAAGTTATGCAAACTTAGAGTAATCATAAAGTCAAATCATTAAATGATCACTCCAATAATTGCAGGCGACTAACACTTCCATTAATAATCTGATAAGTGTGATTTGCATTCTTAGTAATGGCATTGCATGCAGCCATGTTTGCTTACTACCTGCCAAGCCAGAGAGTATACACTTCCTCTGTTCACGGAGAATACTATTGCCGGCTAGATACTCTTTGATTCTCTAACCATTTCCAGCTTCCAAATACATTCAACAGATGGCAGAACGTTTCTAATAACTTACATGCTTCGAAGAGAAAAAGTCTCTGTACAAACAGACGGGAAGGTATAAGGCCAACTACAATACATAAGAACGCAATACAGAATTCATCATGTCGATTGCCTTGGGCCATTGCCTTTGGCGTAGATTTGCAGTCTGCTGTGAAGCAAAAGTAAAGCGATGGACGTAAGGTCCAGGTTAAATTATTAACGCTGGTAATGTTCAGAAGAATTATTATATTCAACATTAACTACGTTTACAAAGTATAAAAACCACGAATTGATATTATTTATTGTTTAAAAATTATGTAAATCACGAACACATACTGGACCCAAGTAACCCCAAAAACAGTAAAACTGAAAATCATATCATAACAGCGTAAAATATACTTAAACGAAAAAACACAAAACACCGACTCCAGTACAATGAATTGCCATTATCGATTTATTATAAAGTGGAGAAATCAACTTTAAATGTACACGTAATGATGTATTTTTTTAAATCAGTTTATTTTCAATGGCATCAGATAAGATTGAGGGAAAGGAGGTATAATTAATCTGGCATGTTATTTGCTGTCAAGTTTCAGTAATTTGAATTTCCATGGGTTTACGCCTGGGATTTCACAGTTAGGTTTGCTATCTTCACATTTTTGGTCTGGATGTCCTTAACAAGTTTCATTGGAATCAAAATCCTCAACAGCATTTTTTTAAATTGTTGGTAAAATTATCAATTACTTATACTTTCCAGACAATCTGGGCTGCCACAAGGACAATGTTCCACGCAAAAATATAAAACTAAAACACACAGCAATAACACTAAGGCTACAAAATAGTTTGTAATATTCGAGCTATTTGCTGCGCGGTTTGAGTGAGGCAGCTTTTAGTTTGCATTAGGGGAAGAGTTGATTCGAACCCCAAACTCGGCTGCTCTAAAGGTGGTTTTCCATGGTTTTCTATTTTCACACCAGGTAAATCCTGTGGCTCTACCTTAATTAAAGCCACGGCAATTTCTTCCCACTCCAAGCTCTTTCCTATCCCATCGTCGCCAGAAGATTTATCTGTGTCGGTGCAACGTAAAACAATTTGAAGAAAATAGTAAATTATCAGTTAACATCACAATAAATAAATCTACAAAAATACACTTCACACATATAACAGGTAATAAAAATACTATTTATTATTAATGTTATTAAGCGTAAATGTTTAACACATCACATTACATATAAATACAGTAGTAATATATAATGTTTACAGTTTGAAGTATTTACAGGTTCAAGTTATTTACATAGTCGACACACAAATGTGAGAGCCGGAAAAAGTCTCTAGGGTTTCCCTGGTAGGCGGTGAGAGCACACTGCTCCACCATGTGTCGAACTGTTTGCCTCAAACCACCACAACTGCACGCCGCCGAATTAAGTATTCCCCATTATTTATGGAGGGAGTCGGGACATATGCCATGGCCAGTGCGAATCCTGTTGACAGTTGTCCAGGTCTTCCTCTGGTTTGTTATTCAGCCATGATAGATTGTGATATTCTGATGGAGCACTGGATATCCATACTTGAAGCAGATTAAAGTTAGTGTCTACTAGGTTTCTGGCTGTTATGACAGGGGGGTGTCTAGAGTTTAGCCTGTTAATAAGAGCATCATTCATGTCACCATGGATTGGCAACTGACTGTTGTTAGTTATTTTCTTACAATCTCGTAGGAGAACATTTTCCGGACGGAGGTGAGGTGGTGGAATATGTGACAGAACAGGTATCCAGAAAGTGGGAGTAGATTTAATCGCCCTTGATATCATATGCATAGTGTGGTTCAGCTGAGTGTCAATTAATTTGGTGTGACTACTGTTTAGCCATATCGATCAGCAGTATTCTGCAGCAGAGTAGATGGTAATGATCCCCAGGTGGTTCCACACAGCTTCTGTAAGGTGTTGTTTCTTGATCGTAACTTAGCATCTAAAGATGTTTCTTTGAATGACAGAGTTCTGTCAAGAGTAATCCATAAATATTGTGGATGTCTCTTGTGGTCTTCTTCTTCTTTTCCTACCGCTTTTTCCCACACCTGGGTCGCACATGTGGATTTGGCCCTGTTTTACGTCCGGATGCCCTTCCTGACGCCAACCCTATATGGAGGGATGTAATCACTATTGCGTGTTTCTGTGGTGGTTTGTAGTGTGGTATGTTGTCTGAATATGAAGAGGAGAGTGTTGGGACGGACACAAACACCTAGTCCCCGAGTCAGAAGAATTAATCAGAAGCGATTAAAATCCCCGACCCGGCCGGGAATCGAACCCGTGATCCTATGAACAGAAGGACAGTATGCTGACAATTCAGCCAACGAGTCGGACAAATACAAAAAAATAATGCATGGAGCAATTTTATATCTGAATGCTGTGGATCAGTACGAGCCCTCTACTAATAATAATTTCATCATTACATTACGCTCCATTCTATGCCATTATGTATCCAGTAGATGAGGTTAAAGACCTCGGCTTATTATTAGACCGAGTACTCACCTTCACACTACACATAAAAAAGGTACGGTAGTTTCTGAGTCATACAGGACATAGAATTTGTGATGAGGAATGTCAAACCCTTTAAATGCTTGAAAACCTGTATACACTCCTATATATCTCCAATACGCAAGCGTTGTATGGAATCTAGCAAACAAAATATATAATGCACAGATCGAAAAAAGGGATATTTAAAATACTCACATTTCAAAAAGAAACGGTAATTATCCGACGGACGTCTCCTATCATATCTTGAAATAAAAAGCTTGAAACCGAGGATAAAAAAGAATGACATGAAGTTTCTGTACAAAACTGTAAATTCCGTAATTCACAACCGTGACTTTTCATGCCTCTTGAGCTTTCACGTACCCCGAATTACGGCGAGGAACAACCGCTCACAGAAATTCCCCACTATACAGGCTATGCAATGTCTAGAACAGTGCAGTTCAGGATAAGAA
This sequence comes from Anabrus simplex, assembly GCF_040414725.1. Lineage (NCBI taxonomy): Eukaryota > Metazoa > Arthropoda > Insecta > Orthoptera > Tettigoniidae > Anabrus > Anabrus simplex. The sequence goes on along the minus strand of NC_090274.1, from coordinate 20,464,058 downwards.
CCTTTTAGATCTCTGTGTTCCTCTAGACCTGTTTCTACATGTGTACGTCCTGCATTACTTTCACTGTCTTTTCGTTTCTGTCTTTTTATTGTGATTCGATCTACTCATCTCACCATCAGCATTCTATTGTAGGCGCTATGTCAAGTTTGAATTTGAAAAAGTATTAATATACTGTAAATTCCGATTACAACTTTTTCCTTAATACATTTGTGTATGTCTTCACTTTTAGATATTTAGAGTTTAGATTCAGATTCTTTTTACATATTTAGGTTCTTTCTAATAAGTTTTATTTTAAATAATCGATGCATAGTGACTAAGTCACCTGTAATTGGAGAAACATCTCTGTTGGTAGAATGAAACAAATGAAATAAATTGTTTCATAACTGTTGTTTGTTCCAGGTCTAACCACTGTTAAATAAAGATGGCGCATAGGCCATCTTGGATGACCATGCTCAGATTGCAGTTAGAATGGCAGTATAATAAACGCCTGCAACGGTGCTGAGATGGTGGGGACGGGAGAAGGAGAGACACGCGACCCTGGAGACTGCATGCGAATTTGTTGGGTACGGATTCGGTTAGTCGCCAGAAAGGTGCTGGGTCCCAAAGAGAGTTATCACTAGAGTCCGAATTATTAGCTGCTGATAGGTTAGAATGCAAACTTACTTAAGCTAGTAACAAGTGTACCCTACACTGTACAACGGTTATGCTATGAGAATTGCATAGATATTAGGGGTACAGCCTATAGAACTCCTTGAATTTATGCTACTCGTCCTACACTTTGATACAACGGGTTGCATAAAACTTCCTACAAACCAAATTACTTTGCATTCTAACCTATTACCAGCTACAAATCCGAGGTATACTTATCACTAAAGAGGCTGGTGCTAACTCAGCTGCTGCGGCGTTTGCGCAAAGTCCCGAGAAGTTCCTGAGACAAAATCGGAGGGAATTCGGTTCATCGTATGATTCAGTCCATGGATATAGAAGACGATCAACTGGAGGCCACGGAAACCACACTTCGTTCAGGCATTGTCACCGGAGGACAATTATGTTATGATGGATGTTGCTGAATTTGTGTTGCGATGGATGGAGGAGGAACCAGACATCCTGACTAACATTCTATGGGTTCAGAAATGCCCATAACTGACATTATTGGGACCCTAGCAGAAACAATCCTGAAGCTACAATTAAAAAGTTTCAGTCACGTTCATCGTTCATAGTGTGGTGTGGTATCCGTGATGATACTCTTATTGGTCTGTATATTCTTCGTGAAACAATGAATGCGGTGAAGTATGTGCACATGCTTCAAAGTTTCGTTCATCCCATTGTTCCAAACTGGAACGATGTGGACAATATGCCCTTCATACAGGATGGCGCACCTCCCCACTTTGCATTGATTTTACGAGAATAGGTTGAGAACGCTTTTCCAGGCCATGTTATTGGACGTCGCGGAAATGGTGAGTGGCCACCGGACTTGATCCCATTAGATTTTTTCTCTGGGGGTATCTGAAAGAGGAAATGTACGCCAGAAAACCGCGTGATTTGGACACTTGGGAAGAAGTGATTAGCGTGTGTATACCAAACGATACGTTGCAACGGTCTATCAGGCACGTTGTACCTCGACTGCAACAGTAAGCTACTAATGCTAGTATCTATGTTGAAACATAAAATGGTAAGGACTATTAGAGTACCTAAGAAAAGTTTAAGACCACGACTATCGGCGAAAATCAGTTAATCAACTCCCAGTCCTACATTTCTTGTATGAATTGGTCTGCAAATACCTTTTTTGGCTTATTCGTGTGGCGTACAACTTATGAAACAGTTCCGTTGAAATATCGAATCAAGTTTATGTGCTTCTTTTTATTGTTCTTCTTCTTTAAGTAATTCAGTCTAATTACTGATTTGCCCCTGCGATGAGTCTTCTCCAACTGAGTCGATCCTGTGCAGTATGTTGTGTATCCGGAGTTCACAAGAAATGTCATCATGAATGTCTTTCTTGGTCTTCCACGAGGGCATTTCCCTGGTATTTTAGTTTCCAAAATTCCGATCAACACATTCCTATGTCGAAGCCTATGTACCATCCAAGAAAGTTGCCTCTTCCTAATCTCACGCAACAGCTGTCTCTTTTCTTGGACAATGTTCAATATCGCACTGTTCGTCTTCTTCTCCACCCAACTTAACCGTTGCAGCCAACGCCAACACCACATCTCAAAGACTTCTAGCATTCTAATATCACTCCTGGCTAACGTCCATGTCTCAGCACAATATAGCGATTTCATTATTATTTTGCGTAAGATGAGGGACACTGTCTTCTGATATTTCTAAGCTATAACTTTAAACGTTTTGAGAAACTATAAAAGTACCCCCACTTTCGGGGCATTACTTTGCAGACCAGTTCGTACAATAAATGTAACTAATAATTAATGTTATTGACTTTACGTCCCACTAACCACTTTTACTGCTTTCAGAGTCGCAGGAGTTCTTTTACGTGCCAGTAAATCTACTGACACGAGGCTGACGTATTTAAGCACCTTCAAATATCACCGGACTGAGCCAGTATCGAACCGGCCAAGTTGGGGTCACGAGGCCAGCGCCTCAACCGTCTGAGCCACTCAGACCGACTCAATAAATGTAGGACCAGGAGTTCTTTAACTGATTTTTGCTGGTGGACTTAAACTTTTGCCAGGTACTGTAGTACATGATACAAGTGAAATTAACCATGGAACAAAATTTATGACAGATCTATAACGAAATAAAACCAGCGACATAATACTGGATCACTCTGTACACGGTCACGCGATTGAAGCCCATTGAAGTCCAAAAGCGAGCTCCACTCGATTGGGGATGACTGCTCCAGCAGCGGTTTGAAACAAGCGTAGTCAATCGATTGTCCTGTTATCAGCTAGTGTCAGTATTTACCTTAGCTCTGGATGTTTGTTTGGATATGAAACATTGGTAAATACTAGCTGGGATCAATGAAGAGAATACTGTTTCACATTACCAAATACAATCAATTAACCAGGCATACACATTATGACTTATGGATCTGCGTTAATTACTCCACTATCTTAAAACTTCGCATATTGAGAGCGCATTCAGCGGCATCATTCCTCCAAACGATCTATGTAATCCCGATTCTCCTGTTTGAATATTAGACGATATCGGTAGAACTACTGTGAATAAATAAACAATTGCGCAAATTGGAAAGGCATTTAAATTCTGCCATTGTAGCATAATGGTAACCAGAAATAACTTTGTGATTTGGAGGGAAATACAGTACAACGCACCACAGAGAGAGATATTTATTTATTTATTTATTTATTTATTTATTTATTTATTTATTTATTTATTTATTTATTTATTTATTTATTTATTTATTTATTTAAGCAAGTTTTCAGTCATTCCCTGAAGGGGGAGGCGAGCCACCTAGAACGAAACGGCCACTCTCTGGCCGGGAGATTAGGGCGGTATAAAGCTGAAGTTAGGGATTTAGGAGATGGGAAAGGGATGTGCGGAAATAGGGAGACGGAAGAGGTTTCGCCTATTTGTTCTTTTACTATTTTTCCCCTTTTTATTCTCTTTTCTATTTTTCTTTCTTTCTTAATCTGTTTACCCTCCAGGGTTGGTTTTTCGCTCGGACTCAGCGAGGGATCCCACCTCTACCGCCTCAAGGCCAGTGTCCTGGAGCGTGAGGCTTTGGGTCGGGGAGTACAACTGGGAGGAGGACCAGTACCTCGCCCAGGCGGCCTCACCTGCTATGCTGAACAGGAGCCTTGTGGGGGGAAGCGAAGACTGGAAGGGATAGACAAGGAAGAGGGAAGGAATTGGCCGTGGCCTTAAGTAAGGTACCATCCGGGTATTTGCCTGGAGGTGAAGTGGGAAACCACAGAAAACCACTTCGAGGATGGCTGAGGTGGGAATCGAAGAACCCCTTCTATTCAGTTGACCTCCCGAGGCTGAGTGAACCCCATTCCAGCCCTCGTACCACTTTTCAAATTTTGTGCCAGAGTCGGGAATCGAAACCGGTCCTCCGGAGGTGGCAGCTAGTCACGCTAACTACTACACCATAGAGGCGGGCATGCAGGAATGCGTTCAGAATAATCCGGAGAACTCAGTTAAAACCTTATCCTCATTATGTTGGGGCAAGTAAAATAATAGGGGCTGCCTGGCCGAGGCGGTAAAGGCGTGCTCGGTTCGCCCGGTAGGACGTGGGTTCGATTCCCCGTCAGGAAGTCGTAAAATTTAAGAAACGAGATTTCCACTTCCGGAGGTGCATATGGCCCTGAGGTTCGCTCAGCCTACACCAAAAATGAGTACCAGGTTAATTCCTGGGGGCAAAGGCGGCCGGGCATAGAGCTAATCACTCTACCCCATCACGTGCCGAGGTTAACAAAGGTGGAAGCCTTTACCTTCCACTCCTCCAAGGGGCTTCATGGCCTGTACGGAGGTGACTTTGCTTTGCTAAAGTAAAATAATAGCTAAGAGAGATATGAATAATCCTGACCTCTTCAAATAAGTAGAGATCTTTAACTTCACCAAAGATCTCTCAGAACTGAAATTAAAATCTTAATTAATGCCGCTGTTCTGACAAAAGTGAACTCGTTTTTGGAAACAAGTTTTGCAAACTTCTGGGAATAATATCATCTTAGTCTTCGTAACATGTTTCAGGCCATCTCATTTCTTTTCTTCGTGAAAAATATGCAAAACTTACAACAGCACGTAATCAAAGTAAGCGGAGGAATATTACTTGGTATATATACAGAGGATTTGAATTCGTTCCCGTGGACCTCCACTTAAAAGTGAGGCAAGGAAGGAGAAAGAGGAGAAAAGGAAGATAGACTTTTATCGGCTTTGTCCCGCGCCACAACGAGGATATTGAATTGCAAATTGGATGATTTGTTTCCGTTCCTTCTTCATCTAGAAGGCGCCAACTTTACAAACCGCGAGAAACACCACAAAGCAACATTAAACAACAGGTTAAGTACAAGTTACAGAAGACAGTGTATTTTAAACTTGTCACCGGTGTTATATGACAGGCACGTTGGCTGAATGGTCAGCTGTTCAGAGGGCCCAGGGTTCTATTCCCAGCCGGTTCTGGGATTTTAAATTCATATGGGTGTTCATCTTAATATATTTCTCTTCATCAGTTAAATGAGAATGGGCCAGGTGCCAAAATTTTGCGTAATTAATTGAATCGAAATTAATACAGGAGTTAGACAAGGTGATAGGCGGATGGCCCTGTCCTAAAGTAAAGTGCACCGTCTGATATTCAAATAAATTGACAATGATGATGATGTTTGTTGTTTAAAGGGCTAACAGCTAGGTCATCGGTCCATAATGGTACGAGGTGGAACGATATGAAAATGTGTCCACTGACTAAGATCTAAAAGGAATGATGATGAAAAAAGGTCATGAATCCAAAACTGTTTGTGATCCAGTTCACAATGCCTCACTTTCTGAGATGATGCTTGTTGGCCAAAGGGGTCCAAAATCCAGGTCACCGGCCGCTCGTAATTGTACTAACCAGTGGTAAAGCAGAACAATGGTTTTCCTCCTTCAGAGGTACTAATCATAGGCAATGTAGACCCATGGTGTTCCTCACATAGTGGTACCTATCACAGGCAACACAGACCCACGGTTTTCCTCACATAGTGGTACCTATCACAGGCAACGCAGACCCATGGTGTTCCTCACATAGTGGTACCTATCACAGGCAACACATACCCACGGTGTTCCTCACATAGTGGTACCTATCACAGGCAACGCAGACCCACGGTGTTCCTCACATAGTGGTACCTATCACAGGCAACACAGACCCACGGTGTTCCTCACATAGTGGTACCTATCACAGGCAACGCAGACCCATGGTGTTCCTCACATAGTGGTACCTATCACAGGCAACACAGACCCATGGTGTTCCTCACATAGTGGTACCTATCACAGGCAACACAGACCCACGGTGTTCCTCACATAGTGGTACCTATCACAGGCAACGCAGACCCATGGTGTTCCTCACATAGTGGTACCTATCACAGGCAACACAGACCCACGGTGTTCCTCACATAGTGGTACCTACCACAGGCAACACACACCGATGGTGTTCCTCATATAGAGGTACCTATCACAGGCAACGCAGACCCATGGTGTTCATCACATAGTGGTACCTATCACAGGCAACACAGATCCACGGTGTTCCTCACATAGTGGTACCTATCACAGGCAACACAGATCCATGGTGTTCTTCACATAGTGGTACCTATCACAGGCAACACAGATCCACGGTGTTCCTTACATAGTGGTACCTATCACAGGCAACGCAGACCCATGGTGTTCCTCACATAGTGGTACCTATCACAGGCAACACAGACCCACGGTGTTCCTCACATAGTGGTACCTATCACAGGCAACACAGATCCACGGTGTTCCTCACATAGTGGTACCTATCACAGGCAACACAGATCCACGGTGTTCCTCACATAGTGGTACCTATCACAGGCAACACAGATCCACGGTGTTCCTCACATAGTGGTACCTACCACAGGCAACACACACCGATGGTGTTCCTCATATAGAGGTACCTATCACAGGCAACACAGATCCATGGTGTTCTTCACATAGTGGTACCTATCACAGGCAACACAGATCCATGGTGTTCTTCACATAGTGGTACCTATCACAGGCAACACAGATCCACGGTGTTCCTTACATAGTGGTACCTATCACAGGCAACGCATACCCATGGTGTTCCTCACATAGTGGTACCTATCACAGGCAACACAGACCCATGGTGTTCCTCACATAGTGGTACCTATCACAGGCAACGCATACCCATGGTGTTCCTCACATAGTGGTACCTATCACAGGCAACACAGATCCACGGTGTTCCTCACATAGTGGTACCTATCACAGGCAACGCATACCCTTGGTGTTCCTCACATAGTGATACCTATCACAGGCAACACAGACCCATGGTGTTCCTCACATAGTGGTACCTATCACAGGCAACGCATACCCATGGTGTTCCTCACATAGTGGTACCTATCACAGGCAACGCATACCCATGGTGTTCCTCACATAGTGGTACCTACCACAGGCAACACACACCGATGGTGTTCCTCACATAGAGGTAACTATCACAGGCAACGCATACCCATGGTGTTCCTCACATAGTGGTACCTATCACAGGCAACACAGATCCACGGTGTTCCTCACATAGTGGTACCTATCACAGGCAACGCATACCCATGGTGTTCCTCACATAGTGGTACCTATCACAGGCAACGCATACCCATGGTGTTCCTCACATAGTGGTACCTATCACAGGCAACACAGACCCATGGTGTTCCTCACATAGTGGTACCTATCACAGGCAACACAGACCCATTGTGTTCCTCACATAGTGGTACCTATCACAGGCAACACAGACCCACGGTGTTCCTCACATAGTGGTACCTATCACAGGCAACACAGACCCATGGTGTTCCTCACATAGTGGTACCTATCACAGGCAACGCAGACCCATGGTGTTCCTCACATAAAAGCACTACTCACAAGCAAAGCTGACCCATGGTGTTCCTCGCATAGTGGTACCTACCACAGGCAACGCAGACCCATGGTGTTTCTCATATAATGGTACTAATCGCAAGTAATCTCATGGTTTCAATTCCATTATCCGTTGGTCGCCCCCTTTAGTCACTTCTTACGATAGGCAGGAGATACCGTGCGTAGTAAATTAAATTTGTTACAAGAAAATTCAGCTTTCTTGTTTGATTTTGTTGTTTTGCTGTGTTCACCTTTACTAATGTAAAATGTACACTAATGTATTAACGCGTACGTTGGGGCCACGTGAAGCCATGTTCGTCATCATTTGTGTAAATGGGAAACCACGGAAAACATCTTCAGGGCTGCCGACAGTGGGGTTCGAATTCAATATCTCCCGGATGCAAGCTCACAGCCGCGCGCCTCAAACCGCACGGCCAACTCATCCGGTAGTTACAAAAGTGAATTAAAGATTACAAGAAAACGTTAAGTTTAAATAGAGAAAAGAAAATAGATTGACAAAAAAAATTTAAATAAGCTAATTGACTGGATTACAGGATCTGGAAGAGAAAAGTTTGTAGCACTTCTCCAGGGAGAAAAAGTTCAGTAAAACTCTTTAGAACCAGATACCAGCATTTAGAGCCTTCAGCCATAAAATTTCGATGACTAGCAGGAAAAAACGCAGGTGAACCGATCTTCACCGGCGGCTAGACGAACCAGTCGTCAGCAATGATTTTTTTAAAAGAAGAGCCATCAGCACTCAGTGCTACTGGCGAATAGCATAAATGTAGTGCAGGATAGTACATACTTCTTACTCGCTTCCGTAAGATTTAACTTGTATATTCTAGCCTATTGAAAACCTACAACCTGTTTTCCAGTCATTGCCAGGGTCAGGGATGGAATGAATGAAGCAGATATAGGCTATTAGTACGAAGGGGTCGCCGCTCCCAAAGTGATTTATTAATGACTGATAGATGCTATGAAATGAGAATGGAAAGTGTTGCTGGAATGAAAGGTGACAGGGAAAACCGGAGTACCCGGAGAAAAACCTGTCACGCCTCCGCTTTGTCCAGCACAAATCTCACATGGAGTGACCGGGATTTGAACCACGGTATCCAGCGATGAGAGGCCGACGTGCTGCCATCTGAGCCACGGAGGCTCTATTCTAGCCTATTACTACCTAAAAATCCCGAATATAGTCATTAATTACTTTAATCCTTACTCATTAATCCGTACGAGAAACTGGTAGATTAGATAGTATTTCAATATCATTTTGAATTAAAGTCTCTATTATTGATTCAATAACTGAACGAAAAGGTCATCGGGAAGGTTGGAGATGAAGTAGTACAGAGACTCGACAGTTTCCGGTACCTAGGTGAGAATATAACAGGCAGACTATAAAATAATAAGAGTGCGGGAAACAAAGCAAAACTCCTACAGAAACTGCGATTCGCAGCATAGACCGCTTTGGGAAGAACCTATCGAGGAACGCCGAACTACGACACTATACGATGACCTTCCGGAACGCTGCATTGTACGCTACTGAGACCACGACATTCGGCAAAAGAGCTTGTATTCGATTGGAAAAGGAGGAAAGAAAGGTCCTGAGAGATATATAGGGTACCTAAAGGCAGCGTGAAATATGTGTGCATAGATCAAGGCAGGAGAAAGTAGAACCAACTTCAAGTGTATTACGGAAAAGAAGGTTGAGTTTCGTGAGACATTTGATGGTAAAGCCCGGATTTTTATGTAGTAACAGGTTAGATTGCAAACTAATTTGGTTAGTAGGAAGTGACGGCCACCCGCTCTTCCATAATGTAGCAAGAGTAACATAAATTATAGGCGTTCTGATTGGCCGTACCCCTAATGTTTATGCAAACCCCACAGCACAGTCGTTGTGATGGTGGACTATACTTCCTAATCGCTTGAAGAAGTTTGCACTCTAACCTATTAATGCATAAGAATCCGGGCTCTATATGATGAGGATGGATGACAACAGGTTAAAAAAGAAGACATGGAATGCGACATGCTTAAGGCAAATACAGTAACTGGATGAAGGGAAGTTAGGGACGGTTGGAAAGCTATTGGCATAACAGATAAATATCCACTAACGACTGTGCAGGATAGCTCCGCTTACAAAAAGCTCGTCAAAAGTCACAAATGGACCAATACTAAGACCAAGATCCAAATCACAGAAGCGGAGAGAAATGGGACGAGTGAAAGAATGAAGAGGTATTGGGAAGAACGAAGAGGTGCTGAACAAGTCACTTGAGATCCTAGGGGTTGAAACGAATAAAATATTAAATAATTGATTCAATATTTTTTTCAGATTCGCGAAAAGAGGCATCTATTCTCGAAATAAACATTCATTCCATTTCTAATTTGTCGTACTATACAAATGGTGATTTACAATTTGAAGAGACTCCCTGAGAATATTAGTGATCTTCAAGTTTCAACATACTAATTCCAAAGCTCCGAAAGAAGTACACGCAGATTTAGATATCACTCCTCGAACACCAAATCGCAGTCAAATCTCCTGAATATTACCCATATCGTACCATTGTATTTTTTTCATTTTATTAGAATTTATGTTCCAAATGACTCAACGTCAATTCAAGACTAAAGTGCTTTGTAACGGAAACTATAATGCCCTTTTTTCAAATGGCCATACACTTAGACATTTTATGAATTTTTAAATTTTATGACAACATATTTCAATTTTAAATTAGCCACCTTCCAGGCGTTTCCTAAAACAATATGTACTTCACATTTATATGTGACACATGGACTTATTAATGTTTAAGCATGATATGAATTCAGTAGGCTATGAGAATATTAAACTTTCAGCGGTATTATGCATTGCAAATTACTTTAGAACTCTAGTAAAAACAAACTGTGTTGCTGCTCATCTAACGCACTAATAAACAAGAAATGACTTGTTACGAAAAACTAAGACAAGTTTATCAATACTGAAGTCTTCCACTGTCACCTTTGTAACTTCGAGAACGTTTTCTATACTTATCTTAAGCTGATAAACGTCCGTTAGCTCCAGCGAATACTTCTTGATTTTTCTGGTCTTTTCTGATAGATTTTGTAGAGACAGATCAAATGGCGCTCCACTCACCTCTACGCGACATCTACAAGTCAAGTTACACCGCACGATAAGTAAGTAACGACTGTCCAAAACATGCCTTAAAATAGCGGCCATCTTAAGGTGATGTCATGCGCATTAGGTCAGTTGCCGTGGTCACAACTTTTATTTTAAAATATATAAACCTTTCCCATATATAAAATACATTTTGAGTTATAATATTTTGAATTGTTTCATGAAAAGTATTAAATCGATATTTCACTAGAACTCCCCCTCTGTCGCAATTTGAGAGATGTGCCATGGTAATATTATTAGAGATACTAGTAGATCTCGCGTAAATAAAACGAATGACACCTGTCAATTCAATTACCTTGAAAGCTAACTCTTTGGATCGTCCCACTTTTCGGGTCAGTTATACCTTTTTGCTATTTTTTATAGTTTTAAAATTATTGAAGGAAGTCTGGAGTACATATTTTTTGGCATTCAGGTTTTCTTACCCACGGTCCGATTACTGGAACGAAATGAGAAACGTTGGTATACATAAAACTTTGCCTCATCATACTTGTCGTAAACCCCCGATGCTTATGCAACACACCGTACTGAATTGTTGTGCGGTCTAGCCTAGATACATATTAAGTATTAAAGCATATAAACCTGCTTTTTTTAATAGGCTCTTTGACGTAATATGCAAGTTGCGTTTTAGGTTTAGTTACCAGGCAACAGCCAATAGCAGCACTAACGAAACCATAGCGTCCTCTCGTTCTCTCTGTACAGATATTTTTTTAACTCGCGCGATAATGGAAAGGCATACGCTTTAATTTGTGAACACTTTTGTATAGCACAATTAAACCGGCAATGATACGGCCAATGATAACGCTCATTGCGCTGTGAATAAAGGTGAATGTGGGTCATTGTGTGGACAGTTACAAAAAAACAAATCCCGCTTTCCCTAGCTTTTTTAAAAGGAATTGCTTGATAGAGGACTACTATTCAAAGCAGGAAATTTCATTCCCAGCAATAATTGAGATATATTATGCATTCCAACTAGCTTTCTCAATACGCTGATTTAATTTCAATATCTTGTAGTCGATTCTATAGTTGAATTCTATAATCTAAAAAGGTTCTAAAAGCAAAAATGTACAATCGGAGGAAATCACAAAAATAAGTTTAATTATACTGTAATATTTCAAAACATTATTAGCAAGAAAGTTTTACAAAAATGCAGATACATTGAGACATATTAAGCAAATATATTTGCAAAGAAAGAAATAGTTCAGTACAAAACACATGAATGAAAACTGAAAACTAATGCCTGTTGCTCACGGTAAAATTTTCTGTCAAATTTATTGTACAATAATTTAATTTTATAAAATTTCAGTTGCTCACGGTCAAATTCAAGTTTTATAAAACTTTTGATAAAACTTTTCATAAAATAGGACATGTTCTATTCCGTAAAATTAATTTTACGAATCGAACCAATCAGCGAAGATGACATCACGATGATGCTGGCGCTACGTCGTGTGAAGATTGTGAAGCTCGATTGTAAACAAACACTTCTTTGTAAAATGGCAGGATCCGGGTGGTCTAAGGAAGCTGTTAGTGTTTTACTGGACGAATACCAGAAATATCCTTGTTTGTACGAAGTTAAAACGCCACTTGACCACAATAGAAATGCAAGAAAAGAGGCAGAAAACACAATCGCCAAATTCCTATATGGATGCCGGTCTTCTAACCTCAACTAATTTTCGACCAACGACAGGAATCCTGTACCTTCTTCTCTTCTTCTGATCCAATCCCGAGTCCAGCATTTCCTGGCATTTATTTTCTTCTTTTTTTACACCGTACAACATATAATTGCAGCTAAAGCAGCAAGTTTTGCTTTGTTTATTGGAGCCATACTCTCAAACACACTGTAAGTTGAACAGCTGATTCTTGGTGTATAAGTTTATTGATAGATGGCAGCACATATACATTTTAGTTCCGAAGTGAGTTCATAGATGGTCATCCCGATGTTTCCATGGATTTTTATAAAATAATTTTACCGTGAGCAGTAGGCATAAGAATGAATCTGTGTACCATGATCTAATAACTAATCAATGTCTCATCTTTCGGCATCACAATGATTATATTTGTAATATTGACAAAGCCACAATTTTAGTACACACAAAACTGCAAACCTTCACCGTGAGATTGTTTAATTACACTGTTTGAGTTCTTCTGGCAAGTAAGGCATCTTTTTTTCTCATGTCCCTTTTCTTATTACTTCTGATGCGCCCAAGTTTCTACTTCTCCGTAGTTGTTTGATCTTGCCGCCTTGTAATGTTGCAGGTGATCGAATTAGAAACATCATTAAATGACTTCCAGGTAGCTTGAGAAACATTTAACGTTACAGTATTCACACAGTGATCTGAAGCTTTACAATAACCCTTGAAATCAGGTTACACCACATTTTCAGCAACATATGGACAGTTTTGTCAGCTAAGTATCATTAAAGTGTCTGGGTCTTTCGGCACAAATATGGTTTTTGCATTCCAGTAATAATCAACTGAAATATTTACGAAGTTATCTGATCACATTGGAAGCAGCTTAATCTTGTGAGGAGACGTGGAACTCAGACGCTTTTTTTATCACGCATTCTGCTGTTGATAAATCTAGCTCCATCTTTAGGCTGTTAAAAAACTACTGCCTCCAACTTCCTGGCTACAAGCCCTTGACACATGTATTGCGATGTAACATAGAACCTTTCTAATTGAAAAACCTGAAATGTTCAATTTTGGCACTTAGACCCTTTCTAATTTATAGTATTCAGATACAGGCACGTCACAATGTTCAGTCGGTTGGTTAGGATCAGTATTGACTCTAATGCTGGATAAATATCATCAGTGAGGAGGATCCTTAGGGTTTAATGGCAAGATCATCGATTAACATCAAAATCTTGGAAGAAGAAGCCTGTACCATCAGCATTGAGGCCATGATCATGAAACATCGTTGGACAGGTCATGTCGCCTCCCAAATCAAATAGTGTATGCTCAACTGAAGGTGGCCGTCTACACCAGGGTGCACAAAAAAAAGGTTCAGGGACGTACTAAAATGAGACAGGAAGAATTGCCACATAAACACCACTAACTGGGAACAAAAGTAGCTAACCACCTGGTATGGCGCAGTCTTATCCACGAAGGCCCTAAGAATTTCGAACAACAACGCCGGAGATTTGAAACTGAGAAGAGAATTGCTCGGAAAAAGCGGGCGTTCCTCAGGCCTTAACAACTGGATCTCAACGCTGGCAATGTTTGCCACCATTATTGAAGAATTTGTGGCCGGGGACAGTCTGCTAAGAATTCATAGACTCACCAGTAACATCTGAGAACAATCACATGAAGAAATCTCTGCGTGGTCGCCGTTTTGGACATGGCTGTCAAGGCATGGGTACGCAGCACTCCGAAAGAATGGTTTCAGGAAGGTCTGAAGAGACTGACACATCGATAGCAAAAGTGCGTACAGTTACAAGGAGATTATGTTGAGAAGGTGGACGTAACAACTGATGTGTAATCTACTTTATTTGGGTAGAAAAAATAAAGTGTAAAACAAGATAGTATGCCCTTCGTATATTAAATGTGTACTATATCGGAAAGCGTTCGGAGCAGGGCATATGTTCATAGGAAGTATTGTGCTTCAAATGGTCGTTTCTGTCATATCCCAGAATATTGAACAATTCTCCTGGACACTCTGTGTACAGTAATGTTCGGGTAAAGTACAGTGGCGAACTCGATAGCTGCAGTCGCTTAAGTGCGGCCAGTATCCAGTCATCGGGAGATAGTGGCTTCGAGCCCCACTGTCGGCAGCCCTGAAGATGGTTTTCCGTGGTTTCCCATTTTCTCCCCAGGCAAATGCCGGGGCTGTACCTTAACTAAGGCCACGGCCGCTTCCTTCCACTTCCTAGGCCTTTCCTATCCCATCGTCACCGTAAGACCTATCTGTGCCGGTGCGACGTAAAGCAAATAGCAAAAAAGAAAGGTACAGTAGGTTGCCATAGAGACCTGTTTAATCTAGTCGGATTTGTTTTGTGTCCTGCTTCTTTGCGAATATATAACAAGCAGACGAAGTCTTCATCATCCGATAAGTACAGAGACGCTGGAACCTCACAAAACTAATTACGTGTATCCATCCTGTTCATTATAAAGGAATCATTCTAATTAGTTCGAATACTCCAACCTCGTCTCCTTCGGTCTGCTTTCCCAAGACATCACTCAACAAGATCCTTCTCCTCTTCTATAGAAATCACTCCCGTCTGCGGTTGAAGACGAGTGCGAGGTCTAATGAAGGTCTGGCTGAATTTACAATGTTCCAAGTCTGAGATTAAAACTTCTCTCGTCCTGGAGTGAAGTATCTCAATTTTCTCTCAATGCAACAACTTTTTATGTTCTTTTTTTTTTTTTTTTGCCAGTTGCTTTACGTCGCACCGACACAAATAGGATATGGCGACGATGGGACAGGGAAGGGCTAGGAGTGGGAAGGAAGTGGCCGTGGCCTTAACTAAGGTACAGCACCAGCATTTGCCTGGTGTGAAAATGGGAAACCACGGAAAACCATTTTCAGGGCTGCCGACAGTGGGGTTGAACCCGAATACTGGACACTGGCCGCACTTAAGCGACTGCAGCTATCGAGCTCGGTTTATTTATTATTATTATTATTATTATTATTATTATTATTATTATTATTATTATTATTATTATCCAATCCTCGTCCCACTTCTCTATGGGATCGGGAATGAAGCGAGATGAATGTTCGTAGCGAGGTTTTACGACTGGATGCCCTTCCTAACGTGAACCTCATCAGAGAAGTTAATGACATGATATATGATATTATGAAGGGAATAGACTGGTAATAACCGGGCGAGTTGACCGTGCGGTTAGGGGCGCGCAGCTGTGAGCTTGCATCCGGGAGATAGTGGGTTCGAAACCCACTGTCGGCAGTCCTGAAGATGGTTTTCCGTGGTTTCCCGCTTCTCCTCCAGGCAAACGCCGGGATGGTACCTAACTTAAGGCCACGGCCGCTTCCCTCTTCCTTGCCTATCCCTTCCAGTCTCCCATCCTCCCAAGTGAGGCCGCCTGGGCGACGTACTGGTCATTCTTCCCAGTTTCATCCCCCGAT
Organism: Anabrus simplex; assembly: GCF_040414725.1. NCBI lineage: Eukaryota > Metazoa > Arthropoda > Insecta > Orthoptera > Tettigoniidae > Anabrus > Anabrus simplex. Next base: position 20,448,277 of record NC_090274.1, on the reverse strand, counting down.
CCATAGTCACACGCTCCAAGACACTGGCCTTGAGGCGGTAGAGATTGGATCACTCGCCGAGTCCAAGGGAAAAACCAACCCTGAAGGCTAAACAGATTAATAATAAGAAGAAGATATTTCGTGAGAGTACAAAATCACGGTTTCGGTTTTGTATAAACCCCCAGTAAGTTGAGTGATTTAGAAACAATATTTGCCCTAAAGCCTACCCAAGGAGAGATATGTTCTAAATATGAAGTTTGGTAGAAATATATCCAGTAGTTTTCAAGTTACGCAACAAGTCAGACAAACAAACGAACAGACACGAAATCCAAAATATATGTAGATGGTCATTATTACACCTGAAACGGATAACTGAACGAAAAAAGTCAATGTACAGACACAGGGTCGTTACGATTTTATTTATATAGATAAAGTGAAATCCGGTGCCGGCACGTAGCCTAATCCTATAAACAGCTTAAAGTCCTCATCCGACGGACGAATCACCATCAACAGCATCATCCGCTCTCACACCATCTGAGCACTGTGGAGAGGTTTGGAATTTAATCCAGGCCATTGGCACGCAATCTAGGAATTAGAAATTGTTTACCACCACCTCTCCTACCTTGTGAGTCAATATAGACTTGCCGTTGTAACAACCATGGCCAACGGGTTAAACTACGCGCCTTCTATAAGGCCATCTATGTCATGAAACTGGAACTAGTGTAATACAAGATACCTGGACTTTCAACCACTAGATGTCTCTACCATCGGCCTAGGTGCCCCTCTGGCGGAATTAAGGACAGTTAATTCTTGAGGGAATTTCAATTTTCAAAGTTCATTAACCTTAGTTTCTTTAGATTTTTTCATATATCAAAGTTGTCAACACTCCTACTGCTTCCTTCTTCCTTAGTTATTAACCGATCAGGAATTTTTGTGAATATTCTCTAGCTAGCCAATTGAAATTCGGGGAGTGTACAGCCTATCTGACAAGAGTTCTGGAAACTTCCCCGCCGTGATGCTTTAAAAATTGAGCGCTTTAAGGCCGTACTGTCATCTTCACCGCTCCGCTCTGGTGTGTGCGGCGAGTTATTCGGAGACAGGAACTGCAGGGCGGCGTTTGGAAGGTTTAACAATTCAAGGTAATGGCAGAAATTTCTTAACATGTGATATCTCCAGGCAGATAGCTTGAGAGGAAGGTTTCAAATTTCTTTAATTTTATGTAAAGTCGTAATTTAAGGTTTTAAATGTAGATTTTCGGCAAGTCTGAGGACTCTACTCAAATTCCTGCTGCGAAACATGTAAATTAATGGAACAAAGAATGATCACGCCCTGTTGACTCCCATTCAACTTGGTATGATGTGACTAAAATGTTCTAAAACTCTAAATTCTTAACACTCCTTCGGCATTTAATATTTAATATTTTTCTAAAGGGAATGCAAGTGTTAAACCTCTTATTATTACATTAAGACCATTTAGTATGGGCAATCATTGCGCCCGTTTAAATTGTAATTATTGATAGACGAGTGTGTAAAAGACTGTTGAGTAGAGGTGACTGTAAACACAGTATTTGAAGTTTATCAGGCATAATTTTGTAAGAAACTTGTGTCTCTGAGAGGCTGGACTACACTAACTTTTGGAGCTCAATCTCCTCGGATGTAAATTAGTGGAGCAAACATGCTCTTATTATAGTGTGCCTGTTCAGAGCTATAATGCTCATACCTTATATATTATCCTGTTAATAATTCTCTCCAGCTATTGTACCTGATTTTCGGACTTATAATCCGCTGTTGTTATCAGAGCTGACGATTTCAATTGTTATTCTATTTAACTGTTATTTGTTCCAAATCTCCTATCGATCACATTTTAAAATTTAAAAAAAGAAAGAAATAAATAAAATGTAGTGCTTTAACTTACGCTCTGGTCATTTCCTTGTCCGTCCATACACCCTAGCACCCTCTTGCACTTCACTGTTCCATAACTTTTCCGTAAAAATTATTATTATTATTATTATTATTATTATTATTATTATTATTATTATTATTATTATTATCACAAATTGTCGGTACCAGATAAAAGGACGAGGCACTGTATATATTTATAAATATATACTTACATACAAATTTTGGTAGATAACTAGCTCAGAAAGGAAGAGAATAGAAGCCTCTGAAGTGTGGTCTTTCAGAAGAATGCTGAAGGTAAAATGGGTCAATCGAATCACGAATTAAGAGATACTGAGTCAAATTAGTGAGAGGAGATCGATTTGGCGAAATTTGACCACAAAACGAGGTAAGAGGTAGGACACATCTTAAGTCATACAGGACTTTTCCAGGGGTTTTCAGGGAAATGTAGGCCGTAAAAACGGCAGAGTTATACCAAGGTATTAAAATGACAAATAGATTAGAGTAGATGTAGGATTTAGTAGTTACGTAGAAATGAAAAGGTTAGCACAGGGTAGGGATGCATGGAGACTGCATCAAACCAGTCTATGGACTGTTGACCCAAACAAAGACAACAACAGCAAACAAATTATTTACAAAACTACTGATTATTGGCATGGTGGAGTCATGTAGAGGATGTTCCTTCTCCAAAAACTTTCGGGCGGTGAGTCAGGTAGATAATATGACTGCTTTCTGAAGTTCTATTTAACTGAATGGGTTCAGATTGAGAGCTTTTGACCACCAGAGTTCACTATAGTATAGATCAGAGTATTTCTACGGATTTCCTTTAAAAATAAATAAATAAATAACAGCAATTCTAATGTAAATTTATGTGTAAACATACGGACCAATACAACAACCAAAAAACTTTTAAGAAGCATTATTCAGGGGCCGATGACCTAATGTTACGCACCTTTAAACAACAAGCATCATCATCATCATCAAGAAACATTATTCCCTTTGCGAAAATCAAATGATCATAAATAAATATGTCTCTCGGTCATGGGCATTCATCAGCAGCTGCTAATTTCAGATGGCAACCAGGCATAAAACACAGCCTGCACGGTTGCTAGGTAATACTGTCTGGCCATCCATTCATGCCTTACATCACAGCCTGCACGGTTGTTAGGTAACATTGTGTGGCCATCCATCCATACCTTTCATCACAGCCTGCACGGTTGCTAGGTAACATTGTGTGGCCATCCATTCATACCTTACATCACAGCCTGCACGGTTGTTAGGTAACATTGTCTGCCCATCCATCCATACCTTACATCACAGCCTGCACGGTTGCTAGGTAACACTGTCTGGCCATCCATTCATACCTTACATCACAGTCTGCACGGTTGTTAGGTAACATTGTCTGCCCATCCATCCATACCTTACATCACATCCTGCACGGTTGCTAGATAACACGGTCTGGCCATCCATCCATACCTTACATCACACCCTGCACGGTTGCTAGGTAATATTGTCCGGCCATCCATCCATACCTTACATCACATCCTGCACGGTTGCTAGATTGTCTGACCATCCATCCATACTTCACATCACAGCCTGCACGGTTGCTAAGATAACATTGTCTGGCCATCCATCCATACCTTACATCACAGCCTGCACGGTTGCTAGGGTTACGCCTCTGTCACGCTAACTTCCGTAACGCAAATGTTCTGATGACCCCAAGCCATAAGACATATTTCAAAAAACACTCATAGTGATTTTATAACCAGCAGAAAACTTTCTTTGCCGGCTACCCGCCCGTAGATGATGTCACACACTACTCCGGCCGTATAGATGACAAAGCGTACGTCACGTTCTCTTTTACAAACTTATAAGCATTCAAATGAAGTTAGAATTTTTGAGATGAGAATATAACACTACATCTATTGCAATAACATTTCTTTTAATGTGATGTTTGCGTCTTTTGCGAACTTCATTTAGCTTTCTTTCTATTTTTTTCTTTTCGCTCTCTTGGGCTCATGGATTGAGATCCTCACGACCATACTCACACGTGTTGGACGTGACTCTGCGAAGGCGACACGGGATTAAATAAGAAATGTCATATTCAGCCGGGCCTGGCTCGCAAGATTAGCGCCGCACTCGTCGGGGTGAACAATATCGAGAAATGAACTCACTACGGTATTTCAAACAATGTCGTGCAGAACCTCTACAAGAATCCTGAATCCTTATCACGGGTAGAATGCGAAAATTTTGTTTTACGTCGCACCGACGCAGGTAGGTCTCACGGAGACGATGGCATAGGAAAGGCCTAGGAATAGGAAGGAAGCGGCCGTGGCCTTAATTAAGGTACAGTCCCAGCATTTGCCTAGTGAGAAAATGGGAAACCACGGAAAGCCATCTTCAGGGTTGCCGACAGTGGGGTTCGGACCCATTATCTCCCGGATGCAAGCTCACAGCTGCGCGCCCCAAACCGCTCGGCGAACTTGGCCCGTTTATTATATTTCATACTGTACCGAACTTCATATTATGTTTATTCGAAACTGACTTCTCTTCACACTACAAAGTGTAAAGAAAATATCAATTTACGTTTCAGTAGCTACATTCTGTACGTATGTTGAAACCCCTGCCTTAAAACAATATGCATACCAGGAGATGGTGGGTTTGAACCCCACTGTGGACAGCCCTGAAGATGGTTTTCCGTGGTTTCCCATTTTCATACCAGGATGCACCTTAATTAAGACCACGGTCGCTTGCCTCACATTCCTAGTAAATTAAACTTTAAAAATGCAGTCATCACTTTGAAATGAGGAAAATCCGACTATGATAAGTGAGAAATGAACCATCTCAGCATTTTCCTGAATTTCAAAATTATCGTATTGTAAGGATCACCGACAAAGTGTTTTCTCCACAGTTAGCGAAACTAGTCGATAGGGAGAAAAAGAAGAAATCATCAGTGAGCAGGGCACGATCGCGGAAATATTCTCTGCTGAGAATTCTTATCGGCAAGACCCTTTCTCTAAACCACTGCCATTTGTGCTACGTGGGGGCATGTCATATTAATATCCGACGTGATTCTAATATTTTAATATTCAGTCGCGATGGCGAATCGTAAGCCATCTGGCGTGTCCAAGAGCGTCAATCGAAGCCACCGACGTTTTGGCATTAAAATTAACTAATTGATAATATGCGACTATAATTATAACTGAAGTAGACAATGAAAAGCAATGTACTAGAGGATATACTCTCTCTGCATTAATATGCAGCTCAAAGTTTTTGTATCGATTCGCACAGATTTGAACTCTGTTTTGATAAGTATTTAACCGGACACAGTACATCACAAAAATTTTCAGCAAGCACAGAAAAAACCGGTAGAATACTTTGCCAGGGATCATATGTTAACCGCGTATTAACAGGGACACCGTATTAACCCCAGAATGGTAACAATACGCCTCATAGACGTACACGCAAATGCAAATGCCCGCCAAAGCGAGTGACCGTGACAGGGCATCCCTACCCTCCAGCTATGCTTCAAACACCCCCCCCCCTTCCCATCCGGGTTCCTATCCACGTTCGATGAGTAATAACCCTCTTACGTAATGTAGTGTGCCTGAGAGGCGCATAGTTACCATCAATTGGTGTGATTCTTTCTAGTTTATTTCATTTGAGTTTTTATCAAATTTATTGTAGGTTATTTTTCTTATACTTGAGTTACTTATGGAACAAGAATTTACTTTCAACAAGCTAGTAAGACTGTCTTGAGAGTCTATTTTCTTTACTGATGTTTATTTTTATGTACCACTTGTGCCTTGTATATCTTGTGTTGGAAATAGAATAATTAATTCAAGTTTCAGAAAGAAAATATAATTTAATTCACCTCTATACTTAAAATGGGAAACCAATATACGGTATAGAAGCTGTCGATGATTACATCTATCTTGGACACAAGATAAAACTTGGAAAAGACAACCAACGTGCAGGAATTCCTCGCAGAAAAGGCATGAGTTGGATAGCATTCCGAAAACTAAGATACATCCTGACCAACAAGGACGTTCCAATTAACCTGAAGACCAGGGTTTACAGTACGTGAGTGCTGCCAGTTACTACTTACGATCTGGAAACGATGACTCTGACAAAGGAAAGTGCTCGCAAGCTTCAGCGAACACAACGAGACATGGAGCGACAGATGCTAGGGATCAGTCTTTAGGGATAAGATCTGTTCAGAGGACATTAGGAGAAGAACGAATGTAACAGATATCCTAGAGAGAATAGCAAGGCTAAAATGGCAATGGGTAGGACACGTAGCTCGACAAGACTACAACAGATGGGCCTCTAGGATTGTTCACTGGAGACCATGGGGACACAAGAGAGGCATTGGAAGACCCCTGAAGAGATGGCTCGACGACATAAAGCTGTTGGCTGGAACACGCTGGTTCCAAGTGGCTCAAGACCGAAGACGATGGAAGCACATGGAAGAGGCCTATATCCAGCAGTGGATTGAAATAGGCTAGAAAATAAGAAGAAGAAGAAGAAGATACTTAGTGATGTAGTTAACACGAAGAACGTTGGAGAATAGAAAGATAGGAGACAGTACAGACGTTGTTTTGCGCCGTGAACGCCTTGGAAGCGTATAGTTACTAATAAGCGTTAAATTTCCTTGTTACCATTCTAGGGTTAAAAGGAAGAAAGTCAACAGTACGCGAGGTTGGTGCATAAGCCATAGCAGGGTGTCCTGGTAACCTCGACTCTCACACTAGGGGAGACCGAGCCACGTCGGCCCAGTTTTCATTCATTTATTTTTAGAAAAAAAAGCTTTCGTTCTTTTACCGTGTTAATGTGCCTTTGCTGGCAAGATGTACTGTTTACAGTGCTCGATGTCTTCTGGTATGGGCTAGAATAAAATTGTTACTTTCATTGATCTGTCTCAGTCTTACACTTGGCTTTGACAATATGAAAGTGACTGAGGTATGAGCGATGCTAGTAACTCCATTCCTTCTGCAGCCAGTCCCTGCTATGAATGGTGTGAAAAAGTCGCTCATTGGGTCGGTTGGTGCACGCATTTCAGTGGCTTTGGCAGACTGATGTGCAATAGCAACTTCTGGCCTAGTGAGGAAAGCAACGGGAAACTACCTCACTCCTCATTTCCCTAGTACGCCTCTTCAGTGACACCTAGGCCATTTATGACAGCTAATGGTGGACCTGTTAAGGATCCAACCAGCCTTCGGGCTGAATACCCAACAAACATACATACATACATACATACACACATACATATCGTATTAATAATTTGTAACAATTTCCAATGTATTTTATTACAAATAAAAATTATGTGTTTGATAAATTTTAACTGCTGAAGGCTTTATTAATACAATCATGAGCCCCAGCTAGTGGGGCACGATGACCCATCCAGAACTTCACATTTTTGCTGTTGTATTAGGAGATAAATAAAAGTAAATTTGCATAACGAACTCATTTATAATTTTTTCAACCAAAATTCTTTCTATAGAAGAAAGTAAGGTTATGTTTGGCTTAGTGCATGAAGTTTTAAGCACTGCCTTCCATTACTAAAGGGTCACCGCAATGAATGCATTCAAAAAACTCTCCTTTTATTTCTCCTTTGACACACTGCACATGTCTGCAACTGGTGCGCTGGATCCATTCCGCCCCAGGAGTACTTTTATTGAACACTTTTAAGCAACGTAAGCATAAATTATCTTCATATTCGTCAACCCCATCAACTTTTTAGTAGTCCTTTTTCGGCGCTTGTGACCACTACCACCAGGCTGTTTCGGGTAGTCAAAGAACAAATTCCTCGTAACAGATAGCTTTTCTTTGTCCATTTTTTCTTCTCATTCTTCTTTTATAGGTCTATTCCTTTTTCAATTTTGATCGTATTTCTTTCTTTCGCTGCCCTTTGTTCAACCTGTACTGTTTCTTCGACAGGAGTGTCTGTCATTACGCTAGTTGCTTTACGTCGCACCGACACAGATAGGTGTTATGGCGACGATAGGAGAGGGAGAGGCTAGGAGTGGGAAGGGAGCGGCCGTGGCCTTAATTAAGGTACAGCTCCAGCATTTGCCTGGTGTGAAAATGGGAAACCACGGAAAACCATTTTCAGGGCTGCCGACAGTGGGGTTCGAACCTACTATATCCCGAATACTGGATACTGGCCGCACTTAAGCGACTGCAGCTATCGAGCTCGGTGGAGTGTCTGTCAGTATGGCAGATGTTCTTTTCCTTTTATGTGAATTATTTTCATTCCTGGCTACTATATCTAAAATTAATGCGGTGTGACGCAATTCTAATCACGCGCATGGCTGTATTTACTTCCACTATCTCGATACGGCGAACAGACATAGTTGCCTTTTTATATATTTAAACATCAAAATTTACAATCTGAATATAAATTAAGCGTGTTTTACAACGCACTAGCATTAAAGAGTGCCATTATCAAAATAACTAATTTTGTAACAAAAAAGCAACGGAGCACCCCGATGCTTGTGGGCCAACCTGCCCCATCGCCATGTTAGTTTTACAGTTTTAGAAAAACATACACAAGGTTCAGTTCAGTTGTTACACTAGAAATATGCTTACTTTCTGAGCTTTCGATACACTACTACCCATTTCCTTGACCAGTGTTTGCAGAGAAATATAATAATTCAACCCAACTCAAGAAAAATTTATAGAAAGATAACAAAATCGATTAACTGGCACCGTTCCTGACAGATCAGAGAAACTGAGCTGGCAGTTGTGAAAGAGCGGGGGCGACAGTTCAGACAGCATTCAGTATGGTTCTCGGTGCATTCTGGCGGCTGCTAGGGGGACTAAAGTTGTTGGACCAACGTGCCCCTTTGGCCAACATGCCCCGGTCTCCCCTATCTGAACAATAAGCATGCCGAACGGAATGAAGTGTAGTTATCAGACAGGAAAAGACTCAACTTCATTAAATATATACTTTTATACACTGACTGACAGAGCAAATGCAACACCAAGAAGGAGTGGTCAGAACTTTATGCCAATTGCAGGGTAGACTGACGTCACTGAGGTATGATCATGATGTGAAATGCGCCGCTGTGCTGCGCACGTAGCGAACGATAAATGGGACACGGCGTTGGCGAATGGCCCACTTCGTACCGTGATTTCTCAGCCGACAGTCATTGTAGAACGTGTTGTCGTGTGCCACAGGACACGTGTACAACTAAGAATGCCAGGCAGCCGTCAACGGAGGCATTTCCAGCAGACAGACGACTTTACGAGGGGTATGGTGATCGGGCTGAGAAGGGCAGGTTGGTCGCTTCGTCAAATCGCAGCCGATACCCATAGGGATGTGTCCACGGTGCAGCGCCTGTGGCGAAGATGGTTGGCGCAGGGACATGTGGCACGTGCGAGGGGTCCAGGCGCAGCCCGAGTGACGTCAGCACGCGAGGATCGGCGCATCCGCCGCCAAGCGGTGGCAGCCCCGCACGCCACGTCAACCGCCATTCTTCAGCATGTGCAAGACACCCTGGCTGTTCCAATATCGACCAGAACAATTTCCCGTCGATTGGTTGAAGGAGGCCTGCACTCCCGGCGTCCGCTCAGAAGACTACCATTGACTCCACAGCATAGACGTGCACGCCTGGCATGGTGCCGGGCTAGAGCGACTTGGATGAGGGAATGGCGGAACGTTGTGTTCTCCGATGAGTCACGCTTCTGTTGTATCAGTGATAGTCACCGCAGACGAGTGTGGCGTCGGCGTGGAGAAAGGTCAAATCCGGCAGTAACAGTGGAGCGCCCTACCGCTAGACAACGCGGCATCATGGTTTGGGGCGCTATTGCGTATGATTCCACGTCACCTCTAGTGCGTATTCAAGGCACGTTAAATGCCCACCGCTACGTGCAGCATGTGCTGCGGCCGGTGACACTCCCGTACCTTCAGGGGCTGCCCAATGCTCTGTTTCAGCAGGATAATGCCCACCCACACACTGCTCGCATCTCCCAACAGGCTCTACGAGGTGTACAGATGCTTCCGTGGCCAGCGTACTCTCCGGATCTCTCACCAATCGAACACGTGTGGGATCTCATTGGACGCCGTTTGCAAACTCTGCCCCAGCCTCGTACGGACGACCAACTGCGGCAAATGGTTGACAGAGAATGGAGAACCATCCCTCAGGACACCATCCGCACTCTTATTGACTCTGTACCTCAACGTGTTTCTGCGTGCATCGCCGCTCGCGGTGGTCCTACATCCTACTGAGTCGATGCCGTGCGCATTGTGTAACCTGCATATCGGTTTGAAATAAACATCAATTATTCGTCCTGCCGTCTCTGTTTTTTCCCCAACTTTCATCCCTTTCGAACCACTCCTTCTTGGTGTTGCATTTGCTCTGTCAGTCAGTGTATATACTACAGAAAATACAAGGAAATCAAAAAGGAATTTGGAGGAGGAATTAAAATCCAAGAAGAGGAAATCAAAACTCTCAGATTTTCCGAGGGTATTTTTGTTTTATCTGGGTTTGCAGAAGATCTTGAGAAACTGCTGACTGGTGTAGACACAGTCTTGGAGATGTACAACATGAATAGCAAATCAAAACAAAAAGTACTGGAGTGCGGTCAAATGAAGCCAAGTGATGCAGGAAATATTAGTTAAGGAAATGAAGTCTTAAAATAAGTAGATAACTATTGTTACTTGGGCGGTAGAATAACAAACGATAGCAGAAGTGAGGAGAGCATAAAATTGAACCTAGCAGAAGCAAGGAAGACATCTCTTAAGAAAAAATCAAACATTGATACAGAAATTAGAAATATGTGTTTGAAGACTTCCGCGCTGTATGGAAGTGAAGTGAAACATGGACAATAACTATCTCAAGAAAGAAACAGAGTAGAAGCCTTTGAAATGTGGTGTTGCAGAAGAATGTTGACTATGATATGGGTAGATCGAATCACAAATGAAGGGATACTGCATCGAATTGGTGAGAGGAGATCCATTTGACGAATTTTGACCAGAAGAAGAGTTGAATGAAAGGACACATCTTAAGACACCCAGGACTTGTTCAGATGGGAAGTGTAGCTGATGAGAACGGTACGAGAACACCAAGCCATGAATATGAGAAGCATATTACAATAATGTAGGATATAGTAATTACGTTGAGATTTTTAAAAATGTTAGCACGGGATAGGGCAGTATGGAGTGCTGCATCAATCCAATCTATTGAGCGATGACACAAACAAAATACAACAACCTCTGTTAATGAGTTTCTTTTTACGTGGAATATAAACATGACACAGAAACGAATCTGAATACAAGATTTTTAATCAAGAGAAGATGTAATTGGATCCAACCGAATGGACTCGATAATTAATAATCAAACAAAGGACGAACCAGATGGATAGAACTAGTGTATAGGTTGGTATGGAATAGCTATAGAAAACCATCTCCTACAACGCGAAGATCAGACACTACATCGGGGTGGTGAAGCCAGGAAGATTTTATAGTTCAGAATGCTTGATACAGAGCAAGAAAAGGGAAATAAAAGAAAGAACTGGAGAATAAATAAAGTCTAATGTTCTTGGTTCATGCCCAGGGGGCGGCCTTGCTTAGGACGTTATACACAACAGAATAAGATCTAGAATTGAAGCAGCATTCTCCCAGAAAGGTTACGAGGTTCATGAAGAGGTGCCAAGCGTTGCTGGCGGTGGAAGCAACCGGAGATATAGATATAACCTCAACTGACCGAGGAAAGGACTTTGCATATATTCATCATTAGATGTGAGATCGACTCAAGTCAGCCAGCAGAGGTAGACGTGGAGAAGCGAGCCATCTATGAACCAATCATCAGCTAGTTCAAGGAATTATACAACAAGTGCTGTATAAGGTTTGTAGGATTTTTCATCGGAACAAAAGGAAACACATCAAAATTCTTAGTTGAGATTTTCAAGTGCCAGCATTCACAAGAATCTGTACTGTGATTTAGCTGTCTTAGCCATTAAAGGCTCCGCCGAAATTGTCAGAAATCACCTCTATAGCACTGCATACGGGAAGGATTAACTCCACAAAACTCTTCGTGGTTACATATACATACAATATTCAAATGTTATGGTACACCTTGTCAGATTTAGGCAGTCTATCATTGTACGAAGTTTTTTCTTTTTCTATTTGCTTTATCTCGCACCGACACAGATAGGTCATTTGGCGACGATGGGGTAGGAAAGGCATTAGAGTGTGAGGGAAGTGGCCATGGCCTCAAATAAGGTACAGCCCCAGCATTTTCCTGTTGTGAAAATGGGAAACCACGGAAAACTATCTTCAGGGCTGCCGACATTGGGATTCGAACCCACTATCCCCGGATGCAAGGTCACAACTGGGCGACTCTAACCGCAAGGCACACTCGCCTGGTATTATGGGAAGTACAAATAAATAAAAACACTCTTGGCAGCCCTGAAGATGGTTTTCCGTGGTTTCCCATTTTCACACCAGACAAATGTTGGGGCTGTACCTTAATTAAGGCCACGACCGCTTCCTTCCCACTCCTAACCGTTTCCTGTCTCATCGTCGCCATAAGACCTATCTGTGTCGCTGTGACGTAAAACTAATTCTAAAGAAAATGCGAAACCACACACGGAAAACCATTTTCAGGGGGCTGCCGACAGTGGGGTTCGAACCCACTACCTCCCTGAAGTAAGCTCACACCCGGTAAGTTGCATCTCACCAAGAGAGAACATCTTCGTCCAGAACTGAAAATTGTGGCCAATAAATCATATGTAGTAAATATACACCTGAGGCGAATTGAGCGTGACAAAATATAATGACGTTAAAAGGTGACGAATTCGCCTAAAGCTATGATGATACAAAAAGAATGGATAAGATAGAAAGCAAAACAGCACGATTTGTTCTGGATGACTTTTAACAAGGAAAGGAGTGTTACAAAAATGTCTGGGAAGACTTGGCAGAAAGGAGAGAAGCTGCTCGACTAAGCGGTATGTTCCGAACTGTCAGTGAAATGACAATTGCAGGAGAACAAGCTTGAGTGGAGCTTTAAAAGTAGGAAAGATAAAGTTGGAATTCCAGAGGACAAATTGAGACAAATATTTGTTTATAAGATGAGGAGTTAGGGACTGGAATTATTTACTAAGGGAGATGTCCACTAAATTTCCAACTTTTTAAAAGCATTTAAGAAAAGAATTGGTAAACAGTCGATAGAAAATCTGTAACTTGATGGACAGCCCTAAATACAGAACAGTGGTGATTGATTGATTGATTGATTGATTGATTGATTGATTGATTGATTGATTGATTGATTGATTGATTGATTGATTGATTGATTGATTGATTGATTGATTGATTGATTGATTGATTGATTGATTGATTGATTGATTGATTGATTGATTGATTGATTGATTGATTGATTGATTGATTGATTGATTGATTGATTGATTGATTGATTGATTGATTGATTGATTGATTGATTGATTGATTGATTGATTGATTGATTGATTGATTGATTGATTGATTGATTGATTGATTGATTGATTGATTGATTGATTGATTGATTGATTGATTGATTGATTGATTGATTGATTGATTGATTGATTGATTGATTGATTGATCATACAATAGGCAAGAAAAAACTGAAGAATTGAACGAATCTCTTGCGAATGTAGACTAACAATAACAAATCTTACATTGTATCACTAATCTAAGGGCGACCACAAAACAGGTTGAGGAATCAAGAAAAGACACGGAGAAAGTTGGGATCTATAGAAAGAAAAAGGGGGAGAGGGAGTTGTTCGGAATGAAGGATGAAGTATTCAACGGTCTTGAGGAAAACAAAGTGCAAGAGCCAACAAAGACTACCCCGTCACAGGAAAGGCGATAGATTGAAGAAATTTTAATAATAATTCACTACGTTTACGGTCTCCGGAGAAGAAATTCTAGGAGGAGAAAGATTTGCTAACCAGCAAACTAGAAGAAAGAAAGAAAGAAAGAAAGAAAGAAAGAGAGGAAGGAAGAAAAAGAATATCCTTCCACAGTCATGAAGGATAAAATATATAATTAGCTATTTAATTAATTTCTTCTTATTCTTCGTCTTCTTCTTCTGACGCATTTTGCCCACGATTATGATAACTCTCGAAACAGGTGACGAAAGATTTCGATAGACACAGATAGGACTTGTGGCGACGATGGGACAGGAAAGGCATTTCAGCTTGGACACAATCAAACACCTGAATTACAGCAAAGAAAGGACTTTCAACTTCCCAATGGAGTAATGTCATTAAAATGAACTGTAATGTGATAGCATTCCGAAGCGTTCCAGGTAGAAGCCAAGAAAACCGTTGCCGTCACTGCAAACATTACTCTGTCTGCCCATTTCGTCGAGATCAGCCCAAATACGCCAATTGCAAAGGCCAACACGCCGCATCATATCCTGGTTGTCCATTCAGCATAAAAGCCATTAAAGCCCACTATATAGCAAGTAAGCACCTCCGCCCCTCACAACAGTCCCACCAACAAATCCCGTCCCTATTAAACCTCAACCTCACCCTCGCTATCACACATCACTCAAACCGTAACTCACAAACCATGAACACCGTAGAACTTCTCAAAATCCTCCTCTTTCTGCTAACCAGCCCCACATAAATCAAATACCCCCCCCCCTCCACCAGAAACATTGCATGCCCCACAAACCCTAAGTTAAATACCATCCAATCCCTTCAGAAGACAAGCACCTTCCTAAGCATAAAGTCTCCATGCCACCACCATATTTCAATCACCTCACATTCGTCACCTATTACCTCTCCGAAATACTGGAATTTGCACAGCAAATCAAACCACAAGTCTACGCCCTAATGGGCCACATTTCAAGTTGAGATAAAGGACGCAATGAGGTCGGGGATCACAATCAAATCCAGTGCAGCCGCTCCGCGAGGCGCAACGAGATAGAAACCCTCCCTCATGTTCTTGGTTTATGCCTGAAAGGGGAACTATCGAGAAATAACAGGCACCATAGGCTCAGGAGCAGTGTTCCTCAACTTCTGCCAGATTTGAAGTCTTCGAAGACGCGCACTGGCTCCAGTAAACGTGCAGACGATTGACAGGAAAAGGAGCATCAGCGTTGTTATTGATCCAGAGTAACAGTTCACACGACAAAGAAGTTGATTCTGAAAAGAAGACACACTACGAACCCTGTTTTACGAACTTTGAAGAAAAGTATCACACACCCGCCCAGTTGCTGGGAGGTGATTGGGTTACTCTTTGGTGCGCGAGGATCTGTCACAAAATTTTCAGTTTATTTCTTCCTTCGTTTTGGCATTTCTATTTCGTTTCTAAAAGATATTTGTTTATATGGTATATTTAAAGAAAAATAAAGTTTTCCTAGTCGGGGATAGCTGTACAACAGTGGGATTTCAAAAATTCAAAAGTATATAACCTCGTTCTATCCTAAGATAAACAGCGAGGAAATTATTATATATTTGATGCTGTTACCATACAGTACCCCTATCCTTTGTGGATTCTCTCCCTCCCTCTCTCTCTCTCTCTCTCTAAATGTATAGTGAAATTATCATAATAATTATAACCTTATCGTATTAGTATAAAGGGAGAAGAAATAGAGCAAGTCGGTAACTCTAAGTATTTGGGAAGTATGATCAGAGATGATATGTACTGCACGACAGAAATTAAGAAAAGAATTGCCATTGCAAAAGAAGGCTTTGAGAGAAAATCGAAATTACTTAGTGGACCACTAAAGAATAAGGAGAAGACTTGCTAAGTGTTATATTTGGTGCAGAGACTTGGACGATGAGAGAAGATTGGAGGCACTAGAGATGTGGGTATACCGGGCGAGTTGGCCGTGCTCGTAGAGGCGCGCGGCTGTGAGCTTGCATCCGGGAGATAGTAGGTTCGAATCCCACTATCGGCAGCCCTGAAGATGGTTTTCCGTGGTTTCCCATTTTCACACCAGGCAAATGCTGGGGCTGTACCTTAATTAAGGCCACGGCCGCTTCCTTCCAACTCCTAGGCCTTTCCTATCCCATCGTCGCCATAAGACCTATCTGTGTCGGTGCGACGTAAAGCCCCTAGCAAAAAAAAAAAGATGTGGGTATGTGGGAGAATAGAACAAGTGAAACGGGAAGACCGGGTAAGGAATTAGGAGGTATTACGAAGAGTTGGAGAAGAACTAAGTATGTTGCATATCATTAGAAGGAGAAAAATTAAATGGATCGGATATTGTTTGAGGAGGGACTCTTTACTATCTTTTTTGCTATTTGTTTTACGTAGCATCGACACAGATAGGTGTTATGGCGACGATGGGATAGGAAAGGCCTAGGAGTTGGAAGGAAGCGGCCGTGGCCTTAATTAAGGTACAACCCCAGTATTTGCCTGGTGTGAAAATGGGAAAGCATGGAAAACCATCCTCAGGGCTGCCGACAGTGGGATTCGAACCCACTATCTCCGGGATGCAAGCTCACAGCCGCGCGCCTCTAACCGCACGCTCAACTCGCCCGGTAGAACTCTTTACTAAAAAAATGAATGGTGGAGGCAAACGAGGAAGAGGAAGGAAAAGATATCAAATGTTGGACAATATGAAAGGAAAGAAATATTCGGACATGAAAAACATGGCGCAGGACAGGCAAAAGTAGAAAAGGTTCATCCCATGACAAGACCTGCCATAATGCAGAATACCTTTATGATGATGATTATTGTGTTCTGATAATGAAAAAACAAACTTTACTTAACACTTCTATGAACAAAAAATGTTATATTTTTTCGCATAATATATAAAATGTCCAATATTACTAAGAATATGTACAAAATATGTCAAATGAACAACATTTCGCCAACATCTTTCGTTTTCAGTTGTCTGCAAGTAAAGGAGTGTAATATGTAATTGCTTAAGAATCCGGCTCTACTGATGACGCTAACTTCAGAATAGACCAGACCAAAACATATCCATTTTAAAAGGAGATCATAACAGCCCGAATAAGGCAGTAAGAAGCAACTGGATTGTAAAGTAAAACCTGTGACTGACGGAACTTACCTTGGTTGAATACGGTTGGTTACTCAGTCGAACTCCATCCTGTGCCATCCTCTCCATCAACAAATGGCTAAGCTGTATTCTTGGGATTTTTACAAGTTCTGTCATGCCCTCCTCATATTCATCCAGATATTTCCCCAGCTCCTGGGCACTATCCACTGAAGATGAGGTAGGACTACGCGGGTGTTGTAAATCCCTGTCCGTAGAGCCATGGTGTCCTGAGGAAGTTCTTGACGATCTCGCACTGGAACTATCGCACTGACACTCTTCGTGTATTGCCACCGTTTCCTCCAGGGTGAAATAAACAGACGCGGCCCCTTCCTCCCTCAAAGCACGCACTGATTGCAGAAGAAGACCTCTGTGAGTGGGATTGAACACTCCTATCGCATCTAGATCAGGATCACCGACTTGCTTGCAAATCTCCAGGTCGTCATAGCCGTTGTCGAGGAAGGACTCTGCGTACTGGCCGAGGTGTAAGGATCGCAACCACTCCACCACTATGTTACCACTGGACATTGTACGCGCACCCACGGACCGACAATGAAAATCACTGTGCACAAGAAACAACCCGCTACCACCTCCACCACGACCGCACGCCCGCCAGCAGTAGCAGCAGACCGCCGCGTATCGAACGATGGACAGTGGAGCGGGTCAGCCTAGAGACTGCGAGGAACCACCAAATACTCTCTGCTCCTCCTGAGCGTCTGCGCAACACGCTCCTATTGATATCCTAGTAACGCATATACCTGCGTCGCCGACAGTTGGCAGCACTGGGTAGTACTAGAGAGAGTTTCAAGTGCGCTTGTACAACTTCGAACTTGTATCCAGTCAAAATAATAGTAGTGGACCTACAAGCAGATTAGAATTCTGCTGGCATGGAAGAATTAGGGAGGAAATTTCCTTTTAGCCGCGACTTTAAAGACGTGCTGGATGCGCCCGAAAGGACGAGGGCTCGATTCCCCGTCAAGGAGTCAAAAATTTAGGAAACTACTTCTTTTTTCATTTCTGGGGATTTATGTGGAGCTGAAGTTCACTTAGTCTACACCAAAATAAAATGAGTACCAGGTTAAATCCTGAAGGGGCAAAGGAATTTGGGCATAAAATTAACTATTCTATTCTACTTAGTGGCCAGGTTATGGAGAGGAGAAGCCTTTGCCTTTCCACTCCATCAAAGCTGATCATGGCTCGTACGCTGATGATTTTGCCTTGAATCTGTTCAAAATAGTTTTTGTAAGTTGTAACATTAAAGCCAACGCATTTCTATCAAACATATAATAATAATAATAATAATAATAATAATAATAATAATAATAATAATAATAATAATAATAATAATAATAATCTAGATGGGAAACATTTAAAGACTACATTCAGCAAAATTAAATCAAGTGAATAAGTTCAAGTTCAAGTACCTAGAAGAAGTAATTCAGCCATCAGGCTTAAATCGTGAAGCACATACGGAGAGGATCTCAAAATTACAGAATGTCTGCAGATTCGCATGGAACAGATATAACACAAAATCAATATTCAGAAACGCAAAATTAAGACATTGAAACTCAGTTATCAGACCTGAAGCGCCGGCCCCGTGGTGTAGGGGTAGCGTACCTGCCTCTTACCCGAAGGCTCCGGGTTCGATTCCCAGCCAGGTCAGGGATTTTTCCCTGCATCTGAGGGCTGGTCTACTCAGCGTACGTGATTACAATTGAGGAGCGACCTGACGGTGAGATATCGGCCCCGGTCTAGAAAGCCAAGAAAAACGGCCGAGAGGATCCGTCGTGCTGACCACACGACACCTCGTAATCTGTAAGAATTCGGGCAGAGCAGCGATCGCTTGGTAGGCCATGGTCCTTTGGGGCTGTTGTGCCATGGGGTTTGGTTTGGTTTTTGTCAGACCTGAAGCACTATACGCCTCGGACACCTTGATCATTGGAAGCAAATCACTTAGACATAGAGAAACACGACAGGAAAATCTTTGGTTCAGTATACTCAGAGGGAATCTGGATGAAACAGAAGTCTCTGGAGCTTTCTCAACACTCTCAAAAGATCACAGACACTATCAGGAAACAGCGACTAAAGTTTTATGGCCACATTCTCAGAATTAATAATGATAGGCTCACCAAAAGGATTCACAACCTTCCTCTCTCAATGAAAGTCAACAACAACTGACTTAGTGAAATAGAAAAAGGCCTTCACGATGTTTGAATCCCACAGGAAATTATTCAAGATCGACTCCAGTTCAAATAAGCAGTCAACAACCATCATTTTGCTGAGAAAATAAATACCAGGACCAATAAGTCATGGACTAAAGCAAGGAGGAAAATGTTCATTGCCTAGATCAGGGCCTCTCAGGGTGCATGCGCTTGGTGCATGCACTGTGCACGGTGCAAAAGACGACTTCGCTTGGTTGATCAGAGTGCAGACTCCCCCCCCCCCACTCCTCGATTTGGAGCAATAGCGCTGTCTCTCTCTTTCCCCACGCCTGTCTCGCTCGCTCCTCCTGTCTTCCTCTTCCTCACTTGCTGCGTAGCGCTCCAAATCCGAGCCGAATTGAGCCGAGTTGAGCCGAGCTTAGCCGAGTAGCGCAGAGACGAAGCGAAGGTCCGAGCCGTGCCGAGCGGGAGCGATGCACAGTGCACGGAGCTCTTGCGCCTCGATTTGCACGCGTGAAATGTTGGGCGTTTGAGAGGCCCTGGCCTAGATGAAGAGATTTTGGGAGGAGAAAAAATCAATAAGTTATATCGTACTCCACAGATGGGCATAACGCTATAAATAATAATAATAATAATAATAATAATAATAATAATAATAATAATAATAATAATAATCGGGCTGAGTAGCTTGTGTGGTAGAGTGCTGACCTTCTAAGCTGAACGTGACAGGTTCGATCCTGGCTCAGTCCTGTCGTATTTGAAGGTGCCCAAATACGTCAGCCTCGTGTCGGTAGATTAACTGGCACGTACAGGAGTACCTGTGGGATGAAATTCCAGCGCATCCGCGTTTCCAAAAACCGTAAAATTAGTTAGTGGAACGCAAAATCAATAAATTTATTATTTATTAATTAATTTTTAAATAATAATAATAGCAGTTCTCGTAGGCTCAACGATGATATTTTAGTGCCAGATTAGTAGCAAACCTTGTAGTCCGGTTTTGTTGGCTGATCTAGTTGGAAACAAAACTTTGTTAACAGCTGAAGTTCGAGAGAAAGGGAATAATTCTATGATTAACATGCCGTTCAAAAATTCACTCTATCTGTGATTTGTGACCTATTGTACTTTATCGGCAACATGTTTACGAGTGAAGGTATCTCTGTCTTCCACCACGATCAGCCCAACAGAGTGGCGTGTGTGCTCCTAACTGCAAGTGTTTTGGTAAGCAGCCAAGAGCCAAGAGGTTCCGTGCAAAGGCGATTTAAATAAACAACACATTTTATATTATTTTAATATTGAATGAAATAAATCTAATGGTTGAAAAAGCCCGTATTGACCGTGATTAATGTTATCGTACAGATTTTTTGAAAGAAGTCCACTTCTTTAACAGAAAGAGAGAGAAATGCATTTATGTCTGCTTTACCCATTTGGAGGCTGCCAGAAAGACAAAGCTTACATGAAAATTTGATTAATAATTACATACATACATTATCATTATAGTCTGTTATGCCTTTCAGCGTTTAGTCTGCAAGGCTCTGTGAATTTACTAAACGTCGCCACAATCCTCGATTTGCAACTAGTGTTGTAGCCTCATTTAGTTCTATACCTCTTATCCTTAAATCGTTAGAAACTGAGTCTAACCATCGTCATCTTGGTCTACCTCTACTTCTCTTACCCTCCATAACAGAGTCCATTATTCTCCTAGGTAACCTATCCTCCTCCACTCGCCTCACATGACCACAACACTGAAGCCGGTTTATGCGTACAGCTTCATCTAGCCTTTATCTCCTCATTCCGAATACCCTCCTGCCATTGTTCCCATCTGTTTGTACCAGCAATCATTCTCGCTACTTTCATGTCTGTTACTTCTAACTTATGAATAAGATATCATATCCTGAGTCCACCCAGCTTTTGCTGCCGTAAAGTAAAGCTGGTCTGTAAACAGACCGATGTAAAGATAGTTTCGTCTGGGAGCTGACTTCCTTCTTACAGAATACTGTTGACCGCAACTGCGAGCTCACTGCATTAGCTTTACTACACCTTGATTCAGTCTCACTTACTATATTACCAACCTGGGAGAACACACAACCTAAATACTTGAAATTATCGACCTGTTCTAGCTTTGTATCACCAATCTGACAATCAATTCTGTTGAATTTCTTACCTACTGACATCAATTTAGTCTTCGGAAGACTAATTTTCATACCATTCTCATTGCACCTATTTTCAAGTTCTAAGATATTAGACTGCAGGCTTTCAGCACAATCTACCATTAAGACCAAGTCGTCAGCATAGGCCAGACTGCTTACTACATTTCCACCTAACTGAATCCCTCCCTGGCATTTTATACCTTTCAGCAGATGGTAAACTACGAACAGCAAAAGTGAAAGATTACAGCCTTGTCTAACTCCTGTAAGTTCCCTGAACCAAGAACTCATTCTACCATCAATTCTCACTGCAGCCCAATTGTCAACATAAATGGCTTTGATTGATTTTAATAATCGACCTTTAATTCCATAGTCTCCCAGTATAGCGAACATCTTTTCCCTCGGTACCCTGTCATATGCTTTCTTTAGATCCACGAACAAGGCTCGTTTAAAATATGTCATTAATAATATTAAGAACAAAGTGCATCAGTCAATAATTTTGAAATCCATGAGGAACTCCTCAGAGGACAAAGATATAGCTAAGAGTATACATGATTTTTTACTATTGCTAACGATCCTTTGACTTGTGGAAATACGATTATGTCCATTAGGAAATGTTTCATCCATTCTTCCCCGATGTCTTCAGGTACTTAATTAAGACAGAACATTTCCAAAAACAGTAGAAAGATATGCATTGAATAAAATTATATCCCACAAAAATACATACCATTATAATAATACGAGCCACCTCACATTAAACGGTTTTTTTTAAACATGATTCTTGATGTCGAAGAACAGGCATGTATGCCTATGAATGGCAATGAGATATCATTAACATAAATACACTTGAAGTACGAGTAATTCGTCATCAGCACAAGGAGCTTGGCGGCGAACTTCTCCTTCTTCAGGCTATAAAATCATTCTACATTACTCATCTTTTAAGAGTCCATCCAACATTACTTTTACCAGTTGAGATTCTACAGAAAATTTCTTCACGTGAGTTTCTGAGAGGAGTTCCCCCAGGTCCAGCCACCTATACTAGAAAAGACTTTAGGAATATGAAGTGCTAATTATAGAGGGACTTTAGGTTTTAGGTTTTCAAGTGATATTTTAGAAAGACTCTAGGAAGCAATATTTATTTCATATATTTTCTGAAGTTAAGGAAGAAGATTCATTTATTTCAAAATTTAGTTAGGGGCCAATGACCTTCAATGTTAGGCCCCTTAAAACAACAAGCATCATCATCAAAATTTAGTTCGTCACAAGCATTTATCAAGATTCTTAACATTGCGTACAAAAAGCAATAATAAATCCAACAGAAAAGAGTTACAGTTTATTGCTTATTTCAAATGCGAAGTAGTAAAGAGGTTATATATGCATCATATCAGTTAAATAAATTTAATCTTAGAGAAATAACATCTATTATTTCTCACTGCGAACTACTTTCTGTGTACCGGTTCCTAAGAACTGAACGAACCCACCCTAAGACCATTCTTATGGTCCTTTTCCTAGGACAATATGTACCCGCACAAATATGTTTAATGATTGTTTATTGACAGAATATATTACTGTAACCTAGTTTCAAAGATTTTCGGGCAACGGTGACGAGTTAATGTTCGACGTTCAGCATCGGGCAGAAGCTGCATCCTACCGTATAACACCTACAGTGAAACACGGAGGCGCTCTGTGATAGTTTGTGGTTGTTTCACACTGCACCTAATTCAAGGAACACTGGACAAAAACGGCCACCAATCCATCCTATCTCGTTATGCCCTCCGTCTGGACAGCACCATAGGTTTGTCCTCCAACAAGACAATGGCCGCAGATACACGTCTCGCTATTGCATGAATTATCTGCAAAACAAACAAAACTCTGGGGAATTCTTTAATGGAAAACTCCCACCCCCACCAATCCCCGGACTTAAATACAATTGAGCTGCTGTGGGAGGAGTTGGATCGGCAAGTCCGAAAACAGTGTCCTTTTTCATCAGAAAAGCTACGGGACATCTTGCAGAATGCCTGGCAAAGTATACCTGCAACAGTGTTAGAAAAACTTGTTCTACGAAAGGCGAGAATAGTTGAAAGTGTACTCTTTGCTGACAAGAGAGTTTAATGTCTTCTGGTGATCAGCGGGAGTAAATGTGTACATATCGTATATTTCTTGCTCAGATGTATTTTAAAATCATAGTTTTATTGAAAAATATTAGTTTTAGAATACACAGAGTTATTCACGTAAGATGTTACACACACATGGGCCGATGACCTCGATGTTAGGTCCCTTTAAACAACAAGCAAGCATCAAGATGTTACACGGAGATAACATCTAAACCATTAAAGATATCGGTATTCTGTTTTCTTATTCGTAAAAGAAGCCCAGGGTCTTGGAAAACAATGTGCTACGTATTCTTATATTTTTAAATGGAATAGCGCAAATTCACATAGGTGGCCTATAAGTTCAACTGCGTACAAGTTCAAATATGAAAGTATTCTCAAAATCGGACAGTTACTTTTTGAGAAATCAATACTCGTAAGTACACCATGCGCGGTTTTGCATGCCGCATCAGACAACGTGCAGTCGAGCAAGGACATATTGACGTGCAAGCAGTTTCCTGGGTGTGATTCCAGCCACAGGCATGTCAGCATATCGTACGTACGTGATGGGTTTGCAAAGTGTGTATGACAGGCGAACTCATGACAGGACAGGGAGGGTTGATGTTTTTAATAGTAATAACATAATTAATTTGACTTCAAAGGAACATAACGAATGCTGTAATTGTCACTGGTTTGACTGTACAGTACATACTACTGTATGAATTGAGAAATAAACATAACACAGGGCACAGTGCATGCCTGGCATCCGTTCTGTGGCTGGAATCAATGCCAGGAAACATCTTGCGTGGCAATACGTCCTTGGCCGACCTCACGCTGTCTGATGCGGCAAATGAGTTAGTATCAAAATCTCGGTTACTAATCACCTCATGAGAATAAGTAGAACATTATTTTATAAGTCTCTGGGTATTATTTACGAATAGAAAACAGAATACCGACACCTTTATTTCCGTGTAACATCTTAGGTGTATAACACTGTGAATTTGTCAATCCTTGCACAGGTAGGCTATGTTGTTTTCTTTTAATCTCAATTCCATGCTTGTCCAGAAACTTTTGACCGGCGGTGTATGGAGGTCGGCATCAAGGGATTGATGTACTAAGTAAAGTTATAGACAATGATTTCTAACGTGGAAATAAAAAGTTTCAGGACCCGACGTCCATATTTTCTTCTTCTACATGTGAGACATGTGTTCTGAAAGTTTGCACATACTTTATTGCTACACCCTGCATACAAATGGCGGAGACCACAGCAAATGAACATTTGAATGAGAAATAATCGCTATGACAGGAGAGAGTTTAAAAAGAAACAGAGCCGTATTTGAGCAACGTTTCCATTTTTAGAACAGAAATAGACTCTTTAAAAAAAAAGAAAGAAAGATGAAAGCCTCGCTCTACGTACAAGCTCTTCAAGTGTATCAAAGAAACCTTTAAAATTCACAATCTTAAAGAGTAATGCTGCTGGGTGTCTCAAGGCGGGGGACAAAGTCTAGCCATTTCTTCAGTGCTAGTGATATATCTATTGGCCAACAAGAATAAAAGAAATGTATGGCGAATGAGTCTTTAAACCTACGCTTTAATCAAAATGGAGTCGATATGCATGGAGACCACGATGAAAGCCAATCAAATTCAGAGTTCCTCTGCTAGAAACACAGGTACAGGGTGCCCCATAAAGGTATTCTCCATCTTAGGAGAAATCATTTCAGGAGCATCATCATGACCATCGTAAAATTTTATTTCAATGGAATTGCTGCTTGTTGTACTCTTGGTGTTGTAGTTGGTGTTGTTAAGCTAGTAGTAAGCTCAACCTATAGTATTGTAATAAAGTTAAAACATAATTACCCAACAACAACAACAAGAATAAAATTACAACAAGCAACTCCTTGGAAAGAAAATATTAAAAGTAGTACTATTACTAGTTTAACATTCTAAATCCAGCATCGTCGTGAACAAATTCGCAAACAAATTAACTATTTCCACCGAACTCGATAGCTGCAGTCGCTTAAGTGCGGCCAGTATCCAGTATTCGGGAGATAGTAGGTTCGAGCCCCACTGTCGGCAGCCCTGAAAATGGTTTTCCGTGGTTTCCCATTTCCACACCAGGCAAATGCTGGGGCTGTACCTTAATTAAGGCCACGGCCGCTTCCTTCCCAATCCTAGCCCTTTCCTGTCCCATCGTCACCGTAAGACCTATCTGTGTCGGTGCGACGTAAAACAACTAACAAAAAAGTGACTTAGATTGGGATTTGACTTTGTCGGTTGATAACCATTATTTTGGTCCATTTCATGTTAATTTCTAGACCAAAATCAGAATTAATGATTGTCACTCTAGAGAGCAATTCATCAAGTTCTTGTCCACTTCCTGCAATGAGTGTAGCATCATCAGCGAAGCGTAAATTATCGATTTTTAATTCATATCCTAGCCAAATTAACTTATTTACATAATCCTTTCTGTAATGTGTCCCTTGGTTCAATATCCTGGTGTTTTTTATTTTTTTTAAACGTTCGCATCAAATGTAGTTATGACGGCTTAAAGAACTCTGCACTGACTCACGTCAGCACTCGTAGTGGTAGAAAAAGGCAAACTGCTAATCTAATCGACCGGATAACGATTATGAAGAAAAGTATTGTAATTTTTAGGAATAAATATAGAACATATTCTCATACTTTATTACATTTTATTTGCCTAAAATTTGTAGCTCATATCCCTAGGATGTTTCCAACATTGAGTTGCTTGTCTGAAAGACTGGAACTATGGATTTTTAATGTTTATAAGGTATGTGACTCATGAACATGTCCTCGCATAATCAAAGCATTCTACATAAGTTCTTGGTGTTGCATAATTTAAATTCCAACGACATTTATTTCAAGCATATTTATCTGTTTTAAGACTAAGTTAACACAGCAAAATAATGATCAATAACTGGCACGAAAGACTTACTGTCCCCTTAAATAACAGACTGTTATGCAACCCTTCTTGCAGTAGTGTATCACAGAGTATTATATATGCAAAAAAGCAGGAGTGAAAGGGTAATTGATATGTATGGGTGTCTCAATAAGGAATGTTCCGACACTAACAAGGTTCCCTACGATAGACCCGGCACGGTGGTAGTTTTATTGTCAAGAGTAGCAGCGCAGAACAGATCACGGCTGAGCGAATACCAAATAAATTACCCGAATGTACGTATCCTGGCGGCCGAGAGATGTAGGAGACCAGTCAGTCAATCCCCTTCTTGCCTCTTGTCGGAGATCAACGTCCGGAACCGAAAGCAAGACCACATTGAGAAGGATATTTACCGAGAACAAATTGTATTACCACCAACAACTCACCCGTTCGCTCTGTGTGTGTTCGCTTTAGAAGCAGTAAGCAGACGAAGTTCTTTCTCTCCGTCTTCCTTCGCTTAGCAACTTTTCTTCTTTTCTTCGACCCGAAAGGCATAATCATTCTCTTCCTTATAATGTCACTCCAGAGACCACAGGGAAATACTGTACAGTATTTCTTTTTCAAGTCTTTGGTTTCTTTTACAAACATACGACGCGAATGTAGGTTGAAGAGAACATAACTACAGACATCATGGTCTCAGAAATAAATTACTTAACATTATATTACAGATTATTTTCTTCACAGTCGCCGCCTTTAATACTAAAACATTTCACGTATAATATACAGGCTGACCCAACAGTGCCATGACGTTCGACGAAGCAATACTTCACGTAATATTGGAGGCAAGGTGAGGTAAGGGTGTATTCTGCCCGAAGGCAGGTCCGAACCTCCGCAGAGGTGTGCCTGAGCCGGAGTTTACGTGCGTTAAGGTGGCCAGTTCCTTTCCTCTCCTCCATTCCCTTACCCCCACCAACAGCGCGTGGCAACCCATCCAAATCTTGACCACGCCCAATGTTGCTTAACTTCGGAGATCCCGCGGGATCCGGTAGTTTCAACACGGCTACGGCCGTTGCCTAATATTGGAGGTAAGGAGGTAATAATTGACACACGTGCTTGGCATGACATGGGGTTTTATTGACACTAAAATGAAGTACTCAAAAGACCAACAGAGGCCACAGATAGTCCCACTGTTCCCCTACTTCGCTCTTTTTCTTTTCTACGTTGCCTCTTATCGTTCGCTATTTGCCTACAGTTTTCTTCAAAACGTAGTGTACCGCGATGAACTAATTATCTCCAGGATGAACCGTTGAGGGCTAAGGTCTCCCAGTTGTTAACGTCAATGTGGCACATCTTCACGTTAGACTTGATTGCGTGCTTAAATCGCTTGCTCTGTCCTCCCAAACAACGTTTATCCACTGTTCACCCAGAGTAAAACGATTATTGGGCATGCGTATTGCATGCCTGCCCATCGTAGTTGACGTCTTTAAACCATGGCTTCTATACTGGTGGTCTGTGGCTCTTCAAGTACACTGACATCTGTGCATCTGTTTTGCCAGGCTTCTCCTTAAACATCGCTGGTAATATTGTTCCAGATTGTTTAATATATCGTCTGTAGCATGTCCAGAATTTAGATCCATATAAAGCAACTACAATTGAACTGTGTACGAGGATCCTTGTTGCAACATTGACATCATAAGTGTCAAATACTCGGGATCAAGCTGCCTCTGTGGATCAGTGGTAGAGTGTTGGCCTCCGGATCCCAAGATAGCGGGTTCAAACCCGGCAGAGGTAGTCGGATTTTTGAAGGGCGGAAGAAAGTCCATTCGACACTCCATGTCGTACGATGTCGGCATGTAAAAGATCTCTGGTGACACATTTGGTGTTTACCCGACAAAATTCATTAAATCTCAGCCATACACGCCCAAGAGAGTTTCGGTTTGCTTGGTCTGCCATCTAGTGGGCCTAGAGTAAAACGGAACGTCGAAATTGACGAGCAGACAGCCAGATGGCGTCAAATTGAAATGTGTGCACACGGTAGCTGAGGCCATACGATTATTATTATTATTATTATTATTATTATTATTATTATTATTATTATTATTATTATTATTATTATTATTATTATTATTATTATTATTATTATTATTATTATTATTATTATTATTATTATTATTATTACTCGGGATCATAGTTTAGTAAGGGATGCCCTAGCGCGGTTGATTCTAAATTAGATTTACGAATCTATATTTGCACTTTATCATGGAAGGTAAGAGCTCCAGATGAAGGCCGCGACATAGTTATATTCGCCAGATTATCAACAATGCCAGATGCAACATCTACCTAGAAACTAACAGGAAATTCCATAATAAAGAAGCATGGAAAATTGTTGTCAACCAATCTAAGGACTGAAACTAATGAGCTGTTTCTTGAACCAAGGGCAACGGCTGAGTGGCCTAGTTAGTGATACTGACAGTCGGGATACCAGACCGGCTGCTATGGAACAGGAATAGGCATCTCGAATATGTTCTAAGTTGTAGCCCTCCTTACATTCAGGCGTCTAGGATTTTACTAACAACCGATGATACCTAAACCGTTAGATTGAAACATCACACTAGGGCCCGGTTTATTCAATCTCAGTTAACAGAACACTAACGCGCTGTTTGTTAACATAGCGTTAAAACTTTAGCAGCATGTTAAGACTCTTGCGTTCATCCAAACATTTCCTGGGAACTGTTAGCTAACACGGTGTTACCTCTCACAAGAGTCGCAATCAGTGAGAATCTAGAAGGCAGTGGCAGAGCTGTGCAGTTTTTGAGCGCGCTCCGATGCGCTTTTGTTTGAATACAGCTGTAAACCAACGCGCGTGACATTTATTAGAACTTTTTGTCTTGAGCGTGGATTTTCTGTTGCTCTGTAGACCCATATGAAAAAAGCCGAGAAGAGAATACGTGGTTCAAATTTCTCTTCGTTTGGAAGTTATTTCCAAGTATTTACCTATTATAGAAAGTAAACTAATGCTAAAAGTGACGGTTGACAGAAAATTTGTAGTGAATTGTATGTGCATACTGACGCTAGCCAACGTGCCATCAAGCAACTGAATCAACTGTATGAAAATCATTTCTTCTATTCCTAGCTCTTTCTGGAAAAGTTATGCATCTAATGCAGCTACCATATTTTGATCTAACAGAGAATTTAAGTGCTTGAACCTGGACAATTAAGTTAACTGAGAGTTTAACAGATTGTTAATCTTAACAAGTGTTGATTAAATGCTAATTTGGTTAAGTTCACTGTTAAATTATTTTAACATGCAGTTAACTCTTAACTGAGCTTGAATAAACCGGGTCCCTAGGACTATCAGCAAGACTATCAGCCAACTTCACAGACATATACCGAGCGCTCCCAGCAATATAAAACTAAATATCATTTGCAAAGCATCTGTGTAATAGTAATTTCTCTTATTTTCTCTCAATTTTACTGAGGTAATTAATTCATGATTGATGGAACAGATAAAATTCCATTCTTCAGACAACATCTAACTGTGAATAACTGTCCACATCCTGAAGATAGTATCATAACTTGAGGTAACTCGTAGAACAGAAAGTTCTTTATGTATTCCACTCGTCTAGTTTTTATTATTATTGTAATTTTTATGGCGCAGACTTGTACGTGAAGAAATAAAGTTGCCTTCTCTTATGTGGCACGTTCAAAGCGAGAACTGTGTTACAGAGAACTTGTTACTCTGTTGTGGATATTGTCTCGTCCTCGGCCTGGCGCCACAGAGAGAATTATACGATCACCTTCTTGCACATTTCGTGACACAAAAACAATCAGCGATAAACTTAGTTTATCTCGTCCCGAACTCTGGTGATTCATAATAAAATACTTCACGTCTTACTTTTTAACCCAATATTTACCACTGCCCTATCAATTAATTAATTAACTAATCAGTTAATCGATCAATGTCCAGCTAAATTGTTACCGTGCTGGCTTTTGGTCCAAGGACGCCCTGTGTGTGTGGACGGTAGAATAACTCCCACGGCATCCCCTGCCTGCCGTAAAAGGCAACTAAAAGGGGCCCCAGGGGATCTCAACTTGGGACCGTGTATTGGCGACCACGGGGCCCTTAGGTGAGACCCAACATTGCCTCCACTTACTCGTGTCAGGCTCCTCACTTTCATCAATATCGGGCGAGTTGGCCGTGCGGTTAGGGGCGCGCAGCTGTGATCTTGCATCCAGGAGATAGTGGGTTCGATCTCCACTGTGGGCAGCCCTGAAGATGGTTTTCCGTGGTTTCCCATGTTCACACCAGCCAGATACTGGAGCTGTACCTTAATTAATGCCACGGCCGTTTCCTTCACAATCCTAGGCCTTTGCTATCCCATCGTCGTCATAAGACCTGTGTGTGTCAGTGCGACGTGAAGCACATTGTAAAAAAAACCTTTCATCTATCCTATCCGACCTCCCTTGGACAACTCTTGTTATTTTCCGACTTCGACGGTATTAAAGTATTCGTGGTCTAGGGAGTATTTCATTTTGACGCCGTTGGTGGGCCTTGTCTCTCTTTGGCCGATATCTTCATTTTTCGAAGTGTGGGATCCCTTCCATTTTTCCCTCTGATCATTGTCATATAGAGGATGGTTGCCTAGTTGTACTTTCTCTTAAAACAGTAATCACCACCACCACTACCTGTGGTCCAAGGGGTCCCGGATTCGATCCCATCGGAGTCTGGGATTTTAACTTTCATTGGTTAATTTCCGATGGTTCGGAGGCGGGGTGTGTGTTCCGTATTCAGCATCAGAATATATCAAGGGTAGAAATTAAATAGCGTATGGCTTTTAGTGCCGGGATTGTCCGAGACATATTCAGCTCACCGGATGCAGGTCTTTTGATTTGACTCCCGTAGGCGACCTGCGCGTCGTGATGAGGATGAAATGATATTGAAGACGACACATACACCCAGCCCCCGTGCCAGTGAAATTAACCAATGATGGTTAAAATTCCCGACCCTGCCGGGAATCGAACACGGGACCCTGTGACCAAAGGCCAGCACGCTAACCATTTAGCCATGGAGCCGAATCACGGGTAGGGTCTCATTCTCACAGATGCGCAGGTCACCTATTGGGTGTCAATTAAGAAGACATGCACAAGGACTCCCTGGAGGCCACACGCCTTTAAAAAAATTAAATTTCAAAAACTTGGAAATGTTACGAATATCTTCCTTGGTGAATTATTCCAGTCCCTAACTCCTCTTCCCATAAACGAGTATTTCCCCCAATTTGTCCTTTTAAATTCCAACTTCACCTTCACATTATGATCTCTCCTACTTTTAAAATCTTCACTCAAGCTTATTCTTCTATTAATATCATTCAACGCCAACTCCCTAATGACAGCTCGAAACATACCACTTCACAGAGCAGCTCGTCTCCTTACCCCCCAAGTATCAGTCCAAAGTTTGAAACATGTTTCGTACACTGTTCTTCTGTCGGAAATCACCCTCAATAAATAGAGCTGCTTTTCTTTGGATTTATCCAGTTTTCGAATCAAGTAATCCTGGTGAGGGTCCCATACACTGGATCCATACTCTAGTTGGATTTTTACCAAAAATGTCAGCAGCCCTGAGGATGGTTTTCCGCGGTTTCACCATTTTCACACCAGGCAAATGCTGGGGCTGTACCTTAATTAAGGCCACGGCCGCTTCCTCCCCTCCTATAATATCGTCACCATAAAAAATATGTGTGTCGGTGTCACGTAAAGCAACTTGCAAAAAAAAAAGTGTCGTCACAAGAAAGGGAGAGACCATGTATTGCGTGAAAATAAAAATAAAAAACAAGCTTCACCTCGTAAGATTAATAGCACTGAGGGCGGGAGGAAGCAAGAGTTTATTAAGGGAAGCTGAAAGTGAGGAAACTAGCACAAGAAAGTAGAAGTAAAGTTAGACTCAGCCAGGTGCCCCAAGAACACCAACTCACGGTATAAAGTTGAGAGCGCCGGGCTGTGTGGCTCAGACGGTTAAGGCGCTAGCCTTCTGACCCCAACTTCGCAGGTTCGATCCTGGCTCAGTCCGGTAGTATTTAAAGGTGCTCAAATACGACAGCCTCGTGTCGGTAGATTTACTGGCGCGTAAAAGAACTCCTGTAGGACTAAATTCCGGCACCTCGGCGTCTCCGAAGACCGTAAAAGTAGTCAGTGGGACATAAAGCAAATAACATTATTATTAAAGTTGAGAGCCCCTCATGGTTCGCTTTTCAGTCATCTTTTACACAGGTAGCGGTGCTATTTGCTTTACGTCGCACCGACACAGACATGTCTTACGGCGACGATGGGATAGGAAAGGCCTAGGAAATGGAAGAAAGCGGCCTTAATTAAGGTACAGCCTCGGCATTTGCCTGGTGTGAAAATGGGAAACCACGGGAAACCATCTTCAGGGCCGCCGACAGTGGGGCTCGAACCCACTATCTCCCGATTACTGGATACTGGCCGCACTTAAGCACAGGTAGCGGTAGCATGACGGTAATTCTGCCTCCCACATGAGGTAGTTCAATTAAAGAGCTGCTCGGTATGAGAAGCAGGAGACCCGATTAAGAACTCAAGCAATTCGGTTGAGAAAGTCGTGACACTTCAATGCTTGCAGGCCATCAGCGTGGACTGGTGTCT
Source organism: Anabrus simplex (assembly GCF_040414725.1). Taxonomy (NCBI): domain Eukaryota; kingdom Metazoa; phylum Arthropoda; class Insecta; order Orthoptera; family Tettigoniidae; genus Anabrus; species Anabrus simplex. The sequence goes on along the minus strand of NC_090274.1, from coordinate 20,415,455 downwards.
TCTAAGCAACCTAAGACATGTAAAGGACTGCAGGAAGGACACCACAGACTTACTATTATTATTTTTAAATTTGCTTTACCTCGCACCGACAGAGATAGGTTATGGCGACGATGGGATAGGAAAGGGCTAGGAGTACGAAGGAAGCGACCATAGCCTTAATTAAGGTACAGCCCCAGCATTTGTCTGGGGCGAAAATGGGCAACCACGTAAAGCCATCTTAAGAGTTGTCGAGTGGAGTTCGAACCTACTATCTCCCAAGTGTAAGCTCACAGCCGCACGGCCAACTCGCTGAGTATTTTGGCTACCAAGTGACCGCTGCTCAACCCGAAGGCCTGCAGATTATGAGGTGCGTGTGGTCAGCATGACGAATCCTCTCGGCCGTTATTCTTGGCTTCCTAGACCGGGGCCGCCGTCTCACTGTCAGATAGCTCCTCAATTGTAATCAAGTAAGTTAAGTGGACCATGAATCAGCCCTCAGATCCAGCTAAAAATCGCTGATCTGGCCGGGAATCGAACACGAAACCTCCGGGTAAGAGGAAGGCACACTAATCCCACACCGCGGGACCGTAATTATCATTATTATCTTCATTTTCTTTAATCATTTTGAAATACAGATTCTATCCCATTGCATATCATACCAATTCGTATCTGTGAGCCACATTCTATCTAGTAAACCAGAAATACTTTTTTACGACATATGTTAACATAATAAAAACTTCGTTTCCTGAATATTTAAGCCTGTTTCGATTGCTCCGACGAGGGCAGGTTATCCTTCTCAGAACAGCTTGCGACGCACTTTGACGACGGAAGCACAGGCGACTGTCCTTGGGACTGCTTAAAGAACACTTGTCTCATTAACAGAATACACAAGATACACTCAAGTCCTTCGACCGTTGTCTTATATAGGTCTTGTTTGATATGCTACAGGGTGTAACACTGAGATATGGCCAAACTTCAGGGCGCATTTCTCACATGTAGAAGAAGAAACTATTGTTACGAATAAAACCCCGTCTGTTTCATTACTCTCACAATTCTTATCTCTCTCTTCCTTACGGCACGGTAGGAGGTCGAGCCCGTTGCTATACCTGCGGACGCTTAATTCTTACTTTCAGTTTCCCAACTCCAGTCTCCTCATACGGCAGCTGTGTGTAGACCGCTGGATCTGAACACAGGTCTACGGGCCACAGACAGTCCAGTAATTCACACAGTCACATGCAGTGAAAGCAACTAAACAGCTCTACAGTATTCAACAACAGGACGATACTCACAACAGCGAACATTAACACACGTCCATTTACCCTCACACTCCCTCGCTGACTCACGCGTCATCTCCAGCCCACCTACTCACTGGTCTCTCCGACACCACAACAACACCTCCTCGCTCAGACCTCGGTGGGATATTAGTGACAGCCAACACCTCTGTCGCGGTCAGCCCAACTACCGAACGCCAACGCACTGAGTCTCACACTGACTCCACCACAGAGCCAAACTCTGAATGACTGTCCGCGACTAGACTCTTTTTTTATAGCTCGGGTAATTTGTACCAGAATTTTCAGGAGGTGGCTAGAGGCAGAACATTCCCATTGAATCTCCAAGACACTAACAGGTAAGCCAGCCGACGAGAACGTCGTGTGAGTAACCAAGAGGGCCTACCACAGGGCTGGTACGTAACACTATGTTATATGGTCATGGGTCCGGAAACGCTTTAATACGATGTTAGACCTCATTGTCAACAACTCTACATAGTACATTCCCCTTTGAATTCCTTTACCGCCATTTCTATATAAAAAAGGGGGGCGGACAAACTGCAGTCTTGCCTCGCTCCCTTCTGGAGTGCTGCTTCTTTTGCAAAGCTCTCGATTCATAACACTGCAGGTGATGTTTGGAAAGGAATCACAATCCAAGGACAGGAAATCAAAACGTTGACATTTGCCGATGATATTGTTATTTTATCTGAGTCTGCAGAGGATCTGGAAAAACTACTGAATGTTATGGACAGAGTGTTTTGTAAGGAGTACAAGATTAAAATAAATAAGTCCAAAACAAAAGTAATGGAGTGCAATCGAACAAAGTCAGGTAATACAGGAAATATTAGATTAGGAAAAGAAGTGTTACACAATTGGCTTTTACGTCGCACCAACACAAATAGCTCTTATGGCGACGATGGGACAGGAAAGAACTAGGACTGGGAAGGTAATAGCAGAATCCTTAATTAATTACAGCGCCAGCATTTGTTTGGTTTGATAATGGGAATTCACGGAAAACCATCTTCAGAGCTGGCAACGGAGGGATTCGAACCGATCATCTTCCGAATGCAAGCTCACAGCTACGCGCCCCTAACCGCGTGGCGAACTCGCTCGGTGATCAAAAGATAATGTCCCAAAAGCTTAGGTTCAATTCCAAACCTACCCGCAGTACTCATAAGGAGTGAGGGCATAGGACACTGTTGATGATGATCCAACCACGGGATGGAGACTTTAAGCCTTGAGCACACTCCTTGATGTTATTCGACAGGAATAGACTATGTACCGGGTTTTACCCTCTACTAATACTAAGTGTTTTCATTCCTCCCCTGAAGGGGGGAGGCGGGCCTCTTAAACGGTAACGCCGTCTCTCAGGCCGGGAGATTTGTATCGGAGAAGGTGAGGTGTTGGCGGTGGCCGCGGCATTTGCCGTAGTTCAGGACAATGGAAAACCACGGAAAACCATTCTCCGGACAGCCCTCTCCGTCTCCCGAATACAGAGGCACGGTAGAGCCGTGGCCACTTGTGGGCCGAGACTCTCTCTCTCTCTCTGTATCCGCCAACCTTTCACCCGCTTCGTTTCCTCATTATCATAACTACCCACAAACGCAGGTCGCCTACGGGAGTTAAATAGAGAGACCTACAACAAGGCCAACCGAGCATGTTCTACCAGCACTAAAAGTTATACACTAAATAAATAAATAAATAAATAAATAAAAACCCACAGCCTGTTTCCAGTCATTCGACCGGTTCAGGAATGGAATGAACCCCCATCTATCGGCGAGAATAGTAATTGTGCCTGAGCTCGATAGCTGCAGTCGCTTAAGTGCGACCAGTATCCAGTATTCGGCAGATAGTAGGTTCGAACCCCACTGTCGGGAGCCCTGAAAATGGTTTTCCGTGGTTTCCCATTTTCACACCAGGCAAATGCTGGGACTGTACCTTAATTAAGGCCACGGCCGCTTCCTTCCCACTCCTAGCCCTTCCCTATCCCATCGTCGCCATAAGACCTATCAGAGTCGGCAAGACTTAAAGCAACTAGCAAAAAAAAAAAAGTAATTGTGCCGGCTGCCGAAGCCTGTCGCACTCTTCTAGGGCTATGATAAATGACTGATAAATGAAATGAAGTGATAGTGGACAGTGTTGCTAGAATGAAAGATGATAGGGAAAACCGCAGTACCCGGAGAAAAAATTGTCCTACCTCCACTCTGTCCAGCACAAACCTCACATGGAGTATCAGAGATTTGAACCACGGAGCGCAGCGGTGAGAGGCCGTCGCGCTGTCGCCTGAGACACGGAGGCTCGCAGAGAAAGCTATACGCTACATAAATTTAATAAATAAATAAATAAATAAATAAATAAATAAATAAATAAATAAATATTCGCTAGATTAGGAGAAAATAACCAAAGAAGTTCGGATTGGAAAGATGAAACAGATGGGAGTGGAACAAGAAATGTAGAGTAGTACGGGGTTTATCTGGGACACCATCGTCACTAACACATGCTCACAAGACAACCTAGAGTAAGAAATGTTAGGCTAGGAGCGTGCCAACGAACATATTAACATTAAGATACAGGAGTGCTACCACACATGGTCCTCACTTCTTAATCCAGTCGTGACGTTGGTCTGCAGCCTCCAGATTATCACAATAATCTTCTCAAACGTCCTAGCTACTGCGCTGGCAGACGTCAGTAACATCTCCTGGCAGACAAAAGCTGCAGGTAAGTACGGCGGAGTAAAGATGTGAATTTGTATTGGACCAGTTTTTAACTCAGACGTTTATTATTATTATTATTATTATTATTATTATTATTATTATTATTATTATTATTATTATTATTATTATTATTATTATTATTATTATTATTATTATCATTATTATTATTATTATTATTATTATTAGCGAATGGGACACTTAGGACCGCGCGGAATCAACATCTCTTGAGCTTTCCTCTTTGCCCAACAGTTCTTCATTTCCATCGATTGTTGCAATTTCTGTTCCTCCGACCAAGAACGTCGTGTTGTTTTCTTCTTGTCTTCCTCAAATCAAAGTGTGTGAACAACTTACCTGAATATATTCTTATCATGCAGATTATTTAGTGATCCTAATTCAGTGAGGTCTTTCTCCACTCGCTTATACCATTTTGATCTCCCCGTACATTTGATTTACAAAAAGGTGTGCATTCGATAAGTAAGTCTATTCTAATTCATTCTTTACAAATGGCTGATAAATTTAATTCGTCGCAGTTTCATTACATCAGTAAGTTTAGATATTTTGAAGTATATTTCCGAGTATTCCATTTTTAATTCTTTGTCCTATGAATTCTCTCACGATTTTTCTTTCTTTAATCTCTAATTGTTCCTTTAAATTTATAAAATGAAAATTGAGCGTGTCTGAAGCATATGAGCTTCAGGTTAGATCACGAATTTTACTGTTCCAGGACAAGCATCTTTTGTTATAAACATTCCTCTTTTTCTTTTCTTTACGTCGCGCCGGCACAGATAGGTCCTATGGCGATGATGGGACGGGAAAGGCTTAGGAATGGGGAGGAAGCGGCCGTGGCCTTAATTAAGGTATAGCCCCAGCATTTTCCTGGTGTGAAAATGACAAACCGCGGAAAACCATCTTCAGGGCTGCCGACAGTGGGATTCGAACCCACTATCTCCCGGATGCGAGCTCACTGCTGCGCGCCTCTAACCACACGGCCAACTCGCCCGGTTATAAACATTCTTTGTGTGTTGAAAAGCAACTTCCATTTTCTGATTTCTTGAAGTTGCTGATTTATTTTCATTGCCATTTTCAGTCTTCCATTCACCTAAGTACTTAAATTACTTCACTCTTGCAATTTTATTCATATCAATGGTAAATTCAGGAGGAGCAGTTTTGATATTTGTCTTAAATTTAGTTTCCTTATATGAGAGTTTAAAGTCCTATTTTTGCTGCTTGCTCTCCCAATATTATTTATTTATTTATTTATTTATTTATTTATTTATTTATTTATTTATTTATTTATTTATTTATTTAGTTAGTTAGTTAGTTAGTTAGTTAGTTCTGTTTGGGCCTCCTATGGACCACGGGATTCTTATCTCCAGCAGCTTTCTTCTTTGACCAGAACTCTTTCATTCTTGCACTGTAAATGTCTTTCCGCTCCTGAGTCCATTTCACACCTCCTCCCGGACGTACTGTTTTTCTGTTAGTGACTGGAGAAAGTTTAATGTTCTGATCAACGTTCTGTACCTATTCCTGTTATAAATTTCACTGGGAGAAATGTCCAATTCTTGAAGGTCTTTTCTCACAAGTCTTGCCCACTTGGCATTAGCCGCTTTCCCTCTAAATATGGTGTGGAAGATTTTGGAGGTGAGCCTCTGATTGTTCATTCTCGTGAGATGACCATAGAAGTTCAATATCCTCTTCCTCATAGATGTTGTAATGCTCTCCAACTGTTGGTAGAGTTCGTTGTTGTGCCTGATTCTGTACTTGCCTTCTTCTTTAATAGGGCCCATGATTTTTCTCAAGATCTTCCTTTCCTTCAGCTCCAGTTTTCTAAGTTGCCCTTTTATTACCATGTTTAGGCATTCTGAGGCGCATAGTACTGACGGTCTCACTACAGTAGTGTAATGTATTTATTTATTTATTTATTTATTTATTTATTTATTTATTTATTTATTTATTTATTTATTTATTTATTTATTTATTTATTTATTTATTTATTTATTTATTTATTCGCTGATCGGCCAACTAGTGACCACAAGTTTCATTATACAATCTGGCGTTTATTCAGTTTTCGAGTGATCCAGTAGGTTTTCATGAGCTTGCTGTGTCGTTTAAAGTCAAGAATTTCATGTTTGGTCCGTATGGAATAGAGATTACAAGACAATAAGTTAAATTGTACAAGATCCACCGTTTCAATACAAGATATGTTGTTGATTAAAATTACAACCTCATTTATTAAATGGTACCGGTTTCAACATCCATGGACGTCATAATCAGCCAAATAGGGTAATTATACAAAGATACACATTAAAACACACAAAATTGACCCTCATAATTAAAACTGCCTATATCAAGTCAAAAAACAAAGCATATTTATGCTAAATGTTCAGGTTTGAATATATGTAATTATTACAAGTTTGACAACTTGTTAGTCGTAAATAAAATAAAAAATTGAAGCTGAGAAGCCTCGCAGAAAATAATTTCGAAGTCTTTGACAGTCTTAAAATTTGTAGATGTGGGTGCTTTGTACATCATTAGCAGCCAACGTATGTAGAGAAATGTATGCACTAACAAGTTGTCAAACTTGTAATAATTACATATATTCAAACCTGGACATTTAGCATAAATATGCTTTGTATTTTAACTTGTTATAGACAGTTTTAATTACGAGGGTCAATTTTGTGTATTTTAATGGGTATCTTTGTATAATTACCCTATTTGGCTGATGATGACGCCCATGGATGTTGAAACCGGTGCCATTTAATAAATGAGGTTGTAATTTTTAATCAACAACATATCTTGTATTGAAAAGGTGGATCTTGTACAATTTAACTTATTGTCTTGCTGTGTCGAGCACGCCGTTTATCCGACCACTTTGCACCAGTTGTCCACTTCGCATCCGGAAAAGTCACAATGGTTGTTCTGGAAAGTTCCCGTTTGTGCGCGTCAACTGATCATAGGCCCACTTCTTCGTACCAGGGAGTTTTTGAGCCAAAAATGTTAAAAATGCATTTCGTCCATTGTGAGTCGTCCATCCGTTGTCCATCCGTTGTCCATCCGTCGTTAGTGGCCGTAGAGGCGAGCTCTGTCATGCGCATTGTGTCCGTGATCTTCACTATCTTAGAGTAGATTTCTTGCTTGGATTTTCGTATGTACTGTACGTCCCGTTTCTCTCTTTTTGCTCTTACTTAGCAAGCATACATTTCTGGGAGAGGATAAGGCATTCTGACACACAGGGAGATACCACCCCGATGAATTTTGATTTTTATAGAAAAGCATCCTTTTCTGTGTATGTTCCGGATGGTTTCGGAAACTATCTCCATTTTAAATTTTTGTTCTGGCCGGTAAGGCCCCTGTATCTAGTCCGTTTGATTGGATCCACTTATGCACACGGTCTGTTGTTCAATATTTGGTGTTCACTTGGGTCATGTCTTGAATGTTTGACGTTACTTAACGCCTTTTCAAAGAATATCCCCAAGCTTGTTCATTCTGCTGCCTGTTTCAGCGCATTACCTTCTGTTGCAGTTTCAAAATGCTCTTTCATTATTGCTGTATCATCGGCAAAAGCTAAGCAGTCGATTTCTACTCCGTTCTTCTTCGTCCCAATCGGTGAAGGTTTAATAAGTATCTACTTTGTAGTAACCGATGTTACTCCTGTGTTACTTTCACCAGTTGAACAAGAGTGGTGAGAGTCCATTTTATTGCCTAACACACGTTTTAATTTCAATTTTCAAATGTATTATTATCAAAGCCCGTAAGACCTATCTGTGTCGGTGCGGCGCAAAACAAAAAGTCTCGACCTCCAGACCCGAAGATCGCGGGTTCAAATCCGGCAGAGGTAATCAGATTTTTTAGGGTGGGAGAAAGTCTGTTCGATATTCCATTTCGTACGATGGCGGTGTTGAGACATTTGGTGTTCACCCGACAACATCAGTCTAAAAAAAACTCACCTGTAGATCGCCCAAGAGAGGTTCAGTTTATTTAGACGTCTTGTGGAGTAAACCGGAACTTTGAAATTGACGCGGAAGCAGCCTAGATGACGTTAAAATACAAATACCTGCACAGAGTAGTCGCGGTCATACGGTGAATAATAATTGCTATAGTGTGCAAGCATTTTTGTTTAACGCCAATTAGACTGCCTGCGTGCCAATTTCAACGTTCCATCTTACTCTACCAGATGGCAGAGAAATCGAGACTTCGGGGGCGTTTTAATGACTTCTGTCGAGTTGATATCTTTTACATGCCGACACCTCCGCTCCTGATTTCCCTGATGGCTACAGAACCTACTTCTTCCTCTTTTCTCTTCCTCTTATGACCCTATCTCACGTCCCTCTTTCCATCCTCTATTCTTCGTTTCCCGTTCCTCCCATTCTCTTTCTCTTGCCTCGCAATACTTGTCTTCCCCCTCCTATTCTGCCCGCACTGACTCATTTCGATTCCTCGCCGATACTTTTCCTGAACTCATTCCCGGAAGAGAACCCTTAGGCTAGAGCAGTGTTGCCAGATCTACAATAAAAAATGGGTAGGTTCTAAGTAAAAATTTTATGGAGTTTTAATAAAAATTTTGGTAGTTTCTCGAGCACCGAAATGTTATAATGTAACTAAATTAAAGAATGCAATAGTCATTTGAAGTTATTATGAGAAAAATATGCAACTTCACTCACCCGTAATCTCTGGCCAATCGATTCTTCTTTTTTTTCCTTCTTCTTCTTCTTCTTCTTCTTCTTCTCTTTCTCCCCAATCTTCCTGTAGATGTAGTTATGCATCAGGTACAGACACTGTGTGCCAATTCTGAAGTGGTACCAGGATCCAGATTTTGTATTCTATATGCAGGTCGGGGATTTCCCTTCGAATGATGCAGTCAAGCGAGAGTTTTGAGTTCAGTAAGAGGAAAGAGATTACGTAATTCGAGCCTAAAATGAATGCGGGGAAGAACCTAACGAGTGACGTTATCGATAAAACGTCACGCAGTGGAACGAGGAAAGAGTTTTCGGCATAAATATATTACGCACCATTTACAATAATTATTATTAATTTCCCTTAAATTTCGATTAGAAGTAATTTCGGGAGATTTTTGTTTGTTCTTTCGGGTTTTCTGGTGTGTTGCAAAAAAATTGGGAGATCTGGAATTTCGGGAGACCTGGCAACGCTGGGCTAGGGCCACACTTGCATAATTTCACGCTGCGTCACTGCGTGAAACCTCGCGTCAAAAATGCACAACATTAATTTGGCGGAACCGACCACACACAGCGTGATTTCCCGCCGCGGGACATGAGACAAGGCGCGTCTTCAAGGTCGCAAGCTCGAGAATGGGCCGAGGTCCATTTTGTCAGCGTGTTTTCCCGGTCAGTGCCTGGCTACACTTGCGGTATTGCGCTCTTGTTTGAATACTCTGCGCGGTCCATCTGCGTTCGTGTTGTACTTTCACTTTGCAAAATGGAATTAGACAGTGAATTAATAATATTGGAGGTACAAAGGTACCCGTGCTTTTACGATACAAAGGACCAAGAATTCAAAATAGAGACATGAAGAGAGATGCGTGGTTATCAGCAATGGACGCTGTGTTGAAGGAGTCGTGTTTCTTTTGTTGATAGCATTTTTCAACAAACAGAAAAGCATTTCAAATCAGTACACAAACTTTATGTAATTCTCAAAAATGTATCTTTGTTGTCTTTTAGTTTATTTTGCAGAAGCACAAATTGTCCACTCTATGACCTGTCACTTATTATACGATGGATCCAATATTTTCTTTGACAACAATGACGACAAACAACCAACGCAACAACGGTGTTCACATTTAATGGAATTCCTTCCATTTGCAGAGCAATGGCGATGCTTTGCTACTTTACAATATGTAACACGCAAGTGTTGCCCTATCCTTTACAATAAGATACAAAAGTTGAAAACTAGAAAAGCGGCTGGAATTGATAAGATTTTTGGGGATATATCAAAGACAATGGATTGGGATATAGTACCATATCTAAAGTACTTATTTGATTATTGTTTGGTTGAAGGAGCTATACCAGATGAATGGAGAGTTGCTATAGTAGCCCCTGTGTATAAATGAAAGGGTGATAGATATAAAGCTGAAAATTGCAGGCCAGTAAGTTTGGCATGCGTTGCATGTAAGCTTTGAGAAGGCATTCTTCCTGATTATATTAGACATGTTTGCGAAATTAATAATTGGTTCGATAGAAGGCAGTTCGGTTTTAGGAAATGTTATTCAACTAAAGCTTAACTTGTAGGGTTCCAGCAAGATATAGCAGATATCTTGGATTCTGGAGGGTGACCTGTCTAAAGCATTTGATAGGGTGGATCATGGGAGACTACTGGTAAAAATCAGTGCAATTGGACTAGACGAAAGAGTGACTGAATGGGTTGCTATATTTCTAGGAAATAGATCTCAGAGAATTAGAGTAGGTGAAGCTTTATCTGACCCTGTAATAATTAAGAGGGGAATTCCTCAAGGCAGTATTATCGGACCTTTATGTTTTCTTATATATATATATATATATATATATAAATGATATGAGTAAACAAATCGAATCAGAGGTAAGGCTTTTTGCGGACGATGTTATTCTGTATAGAGTAATAAATAAGTTACGATATTGTGAGCAACTGCAACGTGACCTCAATAATGTTGTGAGATGGATGGTAAGCAATGCTATGTTGATAAACGGGGTTGGAAGTCAGGTTGTGACTTTCACAAATAGGAAAAGTCCTCTCAGTTTTAATTACTGCGTTGATGGGGTGAAAGTTCCTTTTGGGGATCATTGTAAATATCTAGGTGTTAGTATAAGGAAAGATCCCCATTGGATAATAATAATAATAATAATAATAATAATAATAATAATAATGTTATTTGTTTTACGTCACACTAACTACACTTTTAAGGTTTTCGGAGACGCCGAGATGCCGGAATTTAGTCCCGCAGGAGTTCTTTTAAGTGCCAGCAAATCTACCGACACGAGGCTGACGTATTTGAGCACCTTCAAATACCACCGGACTGAGCCAGGATCGAACCTGCCAAGTTGGGGTCAGAAGGCCAGCGCCTTAACCGTCTGAGCCACTCAGCCCGGCGATCCGCATTGGGGTAATCATATAAATGGGATTGTAAATGAAGGGTACAGATCTCTGCACATGATTATGAGAGTGTTTAGGCATTGTAGTAAGGATGTAAAGGAGAGGGCATGTAAGTCTTTGGTAAGGCCCCAACTAGAGTATGGTTCCAGTGTATGGGACCCTCACCAAGATTACCTGATTCAAGAACTGGAAAAAATCCAAAGAAAAGCAGCTCGATTTGTTCTGGCTGCTTTCCGACAAAAGAGTACCGTTACAAAAATGTTGCAAAAATTGGGCTGGGATGAATTGGCAGAAAGGAGACGAGCTGCTCGTCTAAGTGGTATGTTCCGAGCTGTCAGCGGAGAAATGGCGTGGAATGACATTAGTAGACGAATAAGTATGAGTGGCGTCTTTAAAAGTCGGAAAGATCACAATGTGAAGATAAAGTTGCAATTCAAGAGGACAAATTGGGACAAATATTCATTTACAAGGAAGGGGAGCTAGGGATTGGAATAACTTACCAAGGGAGATGTTCAATAAATTTCCAATTTTTTTGCAATCATTTAAGAAAAGTCTAGGAAAACAACAGATAGGGAATCTGCCACCAGGGCGACTGCCGTAAATGCAGATCAGTATTGATTGATTGATTGATTGATTGATTGATTGATTGATTGATTGATTGATTGATTGATTGATTGATTGACCCTCACGGCATGGGGAGTATCGAATGGATTTTTTTCTCCCTTCAAAAAGCAAACTATCTCGGCCAGACTTGCACCCGCGATCTTGAGGTATGGACGGTGAAAATCTACCACTGAGCCACAGAGGACGCCACCGTGCTGATTATATTATTCATTGTTTTAGAACGATGCACGGTGAACGAAGACTGAGTGGAGCAGAGCCTATTTTCTCCCTCCCTATGGAGTTGCAGCCGAATGGCAGGGTGTTCAACCTGCCCGAAGAACACTCCCCTTGCTTCTACCAGCCTATTGCCCCCGAGGTAAGTACACTTCTCTTTCTACTTCACCGTTAATATTTTTCTTTGAATTCGTTTAGGGCATAGCTGGGTAATGAGAGCGCTCCAAGAGCCCGGGAAGAGCCAAAAATGGCTGACTTCTAGTAGTTCGTGCTGTAAACACTAGATGGCAGTCAAGGCGCAAGCAAAGCCACAGCATTGCAACCTGGCAATACAATCGGACTGTTCGTTTGTCGTTCACTGTGTCTGCTGTACTCCTAAACATGCTTTTCTGTTGGCCTACAGTATTTCTACGAGGGTTGTAAATAAAGTGATGGAAATATTGATAGAGCGCAACATTTAATGAACTAACAAGTACAATTGCATTACATTTCTTCAACGTAATCACCCGCTTTTTCTTTTGCCAAATGTCGGGAAGCCGTTGGGGACCGTTGACAAAGCGTTCTCTGTTGATGACAGCTACGGAGCACATTACTGCGCAGAGTAGAGGTGTGACAAACGGTTATTTTTGTGAATTGTTACATCTGTCCATGCTACAAGAAAGTAACTGTGAAAAGTAACAGTTAAAAATAACGTCCAACGTTACTCACCTTTTATTGGTCACGGCTTCAAGCTTGTCTGTGTTGCGAAGTCCCATTCATTCACTCGCACATGCGCACACACATCACTACACTGTTGAAAGTCGGTGCAGCAAAACTCGCATTCCTATTTGCTATAAAGTTAACGAGAGGCAGACAATGGTCGAAATGAGAAGACAACATAGCGTCTTTCCTGAAATCTACTGATGCTTGTTGTTTTAAGGTGCCTAACATCGAAGGTCATCGGCCCTCCTGAAATCTAAAGGAGTGAGTTTGACAATGTCCCGATGAAGGATAGAACACAAGAAAACATGATGATCTGTCTGCCAAACCTCGATACAAACCGATACAACGGGATCGATTAAGTAAAATGAAGTAATGTTATGTTTTCTATAATATCAATATGGAAAGTTAGAATACTAATTTACTTATGGTACAAGAAAAATTATACGGGTGAAACTTATAATAATATTATAATGTAGGTAGCCCTACGCGATGTCTGAGTCAACGATTACCCCTGAGCAGTTGAAAATGTCATAACAGTTACACTTTAGTTACCAGATGTCAGCAGTAACTTAAACAAATACACTATTGACTATATTATACACTACAGTGTATTTGACTTAAAGCAATCTCCTACGAAAGCGCTCTCACTTGGGAGACATGCGTACTATCTGAACTCTGAAGGTCACATTCTGTGTCTGTAAGCTGCTACAAGTGACAGTTGTCACTTTCCAGTTACCGTTTTCACCAGTACGTTATTCTTTTGTCGTTACTCGGTAACATGTTACTTTTTGTCCTCGTTTCATTTGTAACGATGACAGGCATGTAACTGTGACAAAGTAACTGTTACGTTATTCTTCAGCCATCTTTAGAGCGGAGTACAGATGTCACGTCAGGAAATCGGCGACCTTGGAGGGGTTCCTTCGACTTCAGAAACAAGGACTGATGTCTGGTGAGTACGGAGGCTGTTCGAAGACCTCCCAATGCCACAGTTGTAATAAGAGTTGACATTGTTTGTGACATGACAATGTGCGTTGTCAGACAACACGATAGGGCGATCGTCTGGCACTAAACGTGGACAGCCTGACGCAGATTTCGTTCCGGAAATTGGCAATAGTAGTCACTCTTGACGGTTTGTCCCTCAGACACAGAATAACACCCTCGAAGTCGTATTCCACAATCAGCATAAGCTACACCCAACTAGGTTCCTGTCGAAATTTCTGTGAACGTGGCGAAACTGGGTGACGCCATACGTTCGATTGACGCTTTAATTCAGGCTCGTGCGCACGTCTCATCAGTGGTGACAATACACTGCAGAAATGCGTCTCCTTCGTAGCGGTATCTGTCCAGATGGATGCCAGCCAGTCCATACCGGTGCCATATCTGTACGTCAATGAGTTGACGTGGAACGCAACGGGACGTATGTGCCACACCGTTTGAAGTAATTCCCGGACAGTCCATGGGTGGTCTGCGGAAACGTGACCACTCACGATGTCGATCTCATCTTGAGGAATGGACGCCCGACCTGTGCGGTGCAAATCCGCCACCTCATTCCGACCCGTACAAAACGCCTTGACTCATCGTGCAACCGAACTATACTGTAATTCATTCTCGCCACAGGCTTCACGTAATCATAGATAACATTCTGACGCATTTTTGCCACGGGCGACTTCAATTTTAATCCACGGAGCAGCGCGGGTCCACTAGTTATTTTATTATTGTTGTTGTTTCGTTGTGCCATTCATAGCGCGCGTTGGAAGTTGTTTATTGGCTTGATGGCTTTCACCTTCCTAGTCTTCCAAAATTTCTTCATGAACTTACTGTGTTGTCTCTTCCGTTTTTCTGACCACTTTGTACCAGTCCTGCTGCTAGTTTTCGCTTTAAATGTGTGTTTATTTGCTGAAGTCCTCAAGACTTGGCGATTTCTCATGATGTCTTCCCCGATGTTCAATTCATTCAGGTCTCCTCTTGTTTCCTCAAGCCAGTTTATTCTCCTCTTTTGGGAATTTATTATATTGAATAATCTTCTTGCGAGTCTCTTGTTATCCATCCTTAAAATGAGTACAAAATTTTCTGAAATGTCTCCTTTGTACACTATTGATGAAACTATCTGCGTGACTATAGACGTCTGCAGTTCACCTTTGGATCAAACTTGTTTTATTTCCTCCTTAGTTTCTGTTATCTATGGACCACGCTTGATAATCTTTGCGGTATTTTTAGCCTTCTCTGCCAGTATCTTTTCATTTTTTCTTCTACTTCCCACCGAGCGAGTTGGCCGTGTGGTTAGGGGCGCGCAGCTGTGAGCTTGCATTCGGAAGATAGTGGGTTCGAACCCCGCTGTCGGCAGTCCTGAAAATAGTTTTCAGTGGTTTCCCCTATCCGCACTAAGAAAATGCTGGGGCTGTACCTTAATTAAGACCACGACCGCTTCCTTCCCACTTCTAGACCTTTCCTAACCCACCGTCGCCATAAGACATATCTGTGTCGGTGGAAGTGAAGCCAATTGTAAAACAATCTTTTACTTCCTTCTTCTGTATAGGACCTCCCTTTTCTCGGTAGTGTTTCCCCAGTCTCGTGGAAACCACGGAACTTTTTGACGAGTTGTCTAAATCGAATTCTGCCCATGATGTAATCTTCATAAACCCCCATCTTCGTTAAGTCCAACCTCAATTCTCAAAAGCAACTCAGCCCTGTCTTCCTTTTCCTGATGAACTCAAAGATTATCCTCAACAAGTGTCCATAGAACTGTAACTTTCGCTTCCTCACCAAGTCAACCACTCCTTCTGTTCTTTGTTAAAATGCTTTATTAGATTTGACACCACTCATTCCATTTTTCTTACATTTGGATCTAAAATTTTTCTCTCTCTTTTCCGGATATCTTCAAGCCTACCTTTTGACCCGTTGCGTAGTCAAACACCAACACTACGCTAACGGCAGTCAAACTTCGAACCAGCAGTTACCCAAATGCACTAGTTCATTAACAACAAAAGTGGAAGCGTGCTGGGCCCATAACCCAGAGGTCCGTGGATCGAACCACGCTCTGCTACCACTAACCGACCCGTTACCCAGAGAAATAATTGGAAGAAAAGTTGGGAATTAAACAAAACGTGACACATATTTCTACGGCAAATAGGCCAGAACGAAAATGTTAGAGGAGAAGGCAAAAGAACACGATACAACCGTGTCACTTTTCCAATCATATCCAATATTTCTGTTGCATACAGATTTAACAACATATTATTATTACGATCACTGTCAGAAGATTTAGATGTTCCATTTGTACACAGGTGACGGTACTGCAAGTTCCACCGCCTCCACCTACAGAATGGCAGCCCTTGCTAATCAAGGAGAAGGAAAGAGACCCTCATAAGACGAACTGGTGCGGCGTGCTACTCGCCTTCATGTCTGGTGCTTTCTTCACACTGAGCTCGGCAGCGGTTAAAGCTCTCCGCAGTGTAGATCCCATGGAACTCCTCGTCATCCGTTCTGTGCTGCAAGTACTCGTAATGTTGGCAATCGTAGTTCACAGAGGAGACAATCCACTAGGGATGAAGGGCTATCGGTGGCTTCTTCAACTACAGGTGAGTTTGAGTTGTATTATAATTATGTTGCTACACTGCGTGGCGAATGCGGCATTCATCGTAGTCATATTCGCATTTGACCCTAATCAACTCAAAATTCTGGCGGATCGGCCATGATCAGTGGCGACGATAAGTACCCCGCAGACCCCGCGGGGCCGAGCGACCCATGGCTTATGAGGGGCCAATGACTGTTTCTTAATTCAGTAGCTGAAGATTGGTTTTACATAATGATAAACCTACAGCACACAACACAGTATTATTTGTATCACAGAAGGTTATTCCAAACTTAGGCCGTCGTAGTGCAGAGTTTCATTCGTCAGTAGGAGTATGGTAGTTATTTCTGAAAGAATGTTTTTTTTCCCAACCTGTTACAATAATAAACATCCCTTGCTGCCACTCACAACAATCAAGAAGGCTTTTGAAGTCTGACATTTGAGCGGCGTAACCAGTAACTACGAAATACACTGCGTTCTCATAGTTACCTCGATCTGCGACATATCACTCTTTCATACAGGCTTAATATTTAATCAACTATGTTGGCCTAATGCAATTCAATAAACTTTGACCAGTTCCCAAGCTCGTACTAATAATTTCGGCATTTAAGACAGAACACGTCATTGCCGATAAAAATAATTAACTTTAAAAAATTAACAACGAAAATAATATTCAGGAAACAAGCACTTAAATTATTACGGTAAATAAAGCAGCAACAACTAACACAGCTAACACAGTACTACTCAATAATATCACAAAAGCAACTGAGAGCAAGCCAACCCACGTGGAGATATAGCTTCCTTAAATGTGGCATCTCTGTTATCGTTGCCATAGCAACAGACCATTTTCGACCTGCGTCAGTCAACTTTTTCTCGCCGGTGGCGCTAAACGTCAGACTTCACAACTCTCGTGGGCCCAACTATAACCCCATGGCACCACAGCCCTGAAGGGCTTTGGACTACCAAGCAACCGCTGCTCAGCCCGAAGGCCTGCAGATTATGAGGTGTCGTGTGGTCAGCACGACGAATCCTCTCGGCTGTTATCCTTGGCTTTCTAGACCGGGTTATTTAGTCCTAGGAACAAGATTATTTCTTAATATTGTGACGGTCAGCGTGTTTTGGTTACAATAAATGGAATACACATTTCGCGTGTGTGCATCTGTGTGTGTGTGTTCATACATTATAAATTTATTATTTTAATTCCTTCGGATTTGAAAAGTAAATTGTGTACTTCTTATTGTTATGATGATTATTATTATATTTATTATACCATCATTGTGATTCATTTTAATAATATACAACCTTGTACTACGAAATAAACTAGTAACTTTCCTTAGCAAGAAACGAGGAGCCCATTTTTAATTATTGCGGTGGGGGGCGAGTTTCTTATCTATCAATCAGTCAATACTGATCTGCATTAAGGGCAGTCGCCCAGGTGGCAGATTCCCTATCTGTTGTTTTCCTAGCCTCTTCAAAGAAATTGGAAATTTATTGAACATCTCCCTTGGTAAGTTATTCCAATCCCTAATTCCCCTTCCTATAAATGAATATTTGCCCCAATTTGTCCTCTTGAGTTTCAACTTTACCTTCATATTGTGATCTTTCCTACTTTTAAAGATGCAACTCAGACTTATTCATCTACTAATGTCATTCCACGTCATCTCTCCGCTGACAGCTCGGTACATACCACCAAATACAGTAGAGACAATACGCGACACTTCCGGATTTAGCCTTGTTAAAATGGGAGACAAGTCGCAAGTGGCGCTTCTAGTGGCGTGACCTGAAAATTCGCGCTAAATTAAAATATCAATGGAAATGTATATACGGAAATGGATAAATAAATTACGTCTAGAAAGAAAGTGTTACTAACATATTAACTTCAAAGTTGCTAAAGCAAATGAATGAAGAATTATTTAACAGGTTATTATTTAAAGACTGAAATTAGACATATAATCAAGATGTGAAATGGACTGCTGTGAATGGGCTTGATCTTTCATTTATGTATTACTCTTTTAGCTTTAGCATTCCTGCCTGAACGTTCACGACTAGATTTGTCTTTTTTCTCATTTAAAAGCATTGTATCATCACAATGAAACATTGTCAATAAAAATATCGGCACATCCCTTACACATATAATTCAATGAATTTACATTTAAGAGCTGAACAATTTTCCTTTTAACTTAAAGTATACTGACAGAATGAAAATCTATAAATTTAGTCTCAAAAACATTCAAACTTTCCCTATAACCAATACCTGCCATAATGCCATAACATTAAGGTAAAGCAAATTTGCATCGTCATATTATTTCAACAAAATATGTACAATTCTTAAATCATCCATATTTTCTTCAGTGCTTGACAACGCATTACGGCATTCCAAATGGGGTAACTTGGAACACAACCAGCCACACTCATATGTGTAAGTATTTTCCTGAATTAAATCAAACCCACAGATCACACCTACAACAACACATCGGTATTGAAGGTTAACTGCTGCACTATACAATAAAATAAAGGCCGAGGAGAGATCCAAAGTTTCATCAAGCAGAAATATTGGAAGGGGCTGGAAGGTCTACTAAAGCATTGTTAGCAACTTTAAATAAAGGCTGTGATACTCGTATAGGTTTGGCCATTAGAATTTTTGTCGTAAAGGGCCTTGGAAGATGTTTGTGATTTTTACAATTACAATTAAAGTAAGAAATAAATAGTTTACCAACATTAAGGTAATTAGGTGATTAGGTTTATTATAAAGTTTGATTAAATGAGGGGTGGCTTCTGTATTTAGAGAATTAGATATTAGATCAATAGATATAAGATCCATGTTTTGATAAGTATGTTGGTAAAATATGGATCTCTTATTGATGAAATTATTAGAATAAGGGTGATTGATAGTGCGATAATGACAAGAGTTTTTATAGAAGTATAAAATAGTTCATTAGAAGCCAAACTAGTAATGTAAATAAAAAGGACTAACATACCCCCTAAGAAAATCAAAAATAGCATGTAGGAAAATCAGAAGGAGGAGGATATTAACCCAACGATTATAGAGATAATGCATGTTTGTACAATGATAATAAGGGTTATAGCAAGAGGGCGATTAGCTTGTATAAAAATCAGACTATTAAGCCAGTTAAAATGTGGGTCGCGCAGGTCAGAAGTTTAGGAAGTACTATAAAAATATCTTTGTAACTGGAAGAATATGTATGAAAACACAGTATTTACTTACATTTTCTTGTCATGAGGGAAACGGAAAAAAGACCGCGAATCCTTCGGCACTTCATAGTTATTGCAGCCAAACACAGCACATACCTTTCCACTCATATTGAGAGGAGATTATAAAGGTATGACACACGCTTCTATTTACTTATGTCAACTGAATGCAAACGCATAAATAACGCTAAAAACTTCACAGACAAATACACGTGCTCTTATGATAGAATCAGTACCTCTCAGGTCACTCCGCTAGATAGAGCTCTCATCGCTGTCCCTCGATATCTCGCAGAGTGTCGCGTATTGTCTCTACTGTATTTGATAGCCTACCACTTAGTCGAGCAGCTCGTCTTCTTTCTCCCAGTTCTTTCCAGCCCAAACTTTGCAACATTTTTGTAAGGCTACTCTTTTGTCGGAAATCACCCAGAACAAATCGAGCTGCTTTTCTTTAGATTTTTTTCCAGTTCTTGAATCAAGTTATCCTAGTGAGGGTCCCATACACTGGAACCATACTCTAGTTAGGGTCTTGCAAGAGATTTATATGCCCTCTCCTTTACATCCTTACTACAACCCCTAAACACCCTCATAACCATGTGCAGAGATCTGTAACCTTTATTTACAATCCCATTTATGTGATTACCCCAAAGAATATCTTTCCTTATATTAACACCCGGATACTTACAATGATCCCCAAAAGGAACTTTCACCCCATCAATGCAGTAATTAAAACTGAGAGGACTTTTCCTATTTGTGAAACTCACAACCTGACTTTTAACTCCATTTATCATCATACCATTGCTTGTTGTCTATCTCACAACATTACCGAGTAGGTAGCGCCGCTACTGGCCATGATCAAGGCTGTACGAAGGATATGACGGCAGTGATAAGTGACCATAGATTGGCTTGGTGGGTCAAATCCGGACATCTAATAAGATGGCGGCACGTTTCAATATTTTGAATGGCATTAACGATTCAATTTTGTATCTTGATCATCTGAAACATGACCTAAATCCACTTATTGGAATAACTATTTTGTGTGTCTAAAGAAACAGTGTGGAGGTTATTAGACTGGTTACAATTTCCCTCTTCGCCCATGAACAAACTTTTAATTACTTGTAGGGCATATTCAAACGGTGCTTTCAACGTAGTAATTGGGGACAATTTTCGCCAAAACAAAGAATACTGGCCTGATATGGAATGTACAGTGTGTTAGTTTATTTACGTTTGCACTGTGAATGGGAGGTACTATCAAATACAGTAGAGACAATACACGACACTTACGGATTTCGCCTTGCTAAAATGGGAGACAATTCGACGCTGGCGCTCCTAGTGACTTGACCTGAACAAATCGCGCTAAATTCAAATATCAATGGAAATGTATATACGGAAATGGATAAATAAATTACGTCTAGAAAGAAAGTGGTATTAAGATATTAACTTCGAAGTTGCTAAAGCAATTCTGGATAGATGAATGAAGAATTATTTAAAAGGTTATTATTCAAAGACTGAAATTAGACATATAAACAAGGTGTGAAATGGACTGCTGTGAAATGGCTTGATCTTTCATTTATGCATATCTTTTTTAGCTTTAGCATACCTGCCTGAAATCTTATGGTTGGATTTGTCTTTTTTCCTCATTTAAAAACAATGTATCATCACATTAAGACATTTGTCAATAAAAATATCGGCACATTCCTTACACATATGGTGCAATGAATTAACATTTAATAGCTGGACAATTTTCCTCTTAACATGAAGCCTACTAACAGAAAGAAAAGTTTGAAAATGTTGTCGATAGTGATGCTTTGAGGAATATTTACGTACAATTAGAGTAAAAATGTAACATACCCTTGGCTGTATAGTCGAGAATTTTTAAAGTCGCTGGCCTGGAAATGATCTGAACAGATCTTATAATTCTTATACAAGCGTAACGTCCCTTCTTTCTTGTACACTTTATCCAAATCGCTTCTGTGACATTTCAAAACCCACAGATCACACCTACAACAACACATCGGTATTGAAGGTTAACTGCTGCACTATACAATAAAATATACGTATTATATTTTAAGCCCGTTAAAACATGGGTCGAGCAGGTCAGAAGATTATGAAGTACTATAAAAATCTCTGTCACTGGAAGAATATATATGCAAACACAATATTACTTACATGTTCTTGTCACGAGGGAACCTGAAGAACGACCGCGCATTTTTCTCTACTTCGTAATTACTGCAGCCAAACACAGCACATACCTTTCCCCTCATGTTGAGAGGAGATATCAAGGAATGACACACGCTACTATTTAATTATGTCAACTCACTGAAAACGCATAAATAACACCAAAAACTTCACACAAAAATACACGTGCTCTTATGACAGAATCAGTACCGTTCAGGTCTATCCGCTAGAGTGTGCTCCAATAGCTGTCCCTCGATATCTCGCTCAGTGTCGTGTATTGTCTCTACTGTATTTGGTACTATATGCGAAACAGTGCAAGCACGTCATACACAAGGTCAGGGGACTCAAGCAGAGTAGCAATGTTAAAAGTCGTGTAGCGAGGGCATGGATCCAACTGCTGTGGATTTCGAGGGAGGGTAAAAACAAAGTAAGATAACAAATATGCTTCAGTAAGCCAATAATAACAGCGTAGAATATTGCCAAGCATGAATAATGGCAATTCATATCAAACCAAAAAGGATGTACTTAATGGACGTAACTCAATAATAAAGTTAATTACTAGGGCTAATTCATACGAAATCCAATGAACTATGAAAGAAAGAAAATTGAAGGAAATAGGGTATAGAATACAGACAGTTCCACGCAAGGAAACAAGCACCACATAATAAATCTAGCCAAGAAGTACATGAAATTATACGGTACAGTACAAACACGCTCTATCAAAAAAGGGCAAGGCCGATGACGTAGATGTTAGGCCCCTTTAAACAGCAAGCATCATCATCATCATCAAGAAGGGCATGAAGCAAGTGAAACCTGCACCAAAATTCAGAAAACAAACAAAATTTTGAGAAAATTAATTCTGAAGTAGTACCGGTACTACGAAATTTTACCTAAAGCAGACCATATGATGAAATATTAACCAGGAATACATAAAATACATTACGATTAAAGAGTACCACTAAATCTTCGACAGGAAATTCCGACATCCAATAAATTGCTTCCGCCGGGTGACCAAATAAACAGATTTCACCCGGTGGATGCATTACATTTAAAGCAGAATTTACACACACACAAAAAGGAAGGTTAACTTTCTAACATAAATGTAGATATGACTACAAATATACAGTACAAATATACCTCCTTTGGATTGCTTTATCGAAGATATTTCTTACCGGTATATAAAGTCCATACAAGTCATATTAAATGTTCAGAAAGGGTCACTGTAAAATTCTATAAGTAATGTCGCCAAAAATGTCACAGCAGGCCTACTTTGTTGTTGAATGTGACAGCACATAAACGTAAAATAAATAGAGAAAATAAAATAAAATCTTAAAATAAATAAAACAGTGGCACCACTGAAATACGACACATATCTTATTACTGTAGTGATTAAGGGCACCTTTCTTGACTAAGAAAGCAGACTACCAGTAAGGAAGACAGGTCTTATCTTGGACCGCCTGGCAGACGGCGATGTTCGCTCTGCGAAGCACTGGTCAACAAGACAACGGAAATGTATGCAACAGGAGGCAGGTGAAAATGATGACACAAAAATGCCGTAATCACGCGTGCGCGAACATTTCTCACGTCCTACGACACATACCATGCTGAGACACAAAGCACAGATTGCTTGTGCGACGGAAAAACTAACTGAACTTGAGGTGACAAGCCGAAGTTGATAAAGAGGTCCGTCACAACTGAAAGAACTTCGACAACTTACCTCGTAGAGTTGAGGATATTGCTGTTGAGGAAATATTTTATAAAAATCGTATACATTTGGGGATTGCGGAAATTTATACTTGAATTGGTTACTGGATTGTAAATCTATCAGCTCAACCTGGAAGCAATGGGAAATATTCTCAGTCAAAAGCGTGAAAGGTCTGATAGGTAAATCAAAATCAGTCTTGAGTCCTTCAAAGTCTTGAAATCTCTTTGTATACAGACCGGCAGGTAACTGTGCTGCTGTCCTGTGGCCAGACTGCTGATCTTTCCCTTCCCCCCTAGCCATGACATCAAGTTATTATACGCTCGACGCGCAGGGCGGGAGCGTAGACGGCACTAGTGCAGATTGATCCTTTCACAGCCAGAAATAATAGACATATCTAGGTAGGTCTCACAAACCATCAGGGTCGGAAAATAACCAGAGTAGGATAGATGAAAGTGAGGAGCCTGGCACAAGTAAGTGGAAGCAATGCCAGGACTCGATTAAGATTCCCGTGGACGCCAACCCACGCTCCCAAGTTAAGAGCCCCAGTTTAGTTTAGGGTATTGAATGCTGGATGGTCTCAGGATATCTAATTCATAAGTTAGAAGAAACAGACATGAAGGTGTCGAACGCATCTCAGTTCAAGCGTAAGTGGTGTACACCTCATAGGACACAAACAACACAACTACCATGTTGGTGTATCATGTAATAACCAAACGATGATGAGTTAGTCTACAGTTAGTGAGTGTATCTATTCTCCAGGGAGTCGTCGGTGGTGTTACTCTGGTGCTGCTGTTCTACTCGTTCCGACGCTTGCCACTAGGAGACGCCACCACTATCATCTTCAGCTCGCCCGTCGTAGTAATGATCCTCTCATTCCTGTTCCTCAAGGAACCATGTGGTTTCTTCCGGACTTTGGTCATCTTCATGCTCATCACAGGAGTTATTCTCATTTCCAAACCACCGTTCCTGTTTCACATCGATGTAAGTATTGTATGTAATTAACTAAATTATTCAGCTAAAATACTTAATGATTCTGCTGATTTTATAAATGTTCTTACGTTAATAATTGGCAAACAGTTTATTTGAGGGATGGATAATTGGTATTTACATTTAACTTTTTGTCATTATGTTTTGGATGGATTGATTCACAAATTAATCTTGAAGATAAGTGTCTGAAATGCAGAAACATTTCAAATATTGAAATAGGAGATGCCTGTTACAGAGTGAACATTCCTACGACATGGTAGGCTACGCGTGCGCTATCACGGCAACGCTCTTCACAGCTCTCAACATGGTGGTGATGCGCAAGTGTAAAGACGTTCATTTCGCCGTCGTGGTATTCCAGCTGTCAGCCTGGTCTCTGCTTGTTGCCAGTATCCTTCTTGCCACTCTAGGACATCATCATAACCTGGCTCACCACAACTGGTTCGAATGGGGTATGGCAGTGGTCGTCAGCATATTGGGACTGTCGGGACAAGTGCTGGTAGCACAAGCCCTCGGCATGGAAGGGGCAGGGAAAGTGGCTGTCACCAGGTAAGTTCAAGTAGTATTCATAATTTTGTACCATAAAGTAGCACTGCGTGGAAATGCTCTGATTCCTACAAACGAAGGCTACATGAAGAGATCAGAAATGAAATATGAAGAACAAAGTGATGATCGTACACTGTCCCGATAACAATAGACCTGACACCAGAAGAGTTGCCGATTATGAGGTCATCAGTTGTTTCAAGTACTTGGGATCCGTAATCACTAATACCGGAAACTGTGAGCCAGAGATCTGTAGAGACCAGGCGAGTTGGTCGTGCAGTTAATGCCGCGCTGTTGTGAGCTTGCATTTGCAGTGGCGGTGGGCTCTCAGGAGCACATGAGCATGTGAACACCCAGTTCTAACGCATATTCACGCATTCATGGATGCCGGTAACTCAAAATTGTTTCCTTTCCTTTTTCGACCTGATTTAGTCAATCGATCGAAAGCATTCTCGACTTATATCGAAGCACTGTTACACTGACAACTGTTCGTTTTGACTGACAGACAATGGAGCACACTGGAGATTTTGCTAAGAGCCTTAAGACTAAACGCATGCGCATGGAGATGACGTCATGGTTTATGCACAGATATCTCCATAAGCGAGGAGCACGGTAAGGAATGTGCCTTTCCGTCTACAACCACCCTCAAACAAGAGATAGTATTACAGTTGACCGCAAGGGCCTGCCACTTCCCATGTTACTGTTGGCCACAGCTCGCAGAAGTTACTATTGCATTACATCGCCGGAAGATTTCGCTAGTAGCTAATTGTGAACAGGTGTTCGTAATCACGGGAAGAGAAAGCCAGAGCCTCAGCCAAATCATGAGCGACTCAGCACAGCAGTCGTAATTTTAGTTTTCTTGTACACTCAGAGATTAGTCTTGGAAAAATGCATCCTCGGTTATAAGAGTTATTATGAGTCGAGAAGCAACCGTACAAAGAACTTTTAGCGAAATGATTTAAGTAAGTGATTTTGTACTTATGTGCATTCTACTTTGGTACCGTATATTTGAGACGTGAACACAAATTTTGTTGTGAACCCCGCCACTGTGCATTTGGCAGATGGTGGGTTTGAGCCCCACTGACGGCAGCCCTGAAGATGGTTTTTCATGGTTTCCCATTTTCACACCAGGCAAATGCTGGGTCTGTACCTTAATTAAGGCCATGGCCGCTTCTTTCCCACTCCTATGCCTTTCCTATCCCATCACCGCCATAAGGCCTATCTGTGTCGGTGTGACGTAAAGCAAATTGTGAAAAAGAGAGAGAGAGATCTCTAGATGCACTGTGATGATGACAAATTAATCAGTAAAACCTACTCCAATTTCAAATGACACCTCCCTCACTGCCAAGATGAAACTGAAACTTTCACAAACTCTCAATCACCATCGCACCCTTTCCTACAGAAACTTGGATGGTGAAGATGATTGATACCTGAAAAATTGTTGCTTTAGAAAGATTAATCTACAAATGATTACTCCAGATACCTTAGAAGGCACTCTGAAATAATGAATCAATCCTGAAACAGTGAAACAGGTAGTTGTCCTAACAAAACTGACAATCTTAATGAGCCGAAAGCAACTGAAGTACATTTTAGTCTCACTGCCAGAGGACCAAGCCTATGTAAAGAGTAATCATAGAGAGTAAAACTGACAATCAAAGAACATTTGTGGCACGCATGGCTTTTCTTATTGAATGAAAAGAAAAAGGCTGTGGAAAGTCATCGTTTGCTGGTAGAAACATAATTATGATGAACACGCTCCATCGATTAGAACACGTGAGACATAGTTTCGACAATTTAAACGTGGCGATTTCATTGTAAAAGACAGTGCGCGCTCTGGTAAACCACAAAAGTGCGAAGACGAGCAATTGCAGACGTTTCTGGATGATGAACCAACTCAAACTCAATGCTATCGTGAACAAATGATTAATTTAAATCACGCATTGATCGAAATACGACCGGTATGGGCCAGAAGACATTGCAAAGTGATTTCGTTCCACGACAATGCATCGTCTCACACATCAAAATCAGTGAAAGACACCTTGAAATTGCTTGGATGGGACATCCTTATGCACCCGCCGTACTCTCCTGACCTGGCCCCATCTATCATCTCTTCGCATCAATGGGGCACATGATCGCAGAGCAGCACTTCAATAATTTCAAGGATGTTGGAAAATGGCTCGACGAATGGTTTGCCGCAAAAGACAAGCAGTTTTTCTGGCATGGTATTCATAACTTACCCGAAAGATGGGCGAAGTGTGTAGAAGCCGATGTCCAATATTTTGAATAAACAAAAACTGAATTTCCCTTGAAAATTACGTGTTCTCTTTACCACCAAAACCGGCAAAAACTTATGCATGCACCTGGTATTATAGCTTCAATACCAGTAATATTTGCTTCTTCCAAGACACTGGTGACAGTCTACCAATCTTGTCCTTTCACTCTACAGATTCTTCTCAGTCAGCGCTAATGATATTTTTCCAATCATTTTCTGCTAGTGTTTTAACATCGTACTGACACACAGCAGGTTTTCAGCGAAACAGTGAGGCTAGGATTCGGAAGCTAACAGCCATGGTCTTAATTAAGGCATAGCCCCAGCATTTGCCTGGTGTGAAAATGGTAAACTACAGAAAACCATCTTCACTGATGTCGATGGTGGGATTTGAAACCACCATCTCCTGGATGCATGCTCACAGCTACGCAGTCTGCTAAATTTACAGTTTGTTTTCTTTATATCTTCGATGTTATTAGGATATTTATCAGGTAGCTTTTCTTTCAGGTGGTGCATGACGTTAACATTATCATCAAACTAAGATACTATAAGGGATTCAGTTGGCTTTTCTTTACGTCGCACCAACACAGATAGGTCTTGTGGCGACAATGAGATAGGAAAGGCCTAGGAATGGGAAGGAAGTGGCCATGGCCTTAATTAACGTATAGCCCCAGCATTTGCCTGGTGTGAAAATGGGAAACCACAGAAAACCATCTTCAGGGCTGCCGACAGTGGGATTCAAACCCACTATCTCCCGGATGCGAGCTTACAGCTGCGCGCCCCTAACCGTACGACAAGGGATTCAGTAACAATACATCAATATGAGGGATATAAGCATGTCAAGGTAGTAACTGTACTCAGGACAATAATGCAGTGTTGTTAAAAATTAACAGTGGGATTCAAACCCACTATCTCCCGGATGCGAGCTTACAGCTGCGCGCCCCTAACCGTACGACAAGGGATTCAGTAGCAATACATCGATATGAGGGATATAAGCATGTCAAGGTAGTAACTGTACTCAGGACAATAATGCAGTGTTGTTAAAAATTAAAGATATAATTTTTGGGAAGGTTAGTGGGTTTAACAGCCCCTCAATCAATCAAGCAGTCACTACTGATCTGCATTTAGGGCAGTCGCCTTTTCTTAAATGATTGCAAAGAAAATGGAAATTTATTGAACATTTCCCTTGATAAATTATTCCAATCCCTAACTCCCCTTCCTTTAAACGAATATTTGCCCCAATTTTTCCTCATGAATTCCAACTTTATCTTCGTACTGTGATCTTTCCTACTTTTAAAAACACCACTCAAACTTATTCATCTACTAATGCCATTCCATGCCACATCTCCATCCACGACTCGGAACATACCACTTACAAGTAATAAATTTCATTATTGATCCGTATTGAATGTCTATATAATATTGAATTATTCAATTTATTTTTAAAATGGTTCCACCTATTCAATACATTTGTATATCTTAAGCTAGAACTTATGCATTATTATTCACAATCCTAATATATACAAGTTTTGCCCCATATATTGGGCATCATCAGCCTCAAAATCATGAAGCATCGGGATCCCAATTATGTATTAATTGACCTCATTATTGTTTAGGCATAATGGATGTGAATTGAAAGGTACATTTTTTTATCACTCTTAGCTGACTAGTTAAATATTACAAATTTTATATAAAAACACATAAAATGAATGTTGAACACTCTGTGAACAATTAATTAGAAATATGTTAAAACGTTCATTCAACTGTATTGACCAGTTCTTAATCTTTGGTTTTGTTGTCTTTTAATCAAAACGAAACACAATTAAACATTTTTTTTTTTTTTTTTTTTTTTTAGCATTTTGGCATTTGGTCCGTAAGACCATGCTGCCAGCTCTGTACATTTAGAAAACAGGAAAGTCAAAGAGCAACATCTTTACAACATGGGACCGTTAATGGCATTGTGACTAATTGGTGATGGAAAGCCACGGTACAGGAACTTTGGTTGGATGAGAACAGTTTAACTACAGACTTCAGAACAAACATATCACAATGTTAAATTGGCTTCACTTAAAAATTTGGCTATTGCTTGATATATACGGATGTCATAGCTGCTGAACAACGACAAAACGGAAGTGGGAAGTGGAACTTTCAGTTGTATAAGCGTTTGATATAAATTGGTCACTTGTGGTTTGTATCTAGTGCATCCTAAAATTGTATGGTTGAGGTCTGCTTCTTGATTGGGGTCAGAGGGACAATTTGGGGAGTCTATGACTTTGAGTCTGAACAGATGACTGGGGTAAGATGCATGTCCAAGTCGCATTCTGATAATTGATGTCATATGGCGGCGAGTTAGAGATAGTAGACTGAACCATGGTCTCTGTGGGATGTGTCTCTGGATAGCGGCGTAATGCTTGCCTTTGATGCGTTGAGTTGTTGCCCAGTAATTTGACCATTCTTTGTAAGCCTGTTCCTTGAAATTAAACACTTATAAATAACAAACATAATGGTCATTTAGGAGGCTTAGAATCTGGTTAAAGATTTCTTAGTTTTGTTTGTTATCTTTAATGAATACTATCATTGTCTGGGATATCCATATAAACATTCTTTTAGTTAGTAAAAGTTTGGATGTCAACTATAACAGCCCTAAAATTGAAGGGTTTGTCCTAACTTGTGAATTTTATTAGAAAAAATTTGCACTCCTTGTTTTTTGTTGTTATTATTATTATTAATATTAGTTATAGTTATGTCGAAACTGGCGTCATTTTTATTAATCTGATTTTCCAGTAGTGGATGGTGGTTGTCTCAGTGATGTGCATTTGTTATGCTGAAATGTAAATTGCAGGCCACTGTTGTTGACGCTGATCGATAGGGAGACTTCTTGAATCTTATGTTCGATGGTGAAAATTAGTAGTTTCCATCAAACATAAAATTGGAGAAGTCTCCCTTTCAATCAGCGCCAACAACAGTGGCATGCAATTTACATTTCAGCATAACAAATGCACATCACTTGGACAACTACCATCCACTACTGGAAATTCAGATTAATAAAAATGATGCCAGTTTTGACATCACTATAACTAATAATAATAATAATAATAATAATAATAATAATAACAATAATAATAATAATAATAATAATAATAATAACAAGAAACGAGGTGTGCAAATTTTTTCTAATAAAATTCACAAGTTAGGACAAACCCTTCAATTTTAGGGCTGTTATAGTTGACATCCAAACTTTTACTACCTAAAAGAATGTTTATATGGATATCCCAGACAATAATAGTGTTCATTAAAGATAACAAACAAAACTAAGAAATCTTTAACCAGATTCTAAGCCTCCTAAATGACCATTATGTTTGTTATTTATAAGTGTTTAATTGTGTTTCGTTTTGATTAAAAGACAACAAAACCAAAGATTAAGAACTGGTCAATACAGTTGAATGAACGTTTTAACATATTTCTAATTAATTGTTCACAGAGTGTTCAACATTCATTTTATGTGTTTTTATATAAAATTTGTAATATTTAACTAGTCAGCTAAGAGTGATAAAAAAATGTACCTTTCAATTCACATCCATTATGCCTAAACAATAATGAGGTCAATTAATACATAATTGGGATCCCGATGCTTCATGATTTTGAGGCTGATGATGCCCAATATATGGGGCGAAACATGTATATATTAGGATTGTGAATAATAATGCATAAGTCCTAGCTTAAGATATAACAAATGCATTGAATAGGTGGAACCTTTTTTAAAATAAATTGAATATTTCAATATTACATACCACTTAGTCGATCAGCTCATCTCCTTTCTCCCAAGTCTTCCCAGCCCAAACTTTGCAACATTTTTGTAACGCTATTCTTTTGTTGGAAATCACCCAGAACAAATCAAGCTGCTTTTCATTGGATTTTTTCCAGTTCTTGAATGAAGTAATCCTGGTGAGGATCCCATACACTGGAACCATAGGCTACTCTAATTGGGGTCTTACCAGAGACTTCAATCAATCACTACTGAACTGCATTTTGGGCAGTCACCCATGTGGCAGATTCCCTATCTGTTGTTTTCCTAGCCTTTTCTTAAATGATCGCAAAGAATTTGGAAAATTATTGAACATGTCTCTTGGTAAGTTATTCCAACCCCTAACTCCCCTTCCTATAAACAAATATTTGCCCCAATTTGTCCTCTTGAATGCCAACTTTACCTTCATATTGTGATCTTTCCTACTTTTAAAGACACCACTCAAACTTATTCATCTACTGATATCCTCCCACACCATCTCTCCACTGACAGCTCGGAACATACCACTTATGTCAAAAACATATCAGATGTAAGGCTTTTAGACCCTGCCCTCTAACGCTGGGGTGTATGCAGGTGAACTTATCCGAAGCCCTTATAAGAGGCACAGTCTGATAACTGCATATGGGAGCCAAATCTCCACAATGGAACTATTGCCCGCCTAGCAATTCCGTATGGAAAATTTGTGGAGATTTGTCTCCCATATGCTGTTATCAGACTGTGCCTCTTATAAGGGCTTCTGATAAGTTCACCTGCATACACCCCAGCGTCAGTGGGTAGGGTCTGATACATCCCACTCTGATGAGTCTAGAGCAGACCTAAGATGAAACGCTGGTTAATAGAGCAAACACCTGAAAAGCCTTACATCTGATATGTTTTTGACATTTTTGACATGCTCTATTGGTGAAAAATATCCAATTCCCTCCATGGGAATTTAGAATTTACAATAGATACCACTTAATCGAGCAGCTCGTCTCCTTTCTCCCAAGTCTTCCCAGCCCGAACTTTGCAACATTTTTGTAACGCTACTCTTTTGTCGGAAATCATCCAGAACAAATCGAGCTGCTTTTCTTTGGATTTTTTTCCAGTTCTTGAATCAAGTAATCCTGGTGAGGGTCCCATACACTGGAACCATACTCTAGTTGGAGTCTTACCAGAGACTTATATGCCCTCTCCTTTACATCCTTACTACAACCCCTAAATACCCTCAAGAGTTGAACTTCTCTATTCTGTAATGGAAACATAAAACATTGTATCCATGCATGTAAATTATGCCCTCTTTGTTTGAAAACACATTCTTTAATTCCCTCCTGGTATATTTAAATTAATACATTTTTAATGTTTATGTCTTGTTTCAGATCACTTGATATTGTGCTGGCTTTTGTACTGCAGGTGTTTGCATTTGGTGAAATACCTGATTGGATGAGCATACTTGGAGCTTCACTTGTCTTAGTCTGCGTTCTGGGCATGGGGCTTGAAAGTCAAGTCCAATATCTGGCCGGTCTTGTCCCATAATAGCAAGATATCAGTTGATTTTTAATTTATGAAAAGTTAATATAAGTTCTTAGGGTCCCTCGTGTGGCTCTGTGACTACTACTGTAGTAAGTGATTAAGCCCAGTTGTGGCTGCTTACCATCAGAATCATATCCATGTTACATTTTGTAAATAACATTGAAACTAAACATGTCAAAGACAAAACACAGGCAAATAGTTCAGCTGGAAGAGTAGAATCAGAGAGGAAAATAAATAACCCTAAAGACAAGAGAGACATATACATAACAATACAAAGAAATGTTATTACATTATCAGATGTTTAATACCTATATAGTTGGTCCATTATTGGACAATATAAATTTTCCAGCTAACTCGTTCCTGGTTGCCAGCGTTTCATTTCAGTATTCTAAGTTGGGCTCATCAGTTGGTAAATAGCATACCTACGAAGATACATGGCTAGTGCGTATCATGGAGGCCTCTACTGCTACTAAAACATTTTCATTCCTCCCCTGAAGGGGGAGGCAGGCCTCTTAGATGGTAACACCATCTCTCAGACCGGGAGATTTGTTACGATGAAAGAGATGCACAGAGAAGATGAGGAGTTTGGTGGCCATGGCCTATAATAAGAACTGTCCTGGCATTCGCCTTAGTGCAGCAGAATGGAAAACCACGGAAAACCATTCTCAGCACAGTCGAAGGCTGGGGTCAGCCCGTGAGGTCCAGCCCTGCCCCATATCCCAAATGCACAGACATAGAGCCATGGTAGAGCCGTGGCCACCCCTCCTCCACTCGGTTATCCGGTCGGAGTGCAGAGCTGTTGGACCATGGACCAGCCATGGCCACTTGTGGGCAGAGACTCCCTCTGAATTCACCCACCCCATGGAGGCCACTGTGTAGCCTACTTGGAGCCACCGGCAGTGCCAATGCACTATGAGAGACTTTGTCTCATTTTCAATAATTGATACCTGCATGGCACTGGCACTGCCGGTGGCTCCAAGTAAACTACGCAGAAGCCTCCACGGTGTGCACTAGCCATGCGTGTTGGTGGGTGTGCTATTTACCAACTGATGACTCCAACTTAGCACACTGGGGCGAAACACTGGCAACCAGGAATGAGTTAGCTGGAAAATTTATAATGTTCAATAACGGAACAACTATATTGATATTATAAATTGACTCATTCGGGACAAACATTTCTGGTTCCTTATGGGAATCAGCATCTACAATATCATTATCAGATGTTCGTTCTTTCTGGGTGTGGCGTAACATCGAAGTCATCTGTCCATAAAGATATGAAATTCAGGTAAAAATTTCTCCTCCATGGAATTTAAAATGTATGCCTCCTTTCATTAGAATTTAGTCTGGCTCCATGGCTAAATGGTTAGTGTGCTGGCCTTTAGTCCAAAGGGTCCAGGTTTGATTCACGGCTCTAACCTTAATTGGTTAATTCCGATGACTCACGTGCCGTCTTCGGCATAGGGCCCTATACTCACAGATGGCCAGGTTCCCTACACGACGTCAACTCAAAAGATCTGCACCATGCCTCTCCACAGGCCACACCCCATTATACTATATTAGAATTTTTAAAAATTGGTGAACAACAATTATTTTAAAGCAACAAGGTATGCTGTATTATCCAAATTTAAAATATTATTAATAGGTTAAAATAATATTCTTATAAAAAGGAAAGGAAGTAAAACCACCTGGATGGCCTCGCAGTAGTGCCAATACAGTAACCTCAGTGAGGATTGTGGATGTATTTGCCAACAGCCCATAGAAATCGATCTGCCAAAGTGCACATGAGCTTGTTATCAGTTGCTCCAGTTCTCGTGCTTTGAAACCAATTCATGTCCATGAACTTGAGGAAGGTTAGAACTGTGTGAATTTCTTTAGGGAATAGAAAAATGATGAATTTTTGATTTAACAAATTGTGCCCTTCTGAGAAAACTGTGGTCCACGAAAATACAAACGTTAATCAACACAGCTGAGATGTACTGTTCTTTAATTTCAAGAACTGCCTGTCTAGTGGTATTGGCTCACTTCAGGCAGCCATTATACTGTCAACACACTATGTCATCAAACATGTAGCCATGTTTATGATTTATCCTGTACAGAGCTAATTGATATTATGTCAAAATATTTATTTTTAAAACAAGCATATCCTTCACTAATAACTTGATCTTCCCAGCTTCACTAATCATCAACACCATCATTATTTTTACCCTTTCTCAGATGCAGACATTATGGGTCTTGCTTTACTGTCAGTATTCTGCCTTTATTTGGCAAGTCAAACTGTGTTCATCATTCAATAAAACTGCTTGTCTTGTTAAAGGCACTAATAACCTAATAATGCCTGTTTTGTGACTCTACGACAAGTTATGATGTCAGAAACACTCCTCAGGGATCAATTCAGATCTAACTATAAGTCACCAATGCCATGAAGCTACACTTTTTATCCAGATTACATCAGCAGACAGAGGATGGGACGTAAATGAAGAAAAAACTGTAAATCATGTCAGTGTTTTCCGGGCTTGTAGGTCGTGGTCCAGGAGCATGTGATGGCCCCGACGTTTCACCGAAGACTGCGTTTGGCATTGTCAAGGGTTCTGACTGACTTTGATAGCAGCAAAGCTCGCAGTGGAATGAAGTTGTGTTGCAATTCCATCTCACTATATAGTGCAGGCTACAGTGCACTGCTCGCCTATTGGTCCAACATGCTGGAGGGGCGGTCGCTGATTGGCTGTTCTTCAGCCAATGATTGAAGCATTAAGAAGCCTGATGCTAGAGACAGGCAACTGATCGACCGTTGCTTTTATTGGTTCTGCCACGACTATTGTGTCCTTCAGAATTTAAAGCTTTCAGGACTGGAAACCAGAGTTTGTTTACCCGTTCAGATTCCTCCTTACGGTTGAAGCTGTTTGTCTGTTTCAGGATTTCAATGGCTTCCCTTTGTGATAAGACACACTAGTTGACAGTACTTTGGTGTAGCTGTACTGTTTGTCATGGCCTGCTAGAACCGAGTGTTCACCGACTGCTAGTCCCACTCATGTCTGTTATGCTCCTTCAATCGTGAGGTGATGCTGCGTTTTGTAGTGCTTATGTATACCTGGCCGCAGCTGCACGGAATATTGTAGACCCATGCTGTGGAGAGAAGATGGCGCATGTCTTTAGCAGACCTAAGTAATTCCTGGATTTTCTTTGTTGGCCTATATGTGGTTTTTACCCCATGGGATTCCAGTAGCCTCCCTATTCTATCGGTTGTCTTCCCAATATACGACAGAACGGCTTTAGCTACCGGCCGTTCCTCTTCTTTCTCCATGATTGTTGGACATCAGGGAGTGCTTGCCGGATATCTTTATGGCTGTACCCATTAGCGAGTAGGGCCATATTGAGGTGGCTGAGCTCATCGTTTTAAGTGCTGAGGTTGACAAATTCTCCTTCCATAGTCGGCTATCATCTTAATCACTCTGTACTTTTGTCGTCGGTGGTGGTTAGACATCTTCTGAAGATAGCGGTCTCTGTGGGTCAGCTTGCGGTACGGTGTGTGCCCCAAGTTTCAATTGTACCTTCTTCATTACCACAACATCAAGGGAAGGCTCAATTGCTATATGGACTGTAATTGTATCATCTTCTACACACCCTAATAAAATGTATTATCATACCAATTAAATTTATACATTAATGTTATCTAGCCTGTTACCACTGATGAATAACAGAAAATAAATAAAACAGAACTTTTTTAAATTACTGTGTTCTTTTTTATTTACCTTTTACATAATCATCTCTGGAGACTGTGAGCCAAGATGAAGGTATCTAAAGTTCATGTTATTGAACTGCAATATGCAGATGACAGTATCATTCTGGTCAACTCAGAAGACGACCTCCAGACTATCTTAAGTGTGTTTACTGAAGCCAGTGAGAGTATTGGATTAAGCCTTAACATCAAAAAGAAGCAGACCCTACATCAACCTGCATCAAAGTCCAATGCTACCTACTCCTAAAACCATCACAGTCCATAGCAAAGTTTTGCAGAACATCAACAACTTTGCATATCTTGGTAGTCACCTCTCGTCAAATGCACATAACAGTGTTAAAATTCAATAATATCTGAAATGTGCTAATACAGCTTTGATCCTCTTCTCTAGGTAGATCGCAGAAAACTTTAAAGAAATTGTCGAGGAATGCGAAAACAGGTTTGTACCATTAAGGGTGGTAAGGAATGGTAAAGACCCACCTTATTATAATAGAGAAATAAAGAGACTAAGAAGGAGGTGCAGACTGGAAAGAGATAGAGTTAGAAATGGCTGTGGAAGTAAGGAGAAATTGAAGGAACTTACTAGAAAATTGAATCTAGCAAAGAAGGCAGCTAAGGATAACATGATGGCAAGCATAATTGGCAGTCATACGAATTTTAGTGAAAAATGGAAGGGTAAGTATAGGTATTTTAAGGCAGAAACAGGTTCCAAGAAGGACATTCCAGAAATAATTAATGAACAAGGGGAGTGTGTATGTGAGGATCTTCAAAAGGCAGAACTATTCAGTCAGCAGTATGTAAAGATTGTTGGTTACAAGGATGATGTCGAGATAGAGGAGGAGACTAAGGCCAGAGAAGTAATAAAATTTACATATGATAACAATGACATTTACAATAAGATACAAAAGTTGAAAACTAGAAAAGCGGCTGGAATTGATCAGATTTCTGGGGATATACTAAAGACAATGGGTTGGGATATAGTACCATATCTGAAGTACTTATTTGATTATTGTTTGGTCGGAGGAGCTATACCAGATGAATGGAGAGTTGCTATAGTAGCCCCTGTGTATAAAGGAAAGGGTGATAGAAATAAAGCTGAAAATTACAGGCCAGTAAGTTTGACATGCATTGTATGTAAGCTTTGGGAAGGCATTCTTTCTGATTATATTAGACATGTTTGTGAAATTAATAACTGGTTCGATAGAAGGCAATTCGGTTTTAGGAAAGGTTATTCCACTGAAGCTCAACTTGTAGGATTTCAGCAAGATATAGCAGATATCTTGGATTCTGGAGGTCAAATGGACTGTATCGCGATTGACCTGTCTAAAGCATTTGATAGGGTGGATCATGGGAGACTACTGGCAAAATTGAGTGCAATTGGACTAGACAAAAGAGTGACTGAATGGGTTGCTATATTTCTAGAAAATAGATCTCAGAGAATTAGAGTAGGTGAAGCTTTATCTGACCCTGTAATAATTAAGAGGGGAATTCCTCAAGGCAGTATTATCGGACCATTATGTTTTCTTATATATATAAATGATATGAGTAAAGGTGTGGAATCGGAGGTAAGGTTTTATGCGGATGATGTTATTCTCTATAGAGTGATACCGGTAATTAAGTTACAAGATTGTGAGCAACTGCAACGTGACCTCGAAAATGTTGTGAGATGGACAGCAGGCAATGGTATGTTGATAAACGGGGTTAAAAGTCAGGTTGTGAGTTTCACAAATAGGAAAAGTCCTCTCAGTTTTAATTACTGCTTTGATGGGGTGAAAGTTCCTTTTGAGGATCATTGTAAGTATCTAGGTGTTAATATAAGGAAAGATCTTCATTGGGGTTATCACATAAATGGGATTGTAAATAAAGGGTACAGATCTCTGCACATGGTTATGAGGGTGTTTAGGGGTTGTAGTAAGGATGTAAAGGAGAGTGCATATAAGTCTCTGGTAAGACCCCAACTAGAGTATGGTTCCAGTGTATGGGACCCTCACCAGGATTACCTGATTCAAGAACTGGAAAAAATCCAAAGAAAAGCAGCTCGATTTGTTCTGGGTGATTTCCGACAAAAGAGTAGCGTTACAAAAATGTTGCTAAGTTTGGGTTGGGAAGAATTGAGAGAAAGAAGAAGAGCTGCTCGACTAAGTGGTATGTGATTGAAATAATAACATTAAGATAACAAGATAACAAAGTGAATCTCTTTATGTTATGTTATGATATTTATTACATGTAATAAATAATAAGTGGTATGTTCCGAGCTGTCAGCGGAGAGATGGCATGGAATGACATTAGTAGACGAATAAGTTTGAATGGCGTTTATAAAAGTAGGAAAGATCACAATATGAAGATAAAGTTGGAATTCAAGAGAACAAACTGGGGCAAATATTCATTTATAGGAAGGGGAGTTAGGGATTGGAATAACTTACCAAGGAAGACGTTCAATAAATTTCCAATTTCTTTGAAATCATTTAGGAAAAGGCTAGGAAAGCAACAGATAGGGAATCTGCCACCTGGGTGACTGCCCTATATGCAGATCAGTATTGACTGATTGATTCATTCATTCATTCATTCATTCATTTGTAAATCAGGGAAATTGATGATGGGAATGTATTACCTGCAGCTGCCTTAGAGCCTTTTGCCAAAAATATAAGATGCTTCATGAATAGACTCCAGCATTCTGTAAACTGTGTGTAAATTTCTATGTGATGGTGTCATATTTTACCACAACGCTTAACCTGCTGGATTGCTACACCTTTCGAAGACGCTGGCGGCTAGTGCGCTGTTGAGACAAAACTGCAAGCCACAAATGGAGACACATGCTTCCCCTAGTGCACCGTCCCCGCATTGTCCTGGGCAAGGGTGATGAAAGAAGAATTATGTTACACCTAATAAAATGTGACTAGACATGATAAGGGCTTTTGGGCTCAGCCGCATCAAGATAACAAAGTGAATCTCTTTATGTTTTGCAGAGAACTTTGCTTCGCGTCTTCAGTAGAAAATCTCGACTGATCACGAGGAAGTCTTCTACAATAATGAGGGTTTGAATTTAAGAATGCTTTATCGTTGGAGCTATAGTGGTACACTAATTCGCCACCAGGTGGCTCGCTGTATGGTGGCACAGTGCTGGTATTACAAGCGGAACAACATTAAGCTCCAATTAAGATGTTCTATCACACCGTGTGTGCATGAGAAGTAACAGAGAGAACATCAGACGAATCAGGGATAAATGTGATAGAAGAAATAAACAGAAACTAATAAAATGAAATAAAATGCAACGAAAGACAGCCAGCATTTGTCTGGTGTGAAAACAGCAAACACGGAAAACCATCTTCAGGGCTGCCAACAGTGCAATTCAAATCCACTAGCTGCCGAATACAAGCTGATAGCTACGTGACCAAATCAGGTGCCCACTTGTTTGGTGCAACCCTTACCAATAGTAGAAGATTCTGGTTTCTGAACTTGAACCAAGATACACTCTGCTTAGCTCTACAATTCTACCAAGCTTACAGGACTCGGCCCATACAGAGTGACTCAGTAACTGGGGCTTGTCCCAGACTCTCTAAGATTGTAGCTCAAGTGGCTGAGAATGGATCGAACAGAAAAGCTGCTGTCAAAATTCTTGTCATACCGAATGTGCCATGTACAGTGCATATGTTCAGTTAGTTGTAAATGATGACACTCCTAAATGTGGACATTTAATAAATGTTTAGAAACATGTATTGCTCAGTGTTCTCGCAGCAGATAAACCAAAATCAGTGCAAAGTGCAAACAACTCTAAGTGAAGCAAGATAGATGTACCAGGTAGAATTGCACACTTACAGCGGGGGACCGTTGGAACAAAACCAATAAATCCACACAAACCACCTTTTCAGGCTCATTTACTGTAAGAAACAATGCTATAATTGCTCTATCAGGTTTTCCTTTCTGTTTGCCTACAGCTCCTGTATTGTGTAGTTCCTGTTTCTCACAGCTGATTCTATTTTTCTCTTCTTTTCTTTTTCATAGTAGGATTCGTTAGGCATGGAGCTCATTGCTATAGGCAGCAAAATTGTACCTCACCGGGTTGTATGCACAAAAAGATACAGGTCCTGTTTTTTTTCTATTCCTCATCTTACTGAATGTACAACACTAATCGCTGACCGATTTGGCTTAAGGAGACAGCTATTCTCACTGTAGCAAGCATCAATGATCCCTTACTGGACAAACTTCCTACAAAGATAGTGATATGTAAGCCTGGACTCCATGGTGGAAATAGAGGACGTGGTCCACTACCCTGTGGAGTTCCTCCATACTTTAAGTCCACCAGGCTTTCCACCTCAAAATCTAAGTCTGAAAGTTGGAGCACCTATAACGCTGCCACGAAATCTGATATCTCCTAAGTTTTGTAATGGCACCAGGCTGCAAGTGAAGTCTTTAAATAATAACATGGTCGAAGTAACCATCTTCACCGGATGTGGTGGGGGAGAAACAGTTTTCATTCCTTTGATTCCCTCCCACTATTACTTCCTATTCAAACGACTGCGATTTACCATTAAATTATACTTCACAATGGCAATAAACAAAGCTCAGAGGCAGTCGTTAAAAGTTGCTGGTCTGAATTTAAGGAATTAACTGTTTTTTCCATGGCCAGTTTTACGTGGGATGTTTACGTGTAAGCTTCTCTGACAGCCTTGTGATTCTGCAGCCACAAGCATGAATGAAAAATGTACTTTACAAGGATGTTTTATAAAATAACCTGACTTCAACCATCACCTTGGGCAACATAAATTTGACCAGTAGTAGAATTCAATTGTGACTGGCTGTAGGCAAGGGAGACTGTCATTACAATGAGAGAATTCCCCAATTCAAGTGTGACTGGCAGTAGGCAAGAGAGTCTGCCATTGTGATGAAAACACCCTGCCTCGATAGTGACTAGCAGTAGGAAATGGGGTCTGCAATTATTATGAAAACTCCCCAACTCAAATATGACCGGAACTAGGAAAGGGGACCTGCTCTTGTAACGAACACTCGCTAACTCGATTGTGATTGACAGTAGGCGAAAGGGTCTGCCATTAAAATAAAATCTCCCCAACCTGGCAGTAGGAAATGTGTGTGGCCTGCGATAATAATGAAAACTCCCCAACCCGTATTTTACATGAGAAACGATGTCTGGCGACCTCCTTATGGTGTCTCTCAGGTAACACTAAGAACAATACAATCTAATAAAAATCAGACAGGAATTCTATTTCATAACATATCACAGTTTCGATGTGGAGTCCTTGTTCACTAAAGTACTGATTGACTCGGTCATGTCTCCTGAGAAACTTCATCTATTTCTAAACCACCTAAATCAGCAACATCCTTCAATTAAATTCACTATGGAGATGGAGTCGGACGGATGCCTTCCTTTCTTGGATGTTCTAGTAAGAAAGAAACCAGACGGCTCCTTACGACATACCGTCTATCGTAATCCTACCCACTCAAATTGCTATTTTCATGCAGATTCTCACCACCATCCAGCACAAAAACAAGGCATTCTCACGACACTCACCAAGAGGGCAAGACAAATTTGTGACCCATCAAATACCCTGGTGGAGATGGAAGGAAGGAAAATTAAAATTTAAAAAAATTAACTGAATTATTAACTTAATGAATTATAAACACAAATATGACGATGCTGTAATATGGCATCACTGGGCTTGAAGGGACTAATAAACAGCAAACACTGGTAGGAGAAACAAACCTGATTTATTTCCTGAGAGCTACAACAATATAGGAAATCTATTATATGAGGGTTGTTTCAAAAGTCATGGCATATCTTCTGAACATGAAAAACATGGAAACCTGCATCACACACAACTGAATGACTCGGACAGTTAACAACGCATGAAAAAGTTAGTGCGATACTGGCCATGCTCCAAGGTCGATGTAAGTAAAGGTCAACAGCAATTATACATGAAACTTGCAGTTTTCCGTGCCGGTACTGCTGCATGTTGGATTTAGGCTTTCAAACATGACACCTAACAACTGTTGAACTGACTCAGAGCCCACGCACAGAGTCAGAAGTGGCCATTGTAGGACACCATAAAACAGACTACATGCGTAGCAATATGCAGGAATTATCCACAAATTTTCAGTCGACAGTGTTCCAAATTTTACGACACAACTTGCAGATTTGTGTTCATTTTGTCCATAATAAAACTATGATTTATATTTACTTATCTTTCAATTGCCATTAGCTTCTTTATCCAGAACCAATTTGGTGCAAACATTCACAAGCACATTGCATTTCTCTTCAAATATTTTAAATAATAATATTTATAATGTTATTTGCTTTATGTCCCACTACCTACTTTTATGGTTTTCAGGTGCCGGAATTTGTTCCCGCAGGAGTTCTTTTACGCACCAGTAAATCTACCAACACGAGGATGACATATTTGAGGACCTTCAAATACCACCGGACTGAGCCAGGATCAAACCTGCCAAGTTGGGGTTAGAAGGCCAGCGCCCCAAACATCTGAGCCACTCTTTATGTCGCATCAGCATAGATAAGTTTTATCATGATGATGGGATAGCATTTGCAGGTGTGAAAATGTGAAACCACAAAAAATATTTTCAGGGCTGCCAACAGTGGGGTTCAAATCCATTCTCTCCTGGATGAAAGCCGATAGCTACATGACCCAAACCACGCAGCCACTCGCTCGGTCATTTTCCTTCAAACGCATTACATTACTGCTGCTGTATCGGACGATTCAACATAGAAGCCATGACTTATGTAACAATCATCGTATATACATCAACATCTTGCATAGTGACATGATAAATGCACAATTTTAACTAATCTGAGAGGAAATATCTACCCATTGTTACTTAAAACCAATTCTAGAAAAAAAAAACTAGCTGCTACTATATACAGTTATAACATGCACGGAAGCAAAGCCTGTTCCTTCTCTGTATGTCTGTAGCTTCTTTCTAGATCGAAGGATTTAATAACAAGAAACAAATCATGCAAGATCACCACCAGTCCCAGTGCGAAGATAACTTCTAGACAAAGAGATACAGCCAGCAATATTACATTTCTGAGAAATACATTACAGAAGACGAGACAAGGCACAGATTAGAAAAGAAGATCTATGAACAGGAGAAAGGGAAGAACATTACTTAAAATAGAGAGATATAATCCAAGATTCTTCCTCTGGACAAAGAGGCATCAAATTACAAGACTATTTCCACCGAAGACCAAAATTATAAAACAAGTGGCACCATATGGAGCGAAGTGCTAGCCAGGCACAAAGAAACTTGATGGCACTGCCTCTGGGATTCACTAAATTGAGCCACAGGATGTTTGTATGGCACTTGGAATGGCCCCAATTTCTGAGAATACAAGGGAGATGGTTTAGCAATGTGTTATGCAGTAATAGCATATAGGACAGCATTAGATTTGAAACCTAAGAGCAGTCAACCACGAATGTGGCAAAGAAAAATGGGTTGACAGTGGCACAGTAGGAAGACATGTGCAATAATATTATTAACTTTATTGGCCACATTGGACCACTTGAGTCTTCCATGTGCACTTTTTCTTTGAAGGTTGTACTGTTTGATTCTTCTTATGTGCCTAGTACTTCTTCATTTGTTCTTAATTCTTCTGAAATCTCTACAGGCTTTCTGTGCATCATTTCAGTTGGAAATTTGTGATTCTTAAGAAGGGTGGTAATTTTATTCTTGTTTTCTGCATCTGTAATTTCGAGTCCAACTGTTTTGACGTCTATACACTAAAAGAGTTTACTAAAAACAGTTTTGACAAATCCATCCGTCCCCTCTAGTGGCCCAATTTGCTTCATTTTTGTTTCATTCTCTCCGGAATTGCCTGCCGGTGAATCACGAGACACTGATAGGTCTCTAAGTTCAGCCAACTTTGAGTAATCACAAAATCAAATCATCAAATGATCACTCCAATAATTGGAGGCAAAAGCTTACACTAACACTTTCATTAATATTCTTATATATGTGATTTTCATCCTTAGTTACTGTCATTGCATGCAGTCATGTTTAATTACTTCCTGTCAAGCCAGATAGTATACACTTCCTCTGATCATGGAAGTGTATTATTCTGTGTTATATGTCCTTCGATTCTCTGACCTTCCCCAGCTTCTAAATATACTCAACAGATGGCAGAACTTTCCTAATAAGTTACATGCAGCTAAAAGAAAACATTGACGTACTCACAGACGGGAAGGTATCAAGTCGAATAGCCTCCTGCATGACCATTACTAGTATGCAGTCACGGCCAACTGTATGTTGCATTATCTCGGGCAAGATCGTTTGAAAATGTTAAGATCCGGATACATCTGAATGGTCGAGGAACAGTGAATACTGTATGGAAAGAAGTGTTATAAACTACATTACGAATGCAACAGTTATTATGTAATGGTATTAAATGT
Organism: Anabrus simplex; assembly: GCF_040414725.1. Taxonomy (NCBI): domain Eukaryota; kingdom Metazoa; phylum Arthropoda; class Insecta; order Orthoptera; family Tettigoniidae; genus Anabrus; species Anabrus simplex. The sequence goes on along the minus strand of NC_090274.1, from coordinate 20,370,951 downwards.
TCATAGAACTATTGGAAAGGGCAGGCAAAACAATATGACTACAACAGGCACACCAAGATAAGTTATCCGACTTATTTATAACAATGCCACGGAGCAGTAGTTTTAAATGGTGCCAAATATTGTACGAAGTGAAGAGCCAACTGCAGAAAAGTGATCCTTTAATTAAGAGGGGGGGGAAAGAGACAAGAGAATCTGGACAGATAAATTTTTAAAATTGAAAGCTGTGATGAACGAAACCAATTGTCAGACAGTTCTGAATAACAGGATCATCAGCTCCTTTAAGTAAGGAAATAAACACTGACCCAGTAAGCCACCTGGATTGAAATACAGGAGTAATCAAATGACTGCATGAGCACAGCTGCTGATTTGACGTTACTTAGGCTGCCTGCATTTCAGTTTTGATGTTCCAAACTCTATTGGGAAATCTACTAGGTAAATATTAATCTTAATCTGCAAACATAAAACCACCACCGCTGTTATCATTGCTCTAGGCAGTAACACATTTCAGTCAGCTAGGGTGTACGTTAACATGAGATCTCGTCTCCATGTCGTGTTACAGGTAGTCCTTTATGGTGCTGAAGGATGGACGCTGAAGATCGAACTAACTGAAAGCCTCTGACACGTGAATATATTGCAGAACACTTAAGCCCACGAGTGGACCACGTCGCCAACGAGGAGGCATTACACTGTGCCAGGAAATCACATGAAGATGTAACCCTCGCAAACAGGAAAGCAGCCTGTTTCCGTCATGTCTTCTGGAATGACAAGTACAGTCTGATACAGCCTCGGCACAGCAACACTGATACAGAAGAGGCAAAATAAGAAAAATAACTCTGTGATGGTCGTTCTGTAAAGAGATGGCACCAGAGATCTTTTACATTACGATATCGTATAACGTGGAGTGATGAATGATCTTGGGATCCAGAGGCGAACACAGAAAGGAGGAGGGTGCACAAGAAGGAAAAGATGGTGATCTACAGACAATGTTGAACATTTTAAAACACAAAACAAAACAAAAAAACAAAAAAAAAACAAAAAAAAAATATAAAATACAGTGGACACAATCTCAACCGACATCAGATTAAGCAGTCATCCGAATAACTGGCCGACCCAGTGAAATATGTCGTATCTGATTTCCCACGCTCGTTGAACAGAAGGAAGAATTCTTAGCTACAGATGTTATGTTTATGAGAAAATAGTGTGACTGTCTTCAGAAAAAAAATCATTGCATACACAAAAAATGGCAAAGTACCATTACAGATTACTTTAAGAAAATTCAGTTTTAAGTGTTAACCTTAGCTGAGCGTTGCACACGTTTATCCGGAACCAGCCTGCTCCCGCAAGAGCAAAGTAATTTTAAAATACAGTACACACTTTTGTAACCATATGTTTTAAGTTATGGTAATATTATCAGCTAATAGATGTCAGGTGAATATACACAGGATCCTTAGTTATGCTAAACACAGGGATCTGGAGAATTCATTAGCTCTTAAGTACAATTTCCATGGTGATTAATCTTTTCAAAAGTTCGCTGACACTGTGAATGTTCATGTTTTAGCTTTTTTAGACATTCGGTCCTGAAAATATTCTCAAAGGGAGTGTGAAATGGTGTCATAATTACTAAACAGTATTAACGAATACTCAGAAATGAAAGACTATTTGTGGAAAAGTAGAGAAAAGTGAAATTTGATGCAAGTGACTGCAAGAACAACACAAGTGTCAGGTCAGATTCACATGATGAGTACCTATTTATAGTGATAGTGGAGAGGAAAGCATTGTAAGGTATGAAATCACAAATCATAACCATAAATAAATCCACTTTACGATATAAATAAAAGTTTCAATTTGCTTCCCATTTCAACATATCTATTAGCGAATTTGTAATTTTCAATTATTACACTATAGCATTGGTGATATTGCATTACAAAGTAGGCAATGTACCATTTTTGCACAAACATAGGCAGTTGAAGATTTATTTCTTCAAGAATGAATGGATGCCTGCAATCTGTTCTGATAAAATTGGGTATGAATGCTTATGGGTGTTAACAATGATAGAACACAAAAATTAATTATGCCCAATCTTAATCTGCTTGACAAGGGTTAAGCACATTTTATTGTAATGCAGCTTTTATCAGTTTAAGGAGAGATTCTCAATTTTCTGTTTCAAAAAGTTCATGTAGTTGTGAAGTATTTATTTATTTATTTATTTATTTATTTATTTATTTATTTATTTATTTATTTATTTATTTATTTGTATCAGAAGCGTCAATACTATAAATACATATATACTCTTACTGAATTATATAGATTATAGACAAAGTCACACTTATCAAGAAAAAAAAAGGTCTATACTACTTTTGCCCAGAAACTGGCGACATCTAGTGCGTTTTCTGTTGCCTGAAGTAGATCTTGTACTGTGCATGTTTTAGGGCACCTACTACACTGCAACAAATGAGACGTCGTCTGGATCGCACCACACTCACACAATGAGGACAAGATGTATGAGGACTCGATGTTGAAACCCCGTTGCTTTTACATCTTGTCACGCCTGCCCGTAATCTGTTCAGTGATTTCCAAGTACTCCATTTCTCCATGTGACCAGGTGGTAGTTCTTCACTTGGCGTCAGCCATTCTTTGGAGCGAGTGCAACTTGCACGCCACGTATCAATTCGGGATTGCTGAGGTGTCCCGTTAAGAGCCTCTGTTCTGAGGAAGCTTTTCCTTGATTTGAGTCTTGGAGTAACTGGCCTGTATCCATACAGAGAGCGAGCTTCAGATGTTTCTGCCTTCTTCCTCTCATTTTTTGCTGTAACCACTCGACAGATATCAGGAGGGGCAATACCAGCAAGACTGTACAATTTGTCCAACGGAGTAGGTTTTAGACAGCCTGTAATGATGCGACAGGTATCGTTTAGAGCAACATCTACCTTCCTGGCGTAACTTGACTTGTACCATACTGGGGATGCATATTCCGCTGCAGAGTAACAGAGCAAGATATACAGATCCAATCATGGGACCTAATACACGGTTCTTTTCAGAACCTACTCTGACTGTAATCTCAGTGAACATCACCGAAACAACAATTGCTATACGAACTATGCCAAGAACAGCGATGTTTTATGCATTCAGGAAACTCTGACTGTAATCACAGTTGTGAAGTGAAAAATACAAATGATGGCCAAGGAATGGATCTGGAACTGGTGCGTTAATACTGTACCCCTATACTGTATTAACCCATTAACTGGGTACTAAGTTCTCTACATGTGTAACCTGCCATGGGTACATTCCCCCACCCTTATGATATTTAAATATTTCCTTCAAAAAATGTGTACACAATTAGGTTTTTTTTTTTTTCTAGTTGCTTCACGTCGCATCGACACAGATAGGCGACGATGGGACAGGAAAGGGCTAAGAGTGGGAAGGAAGCGGCCATGGTCTTAATTAAGGTACAGCCCCAGCATTTGCCTGGTGTGAAAATGGGAAACCATGGAAAACCATTTTCAGGGCTGCCGACAGTGGGGTTCGAATCTACTATCTCCCGAATACTGGATACTGGCCGCACTTAAGCGACTGCAGCTATCGAGGTTGGTCACAATTAGTTTAATATATGATAGTGATTATGACTATTATACTTCAATAATGGGTTACTAATGGTATTTATGTGTTTATGTACAGTAGAGTCTCGATTATCCGACTTAAACCGGACCTGGAGTACGTCGGATCACCGAAAATGTCGGATAATACGGAATAACTTTGAAAATGAACTGAAACAAACAGGAAGGCTGTACTGTATAACGTACTATGTTTTACGGGACTCTATTTATTGTCTTATTAATTCAATTGTACAGTAGATGCAGTACTCTTTTCTTACTACACCTGTAGCCAGGTGCAGATGTCTTGGCTTGGGCTGCAAGAGTTTTGATGTCAGCATCTTGAAATTCAGCCCAGTCTCATCACAATTAAAAATCTGATCACCAGATAATCCTTCAGCAAGAATTATTTCTTGAAATTGTCTTTTACATTTCACAACCTCATCGGATTTAGCTGACAGTTTTTCTCCACAGATATTAAGCTGCCCAATGCCGTACCTTTTCTTCCACCGATCAAGCCACCCAGCACTGGCAGTAAAATTAGGGTCCTTTTATTAAACTCCTTCTGGATATACACCGCCATTTCTTGCAGAATGGGGCCAGATATTGACAATCCCTTTTCCTGGTTTTTAGTGAACCAAAGAAATAGTGCTTCACTTACTTTTTCGTACTCACATTTTTCATTGTTTTTTTTTTTTTCTAATTTTCAGTGCATCACTTGTTGCTCTGGTATAGCACCACTTTTTAATTTATTCCCTCGTATGTATCCAGTCTTTCACTGTAACACGTCCAACAGCATTATCTGAAGCCACTTTTTGGAGAGTTTACCCTTTGTCCAGTCTCTTTAACCCACTCTACTTGTCTTCCACAAAAACAATCACTTTCTTAAATTTACTCGCCATACTCACAGAGGATATGAAAACTATAACATCCGCACCCAACCAATGCTACACTGAACAATCCTACCGCATGACTGCCAGTACTTGTCTCACAGTCGCACCCTCCACACCCCGTGTCCCAGAATTGCATCCACCTAAAGTTCAAATTAAGACTACCAGTGTCGGATAACACGGAGTGTCAGATAAGCGAAGGTCGGTTGAGCGAGACTCTACTGTATCTAGGTGATTATAGGTTTTGTAGATTATTATCTGTGTGGTATAGACAGAAATAAGGTCATCTACGAACGTGCCGAGGTATTTCTTGGCATTAGGTACATTACTAAAACTATATTTATCGTATTTACCACTGTAAAAGCAAATCTTGGTCCTGGGACAGTATTAGCAATGAACTGAGGTGGCTGTGACATTATGAACGTCTTCCTTATCATTTGATTCATTTGGAACCACTTCACTTTACACTTTCAGGGTCACTTGCTCTCTCTTCTTCTTCTTCAATATATATCCACTCATCATTTGCTAAACAATACCTCATTATTACCCTCTGCTTCTAGAACTGCCAAAACACCAGCACAATCAAACTGATCTATTTTACATTGGAAACCATGCTCCTTGACATAAACGGCTGCGCAGGAGCGTCGTGCAAGGCGCCAAAACCAATTCATTTTAGGGGGCTGTGACGGCTATACAATACACAGCATAATATCGTGGAAAAATACCAACTAATACAGTAGACTCTATGGCGACATCATATGCCACCACTCCCAAGAGAAATAAGCAAAAAATTTACGATCGACCTACCCACCATAGAAGCCCAGCGTGAAAAAGTCTAAAGAAGAGATATCCATTTAAGGGGTTAAATAATTTGTAATACTGCAGATTCACACTTTATAAGCCCAATATGATTTGAAATACTGTTTAAAACATGATGAAATTTCTTAAAGTTAGGCCCTTTATTTTAAGGTTATGGGTTTAACTGGGCATTTCGTTATCTATCCATTGGTCCACTACTGAGGAGGCCAATTAAGAGGGTGTCCACTGTAGTACAAGATATTTTGTTAAGCTCAACAAAATGAGCTAATAAGTAACAGGCACCATATAACTGTATTGTTAGAATTTCACCTAATAATGGTAACAACAATAATATATGTACTGTATACAGGTGTATAAAAATATATTTAATTTTATAACCAACAGAGAAATTACCCTTCCAGAAACAAAAGTCAAAGGACTAAACATCGCAATCTCAACTAACATGCTCAAAAATGGTTAATTTACAACATAAACAATTACACAATCAGTTCATTCCTGGTAAGCAGGCTATCATCAAATTCATAAAAATGTAGGAAAAACATAGCACAATGCTTCAAAAGAATTTAATTCATAATTTCATTCACTTGACATTCACATACTGAAATATAAAACAACACATCCGGCCCCATTCATTCACAAAGAAGATTAAACGTAAACATAAAAGGTAGATACTAAGTAATACAGTGAATATGCTCACAATGAATCACAAAAAACATGAAAATAAACTTTCAATTACACTATTACATAGGAGCTTGCAAGGTCCAAACTTCTGCGCTTAAGTTCGTGTGGAACGTAAGAAATCAGCCAATCAGAACGTACTGCACAATGACATCATCGGACGGTTGCAATTTGTCAGACTCATCCCTGCTTCTCTGATAAGAATAATAGATAATACAAAAAAGTAATGTTGAAAGCTATGTATGGGCATCAATTTCACCTGAACTGAAGTATAACAGCAAATAAGAAAATGTAGTTTATATTAATATACATACATGACATATTTCATTTTGTTCTCTTTCCTCATTGGCTAATACTTACATTTGTTTTGTTCATTGTGAATTGTCACTGTGTTAATGTTTAATTTTCATTGTGAATGGGACACAAGTACAATGGTTACCACCAATCAAGATATCCAGAGGTAAAATGAAAGCAAGCTTGGCTTTCCACACAAAATGCTAATGTTATACTGGACCTGAAGGTTCACTCGAGATCCAACCTGGTGTGGTTATTATCCATCCGGGTACACATTGACAATCAGTCCCTAAACCTCTTGGCGTGGAGAACTTTTGATGCTTTGTGTTCCTACATAGCGTATATATGAGGGCGAACTGAATGAAATCCTAAAAGTGTAATAAAAATGTTGCAATACGCTTCTGCCCGAAGACTTTAATGAATATCCACTTAGCAACACTGTGCAGACAAGCAAACACCATCAAAGTACTTGTGTAATTATAGCTGTTCCATGTCAGATATGCACAAAAGAAGCAAAGCAGTCTGTTATTTGCTTTTTGAAGAGTGAAGGTGTGAAATCTATTGCACTTCGTTGTGAATGACAATCCAGTATGGTGATGCACGTTTGTCACAGCAGCGAGATGAGAACGCTCGAGCTCATATTGCCCGTGCAACAGTTGCAACCATTTTAAGTGTCGTCAACATCCACCTCGCCCCTGGTTGTTACTGGGAGGAAATACATTCTGTTCTGATGAAGATGAAGGCCATGCACAAGTGACTGCACAGACAAATCCGGCTGGGAATTTTAATCATAATTGCTTAATTTTGCTGGCACGGGGACCGGGTGTCTTCATCATTTCATCCTCATCACGACACGCAGGTCGCCTACGGGAGTCAAATCGAAAGACCTTATCTGGAGAGCCGAACTTGCCCTCGGAACTCCCGTCACTAACAACCATACGCCATTTCATTTTTTGTACAGACAACCAAAGTTTCTTTCCCCCCACCAAGAAGAATCCATAAACTTTGTAAGTGCTGGAGGACTTCCCAGTTCTTGCCTTCTCCTATCTCATAGTTTCTGAAAAGTTATCTGAATTAGCGCAATGATTATCCACAAATAAAAGTTAATACACATACAATCTACTTTGTAGTGCCACTATTATGTGTTTTTACTTGGCAGTAAATGTAATAACTTGATCCCTCCTGGTTGATGCATGTGACAGCCCTCTAATAATCGGGACAAGTTATTCTGATATGGATGTAGTCAAAATGACGTATAATTGCAGGGAAATTATCCCAAATATAATAAAATATATCGGTTGCCAAGAACTGTAGTCAAGTTGACAGTTATCAGACTGTCACTTGTGTCATATGTTTCATACTACATAACCTCAAATTGTGATTCACATCTAAAATTTGAGGTTAAACAGTGTTCTCGGCAGTGTTTAAACATGGCCGGTTGAACATTGGTTTTTGACCATGTCTAAGTGATAAATAATGTCTCCACAATGCAACAGCCATATTAAGACATTGTTTAACTGTAAACATCGTCTAAATACCATTTCTGGAATGTGTTGTGTGTATATGAAGACACAAAACAACCAGCCCCCACATGCAGTTAAAATTCCTAATGTGGCCGAGAAATGAACCCAGGGGTGCTACGCAAAGAGACATACTTGTCTCTACCATGTATATTTGCAAGACATGGCTTTTATACCATATTGTGGAATAGAGGGAGCACAGAGTGATGGCAACGTGTATCCCAGGACAGTGTATATACTGTTACCCTCATGCAGCAGAAACTCAAACTTGCCAACATCTTTGAACCATGGCATGGTGTAATACTGAAGTACAAATAAATGCAGGCTGATAATATACACAAGGCTAAAACAATGACACAGGTGATTAAATAAGATCAAGGATGTCCAGTGTACTGAAGTCCAATCAATTAAGATCACAATTAAAAATGTACAATATACAGAAATGTCCACACTGGTAACTTTCTGGACATCATACAGAGATTTAGAGAGAACACAATGAGACTTCCTCATGGCTGCCAGCTGGGTGATCGCCATTCTTCAGTATGGTTTGAACTCTATAAGGGACTATGTTGATCCATCGTGTTGGTGGTACTCATCCTCAACAATTAACTCTTGGGGCAAATATGTGTTTATAGGAAGGGGAGTTAGGGACTGGAATAACTTACCAAGGCAGACGTTCAATAAATTTCCAATTTCTTTGAAGAGGCTAGGAAAACAACAGATATGGAATCTGCCACCTGGGCGACTGCCCTAAATGCAGATCAAGAGTGACAATTGAATTCTTGAAAGCTACCTTTTCGGCGCATTATATTTCTGATAGACTTTGCACGACAAATATTTATAATAAACATGATCCAAGAAATCCTCCACCAGCACATTTTGAAGCTTTCTATTGAGGCATGATCACGACCTAGGATGCGCCATACAAAAAGACTGAAAAGACTAGAGATTGAATGAGTTTATTTCTTGTACCGATGGTCATATCATCTTTTCAAATTTTGCACACACAGAGAATTCAAAATGGCCCCACTAATAAGAAGTACCATATTTCTCCGAATCCAAGACCACCAACATTTTTTCCTTCAAAAAAAGTAAATTAGGCTTAAGAAGTGCTTTTTGAAATCAATTTTATTTACAGCAAATTTCAAATTTAATTTGAGAAATAAAATTCTCTCTAATATTCTTCTTCCCTAATCATTTTCCTTAGAGGTACCTGATACCGACTTTGAAAGTTCAGGGAATTTCTATTCGTGAGCCCACACATTTAATAATCATTACTTTAAAACTAGCATCGTAACATCGAAAAGAATCCGGTGAAAATTTGCCGGCAATATTTGTTCCACGTGACCAAACAATACAACAATCCATCATGCAAATATTCTTGTCTAAAAAATTCTTACCAAGCATCAGGTACAACCTGCCGTCGCTAGATGCACGTCTCGCTTCAGCGCTAGCAATGTAGACCTACAGTGTAATAAAGACATGGACGTTGAAGCTCAACAAGTTTTGTGCACTGTGATATGGCCATTCTGCCCTTTAGTTTTTTGCGCACTTACCATACAATTTCATCTTTGACTTCCGTGAAGCGACCTTGTTGTGGGCCACTGAATGCATTTTTTGTACAGTACACATTTTTAAGCTATCTTTGGCTTGACGCTAATGCTGAACATTGGCTTTAGTTATGCCTTATTTTCTTGTGACTACACAATTATTGACATGATATAGGCTTTTGGGCTTATGCCGTGTCAAGAAAATAAGGTGAAATTCTTTACGGTTCGCAGAGAACTTTGCCCTACGTCTTCAGAAGAAAATCTTGACTGTCCACTAGAGCAGAGTTCTCTGCGAAACGTAAAGAATTTCACCTTACTTTGACACGGCATAAGCTCAAAAACCTATATCATGTCTGTAAGTATGGGCCGTGAAAGCATACATGGATACATAAATATTTTTTTTCATTTCCATGTTTTTAATAACCATAACTTAAAATTGGCATCATTATATCAAAGAGAACGTGTTGAAAATTTGCCAGCAATACCTGTTCCATGTGTATCTAACATACGACGATTCATCGCAAAAAATATTTCTGCTGTCTATAAAATGGATATTTTCATTAAGTGTCTAGTTTAGTAGTTGCGTAATAACTATCACTGAGTGACCAGGGCCTTTTTAAGAATTTTAGGGGTAGCATCCTTGCTATTCCAATTTGAATTATATTTCCTGTGCAGCTGGAGATCGGAAGTACGGTAGATTATGGTCGATCTTGCAATTAGCTCAACAGAGTAGGCCTAATGTTTTGATGCCATACTGCAGATTTAAGAAACGTTTTTGTAAAGGTTAGTAGAATGTCATTCTGTCTTCACTATTTTCTGAGAACCAGTGACGTTGCACAGAGGCACTGTACAATCAACTTCCGCGGCTAGCAATGCAGGCGTTGAAGGTCGAGTTTTATGCATGCGCAGGGGTGAAGGGAAGCAGCGCGGTGATCGTGGTAGCTGCCAGTGGTGTTCATTGCTGTTATGTCGCAAATGAAAGACGACCCGTGATTTTTTACATGAAACTGTGAAATAAAAACGTTGTCCTGGATTCACAGAAATACAGTATATCACAAATCACAGGTAAATTGAACGGACTGTACAGTTGTACACATTAGAGAGAATTCAACTTACGCTGCACAGTATCGTACATTTAGCATACATTCAATATTGTTACATCGAATATATATTTCTGACAATGGCCGTGTACCAACTGTAGACATTTCTGATACTGGACATGCACCTTAATGGACTGGCTGACTCACAATCGATCAAGCCTGTCTTAGGTTAAAACACAGCCTTAATTGAGCAATTTTAAGTAGGTTACCAAGGGCAGGTCCACAGCAAAGTTAACAATAAAATCAAGACAAAAGCTGGAATCTTCTCCAATATGATCATCACTTTAATGATGCATTTGGAGAGATTCTCTTTCTTGCTATTTCAAAATTACGACAAGACAATGGAGTGATATGGTAATATCTGACCAGATTGTCCCAGGCAAAAAGGAGATCACAAGGAAGCCCTAGAGACAAGTACAAAGAGAGAAGCAGGCGGGAGAACTGTCAATTATCAACAGACAGACTGGGAATTCCCCTATGAACAGGGAACCACATTTCTGAAGGATCGAAACGGAACATCTGTTCTTTCTTTTTCAATGCAATACCATGAAAACAAATTCAATTATTTATTTTTGATTTCTTTTTTAATATTGTATTGGCACCTCAGTAATCAATTATTCCTCTTAAAATAACAATCACCACCACCAAGATACATCAACCTTTTCGGAAACATTCCTGCAATCTTCATAAGATTTTTATTTGACTCAACATCAAATTACAAACTTCCCACCTTCAGGCCTTACATTAGAAATTAATACTATCTTTCAAAAATTGCCAGAAAATCTATTAAACTGAAAATTGATATGATGAAGTAATAATATACCTATATTTTTGTAACTAAAATTGTCCATTCTATACAGGAAAAAAAGAGTTTCAAATGTGAATGTCAGCTTCCTGATAAAATTATCTTGACACTTTGCTGTATGGGAGGGAAAGCTGGGTGGACTTACAATATCTTATTCGTAAGTTGGAAGTAACAGACATGAAAGTAGCGAGATGATCAGTGGTACATACAAATTTGTTCTCATCGTCAACATGGATCTGAGAGCAGAAACTTTCAAAATATAAAGTGGAGCAAAAGTAACTTTACTCTTGGTGAAATTCACTGCTTTATTTTAATTTGTGTAAACCGTATGTTTGTAAGTTGGTAATACTGTCATCAAGAATAGACGGGTACAAGAAGTGATGTGAAATAATTTGTTTTATTGAATATTTTACTAAATGTGAAGTTACTTTTCTGCCACCCTGAATTATTTGTAAAAACATTTGGAAAGAAAGGACAAAATGGAAAGACTTAATTTTTAACAAAAAAAAATAGAAATAAATGTAAAACCACCGGGACAAGATGAAATAACACTATGTATGGTTTTCCAGGTAACATTGCAACTGTTCCACTATACAGAGATAAAAATTGACTGAATTATGACCCAAGAGAGCAGTAGAAAGTGCATTAAAATACGTTTAACACCCAAAGTCCTAGCCCTAGAACAGACAAAGCAGGCCAGCCAGATGAAGACTTAGGCCAAGGAACGGCTTCCTCTCAAGAACCAAAATCCTGAAAGGGATGCAGGAAGAAAACTGCCTTGTAAGATGGAGTAACAAGCTGGATGATTCTTTCCTGAAAGCCAAGGAAGAATTTGCCTCTGGTGGAGAACTTTCAATTGCGTGCGAGAGTCGGAGTAAGGTGTGTCTTACCACGTGATACTGCACATTTTGCTCCAAACAAATGACAAGCTGCTTGCTAAGTTGCTAGATATGGAGAGAAGAATAAGCCCTTTCCTCACCCCTCATTCCATAAACTACTTCAAGGCACTTTGTAAAAGATTTTTGTGAACATTTTCAAAAACCATCACCATATCCTGAAAGAAGTAGGATGAGAGATGTTTCTGAAGGTAAGAATCTAGTGTCAACAACAATATTTGATTTTCTAAATTTATCTGATAAACACTAAGTTATGATGAGGAAAAATCTGTGAAATGAGCATAATCGGAACTGTCAATCACTACTACTGGAACATCCTCAATTTCATTATCAATTTGAAGAACTCATGGTATTTATGGCGCACTTATGAATAAATACAGGCGAATAACATGAGGACATATGAAAAACAGTTGCTTCAACTTCTACCAAGATGGTGCAAGATCATCTTGCTGTGCAATGCATGTCTTATATTTCCTAAAATTGATAGGTGGCAACAAATCAACAGCATTAAAGACTAATAAAAATATCTGTGGCAACCCATATCCGAATTCTGTTCCTACTCACAAATTTACAACACAGGAAATGTGTCCCCAGCCTATACTTGGAGAGGTTCAGATGTAGGCTTCAGTGTGTTCTCCTGAGTAATATTTTACAAGATTTTGTATAAAGACTTCATGTGTGACACATGCAACTGTTGACTTCCAGCCACTTTCGAAACCGTGCATTCTGTATTTTTTTTACAAATATACATACTGCTGTCCATATTAAACAAAGTCTGACTTATCAGGGTCCGGATTAACATGGTTTTACTGTACGTGATTAGCAAAAAGAAGAAAAGGAATATTCATGAGTGTAATTATAATTCTTCCATTGGAAGAAAGAAAGACGATATTGAACAGAATGAAAAGAAGAAGAGAAGAATAAAGGATCCAGAAAATGAAATGAGTAAAGATTCTTACTGGGGCTAAAGGAAATAAAGTACACTTCACACTAGAGTGTACTGCTCTCATTCATGTGATTGATATACATTGCAAAATCATATGCTCTTTACGCAAATAAAAAGGAGACAGAAAAAATAATCTTTAAAACAGACATCCTCACTCACAATTGCACCGAGTCTCAATTATCCCACTAATGGTTGAAATAGCATGAAAACACTTTGGTGTGGACGCACCCTGAAGAAATGTTGCTGTACTTTAACACGACCTGCAACCTTAAAGTTTTGATTTAAAGAATGGCTTCATATACTTCTTGAAGGATATGTTGACAGGTTCCTTATTCAGTGGACTCTTGGCAGCTTCCTCAAATAATCTCTCGTATACTTGGCCATCCCACGCTCCAAGAGGGGAGGACAGGATTTCGTCACAGATGTCGAAGCCATCTACGATGCCGACAGCATTTGGACGGATCTGGATCAGAAGAGTCTCCAGCCACAACTGGATACTGTCCATGTCTCTGGCCGTCACGCAGGAGTACTGGAAGGATGGTAAAATCATCATTGAAATGAAGGCAACATGGTAAGCCATGAGAGGTCATGTATTAAGCAAAGCCTCCTAAACCATGTACATACAATTATGAAATATAGCCCATCACTGTCGCTAAGTCTAAGGTCAAGCACTTGGTTGTGCATGAGCATTTCACCTCACACGAGTTTAAAAAGATTTGTTAAAGTCATTTTCTTTCCAGTTTCGACCTGGTCAACATATAACCCTTAAATTTTTCAGTGTGTTGAACCTAATGCGAGGAAAATAAAACATTCAATACTTCATTCCTGAAAGATCATCAGATTCTATCAAAATGTTTTCTTTTCCACATACTTTCTAATGTTTTTCTAATCTTGCATTATTTCTGACAGATTTAAAAACTTAAAGTTCATATATTTTACACGATTTGTCAGTCACAGCTGTTATCTGGCTAAACTACACTCTTCATAATTATATAAAGTAAAAATTCAAACACAAATTAATACTGATTACAATTACTGTAAATGTTTGTCAGCATTAAAACTAATCATGATCTGTTCTGTTCTACTAAGAATTTACCTTGTCTAACTCGTTTCATAAAATCAATCAATATAAATGAAATTTTGAAGCCTCCATGGCTCAGGCGGCAGCGAACCGGCCTCTCACCACTGGGTTCCGTGGTTCAAATCCCAATCACTCCACGTGAGATTTGTGCTGGACAAAGCGGAGGAGGGACAGGTTTTTCTCTGGGTATTGTGGATTTCCCTGTCATTTTTCATTCCAGCAACACACTCCAATGTTATTTCATTTCATCTGTCAAATCATTAATCATTGTCCCAGAGGAGTGTGACAGGCTTGGGCAGCCAGCACAATTCCTATCCTCGCCGCTAGATGGGGGCTTCATTCATTCCATTCCTGACCCAACCGAATGAGAGGAAAAAGGCTGTGGATTTTCATTTTCATAAATAAAATTACAATTTTGCTCGGACACTTCAAGATTTTATCTCAGATTAGGTACACAAAAGTTAAAAGTGGGTTCAGTACCATTTTTGACTGACTGACTGGCTGGCTGACTGACTGACTGACAGCGTGAACATCATGGGAAAAGTTCAGGCATATCCCCAGAGTGCATGACGTTACATACAGTGGCAAAGGGACCAAAACAGGAAAAGTCACATTTCTTCATTAATATTAGTTGTATCAATGAACTATAAAGTACAGAAATTACGTAAAATATCATTCTGATCAAGAAATATTTCTTCCATCTATATCCTGTATATAAACAAAAGTCATAGAAACTACAATTTGTGCCTCATACATTTGTACCATATTATCACCAAGCTGCAATGGCTTAAAACATTATGCTGAGAGATGGCATTACTGCTGCAAGTGTATAAAATTCAACCTGTCAACAACTGGTTAAACAGCTAGAATTATCACAGATTATACACGATTGGTCGCGAGATTAGTGAAATGTTCACACATTCGGCCCAACTAAAGAAGTAGCATTCACTTTTAAGAGTTAGACAACACAAGGAAAGGTACGTAGAGGGAAAGGCAAAGTTATGATCTTCAAACATTTCTGTGATAACGTGATTCCTAATTCATAGAGAGAAATATACTCCTGCAGCAATCAATGACAGGTCAAAGATCCATAGCACTGCTCTTGCATTTCATTCACCTTATCGAGGTAAAAGCAAACTTAACGTTTTATGCAACTGATGACGTGATCATAGACACAGGACCACTAGTTTCATGAAGAATCCAAACTATGGATATATGATCTCTCATTTCCAATGTACCACATGCGCTGGTTTGGATTTCATCCATGACTGCTGTGATACGAACCCAGTAACAGTCCCTCACGAGATCCACGCCCTGTTTTGGATTCTGACCAGCTGTTTAATGCCAGGTGTTGTTCCTAGTGCAAAAAACAAGTGGTTATGTGGCTGTGATGAGAAAAATGCATTTTCCCTCTTCCTGGTCAAAGAACGGTGTTACAGATCTTGTGCATCTGACAAATAAAATAAGAAAGCAAGTGAAATCAAATGAAAACATGAACAATGTAACAAGGTTGTCTAGGTTGGGGAGTTGTTGCGAGTTGGTAAATTGTAGTTCAGAGTTAGGTAAGGACTTAAAAGAGCATATTAATAAATTATCGGCATTTACAGGAACATCTAAAATAATTTCCACTACCAAAGTGAATGCAAATATATCATGATAAAGGTAAGAAAAAGATCAAGAATGTAAATTATGAAACAGTTATACCAGATGACTGACAGATGTTTCTTGTCAGTTTCAATCTGGGATGCTAATACATTATTTTATTAGCAAAAAAAAACCTGCAAATAGGTTCGGCAGAAATAGCGGCTTAATGTGCTGCAGAAGATCGAATAAGTTGTTGCAAATTCTGCTTAACTGTTGCTGACAAAAACTCGGGATTGAGCTTCCTTGTCGACAGTATCAATAATACCAGTCTCAAAGTAGAACATTCAAAAGGATTACAATGATTTCAAGTTTTATGCTGCCAATAGAACGGTGGTTCCTACTTTTGGTATCATTCACAGGGCCTTCTATAGTAAGCAAAGGTATTTTGGGTGCTGACTTGGTGGACCTTAAGTACAAAATGGTAATGTGGCTAGAATCACTGAAAAGTAATGTTGTCAGTACTTTATGAAACAACCTAAAATCTTTGGACTTTTTAAGCATGCAAGTAATCCAAACATCACCAACCCCAGTGTTTTCTCAACTAACATCAAGCATGATGTAAAGTACCACATCATTACTAAAGGACAACCTGTAATATCTCGTCCACATCAGCTCGATTCCAAAACACAAGTGATAGCCAACGATGAATTCAAACTCTTACTCAATCCGGTTTAATTTGACTGTCAAATTCTCAGTGGGCTAGTCCCTTACTCTTAGCATCGAAGAAGTATGGCACGCTGGCACCTTATTTTTAAAATTAGTTTTATACCGCACTGGCACAGATAGGTCTTATGGCGACAATGAAAGAGGAAAGATGGATGCAAACTCACAGCTGCGCGCCCCTAACCACCTAGTGTTGGCACCCTTGAGGTGACTTTCGCAGACTCAATGATCTTAATATTTGACATAACGCGTAAATAAGCGTGATCTTACCAACATTTTGCACAGGGAATCATCAAGAAAACTTAATTACACCTTATACTACGGATTTATAAATAAGAACTACAAAATATTTTAGAGACACTTTGGTCTTTCCACTGCAGCCCCTGCTAGACAGCCACTCTTTTTAAGTAGATATCTTGCCAATACTAGGAGAGTTAAAGTAAATCATAGTCATCAGCATCACTAACAACACCACTCCCTTATCCCACATTTGGTAGGGTCAGAGTACATAATGATCTTACTGCATTCCCTACTGCTCTTTGCCACGTCTTTCTGGACTCCCAATGGTCAACAGGCTTCACCGAACAGCACCTCTGGTCTACCTAGACCTCTTCAGTGAGCCATCTTGACTGTGGCATTCTCACCGAATAACATCTCAATACAGAGGGGTCAAGAAAAATGAAAACACTCACAATATAAATGGAAAAAAACGACACCCTTACAATTCTTGAATGGGGGGAAGGTTATTGTGTGTTCAAAGTGACCCCCATTAGCAGCCAAACAACGTCGATGCCGCTGAACTGCTGACTGAACTAGGCTGTCAGTGTTGCCGGTGTGATGGTCGCACAAGACACCTCGATGGTTTCTCGTAGCTCATTCAGTGTAGCTGGCTTCTGTCGATAAACTTCAGTTTACAAGATCCCCCATAGGTAGAAGTCAAGAGGTGTAAGATCTAAAGACTGTGGTGGATATTCAACAGCTCCCCTTCAACCTATCCATCGTCCAGGTAGATTTTCATCCAAGTACGCTCTGACAAATCTGTGGTAGTGAGGCAGAGCACCATCCTTTTGTAGGTAAAATCTTTCATTTCCAAACACCTCTCGGATGGCAGATAAAATCAATGCTTGCAGCATATGAAGATACACCTCATCAGTTACGGTACCTTCAAAAAGAATGGGCCAATCGAACTGCGCGATGACAGAGACCACATCACACATTAACACCGGGTAGATTAACATGTTTGTCCAGGTGAACGTGAGGATTTTCAGGAGCCTAGTACATGCAGCTGTGGCAGTTTACAGTACCGTTCAGTTTGAAATGCGCCATCATCAAACCAGATAACCATTCCTGGAAACCATTCATCCTCGCAAAACATATCTTCAAACCACTCGCAGTACTCCAGCCTTCGATCCAGGTCGTCCTCGTTCATAACGTGCAGCGATCTTGGAATGTACACTCTCCACTTTGCAGCCTTCAGAATTCATCGTGCGGTTAATTGGCGTACCCTGCTTTCACGTGCACCCTGATTCAAAGATTTTTGAGGTGACCTAGTAAAATGTTGCAACACAGCAGCGCTGGAAGCTGGACTTATTGATGTTTTTGGTCAGTCAGACCTTTTCTTATGCACATCCTGAACAGTACTGCCCGCTTCAAATGTGTCCTGAATACAATGGATTGTTATACGTGTTGGTGGCTGAGTTCCAAACACATTATGCCATTGCCATTGTACCTTCATCATGTTTTCATACTTCCAGTACCACTTCAATACGAACCTGCATTGCTCAAATGACAATCTTACTTCATTCATTGCTGCACTATCATCTGCTGGAAAACGTGCGCCAAGATTGTTGTGCCATTCACGTGACCATTATCTGTTGAGAAAACAATGGACTACGCTACCACGCAAGAATTGCAACGATATGTCATTTTGTTCCAAAGATATTAACTATTAAAGAGTGTCTACATTTTTCTGGACTCCCCTATATGGAGCCATTTTCTCGTTTCTTTCTGTTTGACTTCTTCTGACAAATGTTTCTTATATTGGAATCATGCAATGTTCCTTATGATATTTTCAGCCACCTAGATTTTCTTCTCCTCTGACTTTGTTGGGGCCTGTTCATGAATTGAAACCTCACAGAGGCAGTATAGTTTTCATTTCAGTGGTAAGAAGATATACCCATGTCCCCAAACATTTAGTGGATCCTACCTCATATTACATACTCTTCTTTAAAACAAAAATGAGCTCACCCTAAGAAAGTCTCCCGATCGTTGAAGGAGCCAGAACACAGCATACAGCTCGCACAGATGAGTGAGCACCGCTCGCAGTGGATCAGAAATATTCAGCGTTGGAAGAGTATCCACAAACTTCTCCACAATGAAGGCTCGGCAGTGAGCCTGAAACAGAAAACAGCACCAAATATAACATTTTCCAAATGTTATTTGAAAATAACAAACTATTTTGATTCTGGAGACAAGTAAAAAGTATGGGCTTCGTTCGTCGTACAGTACAAGTATGCAGGAAAAAAAGTATCTTCCTTTGACAACCCTGGGCATAGCACATGCTGAACAATCCGACCTCCACCAGACCTGGACATTCTATACACTAATGCAATGCCAAAACTTGTTCTTAAGCTATTGAGAAGTCTCCTTGTCATGGTCTATGGAACATGTCCAGACTAGGTCTTGACTTCTCAACTTCTGTGCCTGGTAGTTTATTGGGTGAAACTGTACTATCCACCAAAATATACATCATATATAAACCTACCTCATATTATTTGTAGGAAAACGATGTGTACATTGTCAAAAAATGTATTTTACTTTTATAGCAAAATAATTTCAAAACATTCACCATTTTTCATTCCACACATGTCAACAGTCGCTCCCATTGGCTGAAAGATTGGCCCTGCTCCCAGAATTCAATACAGATCGGTATGATTATAAACCGCGACAAATGAATAGGCCTGTAAAATGAAGCAACGTGCCCGTTTCCATTGCCAGATAAGCTTTTTATTATACACTTGTAACAATTTAGTCCAATGGATTGTCACTTAGAGGCATTTTGACAACAGTTGGTAGCATAACTAACATATGTGCAAGTTACTAACTAATCAGCTAACAACAAAAGAAATTGCAGTGGTCCCGACCATAATGTGCATGGTACAGTTCTGCTGTTTATGGAAAGGCCCTTAATGTTGCTAAAACACTTCCTAGATTTTGTGATCACTTGATATCTAGAGAATACAGAGTTGGCAAGTAATTGAGTAAATGTAATCGGATTACTTGTAACGATTACATTCTTAGCAATTTTTTACTTATAATCCTTACATTTTACAAACAGTAATGTTTACTTGAAATAAAATTGTAATCACTACTTTCTAGTAATTGATATACGAGGGCCATTCAAAAAGAAACAAAGAAACTTCGAACCTGAGTCAAAGCAACAAAGTCTCCAGTGGAAATATGCAGGGTGAGCATGCTGAGACCCAAAATATCTAAGGTGAGCTAAAGAAGTCATCAACATGACTAGCTCTAGAACAGATGGTTTTATTGCCAGCATGAATGGTCAAACACTGGTGGCCTATTTAGAGGGAAATGATATAATATGAGATGAACTAGATTCTAAAAGTGATTATGACAGTGACATAGTATCAGGAACACCACCGTCAACAGTAACGAAGAGGAAGTCCTTTTCTACACCCAGTACACAAATTCTCTCAGCCTCTGAAAATGACTAGAAACTGTCAAATTGATACCAATTTAGAAGTCATATGGAAGGGTTTTTTTTCTTTTCTGAGCATTTGTTATTAAAGCATGAAGTATTCTTCATAAAATACAGATTCCATTTTTTATGATTATTTTTCTGCCATTAAAAAGCACTCTGCACTTTTAGCCAAAATTTTAGAAAATTATTTGGTACAAAGAGGGTTAAGAAGAAAGCTGAGTTTTCAATAATGCTCCAATATATTTACAATAAATGTGGACATCTAAAAAGCTGTCCAGACAGAACACCCCACTTACCTCAGCACACTGTGCCAGCTCTATGGATGTCATGTTCCACGCATCCTCAGGAGAATATCCTCCCCTCGTCCTCCTCTCTAAGCTTTCTGCAGCTGACTTGATCTTCCTATCAATTGCACACAACAAAGTTATAGTTTGTAATATACATCTCCGTTAACTGACCCTCTGTCAACCAAAATATGTAAATTAATTTTTGTAAACAAAATAAATACTTATGAAGAAATACAATTTATGATTTACAACATATGTACACTCACATTAGAACCAATTTCTAATTTCAGCACTTAATGGACAAATTATAAGAGGAAAGTGGAAGCAATTCTGAAGAAAAGTAGATGACCCAGCCTTGCCTCCACATGGCAGCCGGGTTTACCCCCGTCTCACTGTGACTTGGTCAGCTGTGATTTTGTTGTGCGTGCAATCCATCAGCCAAATGAAAACAACTAAACATTTTTAAAAACCAAATCAAACAAACCCAACCCAAACCAAATCCCATGGCACAACAGCCCTGAAGGACCATGGCCTACCAAGCAACCGCTGCTCAGCCTGAAAGTGCCATGTGGTCAGCACGACAAATCCTCTCGGCCGTTATTCCTGGCTTCCTAAACTGGGGCCACCATCTCACCATCACAAAGCTCCTCAACTGTAATCACGTAGGCTGAGTGGACCTCGTACTAGCTCTCGGATCCAGGTAAAAATCCCCGACCTGGCCAAGAATCGAACCCGGAGCCTCCGGGAAAAAGACAGGTGTGCTACCCCTACACTGTGGGGCCAGCTAACTAAACGTTAACCTGATGCAATTCAGAGAAACAAAATGGATGAATTTTGCAAACCGTTGCATCACATTTAAATGTAGAGATTTCACTGGTTCGGACTGACTTAAAATGAAAGACAAAGAGAACTATTAATGAAGGAATAAATAAATAAATAAATAAATAAATAAATAAATAAATAAATAAATAAATAAATCTTCAGATTTTTAATTCTTATCAAATCACGGAAGAATAGGGTTAAGAAAACTACATCTTACTCTACCCCAGTCTCCTTAATCAGTATTTGGTTGATATGTACACCGAGATAAGAGCAGAAAGATTGAATTTCATTAGACACAACCAAAGAAAACTGCGATGGGAAAATTACTTATACCTGTGGGACGCCATGAACAAAGGAAATGGACATGTTTCTGACCTAGGCAAGAGTGGTGGTGGTGGTGGTGGTGGTGGTGATTATTGTTTTAAGAGGAAGTACAACTAGGCAACCATCCTCTATATAACACTAATCAGAGAGAAAAATGGAAGGGATCCGACACTTCGAAAAATGAAGATATCGGCCAAAGAAAGACAAGGGCCACGAAGGGCGTGAAAATGAAAGACTCCCTAGCCCTCGCAAACCTAATAGCGTCGGGGTCGGAAAAGAACAAGAGTTGACCAAGGGAGGTCGGATAGGATAGATGAAAGGGAGGAGCCTGGCACAAGTACGTGGAAGCAATGCCAGGACTCAGCTAAGGGCCCCGTGGTCGCCAACCCACGCTCCAAAGTTCAGAGCCCTTGGGGCCCCTTTTAGTCGCCTCTTACGACAGGCAGGGGATATCGTGGGTGTTATTGTACCACCCACACCCACAGGGGGAACCTAGGCAAGATGGTTGTGTTACATTGAAATTTTACTAGTGGGCTCCATTACATGCAGGAGCAGACTCAGGGCGCTATGACATATGCAGGCCCTACCTCAGTATGATCGTCCTGGTATATTCACCACATTTACATGTAACCCAAAATGGACCGAGATATAAGAGGTATTAAATGTCAGACAAAAGCCGTAAGATGGACGTGACATTATTGCTTGGGTTTTGCATTTAAAAGTAAAGGATCTATGTTTGGCCTAAGTTATATGTACACTGTGGAGTTTGCTTCATGCCCGCATCTTACTGTGGTTCAAGAACAGAATCACAACAGTGTCATAAGCACTGAGATTCTTGATGCATATTCCACACACAATGTAGAATTCCGTAGCATCAGCTATTGTCACGGCCACCAAATTAGGCGGGTCAGAGAAATTACGCTATTGCCAAGGTTATGTAGCAACTGGCAAAGAAATGTCTAACTGAACACATCACTTCGGAGCGCGAGGCAAGTTGTTCTCTCTCAACCTCCTGATGTTACTTCATACAATGTTTCGAAACAAATTATACTACAAGCTTCAGAAAAGACTGCTGATTTCAGTGGTATAACTATTTTACACATAAACCACTTTAAATAATAATTAAAAATAAAATCTTGAACAAGTAAATTTAAATCCGTAGAATCATGTATTGAAGATTTCAGTAAGCGGCCAAGTTTTTATTTCTTCAGCCAATAAAATTTTGTCTCTGGGAAAAATGTAAAAAAAATCGCCTAACTTATATATTTTATCTGAAACATATTTCCGTGAGTCTTGTAGTTTTCCTGGAAAATTGCCCAGAAAGTGATCATGTAAATGACGCTAGCTGAGCCAGTTCGGGGTGTGCGCGCAAGCACAGGCTGCAGGATGGCCTAAGTACTTTCGGAGTACATATTAATCTGTATGAGTTTTATTACATTATAACCTTAAATATTTGAATAATGTATATTGTACTGAATAATATAGGAAAATAACTACTTTAAAGAAAGGTTTACATTAATTTACAATTAATTAAGAATCGGTTTCTAGCTAAAAGGCAGTCTAAGATTCCTTAGTCACTGTCATCACTCATCTCACTATCAGTCAAGTCGTCATTTACACTGATGATGATTGGCTCCATTCTTTCTTCCCTTATTTCCTTGGCCCAATCATCTGCTTGAAGATTTTCCGCGCTATTGAAGCGCTTTTCCCAGTCTGCAGCAGTCGCACGGTCGATGGCTTCTGACGTGAGTTTTTCTACGTTCTTTATTTTGAATGTTTTGTTCCTCTCTGCCACTTCTCTCTCGACTTGAGTCCAAATTATTTCAATTGCGTTGTACTGGCAGTGGTAGGGTGGCAACCTTACTACATCATGGCCCCAAGAGGGAGCTAATTTATCAAGTTCTCCTTGAAGATGAATGTATTTTATGGTTGGGTGAATATTTCGCTTCATTAACACATCTCTGGGCTGAACGAAGGCTAAAATTAAACATTTTGCAGTCAATTCTTGATTTTTATTGAAGTTCATGGTCTGCAAAATATTTGAGTCGGCCAACTTCTGCACGTATTGCAATACATTCACAATTACGGATGTTGTCTGGCTGGCTAAATCCTTCTTCTTAAGCCCTTCCAACCGATGACGCTTCAGAGGAGTTTGTTGTTCGTTTCTCGCACTTACTTCGTCCTTTTCAGATAACAGACCCGAAAAACACCAGGCTGAACACATTTACTATCCACCTTTAACTGCACTTACGGTGCGAGCTCAACAGATGCATGACAGGGAATGACTCGGTAAGGTGGCCTGGAGCGGATGGGCTTCAACTAGACAGCACTGCACGATCAGCGTTGCCAATCTGTGCTTGGAGGTAAGCGACTCTCGACCATCTGTCGCTTCGCCGTTCCCATATCTGACAACAGCGCAGTTTTCCTCACCCGCCTAATTTGGTGGCCACGACAATAGTTAGCACGTTTATGATCAGTTATTCTTAGGCGGAGCGCACACTTATTGGACAAGGGACACGACACATGGGATGCAACAAAAAGGAAATGTTCCAAGTGGATGCAGCACGTGCAATCAAGAGGAAGCCCGCACACTTATTGGTCAAGGGCATGGACTATCCCATGTGTCAGCGGGCACATACTGTCGAGGTACTGCCTGTTGCACTTCGTAGGACATGTCCCATCACTTCGCGCGTGAGTTACGTATAGTGATTTAAGTATGTGGAACTCAACAGAGGCAATTACTATAAATTTTATAGCGGAAGTGGACAAGTATGAAGTGCTGTATAATTACAGATTAAAGGATTACTCAAATAGGTCCATGTGTGAAAATATCTGGCGAGAACTAGGAGAAGCTTTCAGCATGAGTATTATCAATAATCTTTCAGCAAACAGAATAGGATTCCTGAATTTGGTATAATTTTTTCTAAATTAGTGGCTTTACCATATGTAGTAACTCTTGAAACGTCTCCCAGTTCATTCTATAAAATGTATGAAATTGTGAAGGATCTTAATTTTCTTAAGTTTCTTAGCCAACATGAAAGCACCATTTTCTTGGCAGTCCACATTATATGAGTTGACCCAAAATCTCCTTTTTCTTCTAGTCCTCCATTTTCTTCATAATTCCCGAAGTACTGTACCAACAAGCCTTCCAAATCACTAGAGGACATCTTAAGTAATGACCCACAGATGTGCATGTACGTGGCCCATGGGACACGGAACAGGATAAGTTACTTCAGTTGTGTCTCCTGTCCCATGTCGCATGTCCAAGAAGTGTACGCTCTTAGATTAAAAAGAATTATTACGAAGTAGTTTACATTTTCTGGCTATCAATTTTGTTTATTTACTTAGATCTATTATTTGTCCTGTGTGTTTGTGTTTTATATTTTATTTCTTATCTCAGCCATTTTCTCTACTTCTACATACGTCCTATAACCAAGAATATCTTTTCTGCCCAGAAAATGTATGTACATACGTACTTACGTACGTATATCCCTAGTGCCGCTTCCTGATACAGGGTCAGGGATTAAAGAAACGTCCCATACATGACCTCACATAAAGATGACCCTGAATTTTTGGAAAGTACTCACAAGAAAAATTAAATAATGAATTTAATTACACGTTCAAGCTTTCCTATAACAAAGACACCGTATTTAGGCGAATAATCCCCGCATTTTATTTTTTTTAATTGAGACACGAAATTGGGGTGTGGGTTGTATTTGCATTAAGGTTGGCAACAAGCTCTAGGTTCACCAGGTTTTCTTAATTACAAGTTGGTGGTTAATTCGAAATCCGATTTCTGCGTTCCTAAGACGGTTTTACTGCATCGCAAAACTAACGTCCAAATTCGCCAGTGTGTCTTTTTCAAGTGTTTACATTGCACGGAAAGAATTATCCACCACCGGTCGTGTTACTATCCACATAAAAAGAGAATGCGTGTGAGAAGTGTTTTAGACATCGAGTGTGACAAATTTGTAAGTCATTTAGGAGAGGATTCTAGTGATGCAAGAGATAACGAATCTTCCGATCAACAGGGAATTGAGTCTATTGCAAGTTCAGATTAATTAAATATCTGTCATGTAAGTAAACGTACTACCTAATTTTCATGGCAAATATATTTCATAGCAGTGATAATGTATTTTATCATCTCAGCCAAAGCTGCTATAACCCTAAATTTACATGTTCATATTTGCGGAGTAATATGAAATATTTGTTTATGCCTATGTTAATCTTTTGATGAAAGGAATTTTAGTTCATTTAATTTTATTTTTTTTCAAAATGAGCCTTCCTAAAATTAGGGTGCGGGGATTATTCGCGTAAATACGGTAATTTTGTGGGCCCAAAAGTAAATCTACAAACAATAGTTTAATATATAGTGGACTTTCCTCACTTTTATTGCATAATACGACCAATTTATCAGCATAATCTGCTGGCTGTGCAATAGTAACGCATCATAAATACAGTCCCACACGAGGTATGCATTAAATTAATAGTCATTCTGATAACTTTGCGAATGATGGGATTATTCTGATATTGTTTCCCCTGCACAAATTCTGTAACAAGGCTATCAAGTTCATTTCAATTTCCTGTCCTAGGTCCTCTGAACACTTTTCTAGAACTGCCAACATTCTTAACCTTTTCTTCATCTTTCCAGAAACATCATATGTTTCATTCGAAAACACTAAAATTTCTCACAGCCTGGACATAAAACAATTTGAAGTTTTATAACTTTCTCTCTCCTTCACTGAAGTGAAGTGGCAAAGCCACTCACCTATGCTTACAATCCACTGTGGTGGGAATAATGACGCAATCACGTCAAGCAACAATATAGTATATAACAAGCCAAAAATTGGGGGCGGGGGGGGAAATGGTCACATCTTGAGAAATTATGTTTTATTTGTGACCTCGAGCTTGGCTGTAATGTGCGTGGTGACTCATAATACAAAAACCAGTACAGTAGAGGAAAGATACAAACATACCTTCATGAAAATCAGTTATTTCAAAATGTTACGTTGTGCATTAAAGACGGCTATGGTTTTATTTTAACATAAAGCATAGTCATATGTTGGGGCCAAATAAGGTATGTTGCTTATTTACAAAAGTTAATACCAAATACCAGTATATAGATTTACAAGCACAACTGAGACTGCAGTAACCAAGAGCAAACAGAATATAAGAGGATCTTTCATTTTCAGCCTTTCGTAGCCCTTTCTAATTTTTAGCAGATTTCTTCTTCCTCTTCCTCCTACAATTAGACTAGGGGTGGCGTGCACCAACCAAGAGTAAGTTCTACTTCCGTAGTAAAGTACTCTTGAAGTCAGCATTCGGCGACTTCCACACGAGAGTAAATTACTTCCGAAGTATTTTAGTCCTTTCAGATACTCCTGGACTAAATTACTACAAGAGTAAAATGTTGAAGAGCACCATCTTGTAGTATATTACTAAAGAAGTAAATAACGTACGAATATAGGTTAGAATTTACTCTCACGTCGTGCATGGAGTAAGCTAAGTTTAGACTTGTTGACTAATGATAATATCGTGCTGTATATGAGAGGAAAGACGTTTCAAACGTGTTTATGGATTACTTAAATTATATTGGCGATCTCGACGCAGTAAACGATGGGAAATGTAATAGTGCGTAGGCCTACAGTGCGTGAAAGGCGATAGCCGTGTAATGTGAACACGGCGAGTTTCATGAACGTTTTTGGTCTTAGGAAGGAATCCTTTACTTTCCTTCTAAATCTACTTGGAGATCACTTACAGCTGAATTCTTGTCTTAATTTTGTTGTATATCTAAAATTACAGTTGCTGTGTGCCCTACGAGTGTTTCGTACCGTAACATTTCAGTACAGTTGCCGGTGATCTAATTAACGTTTACCGCACAACTGCTAGCCGTATCTTTCATTGCGTGGTTAAAGCAGTAGTTGAGGCTAAGAGGGAGGTACGCCTGCAAACGATGATGATCGTTCGGAAAATAAAAGGATATTCTTCACATTGGCAGGTTTCCACACGTCATGGGTGCAATTGACTGTGACTGCGCGCATATTCCCATTTATTGCCCTCTCGGTGACAACAGTGAACTTTCAGAAATCGGAAGATTTTTTTTTTTCAATTTGCTTAACGTCGCACCGGCACAGATAGGTCTTAAGGCAACGATAGGGCAGGAAAGCCCTAGGGATTGGGAAGCGACCGTGGCCTTAAGGTAGGGCCTACCTGCCTGGTGTGAAAATGGGAAAATTTCGCTGTGGATGTAGGCCATCTGTATGAAGAAACCGCCATCAGTTTTAATTTTTCCCGCGTGTCAATGACTTTCTGCTTTGCTTCCGTCTTTGCTTTAAAGTCCTTCTACAGAATCTTAACTTGCTTTTCACTGCGTTTTCCGTCACTCGAAGATTTGAATTCTTTCGCCACAACTTTCCATGAATTTCCTTTCTTATCCAGCATCTTTATGTTGTGTTTCTTACACCTTATATCCTTTGCATAGATGGTCATTATCTCTATTAACAAGCATTTATCTTTTTCGCTTACGTTTTTCCCCCCGTTTCCTATCGCACATAACCTTATCTATTTGGATTTCTTTAAAGAAGATACACGAACACAGCACTACTCCACGAGTAACGAACGCTACTTCTGTAGTAGTAACTAAAAGAGTAAATTGTACTTCAACTCTCCGACGTTACTTCCGGAGTAAATAACTCCCGTAGTAATTTACTTCTGTAGTATGGACTTCTTTAGTAAACGCTACTTCCGTAGTAATTTACTCCAAGATGGTGCACGCCACCCTAGGGCTCGGAATTCTATAACCTAAAAACTCCGGAAATATGTAGGCACTTATGCCCTAAACAAAATACCACAAAATAAAACATAAAAGTGTGGAAATATGACCCTAAAGAAATTAGTGTCAAAAAGTTACTTAGAAGAGACTTGCATCATTCATCATTGTATAAATTTATGTGAATATTAACTCCCTGTTCTTGACCACAGCGGAGTTCACCCCATTAAATAAAAAAATAAAAATAAAAAATAAAAAATAAAAAAATTTAAAAAAACACTGAATACAATTACCCACGAAAATGAACTTCACTGTACAGAAGATCAAAGAGCACCTGTCCTCTACACAACTATGGCAATGCCTTTGCAGATATACGAAGAGTTATACAGCAGCGTTGGAACTACATAATGGTCACATTCATATTTTAACAACCTACTGCTCGCGAACTTCATTTAAGCACAAAATATTTCTAAGGAAAGGAAATCGAAAATAAACATCATAGCTATATCAGACTTACCCAGCAGCCACTTCCTTGTACGCCCTGACAATGCCTGACAGGGACGCCTCCCATTTCTGCGTCTGCTTGTACAAGGATTCAGTCTGAAGATAACTGACTGTGGGTGTCATTTGCTGGCCAGTGACTGCCTGCTGCCATGCCTTCATCAGGAACCTGAAAGTACAATGTTGTGAGAAACCTGGGTGGAACTGTTCATATAATCCTTCTGCCTCAATTTCAGTGACCAGTAACTGGGGAGAGAGAAGTCATTTTCATTACTAAAAGAAGCAGTTACTTGTTATTAACATAAAATACTGATGATATTCCAAACAAGAAAATATTGCAAAACAGAAAGAAAAATTACACCATCTGCTGTGTGAATGATACTGATTCTTGCTGACAATTTAGAAGACATTCAATTTCATCAATTAACTAAGCAACAAGTTTGGCCTTGAAAAAACATTCAGAAAACAAAATTGGTGGTACAGTGGAACCTCAATTCTCCGTTTTTGGAGGGACCACGGAAAAAAAACGTACAACACAGGAAAACAGAAAATCCAGGAATGAATGAACCATCAACAATTTGGCTAAACATCACAAAAATGAAATATGTATACTTATAATCTTACAAACGCCTCTAAACTAAACCAACTACAGCCCCAATGGGCCTTCCGCCTACCAAGCGACCGCCCTCGGTCCGAAGACCTGCAGATTACGAGGTGACGTATGGTCAGTGTGACGAATCCTCTCAGCCGTATTCCTGGCTCTCTAGACCGGGGCCGCCATATCACTATTAAATAGCTCCTCAATTACAGGTAATCGTAGAATGACTGAACCTGGAACCAGCCCTCATATCCAGGTAAAAATGCCTGACCTGGCCAGTAATCAAACCCGGGTCCTCCAGGTGAGAGGCAGACAAGTTAGACCGCGGGGCTGGCTTCAGAAGTTAATTACCGGTACGCGACTTAAAAATCTCGAAACTTTACATTCAGTTTTACTGGGGAAACTTCGTCAGTTTCCTCTGAAAACTTAGTCATATTCCTATAAAAACTTCTTTCAGTTCAGCAACTTTGATCAGCCAAACTCTTTGGAAAGTCTAATACCCGTAACGCCAAGCCGAACAACAATTGACCACAAGTAGTTTTTCATTCTCTACTCTAATAAAATAAAGCGCATTAGATACAAAAGCGTCCAACATGTTGGCAAAATCCTTTTTTTTTTTTTAATCTTCCAATGTAATTTGGTCATCGGTATATGTTCCTAATCAGTTTATGGAAATCTTGTACCGTGTAAATTAGGCCTACATCGACTTTTAAAGTAACAATCCTCAAGTTCTCGAATACATTATATTTAGTTCTGCCCATCACTAATCACAATCATATTGAAAAGAGAAAAAATATCATTAACACTTCCGAAATTATAATTATTATTAGCAACCTGCAGCTCAGCTGGAGAGCGCATTCGCTGTACAAGTTGGTACGAGTGCAAAATGATACAAAGTTTTTAAATGTACCGTGCGTAAATAAAACGACTGCAGCTTTTATAACATTTTAACACAAAAACATGAAATTCCCAATCTTATATTAGGACGAAAACAGTAATAGGCATTCCCGAAACGTCCCAATGCTTTATGTATGTAAGGTGCAACATCTGTTCTGGTCTTGATAACATAATCGTATTGATTATTTTCACCATGTTGGTTATTTCTGTCCATATTGACTTATATTCAAATTTCTATAAAATACTTTCCCGCCTTGTCAATACTTTACATATTTTATTATACCTAATTCCCATACATGTTTCGAGAGCCAATTACTCTCTTCCTCAGCTATGCCAAAACATCAATAATCTTTGGACTTGATACATTGTAACAGATATACTTAACAATTGTTAAAATATTTCTTTGTGTTTCAACTTACTTACTTACTATGTCAATTTATTACAGACTTTAAATAGAAATTTTCAAATCATAAAATGGATATCTATTAAATTAGTAAACTATATGCTAAAAAAATTTAATCTGCTCTGCCCTTTGAACTTACGTCCTTATTACATCTAAAAAGAACTAAAATGTTTCTTTGTGTCTAAGTTTACATTTACTTTGTCATTTAATAAAAACACTTGAAATAGATTGTTTTAAATAAATAAATAAATAACACCTATTAAGTCAGTCACTCTGTTGAACTTAAAATATTTCTGCTCTCTTCCTGAAACTTTTTCTGTAAGTTAGCTATATTTCTGAGACCTCTCATATAATTCGGAAATTTCTAGTCTTAATCGTGTCCAACCATGTCAGTCGTCTTAATCGTCCAATTCTTCAGTTTCAACTAAATTTTCCACAAATTCAAATGGCATAACACTGGTCTGAACCAAACAATATGTACGCAAATTGGATTACAATATTCGCATTTACAGAATACGGTTCAGGTAGCCATTTTCCATACATGTATGCAATTGGTCGAGCTGGATATCGATTTCAAAGTAACCAACACGTAAGAAGTAACACTATTGGCTGGGTAGGAACGCCACACTCGATCACTCAAGTTGGTCGAAGTTTTGTTCGATTCAAAATGGCAGCAAAGTCATCCCTGCCAGTCGCACATGGTCGAAAGTAACCTCCAATTCAATGTCAAGGAGTGTGACCAGAGAATAATGTTTAATCACCCCCGGCTCCGAAATAAAAGGCTTCTACTAACATTTGTTTTAGAAAGTGTGATCTGTAATAATACTTTGATATTTTTTATTGGCTCCCGTGCACGTGTGTTCATATTTGTTTGGTGTTTTTCATAACTTTCAGTGCACTTGTTATTTTATAAGCCCCAGTGGAAAAGGTTTTCATATCTGTTCTCTTGTGTTTTTCAGACCTTTTAATAATACTTTCTTCTCATCTTTAGATATGATACAGTTCACACTGTACCCGCGAATACACAAAGTAAAATGCCCTCATGTCGGAAAAAGACATATTTAGTGTTTCTATATCCCTATTGGATAGTTTTTATTCATACCTATATTCAGTAGTACGTTTTCTCGCTTAATACGTTCTTTTTTGTTGCGCCTGCAGATATGTCCTAACCAGAATTTACGGTACATCACCAATGTCATAAAAGAATACTAAAACTACACTTATTTATTATTATTTAGCATATGACATTAAAAATAAAAACACACAATTTATCATTCATAAAATAAACACACTCGTAAGTTCAATAGTAAATTTTAGAAATAGTCCAATCTATATGGCAGCAAAGTTTGTACAGATTTTTTTAAAGAAACATTTTAAGTTTACTTCGACAACAGTACTCAAGACTACTTTGAATATTCATTTGTCTGGGAGTGTTCCGAAGAAAATCACAGACTTTGTCAAAAATAAAGTCGAGGACATAATGTACCGGTAAAGGGTAAAATTTGAGATGCTGAAAACTTCTTGCAAGTACCTGTACTTTATATCATTACTTCATGTATACATATCTACCCTAATTTTCCTCTCATTTAATAAATACAGTATTAAGGTTTTTTAAATGTGTAAATTCATGTTGAAATAATGTAGATTCTTCAACAAGTTCAGCAATGGGCGAGTTCTTAAGAATCAACTTATTTCAGTATAACAAAATTCCACTATAACAAATTAATTTCTGAGGTCCCCAAAATTTTATTATACTGGTATTTTACTGTACTGATAATACAACATGATGTTACAAAAATAATTATAATTTACTTATATAGGGCCGATTGCAGAAACGGTATTTAGACGATGTCTACGGTTAAACAATGCCCAAGTATGGCTGCCGCATTGCAGAGATGTTATTTATCACTTAGACACTGTCTAAAATCGATGTTCAACCGGTCATGTTTAAACACTGCCGAGAGCACTGTTTAACCTCAAATGAGAGGAGTGAATCACAATCAGAGGTTATGTACCATGAAATATGTAATTTGTATTATCATGTTGAGACGATTCCGGGAAGAAAGGTTAGTCCGACAGCCTCTCTGTGGGTCGCCCGCTGCTAAATCGCAGCAATATGTTTGACATGCATGGGGAGATAATCATAAAATAAGGTTTCGCTTTACAAGAGACTTGTTTCTTGAGACTGACAAAGTGACAGTCCGGTAACTGTCAACCTGAATACAATTCTAGGCAATCGATATATTTTATTACATACATGAGGGTAATTTCCATCGAATTACAGGTCACTTCGAGTACATACATATCACAATTACATGTCCCGATCGTCTGAGGGCTGTCACATACACCAACCGAGAGAGATTCACTTATATTTACTGCCAAGTAAACACACATAATAGTGAAAACTAAAAAGTTGGTTGTATGGGATTTTTATATATATAATCGCATAGGTTTTCGGCAACTATCAGATAGGAAAAGGCAACTGGTGGTGATTATCGTTTAAAGAGGACTGGGGAAGAAGAGCCGTGGCCATAATAACAGCCCTAGTTTTTGCCTGGTGTAAAAATAGGGAAACTGCGGAAAACAATCTTCACGGCTGCCGATGATGCGTTTCGAATCTACGATCTCCAGAATGCAAGCTACAACTATATGGCCCGTACAACACACACTGTTACACATTACTATTGCTTCATCTTCAGTTCATCAAAGCTACCGTATTTATGAGTAGATTACACTCACTGTAACAACGCCATAATGAAAGCTACACTTCCCTGTACGGTGGCGTGACGCTTTAGTGTCGATAATATTATGAGATTTAATTTCCACTGAAAGCGATACTCTTATCTGTGGGCAAGTCATGCTCAGCCATATATGAGTAATGTTTTGGAAGACAAACAGCTGACTGGCGTTCGGCGCGCGCACCGACGAATTTCATTGGTTGCGACAAGCAAAGAGTTGCATGAAAGATACTTATGTCTCCATTTTCAAACCAAAATTGAAACTTTAAGGGATGTCTAGTTAAACATCGACTGAACATTGTTTATGCAATGGAAGATCGTGAATGATTTAGACGTCGTTTAGGTAGACGATGTCTAAGGCTTAAAACTAGTCATCGTTTCTGCAGTCGGCCCATAATGTCCAGTTAGGTTGTGGCTGTGAGTACCCCAGCCAGTGAAATGTCTTGCTGTTTGCTTGTACCTCTGGGGAAGCCAGTTGCTCTGTGAATGTCGCAGCGGTTACAATGGTTGAGGTAATCCGTGCTTATTGTTATTTTTCCGGCGCATGGGATATTATCAATCCACACCTCAAGGGTTTATGTAAGTTTTCACCCTGTTTTCAATGTTCCAGTGAATTATAGCTGCTTCAAAGAATTTTGTTAGAGAAAATGACCGGCATTAGCCGAGTGGGCCAGCGACATTCTCGACAATGAAGAGAGCGAGTTCAGTGGTGAAAAGGAGAGTGTGTTGAACGTGATTTTCACAGCCAGCATGATAGTGCATCAGAACAAAGACTCTCTGATGATGATGAACATCCTGCTCAAGAGATTCATGTACCCAAGAGATTACATTCGCCAATAGTCATATCTTCATCAAGTGTAGTAAGCACATCAGATGCAGGAGAACAACAACCCACACCTAAGAAGACAAAATATAACAAACTGCCAACTGAGTTAAGGAGTATTAAAAACATTCTCTATTTAAGAAAAGAAGTCTGTTTTTAAATATGTTTTACAAAAATATAAAAAATATATAGGAATGTATTAATTATTATTGCCACAGTTAAATATAATTGTTAATTATCTCCAGTGTACTGCCAACATTGTTGTGATCAACGTATATTATATTATGAATATTAAACATTTTTACTGTTATTTGTAAACCCAAAACTGTAAAGGGCAGTCCCTTGTTTGTGCTAATAGCTCATTGGGACAACACTCAGAATAAATCAATTAAAAGAGCTGCTTTGGAAAGAACAAATTCAAATGGTCCTTTGCAGCACGAGCTGTTAATGTTCGGACCAAAGCTCACAACTTAATATCACATTTTCCAGGGATCACAGGACCCACAAAGCAGCTTGGAAAATATTGCACACAATAGTCTGCATCGGAACTGCTTTTCACCAAAGAAATTACGGCTGAAGTAGCACTGAGAACAAATGAGAAGCTTGCATTTATCGGAGAGAAGTTGGCCGACAAAAACAGTCAATTACAGAGATCTGTGGAATGAGGAATAGAAGGACTTTTTCAGACTCCTAATGCTTACTGCGGTCTTCAAATCCAACAGTGAAGACCTAGGTGCTCTGTTTTTAACAAACAGAACCAGTCGAGACATCTTCCATTGCGTAATATCACTGAAGCGCTTATCAGTCATTTTAGTGTGCCTCCGCTTTTAAACTCTCCTGACAGGGCTGAGAGAAGTAAAGATGATCCAAGAATTCTGGCTGCCAGGAATTATTGTATAGGAGAGTACGCATGCTGGTTGGGTTCAGAGGCAAGAGCAAGCCTTGTAAATATGGTTTGAAGGTAATGGTCCTAAATGATGCTAAGACTCATTACTCGGGAAGAAACACCCTCTCTACAGACGAGAAGAACGCAAGCTGTTCTGCAACTTTCAAAACCCATCGCTGAGACAAACTAGAAAGGTAACTGGAATTTCGTAACTGGGGCTGGGACAAACTAAAAAGGTAACGAACATTGTTTCGTATATTATGAACAGATGCTCCATCGTGTTGAAAGTTGCAATCGTCATCCCCGAACTGCTCTTCAACAGTGGGAAGCAAGAAGGTGCTTAAAACATCAATGTAGGCCTGTGCTGTGATAGTGCCACGCAAAACAACAAGGGTTGCAATCCCCCTCCATGAAAAACACGACCACACCATAACACCACCGCCTCCGCATTTTACTGTTGGCACTACACACGCTGGCAGATGATGTTCACCAGGCATTCACCATACTCACACCCTGCCATCGGATCGCCACATTGTGTACCGTGATTCGTCACTCCACACAACATTTTTCCACTGCACATTTTTCCACTGCACAATCGTCCAATGTTTATGCTCCTTACACCAAGCGTGCCGTCGTTTGGTACTGACCTACGTGATGTGTGGCTTATGGGCAGCCGCTCGACCATGAAATCCAAGTTTTCTCCCCTCCCGCCGAACTGTCATAGTACTTGGAATGGATCCTGATGCAGTTTGGAATTTCTGTGTGATGGTCTGGATAGATGCCTGCCTATTACACCTGACGACCCTCTTCAATTGTTGGCAGTCTCTGTCAGTCAACAGACGAGGTCGGCCTGGACGCTTTCATACTGTACATGTCCCTTCACTTTTCCACTTCACTATCACATCAGAAACAGTGGACCTAGGAATGTTTAGGAGTGTGGAAATCTTGCGTACAGACTTCTGACACAAGTGACACCCAATCATCTGATCACGTTCGAAGTCCGTGAGTTTCGCGGAGTGCCCCATTCTGCTCTCTCACGATGTCTAATGACTACTGAGGTCGCTGCTATGGAGTACCTGGCAGTAGGTGGCAGCACAATGCACCTAAGATGAAAAAAGTATGTTTTTGGGGGTGTCCGGATACTTTTGATCACATAGTGTATGTGAGAGACTCTTGTGGAGACCTGGTGTCCAGAGTCTAGGTGTAGAGTGAGAGAGAGAGAGAGAGAGAGAACACAAGTTGCAACGTCCTGAACTTACATCACGAGTTGGTATTTATAGTTTGGCAGGACACAAATATATGGCAGAATTATGCTGCTTTATACCCTTCCTTCAATGTCTTTGGAAAGATATTGGTCTGGTGGTGGCTTGAGAAGCATTGTGATCATGTACAGAAAGAATGGGGATGACACTGCTAATGGAAAATTGCAACATATGATGGAGTATATTATTAGTACAGTAGAAGTCTGCTATAGCGAGTATGGCATTTAATGAGAACCCCGTTATACAGACAATATTTTGCTGTCCCTTCAAAATTCTTATATTAAACTGTGTATTTTCCTTTGGTTACAGCGAGAGCCCTATAACTGACGCGTCCATTATTATGAACGATTAAGCGTGCGCGACTTCTTACGTCACCAATATGTATGCACTCCAGCGATTATGTTACATGCAATCGATTATCTTCTGTATCGTTTCCTTGCTATGTCCACTAGCGAGTTCTCTCGTCGACATTCGAAGGCGATGTAGGATTCGATTAGTAATATCCGTTGACTGCTGTTCCGTAAAGAAAATTCAAAATTAAAGAGAGCATATTTTCGTAATAAATGCGTAAATAACATGTCCAATAACAGTTCTTAACTCGTTAAAAATAAAGGCTGACTAAACGATCGCTTAATTTTAATGCTAAATACTGCCATTAAGTAAAAATGGGATACACCTTGAGATATGGTAGAGTGCATAATTGATTTGAGAGGTTAGTTTATATTTTATCACGTCTGGTTAAATTACGGAAAGGTTACCATCATGTAAATTTATTGCAAGAAGGTTATCATTTCCCTAGTGGCGCTTGAAGTATGTTTTCATCATGTGTATAATACGGTTACTATAAGTTAGGATAGGTGATGCTATCTATGGTACGGTATAGTTTTTTCACTATGTGCATTTGCGAGCTCTCTCGTCGACATTCGAAGGCAATGTTAGAGTCTATTAGTAATACACGACGACTGCTGTTCTCTAAAGAAAATTCGAAATGAAAGAGGATAAAAAGTTTTTGTAATAAATGCGTAAATAACGTGGCCAATAGCAGTTGTTAACTCGTTAAAAATAACGGCTGAAATAAACGATCTCTTAATTTTAATGTTATATACTGAAATTAAGAAAGAATGTGATACACCTCGAGATATGCCAGAGTACATCACTGATTTCAGAAGATAGTTCATATTTTCTCGCGTCTAGTTAAATTTTGTAAAGGCTATTCACATGTAAATTTTTAGCGAGGATAACTCATTTCTCTACATGCGCTTCAAATATGTTTTATGACACACATAGGCCTACGGTTAGGTTAGGTTACACCATTTGAAGAAGAAAATTCTGGAGTGATACCGTATTTCTCCAAATCCAAGATGAAGTTTTTTTCCTCAGAATCTCGTGCAAAAAATCGAGCGTTGTCTTGCATTCGCGGCCTAACAGTAATGAATACCACTGGCAACTACCACGGTAACCACGCTGCTTCTTTTCACCCCCGCACGCGCACACACACACAAAATTCGTTGACAATGAACGACCGCCTCTTTATTGTACATCGCTAGCCGTGAGAACCGGTGTGGAACGTCACTGTATCTCAGGAAATAGTGAAGATAGTCTGACATTCTGTTAGCCTCTACAAAAATGTTTCTCAAATCGGCGGAATAGTATCAAAACATGCGAGCCTTCAAATTCTTAGAAAGGCCACGACTACTCAGTGGTACAGTTATAACGCATCTACTGTACCTGACTCTTAGCAAAATTAATTTTACTGACAACAGGAATATTTTCGTGATGGATAGTTGTAAAGATACGTGGAATAGATATTGCCGGCAAATTTTCAACAGGATATTATGATGCCAATTTTAAGTTAATGGTTATTAAACACTCGGAAATGTAGAATAATTGTGCACCCACAAGAAAATATGGCATAGGCCTAAACAAAGCCAATATTTGGCATCAGCGTGAAGACAAAGATAGCTAAAAAAAATGTGCACTGTACAAAAAATGCATTCAGTGGTCTGCAACAGACGCTTGTGAGGTATGTGCACGAAAAACGCAAGAGCGGAATGGCCATACCGTGCCGCAATAAACTCGTTCGTTGACCTTCAACGTCCGCGATTAGGCCTATACATCGTTAGCCGCTGAAGTTGGCCGAACCCGGCAAGCGAGACGTGCGTGTAGAGGTAGCCGGTTATATCTGTGGCTTGATTCTAAAAGGGCCAATGTCATTTTTTATCGAAATTGAGATATTAACTGATACAAACGCGTTTTATCCTGGCTCACAACATGTTAAAAGGGCCAATGTCTCTGTTAAGTACTAAACGAACAGTTAACGTTTAATTAAATAAGCCCTTGCCAACAATGTTAGATTACCAATAAAGATTGGAGACCTGGCAATTTTTAAAGAATACGATAGAAAAAATTAGCGTTTAATAAGGTGACTTCCACAAAGAAAGTTTAAAGTTATTTAAAGTTAGTTGTTGAAAAAAATAATTGGAAAACTATAAGCAAAACTTCAAATGCTCATAGCTCAAAAACAGGTTTTTTTGACATGACATTGGCCCTTTTAGAACCAAGCCACAGATATCTGATGCTGAGTAAAAGTACCGTAACAGTTTTATAGACAGTAAGAATATTTTCCTGATGGATCGCCGTATTGTAGAGACGCGTGGAATAGGTATTGCCGGCAAATTTTCAACGGGTTCTCTTCGGTATTATGATGCCAATTTTAAGTTAATGGTCATTAAACCCGCGGAAATAAAGCCGCAAAAAATGCGTCATAATGAAAACTAATGTTCGGCGTCTAAAAATAGTCTAAAAATGTGTAGTGTACATCAAAGGCATTCTTATGATTTTACAAAGCACTTTTTGAGTCTGATTTAAAGTTTTTGAAGGAAAAAGTGGGGTTTGTCTTGGATTCAGAGAAATACAGTACTGTAATTATTTCAGAATGAAATTAAACACACACACTTTCACGTAGTGTCGGATTAAAAAAAATAACAAACAAGTAAGCCGTAGTGTGGATATCATCTGCGGAAACGCAAGTTTTGAACAAACTGATTGCCATTTCATACCGATTTCAATGTGTATGGGGGTTTTTCCGAATTTTATACAAAATTTGGTTATAACAACAATCCACTATGGCGAGTAAATATTCCGCTGTTGTGAATTCTCGCTATAACGGACTTCTACTAAATTTCATTTTTAGATTTTAGAGGAAGGTGGAGTCCTTTCAAATGATGAGCTGTCCCTGTCTGATATATAATTTAGCGATGTGGCTGCAAAATTAGTGTTTACAACGAGCTTGACCAAGATATATTTATGGCGTGTGGCCTCCGAAGTGGCCTGGTGCAGGTCTTTCGAATTGACACCGTACAGGCGACCTGCACGTCTATGAGGATGGAGCCCTACCTATGATGAATTCCAATGACGAAGACGTCACACACACCCAGCCCCCGAGCCACTGGAATTAACCAATGAAGGATCCGGCCAGGAATCAAACCCGGGACCCTCTGGACCAAAGGTCAGCACGCTAACCATTTAGCCGTGGAGCCAGACTGCTTGACCAAGATTAAATCAAATCAAATCAAATCAAATCAAAATCTCTTTATTTGCAAATGAGGTGTCTACCTCGGTGGCAAATGGTACACTAAAATACATTATTGTCAAGCACTAAATATTAAATTAACAAGAGAAGAAAATTTTTCTATAATACAGTATTATACAATTTACGCTAACAATATTTTCCATTACACACACAGCTCATCCTTAATAAATTTATATTGTTTACAAAATTCTACTTATAATATCTCCTGTACTACTTACAAATATAGTCAACTGATATACAGTATGTGGAATTACTTCAAATGATACTATACAACTGGTATAAGATTAATATTTGCATCGCATTTATTTACTTATTTACTTTTTTTTTTTTTTACCCGTTCTGGAACCTAAGTAGCATAACGACCTGCTGCGTCTTAACCAGAGCCCCTTTTGCCACCACTTTTCAGAGTTATTTATTGAAAAATCCTACACCTCAGACTAAGTGACAGTACCTATGATGAGCCTTGGCTATATGTAAAACACCCACCTAGCAGTCTGGAGGAGAAGCACTGTGTTCTCACCCTCGTACGTGCAGGCTGCAGTCACGAGGCCATAGGTTGCTGGCAAGTTGCTGCAGGTCATGTAGCCATGTCCACCACAAGCTAGTCGGCAGGTTTCTACGCCACTTGCAGCATCTGCTGTGCTCACCGCCTTCAGACAGCAGGAGATGGCATGGAGCTGGAACAGAGACAGTCTGAGCCATGTCATATGGCAAAAGAAAATTTCAACATGGACACATTTTTATAGTTGATAAATGTGTTACAGAAATGAGCTGACAGGTTAATTATTTTAATGTAATTTGAAAAAACACATCATTTCATTTACTAGTAACAATTTCATGTGGCTATTTCTATGATACAGATGTTAATTCCCATAGGGAACCTGAAATATTTGTCCCTAATGAGTAAATTTATAATACCAATATAAATGGTCCGTTATTGGACATTATAAATTTTCCAGCTAACTCATTCCTGGTTGCCAGCGTTTCACCCCAGTGTGCTAAGTTGGACTCATCAGTTGGTAAATGGCACACCCACCAAGACGCATGACTAGTGCATACCGCGGAGGCCACTGCATAGGCTACTTGGAGCCACCGGCAGTGTCAATGCACTGTGAGAGACTTTGTCTCATTACCAAAAATTGATGCCTGCCTGGCCATCAGATGATATAGATGTTGATTCCCATAGAGAACCTGAAATATTTGTCCCGAATGAGTAAATTTATAATACCATTTATAATAAATAATAATAATAATAATAATAATAATAATAATAATAATAATAATAATAATAATAATAATAATAATAATAATAATAATAATAATAATAATAATAATAATAATAATAATAATTTATAATAATGCTGATGTTTGTTTTTCAGGCAAGAACAAGTTCTATTTACCTATTAACATTCACTGCCACCGACACTTTAAAGCATCAAAGTGGTTATTGAGGAAATGCACCGTATGTTTGTATGTTCCACAAGTGGTATTCTTTGTTTCATGACATAACAACCCTGATGGACAAGAAGCCATAAATCCAAAGGGCGAGCAACAACAATTAGGGAAGGGACCGATGAAGAAACTGTACGCAGAGCCCCATGTGCCTCTGTGGACAACAGTTCTGTTACTGTTGTGTCCTACAGGTAATGAGAAAGACAGCAAGAGAGTAAACACGGTAAAGTACCTGTCCCTCCGTAGTACAGGTATGACGGCTGGGTCAAAGTGTGTGTGGTCACATGGACATTACGGGAAGATATCCGCTAAAAATTTGTCACTTTGGTTCCATTGTTGAGCATTCAGGTAATGGCTAGTTTGTTGTAAGAAAGCAGGTCTTGGTCCACCTCAACCAAAGAAGTGGTATGGGAAAGGGAAAGAAAGTGGCTGTGGCCTTAAGGTACAGCGTGATGTAAAAATGGGAAAACAAACAAAACTATCTTCAGTGCTGCCAACAATGGGATGTGAACCCACCTTTATCCAAATGCAAACTCACAGCTATGCGACCCTAACTGCACCTGTAGTAATTTCATCTATAAATATTATAAAATGAACATGATTTTATATTGGAAACATACAGGAGCAGAAACATCCTTAACAATGTTAACTAAAAGTTTTATCACGCTAAAAAGGTTCAAATTGTTTTGTAAGAAATAATACGAGTCTTCATTTGTTTCCCATTTTCTAGATTATGCCATTTTGCTAACTGTCACATCATCAACATTTGCTTCAGTTTATTAACTTTCCATTCTGAATGATTACAGTACTTCACCAACACCACAAAAACAAACTGAAAATTGCTGATTAAAAAAAGGGCTTGGAGTGGGAAGGAAGCAGCCATGACCTTAATCAAGGTACAGCCCCAGCATTTGCCTGGTGTGAAAATGGAAAACCACGCAAAACCATCTTCAGGGGTGTCAACAGTGGAGTTCGAACCCACTACTGTAACTCCCGAATACTGGAAGCACTTAAGCGACTGCAGCTATCAAGCTCGGTGGCCATTTTATTTGTAAATGTTAACACATTACTGGCCGTTCTTGTAACATGTCAACTTAAAAACTGCAATCTCCCTAAGAAATTCTATTAGAACCCATACAGAAATCTTGCAGAGAAAAAAAATAAAAAAGGAGATAGCTATGTTTGTGATCACTCCACTCATCTGTGTGAAGAAAAACTTACCTCAGGGAGCCGTTCTGTGTCTCCAGCCTCAAGTTCTGAGGTCACGTTGTTGTACATGTCCCATAGCCAGAGGGCAGAGAACTTCATGGCGAAACAAGCTGCTATGTTGGGGAAGAGCTTGT
Organism: Anabrus simplex; assembly: GCF_040414725.1. Taxonomy (NCBI): domain Eukaryota; kingdom Metazoa; phylum Arthropoda; class Insecta; order Orthoptera; family Tettigoniidae; genus Anabrus; species Anabrus simplex. The sequence goes on along the minus strand of NC_090274.1, from coordinate 20,328,057 downwards.
ACTGCTGGGTGCGGTAATCTATGATCTGTGGCTCGGGTTCCCTGCAAAGACAAGACGAGACTATGGGCCAGAATCTGAGAGTGTCTGCGTACGTCAGTCAAAGACATTTTTTATGCTTATTGGTATATGCCCTACTAACCCTTCTTAGTGCTAGCCTTGGACCCCATGTGTGTGCTAGGAATGTCAATAAAAAAGCAGCTTAATATGCAGACATGGAAAGATGCAAGCACAACTTCCTTAATTTTTAAGCAATTTCCTTGAAAATGTTACCAAACTGTCAGCATATCAACATGCCATTTAGAGAACTAGTAAAGAAAGAACATGACCAGTTACACATTCAAGGAAATATAAAATAATCGACTTTGTTACTCAAAATGTATACAGAGTGACCCAAAAGTCTGTTAACATTTGACAAGGCAATACTTCACAGAATATTGGGGGTAATAATTCACACACATAATTGGCATGACATTGACACCAACAACGAGTGCACAAACAGGCCAACAGATGGCGCTGGACAGCAACACATCAGTGATGCCGCACGAGACCCGTGTACAGTATAAAAGTAGCTGACCGGGCAAGTTGGCCGTGCGGTTAGGAGCGCGCGGCTGTGAGCTTGCATCCGGGAGATAGTGGGTTCAAATCCCACTGTCGGCAGCCCTGAAGATGGTTTTCTGTGGTTTCCCATTTTCACACCAGGCAAATGCTGGAGCTGTACCTTAATTAAGGCCATGGCCGGTTCCTTCCAACTCCTAGGCCTTTCCTATCCCATCGTCGCCATAAGACCTACCTGTGTCGGTGCGACGTAAAGCCACTAGCAAAAAAAAAAAGTAGCTGTTGTCGGGGAGAGCGTCTGCAATCGCACCATGTTGACGTTACCAGAAAAGGCACTGTTAGTGAAGCTTTATTTACTTTATTTTGGTGTCAATAAATCCCCATATCATGCCAGGCATGTGTGTCAATTATTATCTCTCTACCTCCAATATTCCGTGAGGTACTGCCTCATCAAATGTTAACAGACATCTGGGTCACCCTGTAAATAAAATTGACAGCACTCTTCTAATTTCTGTATTTCTTGAGATCCTCATTTGTTGCCCGTCACCACAGAATGTTCTACCGTCCTATGTTATATAGTACCCAGGATAACTTTTTTTAAGACTACTGCTCTCAGACATTACACCTACAGCAGGATGGGCAGGCCACATTAAGAGTTGGCCACCATTATTCTTATGAACACATGAGAAGCACATGACTGCAAAGAAGAAAACAATCAAAGAAATTGTTATATACGCAGTATGAAAACAAACGAACATAGAAACTGCACAGTTTCTTTTTCTTCCACAAAGCTGCCACCTCTCCTTTAATCTGTAAGAGAGTAAAATTTAGACCAGTGAGATGAAGTTCCTGAGGAGTAAGGTAGGAAAGACAAGGAGAGACAGAGTAAGAAATGCTGAGGTCAGAAAAGAAGGGGTAGAAAAACTGAGTGATAGGATGGAGAAGGATAAACTGAAATGGTTTGGACATGTTATGAGAATGGAGGAGGGTAGGATACCAAAACAAGTGTCAGAGGCTAAGATAGGAGGGAAGAGAGCAAGAGGGAGGCTCAGAGCAAGATGGATAAACTCTGTCAAGAACAGTATAAGAAAAGGATTACTGAAGAGGAGTGGTGGAAGGAGAGACAATAGTCGATAAGTGCCAGCAACACACTGACCTGGCAGGGGCTGTACAAGGGGAAGTGAAAATTATGACATAGGAGCCCACCTGGTGTCAGTTGGAAAAGGGGAAATGATTATGATAATGATATAAAGAGTGATACATCACTCATCAGCATCCTGAATTATTAGAAATTAGTAAGAGATTTCTATACAGAGTCAACTGCTCCACTTAACATCTAGTGTCTTTGTTTGGGAACGTTCCAAATCACTTAAACAATTAAATTATTTATATTTCCATACTTGTAGCTTTACTATATTCCATTCGTCAGCTTCCGGGAGTCACTGGAGCCATCCAGGCTCATTTTGATTTTGGCTGGGGGTTTAAGGCTGAATTCCCTTCATGACAGCACGTGATTTTTGAGATAAAATTCTCAACCCAGGATGAATAGGGTTCGAACCCCAGTCTTCCAAGTGGGAATCCACAGAGCGAATCGTGCCTCCAGAGTAGCTTTACTACACAAATACAGCAGAAATTAAAATACAGTAGAAGTCCGTTATAGCGAGAATTCATAATGGCGAAAAATTTACTCGCTATAGCGGATTGTCGTTATATCCGATTTTTTAAAAGTCGGGGAAAACCCATACACATTAAATTCAGTATGAAATGGCAATCAGTTTGTTCAAAATTTGAGTTTTCGCGGATAATATCCACACTGCGGCTTACTTGTTTGTTGTTTTTCGAAATCCGATAGTACGTGAAAGTGTGTGTTTAATTTCATTCTGAAAAATATATATTACCGTATTTCTCCGAATCCAAGATGACTCCCACTTTTTCCCTTTAAAAAAATTTAATCAGGCTTAAAAAGTGATTTGTAAAATCATATGAATGTCTTTTCTTATACAGTACGCATTTTTAGACTGTTGACGCCGAACATTGGCTTTAGTTATGCTGTATTTTTTGCGGCTGTACAATTATGCTTTATTTCAGCAGGTTTAATATAACCATTAACTTGAAATTGGCATCATAATATCGAAGGGAACTCGAAAATTTGCCAGCAATACACATTCCACACGTCTCTACAATACGACGATCCACCAGGAAAATATTCTTACTTACTATAAAATTGTTACCAGTACTTTCACTCAGCATCAGATATAACTGGCTGCCGTTACACGCACGTCTTGCTTGCCAGATTCGGCCAACTTCAGCGGCTAGCGATGTATAGGTCTTAATCGCGGACTTTGAAAGTCAACGAACAAGTTTATTGCGCCGCGGTATGGCAATTCTGCCCATGCAATTTTGTGCACATACCTCACAATTTCATTTTCAACTTCTTTAAAGCCTCCTTGTTGCGGGCCACTGAATGCATTTTTTGTGCAGTATGCATTTTTAAGCTATCTTTGTCTTCACGGTTACGCCGAATATGGGCTTTAATTAGGCCTATGCCGTATTTTCTTGCGGCAGCACAATTATTATAAATTTCCGAGTGTTTAATAGCCATTAACTTAAAATTGGCATTATAACATCGACGAGAACCTGTTGAAAATTTTCCGGCAATGCCTATTCCACGTATCTTTACAATACGACGATCCGTCACGAAAATATTCCTGCTGTCTATAAAACTTAATTTTACTAAGCGTCAGGTACAGTAGACGCGTTATAACTCTGCTACTGATAACCGTGGCCTTTCTAAGAATTCGAAGGCTCGTATGTTTTGATGTCGTACTGCAGATTTGAGGAACGTTTTTGTAGAGGATAATAGAATGTCATTCTCTCTTCACTATTTTCCGAGATCCAGTGACGTGACACATAGGCACTGTACGACCGGTCGCCGTGGCTAGCGATGTAGGCCTATGATAAAGAGGCAGTTGTTTATTGTCAACGCGCGAGGGTGAAAGGAAACAGCGTGGTTTTGTTACTGCGGTAGTTGCCAGTGGTGTTCATCACTATCAGGCCGCGAATGCAAAACGACCCTTGATTTTTCACACGAGATTCTGAGGGAAAAAAAGTAGTCTTGGATTTGAAGAAATATGGTATCACTCCAGAGGCTTCTGTGGCAAACATTTCAGTTTCTTTTTCAAACAGCATCACCTAACCTAACCGTATATGCATCATGGAAACCTATTTGAAACGCATGTAGAGAAATGATAACCTCCTCGCTAAAAATTGACATGGAAACAGCTTTCCAAAATTTAACTAGACGCGAGAAAATATAAACTATCCTCTGAAATCAGTGATAGTACCCTGCCATATCTTGAGGTGTATCACTTTCTTACTTAATTTCAGTATACGGTATACCATTAAAATTAAGAAATCGTTTACTGCAGCCTTTATTTTAAACGAGTTAACAACTGCTATCGACAACGTTAGTTACGCATTTATTACGAAAACGTCTTATCCTCTTTCATTTTGAATTTTCTTTTGAGAATAGCAGTCGACGGGTATTACTAATCGACTCCAAGATCGCCTTTGAATGTTGACGAGAGAGCTCGCAAATACACGTAGCACGAAAACTATACTGTACCGAAGACGATTGATCGCATTTTGTGGCAAACGTTTCAGTTTTGTTATTCAAACGGCGTCACATATCCTAACTTATTTGTACTATATGTATGATGAAAACATACTTCAAGCGGAAGTAGAGAAATAATAACCTTCTCGCGATAAATTTACATGATAATAGACTTTCCGTAATTTAACGGATGCGAGAAAATATAAACGAACCTCGTAATCAATGACGCACTCTGCCATAATCTTGAGGTGTTGGTCTAGCTCATTCTTACTTAATTGCAGTATTTAGCATCAAAATTAAGCGATCGTTTATCAGCGTTTATCTTTAACGAGTTAAAAACGGCTATCCGACATGTTATTTACACATTTATTATGAAAACATGTTCTCTCTTTCATTTTCCTCGCAGAAGAGCACTCGACAGGTATTAATTACTAATCGACTCCAACATTGCCTTCGAATGTCGATGAGAGAGCTCGCTGGTGGGCATAGTGAGAAAACGATACAGTACCGAAGATAATCGATTACATGCAGTATAATGACTGTGTTCATAAATATCGGCAACGGAAAAAATCGAGGGCACATAATCGCTCGTAATAACGGATTCGTCAGTGATAGAGTTCTCGCAGTAACCGAAAGATAATACACAGTTTAATATAGGAATTTTTAAGGGACGGACAAAAGTTAGCATTATAACGGGGTTCTCGTTATATGCCGTACTCGCTATAGCGGACTTCTACTGTATGCAGTACAGGTAACTTGGGCTCTAATGAGTACTTTATGCTAGGGAACCAAGGTCATCAAGTACATACTCCCTGGCACGTAAGACTATATACTAATGGTACAAACTTACTCTCTCTCCCCTGTTAATACTGAAGTAGTGACTTATAGTTATTTTCTAACTCTTGGGTTTGATTCTGTGTCGCTAAGCATACAGATTAGGGACCCTACTTGCCGATACGACGTCTTGCAGTTACTGTTAATCTGGCACGCTGGCACTATGCAGTCATGGTTTATTTTATGACTTGTGAGAACTACATATTGCCACACACATTTTATTTTACTGTGGGATTGTAAATATGTTTAGGTAATACCAGATAAGTAGAATTGTGGCACGTTTGAATAATGCATTTGATAACTTAGTTGGTATGAAATGACAAACGCAGCATTTTATCAATTACATTCTTATTTCGTCCAATACTTACGTACAGAATTCGATTACGATGTCAAAAAAGCAAGAAAAATATGCAAGAACTCCTCTGAAGAGGAAAGCAACATTACCGCCTCTTTAAAGATCAGATAAATTAGAAGGAAATTTCCTTATCAACCCAACTGTCACGACTTTGATGTGTTTTATTTTGCTATTTTGCTTTACATCGCACCGACACATAGGTCTTATGGCGACGATGGGACAGGAAAGGCCTAGAAATGGGAAGGAAGCCACAGTGGCCTTAATTAAGGTACAGCCCCAGCATTTGCCTGGTGTGAAAATGAGAAAACCATCTTCAAGGCTGCCAACAGTGGGGTTCGAACCCACTATCTCCCAGATGCACGCTCCTAACCACACGGCCAACTCGCCCGGTTTGATATGTTTTGCAGACTTAGCCTTTGTATATTCTTATTGAATTATGGCGTATGAACATGTAAGATATTTGCTTGTGTGTATTCTTACAGCATGGTTTCTCTTCAGTCTGACAAGTTATAGTAAATTTCAAGAAGGCAAACACCGAAAAAATACAGTTATAGTAATGCGTATATCAAAAAAAAAAATGTTGAACACATACAGACTATTCGTCGTCGTCTTCAAAAAAAACACTGAGTACAACATAAAGATTCATCTGGCCTTTATTGATTATAAAAAAGCTTTTGACTCAGTGGAGATTTCGGCAATCATGAAGGCACTTCAAAATGTCATGATAAACTCAAGGTATATAAAGCTCCTAGAAGGCATTTATGATCAAGCAACAATGGTAGTCAGAGTCGACGAAGACCTCATCACCAATAAAATCCCAGTTGGCAAAAGAGTTTGACGAGGCGACACAATCTCTCCAAAGCTGTTTACCCTTGCTTGGGAAGATGTGTTCAAAACCCTTCATTGTGATAATAAAGGAATAAAAATCAACGGATTATATTTGAACCACCTGCGTTTTGCCGATGATATTGTGCTCATAAGTAAAAATCTAGACGAGCTAGAAAGCATGATCCAAGAATTAAAAACTGCCTCTGCTAAGATTGGTTTGGAAATGAACATTAGTAAAATGAAAATACTAAGCCCAGACAGTCAACCACTTAAAATGGGAAACCAATATACAGAAGCTGCCAACGCGTACACCTATTCTGGACACAAGATTAAACTTGGAAAAGACAACCAACATGCAGAAATTCCTCGCAGAATAGGTATGAGTTGGATAGCATTCCAAAAACTAAGATTCATCCTGACCAACAAGGATGTTCCAATTAGTGATGGGTCGAACTAGCTCTTTTGAGGGAGCTAGCTCATTCGCTCCCGCTCCTAACTGAGAGTCGTTCAAAAGAGTCGACTCTTGGGAGCGGGAAGATAGGAGCGAGCCAAGAAGTCAGAGGCCGCTCTCCGCTCCAGGTTCGTTCGTTCATTCGTTCATCCGGTTTAGGGCAGACGGCTCTTTATGACTTCCGGTCGCTCTTCATGACTTCCGATAGCTCTGTATGACTTCCGTGAACGAACGATATAGCGCAACTAGTTTATATTTTCCACAACAGATGGCAGCACAACGTCCAGTTCAGAAAGCTACTCTTGAAATAAAACAAATAAACAACTAATATATGCCATTCCTGGCAACATTGGCAAATAATCTAACGATAAAGCTTTATATACAGTAACGAAGAAATGTTCAACAAAAATGCAGTATTAATGGATAACATCTAATATTACTTTGCCCATTTTCCTTTCTTCTTAAAATGATGCTTTTCAAAACTGAATGTACCGTGACGAGACATATGTTCATGATATTGGCAATACTTACACGTTAATAAATAATTGTTTAAGAATGTAATGGGATGTAAGTTACTATAGTATACACTAAGCCATGAGTTATTTATTCATAAACGCCCAAAATAGCGTGATTTTCCATTTTCTAGATTAATCATGACTCCCATTTTTATTTGAAGGAGCGAGATGGTGCGAGATAGTTCACCTTTTCCACTACAGATGGCAACACAATGTACAGTTTGGTACGCTACTCTTGGAATAAAACAAATGTACACTGCTGGCAACATTCGCAATTAATTCAATGATAAAGTTTTATACACAGTAACGAAGAAACGTGTCACAAATATACAGTGTTGATTGATGACATCTAATATTACTTTGCCTAACTTCCATTCTCCTTAAAATGATGTCTTTCAAGATTGAATGCACCGTACGGGACGTATGTTCGAGATATTGGCTATACTTCCGTTCGACCCCGGCAATCCAGATAAGCATAAGAAGAATTTCTATACCTGTGCACGTAGTTTACATTTCACTCAAAAGATGTCATCAGAATATCCTCTTTCGACACTCCGCGTTGGAACAACAGATTCTTTCATTCATAAATGCAGCGTAGGAAACATAGCTGATTAAACGCGATTTTTAACGAAAATAATGGAAACTACTATCAGCACAAATGTACATATAACCAAGTATACTACAGTACGCATAGCATTTTGCCTATTTTTCTTGTACAGTATGGTCACAGTCTCTTCTATTTTTATTTTTTTTTCAAGAACGATTAAACCGTATGAGTCGTATATGTTCGATATATTGGCATTCCTTACACTATCTAAACTTACTTCTTCTTCCGCTTCGACCACTTTTCCCACACTTGTGGGTTCGCGGGTGCGAACTGTTCCGCAAATGTGGATTTGGCCCTGTTTTATAATAAGTAATAATGTTACTGGCTTTACGTCCCACCACCTACATTTACGGTTTTCGTAGACGCCGAGGTGCCAGAATTTAGCCCCGCAGGGGTTCTTTTACGTGACAGTAAATCTACCGACACAAGGCTGACGTATTTGAGCACCTTCAAATACCACCGAACTGAGCCAGGGTCGAACCTGCCAAATTGGTGTCAGTAGGCCAGCGCCTCAACCGTTTGAGTCACTCAGCCCGGCTGGCCCTGTTTTATGACCGGATGTCCTTCCTGATGCTAACCTTATGCGGAGGGATGTAATCAATATTGCATGTTTCTATGGTGGTTGGTATTGTGGTGTGTTGTCTGAATATGAAGAGAAAAGTGTTGGGACAAACACAAACACCCAGTTCTCGAGCCAGAAGAATTAAATTCCCGACTTGGCCGAGAATCGAATCCGGGACCCTCTGCAGCGAAGGCCTCAGTGCTGACCATCCAGCTAAGGAGTCGGACTTCTTACACGTCAATAAATAATTATTTGAAAATGTACTGCGGTATACACTTTGGTATGAGTTATTTAGCCTATATTTTAAAGCCAAAACTAGTGTTATTTTCTATTTGCCTTAATTCGATTTAAAACTACGGTATATTATTTTATCCACTGTACCGTAAAACCGAAAGATTTTGGCAATATGTTAATTCATAACTACGAACGCATTTAAGAAACAGGTGAGGATTTGTCAGAGTATTTCTTAATTATTTCAGACAGAATAAAACTACGCCGTTTCTGCTTGCCGAGTGGTATATTCAGTATTCTGGATAGTGACTGTTTGTTCGAGCTTAGTTGAGGTTAGTTAACCCGAACTTCGTGTCGTTTATTTGCTCCTAACCTACTGGATCTATACTAGGCCCTATATCCTTCATAGATTATGAGTGCATACAGGAAGTGAACAGGTAAGTATTGCTCAATAACATGTTGTTTATTTCATTTCATTGTTTCGTTACGTTGCAGGTTGCCAGAACTATGGCACAGAAACGTACCTAACAAACAGACCACAACCACTGCACTCAGAGCTGACTCAGAGCACTGACTGAATGCGGGAAGAGGCTAGACTGGGCAGCCTACAAAAAAGAAAGCGGCCTCTGTACGTCACGTGATTATTTGAGGCATGGCATTGGCTTGAAATGAACGAGAGTCGATGTGACGAGCTAGCTCTTTCTTGGAGTCGCTGTTGATAAAAGAGTCGGCTCGTGCTAGCTCTCAGGGAGCAAGGAGGGAGCTAGCTCATACAAGAGTCGACTCGTATTGAACGACTAGCTCTCAAGGAGCAAGGAGGGAGCTAGCTCTTACAAAAGTCGACTCTCATTGAGAGAGCTAGCTCTCTTCAATGAGTCGTTCAAAAGAGCCAGTTCGTTCATGAACGACCCATCACTAGTTCCAATTAACCTGAAAACCAAGGTTTATAATATGTGTGTGCTGCCAGTTACTACTTACGGTCTGGAAACTATGACTCTGACGAGGGAAACTGCTCGCAAGCTTCAGCGAACACAACGAGCCATGGAGCGACAGACGTTAGGGATCAGCCTTAGGGTAAGATCCATTCAGATAACATCAGGAGAACAACAAATGTAACAGACATCCTAGAGAGAGTAGCAAGACTAAAATGGCAATGGGTAGGACACGTAGCTCGACAAGACTACAACAGGTGGACTAGGATTGTTCAGTGGAGACCATGGGAACACAAGAGAGGCACTGGAGGACCCCAGAAGAGATGGCTCAATGACAAAGCTGCTGGCTGGAACATGCTGGTTCCAAGTGGCTCAAGACCGAAGACGAAGGAAGCATATGGAAGAGGCCTATATCCAGCAGTGGATTGAAATAGGCTAGAAAAGAAGAAGTATATCAAAATAAAGGCAGAAATTTATAACATTAAACTGAGCGAGGGTGAGAGAGAGTGCATATTTTCTTCACTCCACATTAAGCTTGAAAACTGACTTAATTATTAATATCTTGATTGATCATTTCTTACCATTTTCTTGGGTACGGGAACCACCATTATTGATACTTACATTGAAGTTAGTTTGTTGATAGTTATGTCTCGTGATTTCAATATGTAACTAGTCAAGTTGGCAGCAGTGATGAGCCATTAAGAGAATAGGGTGGCGATATTTGTCTTTTAGTGTACAACCTTACGTGACGAGTACGATACCTGAAGAGCAGAAGAAAGAATACACTTACCCTGGCTTCATTTCGGACTGTCTGCGTACCGCACTGTATCGTGTGGCGATGGTCACAGCCTTAGAGAGATAGCCTGCCATGTCCTGTACCAGCACCACTCTCACAAAGACCATAGTGCCGTAGGTCAGTTTGTCGCTCTTAGACTTGGTGTAAGTCCCATCCTTAAACACAGCACAGAGGAGCACATGAGTCAAGGTTACCAATATTATAGTAAACGCTCCCAGGGAACCCAATCAGAGGCATTGCATTTTACACTCGCAACTACCATGTAGTCCGAGGCAGTGTTTATATCCACTGTCCTCACCCAGCAGTGAAAACCCTAGCAAGTAAGCAGACCTGCATTATGCCTTCAAACCTCTGATCCACAAGCCAATTCTGATGACAAGGATGCAATGAACCCCAATTTCATTCATAAAACCCGAAACGTGACGTTCGTACCATAACCCCCCTCTCTCTCTCTCTCTCCTTTATTTAACTGAAGTAACAGTGACACTCTCCCTTCCACACGTCCACCATGACTGGAATTACGACCAAAACTGCAACGTGAAATAATTGGGGAATTGGTTTATTCGTGAACTTGAGCTCTGCTGCAATGTGCATGGTGACTCCCACTGTATAAACCAGAACAGTTGGAGAAGAATAAAAACACACCTTCACAAAAAAAAGAGTCATCTTAAATGTTATGCTACCATAAGATAACATAAAGCAAATAGCAAAAAAAATAGTAGTAGTTGTAGATTTTTTTGTTTACATCACACTGACACAAATAAGTCTCATGGTGACGATGGGATGGGAAAGGGCTAGGAGTGGGAAGGAAGTGCCCGTGGCGTTAAGGTAAAGCCCCGTGAAAATGGGAAACAACGGAAAACCATCTTCAGGGCTGCTGACAGTGGGGTTTGAACCCACTATCTCCCAACTTTATAAGTACATTTAAACATAAAAGGAACATAGTCATGCATGTGGACCAATATGGTATAAGTGTGAAAAGTAAAAATCTATCCTCTTACTGTACACAGGCCATGGAGCCGCCTGCGATGTGTGGGGCAGGGGGGATGGGTGGAGGGGAGAAGAGGAAGGTAATGTGTAATCCAGGCACTGTAGGTGGCATGATCCAAGGAATTAATCTGGTACTGATTTTTGGTAAAAGCTGAGGGAACTTCATGGTCACGCTCCTCTCCAGAAGTTATACACAAAACATTATGTAGGACATGGGACCCTCAGAGTGATCGTAATGCACCTGCTTCCTTCCTGAGACTAGCTGGGAGAAATGTGGTGGTGGTGGTGGTGGTGGTGGTGGTGATGATTATTATTAAAACTAGGTCATCGTCATCATCATCATCATCATCATCATCATCGTTGACCAACTCCAGTTTCCCAGGTGTGGCATACGAGCCCCTTCCATTTTGTTCTGTCCATGAACCATTCTTCATTCACAATCCGCTCCCAATCCTGACCCCTCTCCTCTACATCCTTCTTCACTAAGTCTATCCATTTTTCTGTAGGTCTGCCGACTGGTCTCTTTCCCCTGATTTCTCTTTCATACTCCTTTCTTGCAGACCTGTTGGCACTCATTCTTTTCACATGATCAAACCACTTCAGTCTTGCCTTTTGGATCTTCTGGAGTAAGGAGTCTTCTAGTCCTACGTCTTCTCTGACTTTTTCATTCCTGATTTTATCCCTCCTGGTCTTCTGGATCATTGTGCGTAGGAACTTCATTTCTGCAGCTTGGAGTTTTGAGTTGTCCTTTCTTGTTAATGTAGCGGTTTCCAGGCTGTATGTGAGGATAGGGGTGTAGTATGATTTATACAGTGTCATCTTGGTTTTGAGTGGTATTGTTTATCCCACAGTAGCTGTCTTACTTGGAGGTAAAAATGTGTTGCTTTGCTGATTCGACTGTTTACTTCATATTTAGCTAAGTTACCTTGGGCATTATACTAATGAGGTTTCACTGTAGTTTTGTTTTCACATGATATTAGAGATGCCCCATTTATCAAGACATTGATGTAGCATATCAATAGAAATGAATTACAAATGTGTCATTAGATTTTAAGACTGTGAATTTATGATAGAACTTTGGGAAGAGTGACTTTTAACAAAAGTGAATGTGCTATTTTAATTGTTAGCGATGTGATACAGCAGTTAAGGGTGATCCATGGATCGAAACTAGATTGCAATAACAATGTTATTTGCTTTACGTCCCACTAAATACTTTTACGGTTTTAGGAGGCACCGAGGTGCCGGAATTTAGTCCCATAGGAGTTCTTTTACATGCCAGTAAATCTACCAACACAAGGCTGACGTATCTGAGTACCTTCAAATATCATCGGAATGAGCCAGGATCGAACCTGCCACGTTGGGGTCAGAAGACCGGCGCCTCAACGTCTGAGCTACACAACCTGGCAGTAGTCTTCCATATATACATTTTAAATATAAATATATTCAACACTATATACAGTACTGATTAGGTGGCAACATCCAATTGTATAATTGTAAATAAACCCAAACCCTTGAAGGGCCTTGGCCTTCCAAGTGACCGCTGCTCAGCCCGAAGGCCTGCAGATTACGGGGTGTCATGTGGTCAGCCCAACGAATCCTCTCAGTCGTTATTCTTGGCTATCTAGACCGGGGCCGCCATCTCACAGTCAGATAGCTCCTCAATTCTAATCACGTAGGCTGAGTGGACCTCAAACCAGCCTCAGGTCCAGGTAAAAATCACTGACCTGGCCAGGAATCGATGCTGATGATGATGATGCTTGTTGTTTTAAGGGGCCTAACATCGAGGTCATCGGCCCCTAATGGTACGAAATGAAATGACAACAAAAAAAATTCAAAATCATCCACTGACCAAAATTTTTTTTAAATGTCATGAAGAAGGGATGGATGGACATGAACAAAAAAAACAAAACAAAAAACAACAACAAGCCGGGAATCGAACCCAGGGCCTTCAGGTAAGAGGCAGGCACGCTACCCCTACACCACGGGGCCAGCATAATTGTAAATAGTTTTGGTAATATACAAAATTCCCTTGGAAGAAAAAAAATGAAAAGAGATTCAAGAGGATTCATAAACTGTAGTTTTGATTTTACAAAGGAAAAATTTAAATGTATCCTCCTAATAGGGATGTATTGAAACACTACCGATAGATGTCTCACGTGTAGTACCCGGTATGCGCTTATCGATCGTCATTTGTTTGTATACGTTATTAATGGTAGTTACCTAGTTAAATGCTGAAGTTGAAGATTTAATATATCGTTACGACAACAAAGATGACAAGAAAATTGTGATGCCTAATAATTGCTGTGTCCCAATGTCCCACAATCAAAGTCGACCGTATTCATACCATCCATTTCCTAAGCAAGATGCTTTCCGTAAAAATGGTTGTATGTGATTCGTAGGCAGGACCTACGAAATAAAAATATGACTCCTAATATCAAAGTCTGCTCGAAACATTTTACAGTTGAAGTTTATGTCAGTACTGAAACTGGTAAGTAAGCAAATTAGTACTAATTAAGAAATAATTTTATAATAAGGTAGTACATTCTGAAAAGTCAATATGACCTATTTCAATAATTTTAGGCGAAAGACGAAGACTTAAGGAGAACGCTGTACCTTCGATACTGTCATGGTATGGCACCGGTACCTTGGAAATAACTCCGAGAACAAGAAGATATAGAAGTAGGTAAACAGCCATAACACCGTGTGCGGTACGGTACCCTGAATCACACAGTGACCTATAATTTGACACTGGAGCACCATCAATTTCAGACTTCCTGAACACTACTTCCAAATTTGAAATTTTTATACCGGTATTTGTCTTATGGTCCAAAACATGATCCTGAAACTCGTGCGCTACACGGAAATGAAGTTCAGTTGCACTGGACGTAGCCCCAGGCACTGCTGTCACACCAATGTCGTGCCTTATGTACACATATCACCGGCAAAGAAAAGAAAAAATACCGTATTAGGAATGTTTTCAAAATGCTATTTGTACTTTAAGAATTCAATCTTAACAAAAACGCTAAAAGAAGGAGTTGCTGCATTTATTCCTTACTGGTACCTTTCAATCAACTCTTGCATTTTTCCAGATATTTTTTCGCCCCTTTTCTTCAATTCTGCTTTCAAATCCGCAATCGTCATTGCACCTATACCGTTCCCCGTCTTGTTGAAAACATTAGCAGAATGTGGTAACTCCATTTTAATGCATTTAAAGCAAAAGTTTCGTTTCGATTACCGCGATTGTAGGAATACTCCATATAAGTCTCGTGTAAAACAATCGAGCAGCGGAAAGCGCATACCGGGTACTACCATTACGCTGCCTAGCGGACAAGTTTTGCGTGATACATCCCTATTGAATACAAAACATAATTACAACATTAGATGGAGCAATAAAATTCAATCATGTTTTGACTCGTTTGAGCCATCCTCAGTGAAATAAGGGGGGGGGGTTAAAGTGATCTACATAATACAAGTTTTGATTGTCAAAAGTCAGTTGCCTCACAGTGTAGTTTGTTGTACAGATGTCAGGCCGAGACAAATGAGGTGTTCTCTCATTCGTCTCTGTGAGATCTATCAGAAAACACCAGAGAAATTAAAATGTGAATGTAAATAAAAACTATCAAATATTTATGTCGTACTTCACAAAAATGTTCTAATTATAAGTGGGTAAAAGCCTATGAAAACATATGCAGTAGGAAACTGAATAAGGAATTGAATAAGACCAAAAGTACATCTGAAGAACAAAGGAGATGGTTATGGGACACTGTAATGCCAACAAACGTCAATTCTAGTCTCTGTGATCTGGGACCTACATAAGATCTGTGTTCTCCAAGGTTCGATCGCGGGTATCTCTCACTCCACCATAGACCTGGAATCCTTCACAACTGCTCCCAGGAGCACACAACACTTACCTCCAGGACTTGAGCGTTCTTCATTAGCATATTTTCCCGAGGAATTCGTACCATATCGAATCCCAGATATCCATTGTTGGTGGCGTTCATTCCCAGCTTGGTGCCTATCTCGCCAATCTTAATGCCTGTGATAAAGTAAGTCAGACAACTGTAATGGGAAGTCAAACGACTTAATATGCATTCAACTTCCAATGTACAGTACAGTACATACCTGGTAGAGGCTTGTGAGTTTTCTCGTCACGAAGCTGAACAATGAACGGATGGATGCCGTGGCATTTGCCTTGTGTGTGAAGTTGAGCCACTACAACGGCATAGTTTGCAGTCTGACCCACTGTGGAATAAATAAATGAAATTGTGTAAAAACACAGATATATTTGTACATTAAAATATTGAAGATATTTATCTCAAGAGCATACGGCAGGATCTAACACAAGAAACCACAGAATGCCTTTTGACACCCTCAAACCAGCCTCGAATTCTGGCCAAATACAAGGAAAGATCTTCACAGGACTGAAACGTCCATAACCCCTAACTTTTCCATACAAACTTCAAATCACATTCCCAACAACATGCAAAACACAAACATCCCCCCCCCCGCTCACTGTAAAAGCTCTAAACTAGCGAGCTTGATATAAGCAACCATTGATGTTATACGCTCAGATGGTTTGTGAGGCTGATACCTTCATTCCTCTGAAAAGGGAGGGTGGTTAAGATACTCACGTCCACCAGGCCACCACTTGTACGATGTTAACGTAGGACTGTTCAGCACAAACTCCTTGGTCTTAGGATCATAGTGAGCCGTGGTTTCCAGACCCCGAATGAATGTCCCGTGGCCCAGCTCTGTCTGAAAATAGAACATTAACACAAATAAGTAAACCTAACAAACACAAAGGCAATAACGTGCTATCCACAGTAGTCAAGATGCCGGTAACTTCGCCGAATTATTGGTCATCAAGGAAATTGTCGAATCATTCAGCTCCTGAAAATAAGTTACCTTATTTCTACACCAGTTATGTACTGCGATTTTAAAATGCCTCACTCCGAGCCATCTCTGAACTGAGTAACTCCAATAACACAAGTTTGTGAAGAACTTAAGAGAGGTACGACCGATACATATTTTAGAATTAATAGTTCAGGAAGGAGACCCTGTGAGCTGGCTCAACTCTTTTCTGAACTGCTTAGGAAAAAACAGAAGCTATGATAAATTTGTGTACCCCTTGAGACGAACCTGGGTACTCCCAGTGATGCATGTACCACACTCTGAACTTCACTGGACTAGACCACTTGACCAAGTGAAGTGCTGCCATCAATTCTCACATGCAGTGCTATTTTTGAGATGAAATTTCACTGTTTTATTGAACTAATTTAAACGAGGATCAACACTTAGTCTCTTGTCCTGAGCTGGCAGTCTTTACCTGGAACGGTCGCTCACACACCACAGCTCCATACAATCATGACTGCTGTTCAACTCCAGACAAGACCGATAACTTGCACTTGACCTTTCCACACAATGAACTCTTAGTTCAAGACTTAACAACTACACAATTAAATATGAGCTTTAGGTAGGGACAATGGATTCACTGATCTTGGAGAAGACAGAGGTACTGAGTGCCGCAGAAAACATAACAGGATAGGACAGACTGCGGCAACATTTGCCTGCGCAAGGATAACATTAGATCTGGTGTATGGACCCATCTGAAGTGAGACACTTGACACTGCTCTCCATGAGTACATGTGATGAAGAACCAACTATTGAACAAAGGCAGATGAGGAAACAGATGGCAACAGCAACCAGCACAGTTGAAAGTTAAAAAGACAGCATCCTAGAAAACATTTGGCTAAACAGATTGAGAGCGACCTACAAGCCCAAGTCACTGCTACACAGGAAAAAATTTGGAAAAACAATATTAATGAAGTCTGAAATCCTGCAGCACTACGACTATGGAACAGAACCTGACCTGTCATCAGCTCCAGAACGAAGGAGGAGGAGGAGGAGGAGGAGGAGAAGAAGAACAAGTGAAGCAGGGTGTTTACCTGAGCGTAGGTCCCAATCATATCCAGCTTCCACGCTCGTTCAATCCAGTAGGCCTGCTGATCTATGGTACCCTGTCCCATGAGAGTCGGGATGAACATAACGTAGTGAAGAGCGAATGGGTTCCCGTCCTTGAGAATGGCACTGCCCAGCATGCCACCCAGCACCTGCCTGGAATACAAAACACCATACAAACTGCTCTTCCCTCAAGTTTAATTTGCAACTGCAGAAGACATCTTGGGTGAATGATCAATTAACATAACGTTAATGTAATGGTCATAAAATCAATGGACGTGTATTAGTTGCACTCTATAATTTCTTTTTTTACAATTGGCTTTATATTGCACTGACACAAACAGGTCTCATAGGTAATAAATTTCATATTATTCCATACTGAAGAGCAATATAATGTAAAACAAGTGCTGAAAGGTTTCCACCTATTCAATACGTATTTATTGTAACCTTAAAAAAGTTACATATATTTGAAACTAGCTTTGGTCTTGCTAGAGATCCTTGAAATTCTATCGGAGGCAGGTTTTAAAAACTTATTTTTGATATAGATATAGCTTTTGCTCTTTCAACTTTTTCAAGGATCCGTAATGAAAATTATTATCAATATTATTCTGTTCACACTTGTTTCAACTGAACTAAATTCAGGAAGATTGTTCAAGTGCTAGTATTATAGTGTTTGGCCCCTCTCTCTCTCTCTCTTTGAGGTGCATTCTTCAAATTGGAAGAAAACTTTGAGAACTTACACTAGAACAAGGTGATTGTGATGAGTGTTTTATCATTCAACTCTTTACCTGTCTTGCACCAAATTTCAACAACACACTCTTCTATCTATATATATAAAAATTAATGTTTGTATGTGTTCCGGGGATACCCATGGAGCAGAAAGAGGTTAAAGAAGGTGCCAGGATGAATGGGTCTAACTACAATATCAAGAATTGTTTTGAAACTTTTACAAAGGTTATATTTCTTTTAGGACTTCAAACTTAACAATTTTTCATGACAATGAAAGATCAGGTACAATGACAAACTTAAAACCAGACAAGGAAACCCCAAAATTTTGTGATTTTAGAAATCCTGGGCTTTACGCCCTTCGCTTTACAATTTCCGAGCTCCTAGCTCAAATTCACAAAAGAGCACAAATTTATTTGAGGGCAGAAATCCCCTAATTCATGGAGCCCTTGCTCCCTTCCAGAGGCACTCTTTACAATTACAAAACTTGAAAAAGAGCTAATAGGCTCTCAGTTTCTCAAGCTACTCAAGGCAACACCAAAACTCTTACACTCTTTGGCCTTACATGGCCCCTTCATGGAAAAATAATAACAGGTTAAATTAATGGCCAAAACATAAAGTGAATGGAGGCGTTCACTGCGCTCCAAGAAAATGAACTTAAAACTTACAGGGCTCTAATCCGATGAAATAGGGACTATTCTCAATCAATGAATCAATCAATCAATCAATCAATCAATCAATCAATCACTACTGATCTGCATTTAGGGCAGTCGCCCAGGTGGCAGATTCCCTATCTGTTGTTTTCCTAGCCTTTTCTTAAATGATTGCAAAGAAACTGGAAATTTATTGAACATCTCCCTTGGTAAGTTATTCCAATCCCTAACTCCTCTTCCTATAAATGAATATTTGCCCCAATTTGTCCTCTTGAATTCCTGTGATCTTTCCTACTTTTAAAGACACCATCCAAACTTATTCGTCTACTGATGTGTTCCCACGCCATCTCTCTACTGACAGCTCGGAACATACCACTTAGTCAAGCAGCTCGTCTCCTTTCTACCAAGTCTTCCCAGCACAAACTTTGCAACATTTTTGTAACGCTACTCTTTTGTCGGAAATCGCCCAGAACAAATCGAGCTGCTTTTCTTTGGATATTTTCCACTTCCTGAATCAAGTAATCCTGGTAAGGGTCCCATACACTGGAACCATACTCAAGTTGAGGTCTCACCAGAGACAAATATGCTCTCTCCTTTACATCCTTACTACAACCCCTAAATACTCTCATAACCATGTGCAGAGATCTGTACCCTTTATTTACAATCATATTTATGTGATTACCCAGCCCGCCTGGTGGCCATGATCGTTAAGGCGCTGAAGTCTAAAAACGGTCTAACACCGAGGTTAGCCGGTTCGAGTCCCGTTGGTCGAAAAAATTTTCACCATCAGAATGTTGGCCGGCAGGGTAGGGGAGGTGGTGGTATACAATTTCTAATCACTAGATTGCGTGCCAAAAGCCTGGATTAAATTCCAAACCTCTCCGCAGTGCTCATATGGAGTGAGGGCATATGACGCTATTGATGGTGATTCGTCCGTCGGATGGGGACGTTAAGCCTTGAGCAGACCCCTTGGTGCTATTCGACAGGAGTAGGCTATGTGCCGGCACCGGGTTTCACCCTCTCCCTACTATCATATATCACGTCATTCATTTCATCTCTCATTAACTCCTCTGATGAGGTTGACGTCAGGAAGGGCATCCGGTCATAAAAAACCGCCACGACAAATTCATCTCACCTCATACCCGACCCCGTAGGGAAACGGGACAAGGGTTGGACAAACAACAACATATTTATGTGATTACCCCAATGAAGATCTTTCCTTATATTTATACCTAGGTATATCAAAGTATTGAGGTGACTCGTACGGAATTACATTAACACATTACAGAATGGAAAACAGTTATAAAAGTAGTCACCTCAAACCAAGATGAAGGGGAGCTCGAGAGGGTAATTCACTCTCTATCCCCGGTTTATAGTTAAAGATTGGTGAAGGTTTTTACATTAGCCGGAAGAAGTTACATTTTAGAAAAGCTTGTTACATAACTAAAGAGTCGGACCTTTCCCTCGGGTTAAACTGCGGAAGTAGCAAGAAAGAAAGAAGTTATGTGGCCATTACCTTGTAGATGTTCTGCTGACCGATGAAAGAGGCCGCCCACCTCCTGCTTTGACACATACACACTCAGTAAGATGACGATCAAATGGCCAAGAGACGTGAAAAGCCGCAGTTTATAAACCCTCAGGGAAGGTTCGAGATCTTTCACGACTAAACCATCCACACCCTCGCAATTTTATTGGTCAATTTCAAAGTTACACTCAGAATCGAAGAAGAAGCCTGTGATAGGTGGATCATTAATTACATAAATAAATGATTGGCTGGATTCAAAACTGGCAGAAATAAAAAGGAAACATTGCCAACCCAAAAATAAATGAATATCAATCAGTTACAAAAAACTAGAAATACAAAACTTCTTTAAATTACAAGTTCTTTCACTTCGCACCAGGGTGCATGATCATAGTTTTTAGTGGTGTCATCTGTGGAAAAATGTCCAAACTTCTTGATGTATAGCAAACAAAACTAGGAGAAATTCAGTCCGTTTAGGGAACTTCACAGTAACAAAATTACTCAATATTTTAGTGGTGACATCTTCTGATTAAAATTCCAAGTTGGTGTAGTTTCAGTTTCACTGTTTTACCAATGGAGTTCATTTAGGCGCTAGTTTTGAATGCGCGGCATAGCGGTGTACCTCCCGGTACAGTATATACGAGGCATGTTTTTTACGTAAGGGCCGTTTGAAAATAACTACACAACGAAAGACTATTTTCAAACACCACATTTATTTGCAGATTCTACATACTTTACTCTATTTTTCAACATAGCCGCCAAGTTTTTTAACAAACTTGGCAGCTTATCATACCTTACAACTAAGTTTGAATACCCTCCTCATATAAACTTGCCGCCTGCTCCAATAACCAAGACTTCACGGCCTAGACACGTCAGGAAAGGCATTTGAGGGAGCTGTTATTGTGAAGCGTCTGTCCTCACGAATATTCAGCTGAAGCCACCAAATTGTCTGTGATCACAGATGGCCGACCCGAGCGGGCCCCATCATGGACGTTGTCACGGCCATCTTTGAAGTCTCGTACCCACTTACGCACTTTGCCTTCACTCATAGCATTAGCACCGTACGCTTCTAAAATCTGTCGGTGAATGTCTGCAGCAGACAGGTTCCTTGCCAACAAAAACCGCATCACTGACCAAACCTCGCACGGGGCAGGCAAGTCAAAAATCTTGAACATTTGAGCAAGTACAGAACAAAACCGTACAGATTAGCAACAGAGCTGCAACTGAGCACAATTGTTCCCGAGGCATGCCGGCACACGACACACGTGCTCATTACAGCACGCGTGCGTGCGCGAACTACAAGTGTCTACAACAAAACGGCCCTTACTTAAAAAACACGTCTTGAATAGACCCAAAGCTACTGGACCAATTTCGCTTAAAATTCCACAACTTTGTTCTTAGTACCCCTGGGAGTGTTTAGGAAGTGGTTTGAACGAAATCTGATGTGTAGTTCGGCATAGGGGGCGAGAAGGGTAAAAAAAGAAAAAGGGGAAGGTAAGTAAACCGCATGACAAGTCTGATCAGCAGGTTGCCTAACCAACAGTATGTAAAAATTATTATGTGTTTCTTAAAACTATTCTTCTTGTTCTTCATTAAACGGTATATAAAAATGAGAAGTCCAAGTTCAGTCTCCATGGCATAGGGGATGAGAAGGAGTAAAGAAAGAAAATGTCAAAAATGACAGATTACGGGTGAATGTGTGTGTATGTTTCAGCATAGCTCTCAACCAAACATGATACTCATATGACTTAATATCTGGAAAAATTACTGTAGGGGCAAGAAATCCCTAAACACCCCTAAAGGAAGGGGTGAAATATAAAAATCCTAAAAGTGGGCGATATCAATGGTGAGTTCATAGTCTTTGGGGTAGCTGAGATGAACCGTGACACTCTGGATGCCGTTTGAGCCAAAGTTCATTCCCAATCAGGATGGGGGTTAGAAACGGTGAAAGGAATGTCCAAAATGACCGAGATCATGGATGTACGTGTGCATATTCCATTATAGCTCTCAACCAAACATGATACTCATATGACTTACTGTTTGGGAAAGAAAACTGTAGGGTAAGACACCACTACGAGCGGGGGTTGAAAGGGGGTGAAATATTAAAATAATAGAAAACGACATTTTAGAAAAATGACTGCATTAATAAATGTGGGTGGAGCCACGCGCACCTGCTAGTCTATAACAACAAAAGGAAATGTGTGTGTGTCTGTCTGTCTGTCTGTCTGTCTGTCTGTCTGTCTGTGATTTGCGTGTGTGCTATGTCCAGAAAAATCTACAGCACGCAGAGATCTAAACTTTTGAACATGGGTAGATGGAAGGAGGTTCGAATGCACCTCAAAGCCGGAATTTTCACTTTCGCTTTCATTGGTGAGTTATGAACGAAAAACCATCGGAAAACATGTATTGGGATATGACAATCCAACGTGCTGTCACCAAGACTAAATGCATAGAGTCATTGTCGCTAGGCAACGTACAAAAGATAGGTAGAGAACACAATTCAAGGAGCCATTTTACGTCCAGGGCATAGGAAGCCGTTTTTGGTCTTATATGGTGTGAGGGCATATGACGCTGTTAATGGTGATTCGTCTGTTGGATCAGGACGTAAAGTCTTGAGCTATTCGAGAGGAGTGGGTCATGTGCCGGCGCCAGGTTTCATCCTCTTCGTTCTTACTATCATATATCATGTCATTCATTTCATCTCATTAACTCATCTGATTAGGTTGACGTCATGAAAGTCATAAAAACTCGCTACGAAGATTCATCTCAATTCATACCCAAACCCCGTAGAGAAAGGGGACAAGGGTTGGACA
Organism: Anabrus simplex; assembly: GCF_040414725.1. Lineage (NCBI taxonomy): Eukaryota > Metazoa > Arthropoda > Insecta > Orthoptera > Tettigoniidae > Anabrus > Anabrus simplex. Next base: position 20,305,116 of record NC_090274.1, on the reverse strand, counting down.
CGTATACATTTATAGGAAACATAGGACACAAGATAGACGATAATAATAAACAAGGAATAATACATATATCAGTCAAGATGCCATTTTAAGTCCATGGAATAGGAAGCCATTTTTCTTCAGTCCATGACGTCTGTCTGCCTGTGTTCATGTGTGCGATGCCCAGCCAAATCCACGACAAACAAAGATCTAAAATGTTTGTCATAGGTGGACACAGGTTTTCACCCAAGATGCATGGCTGTGTTTAAGAGCAATTCTTGCACCAAGACATGAAGCTGTCAACGTCATCAACAAGCAACACTCACAAGAATTATCCGGTTTTCTATAAATTGAAAAATCTATCAACATGACATGTCATACAGATGAGTCTGTCAACTACACGACAGACATTTTGAACAATTTGGAGTCACCTGGAGTACCCTCGAACATCTTGGGGTGGATGATTGTGGCACCGATTATCCTTCTCAGGAATATGAATCCTTCCCTCTGCAATGAACACAGCTCTGAAACTGATGACGAATATTATTGAAGCCACCATCATGACTGAGCATGCCACGGGTGAAGTAGTACTCCTCGGACTGTAAGTCCATTGAGTAGGAAGCCATTTTTGGTCCGCGACACGAGGAGCCATCAGCTCGTAATATTCGGAAGTGTGTGTGTGTGTGCGCACGCGCGCGCGAAGCCCAGTCAAATCTACGACACACAGAGATCTGAAATTTTGACATAGGACAATCGCTTAAAGTTGTAGGACTCCATCTTCAAAAACGGTGCTTTTGCCATTGTAAACTGTACATGGATTGTTCAAGACTTCGAAAGGCAAACACAATACAGTATACATCTTACCTCCAAACGGAAGGACATTAATATAGTTTATCCCAAAGCTCTATAAGGAAACAATATATTTTGCATTATATAACATGGTCTTTTACATTGTTTTAATATTATTTGTACCATCCATCAACCCGGTATCTTAAGCATTGAAAGTAACAATATAATAAAAATAAGTTATTCTTTGTTATTGTGCGTGTCAGACAGAAGATAACGAACAATTGCCTGACGTCGGTGTGGGAAATAAGGTGACGTTATATTCACTGCATTACTTCTCTGTGAGATATGTAATTTGAGGATTCACGGAGTTTACGCTGGCATCTCTGATGTGGAAGTTTAAGGTCTTACTAGCGCTGCTGACTCGTGGTTGTGTCCATCGTGCGAATTAATAAAACTGTCCTATCTGCGATAAATTCGTTAAAGGTACGAAAGGTCTTCGTATTCATTGGTCTTAAAATCATTCTTATAAGCCTATTAAAGGAGATGGTATGATAATGACATCACGGAATTCTTTCTATGAGGAACCGGCTTCGTGTAAGAATAATGTACATACACTACGTCGTATTCCGAAGGATACTACTAATCAAAATTCATATTGTAGAATATTTTACTGATAGTGTCTACTCTACAGTTCATTTTTGGAAGGTGTGGTCTGCGGGTTAGAATTTCACCCATGGTAACCTCTCCTTGTCGTAAAAGGCGACTAAAAGGGGACCGAATATCTCCTGGTATAAGGAGATCCCCTACACCAGATGTCAACAGTCTCCTTGAGAGTGGATGAGCGGGTGTAGGTCTGGGCACTCTATTGTCCAAGGGGTAAGAAATTGCCCCTAAAGGCGGAGGAACCAAGTGTGGTCAACGGCAGTAGAATGCAGAAGGCAACGGAAAACCACTGCATTAAAGGTCCTGAAGGACATCCCTATAAATTCACATAACATGGCTCGGAAATTAGTATCCGGAGTTTCTATTCCCCCAATCGGATCTCCGGGGGGGGGGGGGGGGGGATGCTGCGAACATAGTTGTGAACTATTGTGTACTTGACAGTGCTAGGAAAATCAAAATCTATGACAAGAAATTACGAGTTGCTACTTGGAATGTACGCAGTTTGTATATTAGTGGAAAACTAGCAAATGTGGAAGCAGAAAGATGTAGATTGAAAGTAGACATCCTTGGATTGAGTGAGGTAAGATGGACTGGATCAGGAATTCAGAACACGAAGGAAGGATAGATGTACTTCTCGGGAGGAACTGACACCAATCACAGATACGGAGTTGCTGTGCTTATTTCATCAATGATCACAAATTCAGTTCTAGATTTTGTACCTCTTAGTGATAAAGTAATGTTGCTGAGGTTACAAACATCACACCGGATCATGAACATTATTCAGGTCCATGTACCAACTGCCGATAAAGATGATGAAGTAGAAGCATTCTATGACACCTTAGAGGAAGCTATGAAAATAACTAAGAATGGAGAAATAACATTGGTCATGGGTGATTTCAACTCAAAAGTAGGGGCTGGCATTGAAGGCAATACTGTAGGCAGCCATGGTCTTGGTGAACATAACATAAGAGGAGATAGACTTGTTCAGTTCTGTATGGAGCACAATCTGTTTGTCTCTAACACATTCTTCAAACTTCCTCCTCCGTGGCTTTATAAATGGATGTCACCCTCCAATAACGACGAAAAGATCATAAGAAATCAAACTTATTCCATTTTGGTAAAACAACAACTAAAGAAATATGTGACATCCGTTAAGACATATCCCGGTGCTGATGTAAATAGTGACCACAATCCAGTTGTAATGGACGTTAAAATGATACGTTTAAGAAAAATTAAAAGAAATGTTAAACCATCCAAGCATATAGATATTAAGAAACTACTGGATCCCAAAGCAAGAACTAATGTTGGAACTGCACTGGAAAAGAAGATGGAATTAATAAGATACACTGAATCATCAGAGGTAGAATACACATGGAACGCCATTAAAGATAGTGCGATTGAAATCCAGGAAAATGAAATTAGACACTGCAACAACATCAAAAGACAGAGCTGGATGACAGATGAAATTCTAGAACTTATGGATGAAAGGAGAAAGCACAAAAGTACAGATCACATTCAATACAAAATTCTAAACAAAGCTGTACGCAGAAAGTGAAGGGAAGCCTGAGAATTATGGATGACAGATAGATGTAAAGAAACTGAGATCCTTGAAGAGAAGCACGACTATTTTAACTTGCATAAGAAAGTGAAAGAACTTGCTGGTTTGAAACGGAGACGATATGGTCAAATTTTGAGAGATGCCAATAATGAAATCATCTTGGGTGTGGAAGGGAAACTCAAACGATGAAAGGAATGTATAGAAAATCTCTTCAAAGATGACAGAAATGATCCTCCTTCACCTGACGAGAGAATAAATGAAAATAGCCCTGAAATAACAAAAAGTGAAGTTGTACATGCCATAAAACTTCAAAAGAATGGTAAAGCAACTGGACCTGACGGTGTGTACGCTGAAATTCTCAAAGTAATAACAGAACAGGAATCTACCAGCCTCAATATCTTAACATCATTATTCAATCAAATATATTTATCAGGAGAAATACCATCAGACTGGCTGAAATCAACCTTCATACCACTACCGAAGAAGCCTAACTCGTCTCAGTGCAATGATTATCGTATGATAAGTTTGATGTCTCACGTGCTCAAAATATTCTTGCGAATCATCCACACTATCTACAATCACAAAGAATGGGTACCGTCCACCTACTCAATACTTTATTATATCTTGTTACTAAGCAGTACCGGTTTCGACCTTCACAGAGGTCATCCTCAGCTGGTCATAGGATCTAAAGTTAACTTAACATATAATTTTAAAAACACTACTAAATCTAATGAAGAATGTCACATGTTGTGAGTGATATTAAAATATACAATATAAAATATACAATGATACGATGTGTCTTCTGGTTTAAAAACAACATGTATATGTTACATAAAATTCTAGTGTACTGTTCGGGAGTAGTAGATAATTTGGTGAAATACAATTTCAACAAGTAAAATGTTTATGGCATTCTTGAGTTACACTTTGAAGTTCAGTTAATATTGGTGAATCGTTGTATACATTCAATGGTATGTTTATACTAAACATTCTGGAACATTCTATGATATGGATGTAAAAAAATTTATCAAATAATACATTAAAATACGATAAAATGTTCACAGTATTCTTGCGGTACGTTTTGGAATTATATTAATTTTGTACGTTCACAGGCATGTTTGTACCAAGCATTTTAGAATATTCAACTATGTATATTGTTTTTCTTTTAAGTTCATATGATTAAAAATGTTGGATGATGAACATCAAAATATTATGGTGCGTCATTAGTTTTCTTGGTACTAATCTCGTTAAAAGATACTGAGTAGGTGCAGATGCTCCCTTTTTGTAGTTTTGTTGTTGGACATTCAGTAATATAATCCTGTTGACTGGTCGAATGTGTACAGTTAGGGAGCACGTCGTGTACTGCTCCGTCGAAGGTGAAGGTCGAAACCGGTACTGCTTAGTAACAAGATATAATAAAGTATTGATTAGGTGGACAGTACCCATTCTTTGTGATTGTAGATACCAAGTATCAATACGGACATGAAACTGATAGATTACAACATCATTCACACTAGAATATACAAAAAATGTGAATCCCACATGGATCAGAATCAGTTCAGTTTCCAAAATGGCGTTGGTACACGTGAGGCACTGTTCTCGTTAAATGTGTTGTTACAGAGGTGTACAGATATGAATGTTGATGTCTATGCCTGTTTTATAGACTATAAAAAAGCTTTTGATTGTGTCAGGCACAATAAGCTGATAGAGATTCTGAGATCAGCAGGTACTGACTCCGGTGACTTATGTATAATCAGTAACCTGTACTGGAATCAGTTTGCAAATGTCAAAACTGATCAAGGAACTTCAGAAACTGCTTCGATCAGGAAGGGCGTCCACCAGGGTTGTGTACTGTCACCTATGTTGTTTAACATTTACTCAGAGGCAATCTTTAAAGAAACATTAGCAGACTATGGTGGGATCAAAATTAACGGGAAAATCATCAACAACATCATATATGCAGATGATACTGTTGTCATAGCTGATGACATGCCTGCCCTTCAGTGCATGATAAACTCCTTAGTTCAGCACAGTGAAGAGTTTGGATTATATGTTAACCCCTCAAAGACGAAACTGATGGTGTTCTCTAAGAAGACAATTCGGACAAATCTCACAATAAAAGATAAAATAGTTCAGCAAGTGTCTTCTCTCAAATATCTGGGTACCATCTTGGATGACCAATGTAACTCCAAACGGGAGATAATATCTAGAATTGAGCAGGCCAGGAAACAATTCATTACCATGAAGAAATTCTTTGTGAGGTCAGATCTCAGTCTCCAACTACGAATTCGTATGATCCGCTGCTACATATTTTCTGTTCTCCTATATGGATGTGAAAGCTGGACTCTGGATCCAATCATAGAAAAAAATGTATTGATACCTTCAAAATGTTCCTGTATCGCCGTCTCTTGCGGATATCCTGGGTAATGAAAATCTCAAATGCCGAGGTCCTTCGTCGGATGAAAAAGCAAAAAGAACTACTGCTCACCATAAAACAGAGGAAAACGCAATACCTAGCACATATCATGAGAGGTGAGAGGTATCAGTTATTACAGCTTATTATCGAAGGGAAGATACAGGGGAAGAGATCTGTTGGGAGAAGAAGAAATTCGTGGCTGAAAGACCTTCGAAGATGGCACTGCTGTACTTCAGAAATGGCATTCCATTCTGCGCTGTCAAGATCAGAGCTAGTTACGTGGATCGCCAACCTCCGCTCGGAGACGGCGTCCTAAGAAGAAGAATAAAAATAAAATAATGTACTTCATGCAATTTACGTCAAAACGATGTGAGTTAATAATTATGTTTTAATTTGCTTTTAAATATATAGTTTAGAAACATCTAACGGTTGAATTAAAAAACGCGGCCAAAGCCGTGGGCACATGCTAGTATTTCATAAATTTTATCTATTATAAATCACGTCTTGTCTTAACTTCATGATTTTGACTGATGATGGTCTTTAGCAAGACCGAAACTAGTTTCAAATATATATATATATATATATATTTTTTTTAGGTTATGATAAATAATTATTGAATAAGTGGAAACCTTTTAATTCTTGTTTATAGGTCTTATGGCCATGATGGGAAAGGAAAGGGCTAGGAGTGGGAAGAAAGCGGCCATGGCCTTAATTAACAGCCTGGTATGAAAATGGGAAACCACGGACAACCATCTTCAGGGCTGCCGATAGTGGGGTTTGAACCCACTATCTCCCGAATGCAAGCTCACAGCTGCGCGCCCTTAACCACATGGCCAACTTGCTCAGTGCACTCTAGAAATACAGTTACATAAAATACTCTATATCAAAACTAAGATTTTAACACCAGCCACCAACAGAATTTCACTCACTATGAAATATTACAATGTTAAGAAGACCAAGGTATTACTTGTGAGTAAACACCCTGAACAAATTCACATCAACATCAAGCTTACTGACAAAATAGGAACAAGTCACCAGTTTCCCTTATCTAGGAAGCCTGATGACAACAGGTGCAGCAAAGAGACCAAAAGGTGAATAGCGCTTGCCAAATAAGAGAAATCTTTTTATCAGTGCAAATTTATATTTTAAAATTAGGAAGAAATTTGTGATTTCTTTTGTATAGTGTGTGCCATTGTATGGCTGTGAATCTTGGACGATCACAGACGAGGATTGGAAATGACTAGCAACGTTTGAGATGTGGATCTGGAGACGAATGTTAAGGATTAAATGGATTGATAAGAGAACAAACAAAAGCGTTCTGCAAGAAATTCAAGGGTAGAGAGAACTGATGCTAACGATACAGAGAAGAAGAGCTAAATTCACTGGCCACATCTTGCAACACAATACCTTTCCTACCAATCTGCTGGAAGGGAAAATCACAAGGAAAATGTCTGAGGACAACCGAGGAAAAACTTCCTTCAAGACTTGGCACAGAGTCTTCATTCTGGATCCTATTATGAAATGAAATGAGGAGCTGAGGACAGAGAACATTGGCTGCATATACAAGCATTGCCTTCAGACACTGATGATGATGATAATCATGAACCTAATTTACTAACTTATACAGTATATGAATATATCAAAATATTAGAGTTTTAATACTTCTGTACCACTTGTAATGAAAGCTAAAATATTGTGTGGTATGAAATCTTGATTATCTAAACACATGCTGCTATTAATATAATCTATTATTAGCACAAATGAGGAAACTGCCAGATTCTTTTTCAGAACCGCTCATTTCGTCATGTTGTAGCTCGCCTATGTTACAATAGCAGTTGTGCAGTGATGTTCTGATGTCTACCAAGTCTCACTGCAATTGATGTCTCCGATACATCACGTTCCATTCAAAATTGCTATCATTTATTACTTTGTAGTACAATGACTATTACTGTTAACTGTATGATGTTTTCACAAAGTTTCCTTGCAATCAGTGTGGTTAATTTCCTAGTACACATTCTTCACAATGTTTCTGAAGATTAATGAACATTAGGCTATTTCCAAAGTGTTGTTGCAGAAGGGTAAGCGACTGTAACACATGCTGGAGAAGTCTTCAACTACTGTCGTTTGTGATGCCCTATTCTCCCCTTTCACTGATTCTCTATGACAACTTATCAACGCCAGCTGACATTGTTCTGATATTTGGTTCATTCCTTGTACTGTTATTCAACATGAAGCAACTCAGCCCCTTCTCCCCACGCTGTATGGCCAGAATTAGTATTACACGAAAAACTTTGTTGCTGCAGAAATCTGGACAGCAATAATTTCAGTGTTGTTTGTTTTGACAGATACCGTAGAACGTGTTCCTAGTCTTTTACGAGCTTTCATCTTATCATAGGTGTTACTTAAGTAGGAGGGCAAGTCAAAACCTCAACGATGGTTAGACTCGGTTTCTAATGATTTAAAGATAAGAGGTATAGAACTAAATGAGGCCACAACACTAGTTGCAAATCGAGGATTGTGGCGACGTTTAGTAAATTCACAGAGGCTTGCAGACTGAACGCTGAAAGGCATAACAGTCTATAATGATAATGTATGTACGTATGTAATTTATTGAGCAAAAGTGGTTCACAACTGAATCATTTTTCTATGTAGTCTCCGTTACGTACAGTGCAAGTTCTCAAGCACTTGTAAAGCATGATGCTTATCCCAATACGATATTCCTTGAAAGACTTTTAGTGCCATGGACACAACCATGCCGCAACATTTTAATACACGTTTAACTCACCCTCGTATTATGATTGGTAAGAAACCATGCTTTTCACTGCTGATGGTGAGACTACTGTTGGTATTATATCAAGAGCTAACTAGAGACTAGTCCCAGCTTCATATGGAAAAAATTTAGAGTTTATGGTGATGGTCTTTATAAAATTTTCTTGTAGACTACATTAGCCGCTTTCGTGCTGATGTATGTACGTACCTCAGAGTGGCATATTTCGAAGCACTTTCTAGTCGCCTGTGTGCAAGTTCACTCCTTTCTCCCAATAAACCATTCTGGTGCATTCACTAAAATTTCCCTACTTTTATTTTCTTCTTTCATATTCACTAATTTTTCTATTTTCATTTCTGCTACCACTACTCTATGGCCTCCATTGGATGTTAAGTCTTAAGCAGACCCCTTGGTGTTATTCGACAGGAGTAGGCTATGTGCCAGCACCGGGTTTCACCCTCTCCCTTCCTACTATCATATATCATGTCATTCATTTCATCCCATTAACTCCACTGATAAGGCTGACGTCAGAAATAGCATCCGGTCGTAAAAAGTTGCTACGAAGATTCATCTCACTTCATACATGACCCCGCAGAGAAACAGGACAAGGCTTGGACATACCTATGGTCATCATCAAAAGTTACTTCCAGCAAAGCGGTTACGTCTAACAACTGTCTACGATTTGCTCTTTCCACCAGGAAGTAATCAACTGCCGTCCTTCTGATTCCCTGTCCATATCTTGTAATCTTTCTACTATTCTTCTTCCTGAACCAGGTATCATCCACGCTTAACACATTCCTCTACATCTTCATTACTCTTTCCATATTCCAAGGGAAGTGTTTAAATGGAAAAATTCCAGAAAGTTCTACACTGATTGATTTATTTCTTTAAAGCTAATATGTGCTTATTTATCTTTACATTACCATAATTTCAAATTAACAGTTAGAGTCACATCTGTTATACAATGGAAATATCTAACAATGGCAACAGTTATTTACACTCCACTGGGCGAGTTGGCCGTGCGGTTAGAGGCGCGTGGCTGTGAGCTTGCATCCGGGAGATAGTGTGTTCGAATCCCACTGTCGGCAGCCCTGAAGATGGTTTTCCATGTACCTTAATTAAGGCCACGGCCGCTTCCTTCCAACTCCTAGGCCTTTCCTATCCCATCGTCGCCGTAAGACCTATCTGTTGATATAGATGTTGATTCCCATAGGGAATCTGAAATATTTGTCCTGAATGAGCAAATTTATAATACCAATATAAATGGTCCGTTATTGGACATTATAAATTTTCCAGCTAGCTCATTCTTGGTTGCCAGCGTTTCGCCCTCGTGTGCTAGGGTGGGCTCATCAGTTGGTACCTAGCACACCTACCAATACGCTGGCTAGTGCATACCGTGGAGGCCACTGCGTAGGCTAACTGGAGCCACCGGCAGTGCCAATGCACTAAGAGACTTTGTCTCATCACTAAAAATTGATGCCTGCTTGGCCATCAGATGATATAGATGTTGATTCCCATAGGGAATCTGAAATATTTGTCCTGAATGAGCAAATTTATAATACCAATATAAATGGTCCGTTATTGGACCAACTGATGAGCCCACCCTAGCACACGAGGGCGAAACGCTGGCAACCAAGAATGAGCTAGCTGGAAAATTTATAATGTCCAATAACGGACCATTTATATTGGTATTATAAATTTGCTCATTCAGGACAAATATTTCAGATTCCCTATGGGAATCAACATCTATATCATCTGATGGCCAAGCAGGCATCAATTTTTAGTGATGAGACAAAGTCTCTTAGTGCATTGGCACTGCCGGTGGCTCCAGTTAGCCTACGCAGTGGCCTCCACGGTATGCACTAGCCAGCGTATTGGTAGGTGTGCTAGGTACCAACTGATGAGCCCACCCTAGCACACGAGGGCGAAACGCTGGCAACCAAGAATGAGCTAGCTGGAAAATTTATAATGTCCAATAACGGACCATTTATATTGGTATTAGACCTATCTGTGTCGGTGCAACGTAAAACCACTAGCAAAAAAAAAAAAAAAAAATTTACACTCCTTTGCTCTGAAGAGCAATATGGCTGAAAAATAAATTAATAATTCTTGGTGGAAAAGAAGATTTCACTTTGTTTCTGTGTATACTTTATCATGATTCTACACAACATTATTAATAACAAAATGGATCATAGAAAAGGCTAAAGTGAAAAACTGGAAGTCAGAGAGAGAAGAATTTTCAGAAATATCCTAGGCTTGGTACTGGAAGATGGAAAATACCAGAGGCTCACTGACTACACCAGGAAAAGGAGGTCATGTGTCTGTTCACCTTCTGGCAGACTGAGATCAAGGACTGTGAAGAAAGTGAGAGGAAAGAAATGAGCTAAACTGAGAGAATATGTGACAAAATATTGGACTGAATCAGGAAGTCAAAACGTTCAGAAACAAGACTTCGCAGCCTACCAGAGTACAAGGTAAACGGCCAGTAACGCATAACTTGACCATTCCTGGGTAACGCTGTCAACAGCATAAGTCACCACTTTGAGACTTTACCTGCCAGACAAGTCTTGGGGACTCAACATTATTGGGACATAGTATGTTGATAGAAACAGAAACTCTTCGCGTGAGTGCATGTTTTTGTATTGAGCACTGAGTCAGTAGTTTCAAATTTATTTACAGTTATGTGAATCTGTGCTCATGAAGGTGGCACTTCACCAGGAAATTGCTGAACAAATGCGTAGTGTCCCCGTCGAGTTGACTCGTACTTAAAATAACTTTATGTTTGGCCCCTTTAAACAACAAGCATCATCATCATAAAATAACTTTAACATACAAAAATACAGTGTTGCAATGATAACTGTCTCAACATATTACCCACTGAGATACAGACTGGCTACTGATGCTAGGTCAAACACAAGCACGCTCCTTGCAAGGTCAAGAACTATGCGCGCGCCTCCCGTACAGCTGCTTAGCTCTTGGAGAGTAGAAACGTTGCTGGACGATCTGGGTTTATAAGAGAAACTCTGTATAGAGCCATAATACACCGTGTGATTTAACACACACACACACACACACACACACACACACACACACACACACACACACACAAGAACAGCACACAACTCGCAAACACAACTTTCGACACATACTCACTCACAAGCTTGCCCTGTGACCAAGGCCAGGACAGATATCTGCGCATCTCCTGTTCAATGAACTCAGTAGACAGCTGTAGTGTCGCAGATAGGATAAACATGACATGTTGTATATTGATTTACCTGAAACTCTCCATGCCGCCACCTCCATCTTGGCTCTCTCTGACTCGCCTGAACAAGTAGCAGGCCTTCTTTACTGCATTTTCATACTTCTCTTTGTGGCTCATATATTCCGGTGGCAATTCATCCTTCAAGTAGGGATCCGACAGGAAGAATCGTTCTGTAACATTAAATAGGTGAAGTTGAAAAGGCTGATAAAACAGCATACAATAATGTTAAAACACTACTTACGAGGGGGCATTAAATATAAACGGGATTATATTTTTATATTTAAATTCATTTATTGAAAAACACAAGGCAATTACAATTTATTTTTCCACATAGTTTCCTGCTTTGGAAATGCATTTATCCCAGCGTATGGGAAGCTTTTTGATGCCCTCATCGTAAAAAAGAACAGAGTCGTGTCACCAGCCAGTTGCACATGACGTCTAACACACTCCCGTCATCTTCAAATCGTTGCCCTCCTAGAGCTTCTTTAAGCAGTCCGAACAAATGGAAATCGCTGAGCGATAAGTCCGGGCTGTAAGGAGGATGATCAAGTGCAGTCCAGTGTATTTCCTGTAGCTTGGAGACAGAGCTGCAGTATGGGGCCGCGCTTTGTCGTGGAGGAGGATGAAAAGTCGAATCAGTTGGTCTCGTCTTTTGCGGCAATATACAACCCTCGCCTTGTTCAACAGCTCGCAGAAATAAACAGCACTGATTGTGCATCACTCATGCCTGTCGATCGTCGTCAATAATGTCTTTAACCGCACAAATGTTTTCGTCTGTAATGCTGATCCGAGGATGGCGATCGTGTTGCTGATTTTCCACACGTTCTCGTCCTTCCTTGAACTTTTTATTCCAGGCAAGCACACGCGTCCTTGACAATGTTGGATCACCGAACTGTGCATTCAATCTCTGGCAAATTTTCGCCGATGTAACTCCTTCACAAGCAAGAAATGTTATAATTATGTGTTGCGCAGTAGAGGGGTTCACCTGTTGCTCCGACATTGTGAGCTTTACTGACGAAACGGTGGGAAATATCTTACAGCACGCTCTCCCCACTCCTAAAAGTCCCACCTAAGCATAACAGAAGTGCAGCGCCAGTTCTACCAACTGTTGATGTTCAGGAACAAAAATCCCGTTTATATTTGATCGACCTTCGTATTTCCAAGTTTAAATAATATGTACAATTTATAATAAAACTTGCATCAAATTGGAGTTATAAAGGTCTAAAATTATGTCTAAAAGTTAATTTGTAAAGTGTCACTGGTATGGCATTGATATTCTATCTACAACCACTTGATGAATTGAACATTTTTATATTAAAATAAGTATGGATTTTTGCATGTTTTGAAGGATGCAAACTTTCGTAAAGTGAGTAAAATGAGTTAAAATCTTATCACTAAAATTGGGTGCTTGTCGACATCAGATTTGTCTTATACCACAACATGCTCCTGACAAGCATGCAAGCAATACAACAGGAGAATATTCCGATACAACTCGTTACCAGCTTCCAACAGATCAAAATTTACACAAACAAAATCAAAGGGATGTTCTCACCATTTTACTTCCAAACATAGGACAATTAAACCCACAGTGCCATACCAGTGACACTTCCCAAATTAACTTTTAGACATAATTTTAGACCTTTATAACTCCAATTTGACATGAGTTTTATTACAAATTGTATTATTTAAACTTAGAAATAAATAGACCTAGTATTTTAACATTATTGTATGTTGTTATATCATATTAAGGTTCTTCAGCTCTAATAGATCATTGTAAGTACCTAGGTGTTAATATAAGAAAAGACCTTCATTGGGGTAATCACATAAATATGACTGTTAATAAAGGGTACAGATCTCTGCACATGGTTATGAGGGTTTTAGGGGTTGTAGTAAGGATGTAAAGGAGAGGGCATATAAGTCTCTGGTAAGACCGCAACTGGAGTATGGTTCCAGTGTATAGGACCCTCACCAGGATTACTTGATTCAAGAACTGGAAAAAATCCAAAAAAAAAAGCAGCTCGATTTGTTCTGGGTGATTTCCGACAAAAGAGTAGAGTTACAAAAATGTTGTAAAGTTTGGGTTGGGAAGAATTGGGAGAAAGGAGACGAGTCGCTCGACTAAGTGGTATGTTCCGAGCTGTCAGTGTAGAGATGGCGTGGGAGGACATCAGTAGACGAATAAGTTTGAGTGGTGTCTTTTAATATAAAAGTAGGAAAGATCACAATATGAAGATAAAGTTGGAATTCAAGAGGATAAATTGGGGCAAATATTCGTTTATAGGAAGGGGAGTTAGGGATTGGAATAACTTACCAAGGGAAATGTTCAATAATTTTCCAATTTCTTTGCGATCATTTAAGAAAAGGCTAGGAAAACAACAGATAGGGAATCTGCCACCTGGGCGACTTCCCTAAATGCAGATCAGCATTGACTGACTGATTGATTGATTGATTATTGATTGATTGATTGATTGATTGATTGATTGATTTCAAAACTGGTACTGCTAAATGTATTGAATACATCAAAAATAAATCAAATATTAAGTGAGAAATCCAGGTTTATAATTGTGATTGATGGAACTATCAATACGGAGCTAATGAAGCTAATAAAGTAAAAAAAAAAAAAATGGTTGAGGATAGTCTTCATATCTCCAGTGGTCATGGCCTTAATTAAGATAAGCCCCACCAGCATTCACCCGAACTGTGTAGCCAACTTGCTCGTAGTGGTGAAATAATTTGGCCAGAATTTGTTCTATAACTTAATACGGTTGAGAATATTATAATGTGTGCTAAGAGGTTGAAACATTTCCTTCTTCCCTAGTTCTCTCTGATAACAGTATCCTTGAGAATTATATTTGTAACCGCTGAGGACTTAGCAAAAACATAATGGTTGGTTGAGTACTGGACTCTTCTTAAGCTAGCACGGATGGGTTGTGTAGCACTCCTCCATTTTTACCGTGATTAATGTTAAGAGAGGTTGTACTTCCTCTTAAAACAATAATCACCAGGCTGAGTGTCTCAGGCGGTTGAGGAAGTGGCTCAGTCTGATGGTATTTAAAGGTGCTCAAATACATCAGCCACATCAGTAGATGCGGGACAAAATTCCAGCACCTCAGCGTCTCCAAGAACCGAAAAAAGTAGTTAATGGGGCGTAAAGCCAGTAAATATTATTATTATTATTATTATTATTATTATTATTATTATTATTATTATTATTATTATTATTATTATTATTAAAACAATAATCTCCATCATCAACACAAAAATAGGAAGAATAAGTGTATTGGTAAAAGAGAAGGAAGGACAACAAAGGAAGCGAAAATGTAAGACGACCTACTCCCAATATTGCTGCAGTCAGATGAGAACCAGAGAACCAAGTAAAACTCAGCCAACCTCAACGTTGGCTCTACAAACACAACTCTACATGGTGTTTTCAATACATATGCAGAAAAACTGACAGAGGTGTTGAAAAGCATTGGAGCACAGGGAGTGCAGATCCATACTGACATAATTTCTGCCCTACCTAGTTCAAGTGCAAACGATTATATTAAAATATATCGATGGCTTTCTTTTAAAACCTTGTACCGTATGTCCCAATGCTTTTCCTATCCATTATATTCCTCAAGACTGGTCACGACTCCCAGTCGCACACTTATATGCAGTCTATCAAAATGTTTTTCGTTGTCTCCATTTTTGTATGCTAATGTGTAGAGAAAAAAGGATGTCATTTGCATAGCGAATTTACGCACTCCTACAGTATAATGTATTGTATTTAAGGTTCATTTTTCTTTACACATTAGCATAGGAATATGAACATGGTTCTGATGGACTTATATTCATATGTGACAGGGAGGCATGACCACTCTTAAGGAAGATAATGAGTAGGAACAACATCAGGACATACGAGGTTGTAAAAGAAAGCCGTCGATATGCATGAGGATGCAAGAACATAGTATACTTGTACGAATTTATAGCTTTGAACAAAATTATGAAGTGCCCGTTATAAATCCCAATCCTTTTCCCACAATGTCCTCTCCCTTTCACTTCTGTCCTCACCTCAACAGTATTTTTAATTGAATGACAAATCAGTATCTTTCATTGCATAACAGCATTATTTTAGCATATCCTAGAAATTCCAACTGCTGACTGGTTAGATTTGAGAAACATACGCACATAATAAACTGAATTTCCTTTATTTAAAAATTGTGTTAATTTTACATATCAGATGTCAGTATTTTACATTTGACTGCTACAACCTGATCAGATGACCGCCATTTTATAACAGAGAAGTTACCAAAGAACTTTTACCAAACAGTCAACACAGCATTTTTTCATCATAACCTAAGAGTAACACTTTTGCTTATTGTCCAAATGTTTTTCATCTAAGTTTTTTCTTTATACAGCTGAAGATGACCACTAAGTGGTCGAAACATGTTCTGTAAGTGTTAATATATATTTAATTTTGCCCGAGGCAATAAATAAAGTATCGATTAGGTGGTTCTTTATATTAATTTGTTGATTTCTACAACCTTGTCATTCCGAAAAACAATGTCAATGGACGAGTCTCATTTTCAAGACTGCACCACTATTTATTATTATTGATTTAAGCCCACTAAGGAGCGCTGATGACTAGTTCTTCCTCGATGCTCTTCTTCGTTCCCAATATCTCTTGAGCCCTGCTAATAATTTCTCCTTTATCTCCTGTGAAAGGGGCTTCCGACTTCTAGGGACTCTAGGTGATGGGGTCCAAGACTGTACCATAGCACAAAATTTGGAACGATCTTCTATATCAATGTCTGAGATCCCAGCCGAACCCAAGTTCTTCTGTACTTCATTAAGCCACAAGCTTCTAGTCTTGTAGCTTTTAACCAAAGAGAAGATGATCTTGGTAAGCCTGTTGCTGTCCATTCGTTGTAGGTGTCCGTAGAACTTAAGCCTCCTGCGTCGCATGCTGGTATTGGCTGATTCTAACTGTCGATACAGCTCAGAGTTCGATTCAAGTCTGTAGGTTCCATCTGGGAGCAATCTCCGTCCATGAATTTTCCTGAAAATACGTCTTTCGCCTTTCTCTAGATTATCCATGGTGCCTTTTTTGTTCATCAGGAGGGTCTCTGAGGCGTACGAAAACTGTGGTCTGACAACAGTTTTGTAATGACACATTTTAGCATTTTTCAAAACGCACCTCTTATTATAATGGTTGTGGAATAGTTGGTACGCCACATTGAGTTTGTTACATCTTTCTAAGATGGATATACCGTCTCTACCATTGGGGTGGACCCATTCACCAAGATAGCGGAAGCGAGTTACTCTCCCAATCGTTCCATGTATGGTCGTCAAAGGGGGGTTTCCGGGATGCCGAGTCTCAAAGTACTTAGTTTTGTCATACGATATATGTAATCCTGCCTTCACCGCTATCTCGTGCAGGGCTTCGATAGCAATGACAGCATCCTTAGAGTTGTTGGTTAGGATTGCAATGTCATCTGCGAATGCTAGGCACCTGATCTCAATTTTTCGGGTCCCGGCTCCAGTGGCAACTGGTTTGATTTCTAGATTCCTCAGTGTACATTCCCAGTTCTTGATGACTTTATCAAACACTAGATTAAACAGAATGGGTGAGAGGCCATCACCCTGTCGTACTCCAGTTTTTATCTTGAAACTCCCGAGATAGTTCTCCCCTGAACTTCACCTTAGTTAGATGTTGTATCCGTAAGAGTCTGTTAGATGAGGGTGCATGTGGTGTAATCGACACCTCATTCTTGCAGTACGGAGAAGAGTGTCTGGCGGTCGATGGAATTATAAGTTTTCTTAAAGTCAAAGAAAACCACAGCGATGTTCATACTCCTTTCTTGTTTTACTTGGAGAATGGCTTTTAGATTGAAGATCTGCTCGGTACAGGACTGTCCCCGCCGAAATCCTCCTTGATATTCACCAATCGTTCGATCACATTGGCTTTCCACATTGTCCGGTAAAATCCTTGACAGCACTTTGTATGCTACTGACAGCAGAGATATCCCTCGGTAGTTGTTGACACCACTGGTCACCTATTTTATGTAAAGGGTGTATGATAGCTGATTTCCAGTCATCAGAGATCCTGCCAGTCTCCCAGCAGTCTATCAAGATCTGGTGTATGGCCTCTGAGATCTTATTTCCACCTGCTTTTAGAGCTTCCACAACGATGCCATCTTCCCCGGGTGCTTTGCAGTTCTTAAGATGTCCGATGGCATTAGCAATTTGCTGCATTGTTGGTGGGTTAGATGGGAGGTATATCTCTCGAGGATCTTCAACAGGTAATCTTTCCGTGGGCTCTTCGCAATTGAGCAACTGCTCAAAGTAGTTTGCCAAAAGTTCCACGTTCCGGAACTCCCCGTCTGTATTCTTTAAGTGAAGACATCGTGGTTTATAACCCGAGAGTTCCTCTTTGAAGGCCCGATAAAAGTTTCTGGTGTTGTACATTTTGAATTCTTCATCTAACTTCTCCAGTCTTGACTGATCGTAAGATCTTTTCACACGTCTGATGGTCTTACTCGACAGTTTCCGCATCATACTGAAATTTTCCCAGTCTTCCTTTCGTTTAGTCGAGTACCACTTCATCCAGGCTGTGGCGCGCTCATCAACTGCAAGATCGCATTCAGTATTCCACCATGTATGTCGTCTCTTCCTTCAAGGTTGTCCAAGGTTATTGGTAGTTTTGCTCATTATTATTATTATTATTATTATTATTATTATTATTATTATTATTATTATTATTATTTAGGAGGTTATGTTGATGCAATTTCTAAAATCTAGGTTGCCCAGTTCCCCTGAACCATAAGGCTGGCTTCGGGCCTGCATCTGTGTGATAGTAGTTCGAAGAGGAAATACAGTACAAATGCCACAGATGACAAAGCAGTAATAGCAGAAAGTGAAGAACAAAATTACAGGAGATTGTGGAACATGTTAAAAGAAACTGGCGAGTAGTACAGAATGAAAATCAACATCATAAAGTCAAAAGTGATGAAAATTTCAAAACAACCTGATATATCCACGTAGAGATGGAAGGAACAACAGTCTCCGAGACATTTGGGAAGTACTGTATCATGGACTGGAAACTGTACAGGAAAGATAAAGAACAGGATAACACAAGGAAAAATTGCACAGCAAGGGCTAAGACTTTAATGCCAAAAAAACAGATATCTGATGAATGTTTTCTATGGAGTATCATTTTAAATAGTGCAGAAACATAGACACTCAGAAAGAAAAAAAGAAAGAAAAGGAATACCTGCAAAGTTTTGAATGTGGCTATAGAAAAGGTTGGAGAGAATAAAATGGACAGCTAAGGAATGAAGTAGTTCTCAAGAGAGTTAACAAAGAAAGAGGTATACTGAAGGCAATAAGAAAAGGAAAGTTAGTTGGCTAGGACACATATTGAGAAGAGAACGTATACCGAAAAAAAAATTATAAAAAGTTAGTACAGAGGGGAAAATAAAAGGGCAGAGTGGATTACAAAGAATTGTGCTGATAACAGATTTAATGAAAAATGAAAATGAAAATCCACAGCCTGTTTCCAGTCATCCAACTGAGTCAGGAATGGAATGAATTAAGCCCCCATCTAACGGCAAGGATAGGAATTGTGCCGGTTGCCGAAGCCTGTCACAATCCTCTGGGGCAATGATTAATGAATGACAGATGAAATGAAATGAAATATTGGAGAGTGTGGCTGGAATTAAATATGACTGGGAAAACCGGAGTACCCGGAGAAAAACCTGTCCTGCCTCTGCTTTATCCAGCACAAATCTCACATGGAGTGACCAGGATTAGAACCACAGAACCCAGCGGTGAGAGGCCGGCACGCTGCCGCCTGAGCCACGGAGGCTCTGATAACAGATTTAAAGAGGAGTCAAATGTAAGCTCAGTTGAAAGAAGGCACTGAAGACAGAAGTGCTTAGAGGGCACAATTCAATAGACACCTATCCATGGAGAGATCCACAGATGATGGTCATTAAAATAGGTAGTCAGTCAGCCAATGTTGGCTATGTCATACTGGCCACCTCAGAAGAAGACCTCCACACGATCTTAAATGTGTTTACCAAAGCATGTGAAAATAATGGAGTAAGCCTCAAAATCAAAATGACACAGACCATACATCAACCTCCACCCAACTCTGCTACTCCAA